>NC_090445.1:1710166129-1710791129 GCF_031143425.1 Pleurodeles waltl | reverse complement strand
ATGGCCCCAGGTCTAGCAAAAGGTTTATTTTGCCAAGACGAACTGGCAGTTTAAAATTGCACTACAGGCTGCAATGGCAGAACTGCGACGTGTTCTAAAGTGCTACTTTAGAAGGCGGTGCAATGAGTACTGCAGGTCCACTAGTGGCATATAATCTACAGGGCCTAGATACATGTAGTACCATGTACAATGGACTTAGGTAAATTAAATTAAAAATGCCACTCGTATGTATGCCAATTTGACCATGTTTTAGAGAGAGAGAGCGAGCGCGCTCATGCTCAGTAACTATTTTTTAGAGCTGCACCAACACCTAATAGACGGCAAGCTCACTGACCCCTGGAAGCTTGCAAAGGAAGTGGACCTCTGGCTCAGCACAAAGGTGCACTTGAAGGTACTTGAAGTGACTCCGGGAGAGGATGGCTCAGTTTCCCCCCAGCAGAATTAGGGGGAGGTCCAAAGTGGCACAGACAGGTGCCAAGATAATGTAGGGGAAAAGGGTTCCCATACCCCTTCTAAGAAAATGGGAGGAGGGTGGGTGGTGGCCCGGGGCATGCCATTTCTAACCCTAATGCTTTGCTTGCTTCCAGTTGGGGCATAAGCAAGCGGACCTAGTCTTTAGCAAGAGACCATCCACTAGTGGGAGCTCCACAGGGGTGCCCATTGTGGACTTAGAGGGAGTTAATTTTAAACATACAATAACCACACGATACCTTGTCTGAAATTGTTTAACGGGTGCAAAAATTCAGTCCTTACTGATCAAGAAATTTAATTAGCTTGACTACATATCATAAACATAATACATTTTCAGTCTTTGTTTGGACTCATTTTGCATATCAATCATAAACATTGGATGACATAGCCAAAGATTTATTTTGTAAGCCTGTTTAGCCCACACTTGATTTAGAAATCAAATAAAAACAATAGTTTAACAGTACATAACATATATAGAATGTACCAGCCCACAATCTTAAAAAGGAAACGTTCTCTAGTGTATCCCAGATGTCCAAAATTCTAGTATCAAGCATGTACAGAGGTTGTACAACTAATTAATTACACCAAGTCAAGGCACCCAGTTTTACAATAAGGGTTGCTTATATGTAGTTTAAAAATCCAACAACTCCCTAATGCGTAGAAGTTGACACGTTCAAACCATGTCATTTTGGGGTCTGCTCAGGACCAGGACTGGGTACAATGGAAGAGAAATTAGATGAAAAAATTTTTTTGGGAGTTTCTTATTGTTATTTGTGGGCATTTATCATTCAATTAGAACCCCTTGTAGCTGATTAAACTTACCTCTATTCTAGTATGTGTTCCATCTTCGTCCAGTGTAGTTTAGTTGAAACTATAGCATCAAATGAAAGAAAGCAAACAGATACTCTTGGATTAAAATTTTTTTTATTTTTCATTGTGGTTTTTTTCAAAAGGCATTGGTTTGTTGTGCGACTTACATGAGTTGTCAGCGCATCTCCTGTGCTTGCTGGCACTTTTTGACTGAAGCGTGCAGTGAACATTCTTCTTTTGTTTCTTCAAAGTGATTATTCACAGGTTTTTCATCCCTCGATTTACTGTAGAAAAACATTCAATATAGCCTTAGAACCCGCCGTAGCGGGCTCTACCGGCTATTAAAGGCCCGCTCCCCGCGTTAAATGCCCGAGCCGAAGTTTAACGCAAATACCTCCAACTCGAGGAAACGCGACACCCATTGCATTGCAAATGCTTTTTTTCCCCTTTTTTAGAAGCTCGCATTATTCTGCAGCTCTTAGTTTGGTTTTAGAACATAAACATGAGCTTGCACGTCCCAGCGTACACTTTGTTGATCAACTAGCATGGCTGGCTGAAGATGTCAGATGTCACGCTGCGTACAGGGCAACTGACATGGTTTTTCAACCTGCCAGGTTAGTGTGGCAGTGATGGGCAGTGCAGATGGGTGTGTCGCTGTTAAATGAGGCGGCAGAACCGGTGTTGTCGGTCTGCAGAGCCTCGTATGCACACTGCCATTTCTGGGCCAGTTCTTACATAAAGATGTAAGGAGATGCCAATCAAAACACTCCACACCGATTCAAATCTACTTTGGGAAACCCTGTACTTTTGAACAGTGTATTCCAAAGTTGCAAACTGTAGACAGGCTGTGATGACTACAGGCCTTTTCACGCCCTACAAGCTCCGTTTGTCCTTCGTGCTCTGTTCATGAATTTGAGCTGTTTTACTTACAACACGCACTTTTGTGTTTGTGACCTAAGTAAATCATTCACCAGGACAGTATACTGTAGAGTTACAGTCACAGTCTAACCAGCGGACAGCCAAGAGCGTGAATCATCTTGGCAATTTTTAAAGCATTACTGGCTCTTTGAAAAAGTGCCTTCACATTTTAGTGTCATTTTAGCACATTTACAAACAACAAAATGTTACCAGAAAAAGTAAGGAGCATCTCAAGGCAGCTAGGCCTGCGCTTGGTAAAGATTCGCCAGAAACTCTTCTCAGCCTAACTTGGTGAAATCTATTGTGACTGACCATTTAGTTATTACCTAATCGCCCTTTGTCAGCTTGTTCACTGATGGAAACCTCATATTTTTAGGGTTGAGCACGCAAGCGCTCTGGCCTGTTGTAAGCTCTCTGTGGTCTTCTAACCACGCCCACTCTTGCTATTCATTCTTTGCTGTGCTTGTCTTAAATGCTTCATTTTATTGATGCATTTTGTGAAATATCCCTCTTTTGTGTGCTGAGTTCCCTCCCCAGGCAATTTCACTAAGTGAACATTTTTGTTGACCCTCACACTTCGTCACGTTTCTTCCTGTTACAGCGTGTGAGGCCCCTCCTCTGGTTTCGGTTTGCCTTTCATCCCCGCCACGATAATTTCCAGACATTCACGAAGGGAGCCAATAACTCTCATTCTCATGCTCATGGCAGCCGTGGTGCTTTGAATCGGCTCGCTTATGTCAACTGTTTTACTTTTTATTTTCAATTTATGTGGCAAGAAAAGTCCACTTAGGAATTTACAACGCTAATAGCTCTAACTCGAGCAAACGCAAGACCCTTTGCATTGCGAATGCTTGTTTGAAGTAATTACCAGTTGGTGCTTACTTAACGTACATTAGAAGACTTTCTCAAAAGAATTTGACTTTCTCAAAAAATTTAACCCTCAAATTCCAATAATGTACTTTCTTCCAAAGATACATGAGGATGGAAAAAAAAAAACACGGGACGACCTATTGTCTCAAGGTGTGACTCAGTTTTTGAACCTCTCTCACAATATGTTGACACCTTCTTAAAGCCTTTCATAAATGAAGTACCATCATACCCGCGGACACAATGGATTTCATCAATAAAATGGAAGGGTTTTAATTTGATACCAATATACAGAGGCTTGTCCCATTCGATGTAGTCTCCCTTTACATGCAAATTCCCTAAGATGATGGCCAGAAATGATCTAGGAGCAAGACCAAGGTCACATAGAGGTTCTACAAGATTTATACTAGAACTGGTTCATCTAACACTAAAGAGGGACTATTTCAAATTTGAGGAGGGTTTCTTCTTCCAGATGAAAGGGACTGCGATGGGATGTTCCTTCACTCAAGAGATGTCAATAGATGTACATGGCCCAATTTGAAGACAAATTTGTGTATAACATCAACCCTTTCCAAAATAATGTGCCCCCAGTGCGGACGTAAAGATACTACTCATAAATGCCCTTTGTGAATTCTCAAAGTCATAAACTTAAACGTTTGGTCAAAGTTTAGACTAAACGTCTAAGTTTACCTTTGTAAATCGGGCCCCTAGTTTGGGCATATATTCCTCCAGTTGCAGCGAAAAGTAATTTGAGGCAACACTGGAAGTTACCTCCCCTCAAAGTACATCACAAATTTAATCAATAGTAATCAAACAGGCTGATAAAGGTAGAGGAGTGGCCATTTGTTCAAAAGATAATTACATCAGAGGAGGCCAGCGACAGACTTAGGATTAGGCATTCTATCAAAAATCTCCAACAGATCAAACTAAAGCAATTGAAGGGGACATTTTTGGAACTCTCCAAGAGGCTTTTGATGATGCTATATCAGTCCTCTACCTTTATCAGCCTGTTTGATTACTAATGTTTTGTCATTTTGCATATCATGGCGGACTTTTTGTTGTTTTTTATGTCATTTTTGCAGATTTTTTTTTTGCTTTCTAGTTGACTGATGGCCGAAAATATAGATTGTTAAAAAATTAGCATTTCTTTTGGGATAGTGTTAGGAGGTGGGCCGAAGGATAATCTATTGCATACGCCTCATGGTTCATTTGCTTGATAGCGTTCGTGGTTCGTGAAAATACTGTCAAGCAGATCTTTCGAAAGAATTCAAGAGCCTCATTTTTTAGAAATACAAAATCAGTGTCTCTTGTGGGGACCGAGGACGATTCCCTTTTCAAGTCTAGCTATCTCCTCAGTGGCAAAACCTCGGGGGGACAGGTTGACGATGGGCGTCTTCATTGATTTTTGTAGAATTGGCGTCTTGTGTGCATCTCCCATGACTGATTGTTGGGTCTGAATCTTCCTCGGCTTCTTCGTTGGCCTCTCGCTAAAAAGCTAGGCTGTTTTCTTACCATTAGAGTTCTGGTTGGAGGACCCTTCACCAGGGTCAGGCTCAACAGCTGATTCTGAAGAGGAAGTTTCAGAGGATGTGATAAATCTTTGTTTGGATCTTCTGTTTGGTCAGTGATTCAGATGTGGGCCAACCATATGCAAATCAGCGTTGTTTCTCGTTTGGAAACTATTGAAAAATAGCTGCCTTTTTCCAATGTTATCTTGGTTGGACATAAAAATCCTGAACATGCTGGTTAAATAGTGCCCGGGTGGCAACCCTAGGGGAAGGGCCTCTCTCTCGGCGGCCTGCCAGCCTTGACCCAGCAATGTGAGCCACAAGGAAGAGGTTGATTAGTGAACCAGGATGGATCTTTGTTCAGTTGCATCTGGGCATGTGCTTTCCAGGTGTGCTGAAAATTTGAGAAAATCATTGTATGGAGGTGGAAGGAGATATATTTCAAAAGTAATAATTAAATCTGTGGCATCCGAATTCACAGAAGGAAAAGCATTCTGGAACTTCCTAAATGTTAACCAATAATCTGGCAGAACTTATAACAGCTGCGGATGCGGTTCATGAGGGACTTGCAGCCAAGGGCACACCCAATATAACTCTTTAGACTTTTATCACAATAGAAAGGGGCTGAAAATCCCAGATTGCTAGTCACTGCGAGCAGAAGCCCTAAACAGCAGTAATTTATCTGCTTTGCTCTGAGTGGATGCCCTTAATAGCAGTCAATACATTTTCAGCTGTTTTGTTTGATTTCTCTTCCAGCTCAAAAATGTTCTGTGCTGCACACCTTGCCTTAATCCATATTTCCTTGGGGGAATCTATCTTGGAATTACAATCATGCACAAATCTGGAACCAGTTGGTCAAAATTGGAGTAAAGGTACCTGTTTTGGAGAGACCTGCGCCTATCTTCTCCACCCACTATGATTAATATAACAGAGCTGTTATTTTTGTTTTTATTTCTCCCTGATATTTGCAACGAAGGGATTACTTCTTGCAGTGTTGCTTAAAAAATTTCAGAGGATTTATGGTCATTTGATAGAACTTCCGGTGATGTCATGTTATATGCAAATTAAAGAGACTTTGCACGTTCCCTTTCTGCCGTTTTGAGTTTGGTAAAGTAAGAGAACATTTCAATTGGGTAGTACAAGCTGTATGTAAATATGCTGTTTGTGAATCACTATGAATAAAAGGTGTTGTAAAAATCACAAATTATTGTATTTTACTGCTTAGCATTGCACTTTGGGAGTCATTACAAGTTTGGCTGTTATAAACATCCAATTGCCAAACTCCTGACGAGGAGACCGCCACGGTGCTGGGGGTCTCCCCACCGGCCCCATTACAACTTCCCCATTGGGCTGGAACCAAGGTTCCCGCCTGTCACCCCAGTGGGAACGGTACAGCATCATTGTTCTATGCTCATATTTGAGCCAACGGCAATGCTGCCGCATGCGGGGTGCACTAGCACCTTTGAAATGCGCACAGTCTGCACAGCAGACAGGTAGAGGGGCTCCCTGCACTTCCCATGTCATGGGCATGGGCATAACAGGGGCTCCCTTGCGACCCCCTGCACTTGTTCTCCACCAGCCTTTTCATGGCGGTCGGACTGCCATGAAAAGGCTGGTGGAGAACAATGTTCTAATCAGCAGGGCGGTGCTGACTTCAGCGCCGCTCTGGCTGATCACAACCAAGACCGCCATCATCCCGTTGGGATCAAAGATCCTGGCAGAGACGGCGGTTGGACCGCCACGGCCACGGTGGTCCGACTGCCACCACAAGTCTGGCGGTCTAGAGACCGCCAGACTCGTAATCAGGCCCTAAATGTGTAAGTCCACTACTTTGTGGAAAAGCCTTACCCTTAGGGCACATCTCCTCTCCTCTCCTTTGGCCTCCCTTAGGTCTGAGGGATGTGCAACATGCAGCTGCATCTGGGAGGTTTTGTGGGTTGGGGATGGGAGCTAATGAATAACATCTTGCCAGACCAGGATAGGTGCTTGCCATGATACAGTGGCTGAACAGGGTTCACTGCCTTGTCAGTGCTATCCCCCTGATCTGCCCAGAACAGTGCAGCCCAGCATGGTACATAGGGTCTCTAACATCGCAGATCAAACTCTCTTAAGTGTTTGCTGCTACCACCACATCAAGAGCCAAAAAACTGAAAAGAAGCGAGTGAAGATACTTAAAACTCTAGTGGTGGAACTTGGAAGGTAGGCGTCTGGCTGATGCAAGACTTTGGGAGTCATTACGACCCCGGCAGTCGGTATTATAGTGGCGGTAGTACCGCCAGAAGGCTGGCGGTACATAACGCCATATTATGACATTGGCGGTTTGGCAAAAGCCATACTGCCAATGTACCACACCGACCGCCGGTCTGGAGACTACAGTCTCCAGCCCCGCGGCCGTCATTAGGTCGCCCATAGTATTATGGCCCCCCTCCCCCACTGGCATGGTTTCCATGGCTTTTTTACCGCCACGAAAACCATGGCGGTAGGCACTACCAGTGCCAGGGAATTCCTTCCCTGGCACTCAGAGGGGTCTTCCCTGCCCCCCTCCCCACACCTGCATGCACGCACAGAAACACAAACACACATACCTCCACACACAACAACCCCCTCCCCTGTTGGAGTACCCGACTTACCAGCTTGCAGGGGGTCCTCCGGCAGGAGATGGGACGCGGCGCTGCTGCCAGCAGAACACCACCAGGCCGTATCATGGGTCATGATACGATCTGTGGTGGTCTACTGGTGTGGCCCTGTTGTTGGCGCCACCTTACTGCCGCCATGACCGTAGCTGGAATTCTGCCAGCCTTCTAGTGGAATTCTGGCTACTGTCATAATATGGCGGACGGTAGGTAGCCATGCCGATGGTCTTTTGGCAGCCGTCGCTGTGGCAGTAGGCGGCATTTACCGCCTATGTCATTATGAGGGCCTTTGTCTCCTGGCAGCGCCTCTGGTTTAGAATAAATAGACACTCAAAGGCCAGAAGTAGATACTGAACTTGAGATGATTGGATCTCTACTGCACCAGCTGAGAGGAGGCGTTATACCAGGGGCAAGACTTCATGATAATGTTTCCTCCAACAGTGGAAAGAAGCCGAGACCTGCTTGAAGGGAGATGTATTGTTCGGAGTGGAGAACACCATCCTTTGACCTCGACCTCCACATGAGACTCCTGGTTGAGGTGTGCTTGAAGAACAACTCAAGGAGAGACCTTTCCATGAGCCAGCGTAACTGACTGAGCATGAGGCATCTTTGAGAAATCAGTATCACAGAATGATCAGGATGTGCTGGTGACACCAAAGTACTCTGCACCCCCATAACTTCTCCCGCTTCACCTGCCACTTAGAAACACACCTTGCCACACAGTAACGTGCCCCAAAGGCCTGTTACCTAGTGGTGCACAGGAGCATGGCATAACACAAACTGCTGACCCCCTTGACCTTGTGAGGTTCAAGAAAACCACAAAATCTTTGTTGTATTTGGAGTCCGGGGGTCTTCAGCATACATGAGGGGGCATTTATTTAAGAGGTTATTCATTTATTCTATAATAGGCCATTATGGAAAAAACAATGGTCCCATAGCTCCTCTCTGGGCTCCCCCCCATCTTGGTGTACCCCCTGAATATGAATAACAAAATATCATGGTATGGAAATATTGAGGACAAAATATCGAAACACAAATATCAAAAGGTAACTAGGTATATCTTTTCTATACCTAACTGCACATATATGTACCTTGACGATGTCTGTATGTTCACGGTACAAAGATGTGCAGTTAGGGATAGAAATCCATACTTCCTCTATACACACTTAACTTTTGATATTTTGTTTTTCAAGATTTTGTCTCCGGTATTCTTAATATATGACAATATTTCTAAGTTGAATATTCAGAAGTAAAGTCCATCAACTCTAATTAACTGTGGCCTAGCAGAAACCATCACGTTCTAGGGCATGATCATGCAGAAATGGTAAGACTCTGCATCATCTTTTCTTACACAGGACAACCAAGCAACACTATGTCCTGGCATCACCCCCTTTCCTTACACTTAGGACTGATGTCAAACAGATGCAACAGTCATTCAGAAATAAGTGGACAAACCCTCACCTCTCTAACCCCAGTACAAGCGAGCTGAGAGACATACACCCCAGCTCACCATCACCAATGCACAGCGTCTACAGTACCACTCCCTTGTCGAATCTTCCCATGTGTACACAGCGATGACTGGTCTCAGATCACAAACCGGCAAAACCTGTGACTACACCCATCACACAAACAGGGACCACATGTTTCCAACGCACATGTATTCCCCACATTTGAAACACCATAATATACACAAAGTGGCAGGTTACTGCTCTTCCCCGTTTCACAACAAAATACACTACATGGCAACAGGATACTACTTGCCTCATGCTTGCAGAGGCTGAAATAAATTCACTACACATCCAAATACTGAGCAGAAACCAGGATACTTCGTTATTCCCAAGTTTGCAAAACCGAGATCACATGTGTCACAAATTACAGGCGTGCGCTTTCAGTGTTCTCAAAGATGGACACCTACATCAAACATGACAACACAACATGCTTCACAGCCAAATAAGGCCCTCATTACGACCCTGGCGGTATAGAACCGCCAGGGCCGCGGCACGCGGGAGCACCGCCGACAGGCCGGCGGTGCCCCGCGGGGCATTCTGACCGCGGCGGCTTAGCCGCGGTCAGAGAAGGGAAACCGGCGGTCTCCCGCCGGTTTCCCGCCGGTTTCCCGCTGCCCCCAAGGAATCCTCCAAGCCGGCGCAGCTTGCTGCGCCGGCTTGGGGATTCCGACTCCCCCTCCCGCCATCCAGTTCCTGGCGGTTCTCCCGCCGGGAACCGGATGGCGGGAGGGGGAGTCGCGGGGCCCCTGGGGGCCCCTGCAGTGCCCATGCCAACAGCATGGGCACTGCAGGGGCCCCTGTAAGAGGGCCCCAAAATGTATTTCACTGTCTGCATAGCAGACAGTGAAATACGCGACGGGTGCAGTAGCACCCGTCGCACCTTCCCACTCCGCCGGCTCGATTACGAGCCGGCTTCATGGTGGGAAGGTCGTTTTCCCCTGGGCTGGCGGGCGGCCTTTCGGCGGCCGCCCGCCAGCCCAGGGGAAAACTCTGAATACCCGCCGCGGTCTTCCGACCGCGGTGCGGTATTCACGACGCGCAACTTTGGCGGGCGGCCTCCGCCGCCCGGCAAAGTTGTAATGAGGGCCTAAATGTCCAAACATTGCTGAACTGAAGAATGTGCTCTAAACTCAGACAAATACTGCCACATGCACAAGCATCTGCATGAGGGGACAGAATTTGCAGCTCAGATGTGCAACCTGCAAACAGCATCACATGGGTGAGCAAGAGAATCTCTATAACACTTAAGAGCAGATGCAGACACTGCTGTAGGCTGGTTATTAGTAGGGGCAAGTACACACCTACTACTAGCAATAATGCCTCCACAGAGGGTTCGGTCCAGTAAAATTCTCACACAGTAGCCCCTGGCTCAACCCTTGGTAGCTTGGCAATGAGCAGGGAGGCTTAACTTAGGAGACAGATATGTAAAGCATTTAAATATACCAGTACAGTAAACAAGTAAAACATAGCACACAACAAAATTCCCACACCAATTTTTAAAAATAGTAAATATTTATTTTGATCTTTAAAATGACATTAAAACGACAAAATTCTAATATAGGAATCCAGAGATATGAATTTTTAAAGGTTAAATAAAAAAATGTGCTTTTTAGTGCTTAGAAATCAATAGTGTCAACCAGGGACTCTGGTCGTGCTTGATCATGACAAAGTCAAAGTTTGAGGCCGACCGTGATGGAGCCCTGCTTGGATACACTGAGCACGGGGACTCGGTTAAAATTTTACCTTTGCAATTAGAAACTTTTCTGCAGCTTTTCTCCTTGTCATTGAGAGACTGCTCCTCGTCAGGTGACGATCTGGTGGGATGACAACGGCTTGATTTCTCGCGAGGCCTTTGTCAAAATCCTGGAAGTCTAGAGCTCCGGAGCCTTCAGTGGGACGAACATGAAATCCAGGCCGAGTCGACGGTTGAGTCATCTTATCAAGCTTTTTCACAAAAGTTCTCCAAACTTTTGGAGGTCCTTTCAGAAGCTCTCCTTTGGGCCTCAACTGTCAAAAACACAAATCTAAGGGTCTCTAGGAGCCCTGAAACGGTCCTTGGAAGTATGACACTTCAATTTCCACAGCGTACTTGGCCAAATCCTTGCAAGTCCACTTGACGCACTCCAGACTGGAGACATTTGTGGAATTTGATGCAGGGAAGCTATTTTAACCTGTTGCTTTCAGGGAGTCCACTCCTTATTCCTTTAAAAAGCGAGCCAAAGTCCTCAGGGCTGTTGTTCCAGTGTGCAACAGGAGCAGCACTTCAGTGTGTAGTCCTCAGGGTTGCTGACCAGGGTTCCAGCAGGGCAGTCCTTCTTCTTGTGGTTTCAGGCAAGAGATCTGAGTTTCAGTGCAGATCAGCCACTTTTATTCAAACATCTTGGGGACAATCAGTGGGGATCCTTGTCCAATGAGCTGCAGGGTGCCACCCGGAAGCATGACAACTTCCTCCAAACTGTGGCATCTTCTTGTCCCATAAAGTACTGCACTTTAACATTCCAATATGGATGATTTTTCTCCAGAGCAGCAATAGCTGGCTAAACCAACCCACTGGTGTATCTCATTTCCATTAACTCTCCTCCTGGACATCTGCAAATTCCTTTCCTAAGCTCATTATCTAACTGTGGGGCACAGGGGTGAGAGGGCAGGCCTGGCTGCATTCCTTTCTGACTGGGTTCCTTTTGAAGCCTCAGCTTGATTTACCTAGCCCCTTTCCTGACCTGACCTCAGCATCTGTCTACCTACCCCATCAGTTGACCTCTGCTCAGTGCAGGGCACTAATCACCTCATCAAAGCAGCCTGGCTAATCCTGTTTGGGTTGACCAATCAGGAGAGACCACTGGCAGTCTGGAGTCTGGCTTACTGAAAATAAAGCATTGTAACTTATTTTCTGTATTAGTTAGGATGAATTCAACAATAGCAAGTTGTTGGATTTATCATTACCATTCATTAGAGTCCTTTATTCCTACATTTAGCTCCTTCCTAGCAATACTTATGCTTATGAAAAATATTCCCATTTTAGCTTATGAAGCTAACTTTCTACAAAGGGGAAAACTGAAAGGTGCTGTTTTTCCCTCTCCAGGGTATATAAAACATATTTTATTATGTCCCTGCTTATAGTTACATGGAACCCCACCACTGGGGCATTTAGGGGAAAACTAGGGGGCGACATATGTAAAAAATAAGGTAGATTATCACTTTGGAAGTACCTTTAATTCCAAAGTCGAATTTGCATACATTTTTCTTTTTAAAGGTGGTGTGTCCTTTAAAAACGACAGCAGGCACACAGCAGTGTACACTATAGTGCAGGAAATCCACTGGACCTCTAAACTTCCCTGCCCTATTATATACTGGGGACTTGTAGGTAGTTTGAATCCACCCTGCCCTATTATCTTCTAGGGGCTTACATGGGTCTGTCATCGCAAATTGGAATTATAATTTGGGCCTGTTTAACAGAGCCCAGTGCACAGTCAGGGTCAGTTACCACCAGTATCAGTCAGAAACATTGGGGTGAACATTCTAAAAAAAATACTTTCTCACACAAGCACACATTATCAACTCTGCAACACGAATATTATGCATTTCCCAAGCGGTCCACAACCCCCTGTTACATAAAAATCCCATTTCCCATATATTTTACTTTGCAAGAATTCTCAATCTTAAGTAATGCACCTCTTAATACATATTTCTAATATGCAGGCACATTTTGCTATTAAACTTTGAACAAACTCTAAAACTGACTAAAGCAACTTCCTTGTAGTCTTTAGTTAGTGCAGTGCTACCTGCACATCAAAATACATTTCCTCAAGCAAACATTACAAACATTGTCCCACCAAAATCTCTTCTCTAATATGCAATTTCAGAATGCCCAATTGAAGAACACTGAGCACTTCTTCACTGCAGTCTCACTGCCTTGGAGCCACAGTCTTGCCTCAGTGATTCTACTCCCCTGTGGGTCCCCATGTGGTTAGTCCATCCGCACAGTAATGAGGGCAGCAACAAACACGCCTGTGGAATCTCAAACAGCATCAGCACACCACAGCACCAGAGTGTACGGTCCTCCCCAGCCTGGTACCCACTGAATGATTAGGCCACACACGTAGCTATAAATCACATGTCTTTATTACTCTGGGTGTACCTGTGAACTCCAACATTCTAAAGAAAGCTTTCAAACATTCTAGTCTAGCGATTACATCACACACTGATACGGAGTCCTCAGGGAGCCAGTAAGGCTCCATTCCAAATCATGCAAGACACTACATCTACTGCTCTGTTCGCTCTGTTAAATGAAAAATTGCAATTTGTTTTTAGAAAATCATGAGACAGACACAAATATCTACATATATAGAAACATGTACAATTAATCTCTTCAATTAATTTTTTTGGCGCTTTGATCTGTCGACCCGATCTAGTTACTGGAAGTAGTTAATGGTTGACTTCAACGTTGGACATTGCCAAGGATGGTAAGGAATCAGCAACAGTCACTGAATTTTCAAAATCAGTCTGTCTTTCACTACCTCGAGTTGAAGACCGATGGAATACAGACCTGAAGTGAGAAGAGTCTCTGCTAAGGGCCTTCTGAGGTCACTGGGCAGTCAACATGTGTCCTTTGGTAAACATTACTTGGAAAGGTTCAGCATGGTAAGGAGCATCAGATTTCTTTTCCCTAGCTGTTGAATGATCATTAAATCTCCTTTTCAAAATGAGAGGTCTTTCGCATGTCGCCTCTTGTCTGCATACATTTTCTTTTTCTGTTTTTGAACCAAGTCCCTCATACGAATCAGGTCTTCATTTGTATCTATCTTGGTCATCCATTAGGGTAGCTTGGTTGCCATTGCTTTCCCAAACATTAAAGTCGCAGGACTTTCACCTGTGGTCAAGTGGGGTGTCAAATGAATAGCTCGTAAAGAAGAGTTTAGCACTGTTTCTAGACTGAGCTTTTCAAGAGTTGCACACTGCACTACTTTTTTTAGTGTACTCATAAAACACTCAACAAGTCCATTGGTCTGTGGCCACAAGTTTGTGATCTTTTGATGCTTTACATTCAAATGCTTCAGAAATTCTTGGAATTCTTCGCTGTTGAACGGCGAACCATTGTCGACTTCATAATGGCTGGCAAACCCCATGTTGCAAATACGCCATCAAGTTTTTCAATTACTTGCTCATGTGTCATGGATGAGAGATCTTCAACCAATGGGAAGCATGAATATTCATCTATGATCACCATTAAATGATGTCCTTTGTCAAGTGGACCAAAGAAATCAATGGCTATTATCTCCCAGGCATGCTTAGAGCGTTCTGACATATTTAAAGGATGTTGAGTGACTTTGGTTGACAGGCAATTGCATATGCACCAGGCTTTCAGTTCCTTTTCAAATCTTTCCTCTAGGTATGGAAACCAAACTTGGTCTCGAAGTGCTCTCTTTGTAGCAACAATACCACAATGTCATTCATGAGCCACTTCTATCACCTTTTGTCACAGACTCTCTGGAATCGGGATCCTCAATCCACGCAGAATAACTCTTTCCTGAGTTATGGGCAATTCATCTTTGACATTCTTATTCTTTTGATATTGCCATCATTACTGAGAAGTTGAGCATGTTTGTTCCACTACTGATGTGTAAATATGTCTTTCAATTTGAGCAGGTCACCATCATGACTCGTAACAGTTATAATCTGGGCAAACGATACAGCAGCTGGTGGACTTGACTTGACAGTAAGATTGATGTAGGGCTCAGCAGGTTGGGCTGGAGTGCCGTGCCCTTGAAGGGGCACTCTCGAAAAGTAGTCAGCAAGAATTTGATCCTTTCCTCGACAATTCTCCATTGTATAAAATTGTACTCTTGCAGTCGTAGTCCCCATTATTCAATCTGAGCAGGCATCTTGGCCTTTGGATTATAGAATATGGTCAGCAAGGCGTGATGATCAGTCGCCGGCGTAAAAGGCTTCCATACAGGAATAGATGTAAATGTTCACAAGCCCTGCCACAGCCAAACTTTTCTTTTCAGGCTAGAAGTAAGCACGTTCTGTTTGAGATAAACTTCGACTAGAATAGGCCACGGTGTGTTGTCTTGCATTTGAGTGTTCACTATGCTGTGCAAGTTTAGCGCCTAACTCAATGGGACTCGCGTCAACCACAATCTCGGTGTGGAGCTTTGGACTGAAGTGCGCCATTTCTGTAGAATTTTATTTGGCATGTTTGATTCTCTTGAAACTTTTTTCACATTCTCTCGACCATTTAAAAGAAAGTCTCGTAATGGAGCACTGACGATGGCAACATCTTGTGTATCATGAACAGTAGCTGGCCATTCCACGAAACAAACATGCCATTGAAACATCTTGTGGGAGTTCAGCATTTTGTGAAAGCTTGTACTTTCACAGGATCAGGCATCATACCCCCTCAGAAAGTATATGGCTAATTAGGTAAAATTTTGTTTTATTGAACTCACACTTGTCTGCGCTTAAATTTATGCCTACACCATTAAGTACTTTTCCTACTTGTGTGAGGGTTCTATCGTGTTCTTTCTGTCTAGCTCCATAAGCCAGTATGTCATCTCTATAGTTCAATGCATTCATAACAGATTGTATGATGTGGCGTATGACTTCTTGGAAAGTTCTGCAGGTGATGACACACTGTGGGAAACTGGCACCTGGTTGCAGCCCCCCCACCTTTTGCCTGGTTTCTAGATGCAACTTGGACTGGAGTGCACTGGGATCCTGCTAACTAGGTTACCAGTGTCAGTGTTCTTTCCTTAACAATTGCAAAGGCATTGATACAATTGCCAATACATTTAGCTGTCACTGTAAGTCCCTTGTAATTGGTACGTAGGTACCTAGGGCACGGGGTACTAAGGGTAGGCCCCTGAGGGCAGAAGCACAGATTGTGCCACCCTCTAGGGCCATGCATCCAGAAACACCCATCATTGACATAGCAGGCTGAGTCTTCTGATGCAATCCTAAAAGACAAACTCGACATGGCACACTGCCTGTGTCCCCTGCCCACTACACACTGCATCCAATATATGTAAGACACCCCTCTGGGAGGCCTTCCAGCCCGAAGACAGGTTGCACTATACTGTATGTTAGGGCATAGCTGTATGAGCAATATGTTCCCAATGTGTCCTTGTCAAACCTAGGACATAGTGAGTGAACAGAGTAGCCATTTTAATACATGTGCTGGACACTGGTCACTATGAGTTTCACAGCTACATGATGACCACTCTGAACCCTGAGTTATTTAGTATCAAACAACTCAGAATGCTAAATCCAGACTGGTACCAGTACTGTGTTACAAAATGTACCCAGGGGTCACCTTAGAGAACTACTTTGGCATGGTTGCTGGCTGGTCACAACCAGCCTGCCACCACCAGACAAGATTCTGGTACCCTGGGGTGAGAGCTCCTGCTCTCTGGGTCTCTGAACAAAGCCCTTCCTGGGTGGAGGTGCAAACACCCTCTCCCTAAGGAATGTGCACTGCCTGGCTTGCGAGCTTCAAATTCCTTACCGCCCTTGAAACTCAGCCCACAAGCCTGCTACTTGCAGCAGATGGCTGCCCCATTACAAACCTCCACTTTTGGCGGAATCAACGGCGAGAAACCACACAAGTGGTAGGAGTGGTCAACACCAGCTTGCACCACCCCTAAGGTGTTGTATGCACAGTGACCTCTCCATTTTATATTCCTCCATCTTACATGGAAGGAAAAACGTCAATCAAGTGTAGGGAAGTGACCTCTGCCTCCAGGAATTGGTTACTTAGTGGGTGTAGCCACCCTAAGGTAGATGACCCATTGGTCACTACCAGGTACTCCTCTAAATGCCCACTAAATACAGTATGTAGTGGGCATCCCTAGAGAAAAAAATCAGATTCCAAGGACAGAAGAAGACCAGCACAAAGAAGACCCAAGACTCGAGATCTGTAGTCCTGCTGCACAAAGAAAAGGCGCTAAACCCTGCCTTCTGCACCCAGAACTTGACAATAGCCGAAAAGGGGTTGCTTCGACACTGGACGGACTCTACAAACCACCAGAGGACCTCCACTTTTCACAAATTGCCAAATATCTCCCTCCAGAGTGGAGGCATCACTCTCCTGCAACCAAAGACCCATTGAAGGCCACTTCACTGACCGGCTGCTGACTAAGGAACTGGACGCCACAGCCAGACCAAACTCCACTCGATTGACCGTGAGGACAAACCCTGCCAGTGTGCCAAGTTTGGTGGCACTGCACCCTCCAGTGGTCAAACCATGCAATAGCCCTAGGCACTGGTCACCTCACGTTGATCACCAAGAAGGACAGTCCATTCCAGACTGTAAAAGGACCAGGAGGAGGCCCCAGTCAAAGGACTTCAGAAACCACCAGGACGTCCCGCCAGAGTGCCCCTGCTGACCTACAAGCGACCCTCAGAGAGACCTACCACCTGCTTCCAAGGGCACTTTTGCGCACAGCTGCTGACTCACCGATTCGCTCTGCACCCAGCCGCCCTGTGCCCTGCACCGAATAACCAGCTGTGGATTAAGGGTACCCCACTCCTGGTGACCTCGACACTCCAAGGTGATCCACCGAACTTACATTTAAGTGACCTACTTTGTCTTTCCAAGTGGTCCCACATAGTGGCCTGGTATCAGCTCCAACGACTTTCTGCAGCTGCTCCCGCCATAACCGGGAACAGCCAATACTTCTACAGCTGGTCCCTAGTGCCCACCGATGATCTCGGCGTACCTGCAAAAGGAGACATTGGTAAGCGCATGCCCTGATTTTATATGCATTTTCAAAGTATTTTCTCCATTGATTTCTATAGTGGGTAATTATGCACAAAAGAATATAAATTCATAACTTAAAAAGTACTTACCCGATTTTGATGATCATGGTCTTAAAGTTTTTATAAAAATCTGAAATATGTCTGTAAGTTGGTCTTAAGTTAGTCTCATTATTATTCTTATTTATTAATACTGTGAGTACAACAAATGTTTGGTACTTCTCCAAGATAAGCTTGACTGCTCGACCAAGCTACCATAAAAATTAGAGCATTGGGGGGGGGTCTAGTTTTTACCTCTGTAAACCAACGTGTGGTTGTAATACAGCAGATGGGATATCCGTCACGTTTGTGATGGAGTAACCTGTCCGCCAAACTCTAAAGCAGGCCCTAGGTCTCTTGTATCTAAACAAACTAAAATGTGTAGCAAAGGCTATACTATATCTGCAATTTTCCTCTAGTTCTAACTGAAGATAACCTTTATTCAAATCAAGTCGAAAGAAGACTTTGGCACCATTCAATTGCGTAATGATGTCAGCAATGTCAGCAATGTACAGACCTGGATCTCACTCTTGTTCAATTGCTATGTTCTCCTGACACATGTCAGCGCACTTGCGCATGGCTCCCTCATGGTTCTTTTTAGGCACAACTACGATGAGAGAGACCTGTGGCGTTTGACCAGTTAAACATTCAACAATGTCATGCTTAAGTAATGATTCAAGTTCTATTTCAACAGCTTCTTGTAAAGGAAATGCAGCTTGTCTATGTATCTAAGCAACAAGACAGACATCCTAATTAGTATGCAGTTTTTCTTTCATAATCTTTAACTTTCCTAAACCATGAAACAATGAAGGGAATTGGCTTACTATTACCTGATGAGCATTCATGTTGTAGTTCACTGAAATCAGTCCCATGTCAGCAGCTGTGTTGAAACTGAGCAAAAAGGAACTTGCCGCTGTACCCTGAAGCACATCGAAAGGTGCTTGCAATTTTGTTTTCTTAGGTTTCACTGTTGCTATAAATTAACCTTTACTCTTCATAGGTGTCGATGCAGCCCAAGTGTATACTTTGGTCTTTTCTTCAGGCATTATATTTATTGAACCACCAATATCAATAATAAAAAGGTATTGATCATCCATTTATTTTCAATGTAATCTTTGGGCAGTGTTTGTGTGATTTCAATGCTTTGGCAAATCGACTTTTCTTTGACTGACTTCTCTCCTCACAGGCAACCAGTCCAACATATGCACATTTTTCTCACATACGCATTAACATAGCACAGTCCCTTTCTTCACTTTCACGTATTTTTGAGGCTGACAAACTGTTTGACGACGTAGATGATGATCAACTTCGTTTAGTACCTTACTGATGTTGCCGCTTGGCCTTGTGAGCGCGCGCCAAATGTTGCTTCTGAAATGTTCTGGCTGCCATTTTGTCTTTTGTCCTTGACGCGCTTACTTTTTTCTTCGCTCTGCATGACGTCACAAAATGGCTCTTTTTCCCACAGCCTCTGCCTATCTGATCAATGGCAGGACACTTTCCTTCATTTGGAAACGCAAATCCACATCTGAAACACAACTTCTTTTTGCCTGCATAAATTTGTGTCCTTCAAACTTTTGTTTCAAATTACTTTTCACACTGACAACTGACTCGCCCTGGGCACCTTGGGCCTCCATGTAGGCAGCTTGTCGCTCAGAATGTTCCTCAGCTCTGGCAGCCATCAACACTAGCACCAGACTAAGAGTTTCTCTCAGCATTCATCATCTGAATGAATCAGACAAGCATCCATCGATCACTCTAAGTCTCATAGCTTCTTCATCATTAAATTAATTGAACTTACAGTGTTTGATGAGTGCGGTGAGTCTCTCCATGAATTAATCAATTGTTTCACCAAACTCTTTGACATTCTTGACTGAAAACATATTGTTTGAAGTCGACATTTGGTACTGGATTAAACTTGAGATTCAACGCATTCTTAATCTGACGGTATGTGACTTCTTTGTCAGTTCTCAGCATTTCCTTTATGGCTTCTTTCACACCATCACCAGCAGGATTTTTGAGATATTTGATAATCTTCCTGTTATCAGTCTCTTCAAGTGCATCAATTAAATCTTAAAATGTCTCTATCCATGTAGTCCATCTATCACCAATATTTTGCTTCTTGGCATTGTCAAATTGTTGTGGTGGTTTGAGAAAAGGTAGCAACATTGTAAATCAGCGTGGTACTTACTGATTCCAGGATTGGAGCTTTCCCCAGCCTCTCGGACAAGAAATCAGGATCTGTTCCATTCCTATCCCAGCCCTGGCCTTGAGATGGGCCAGCCTTGGCGTCATCCTTGGTGAGTTCCATCAGCAGAACGGCCTTCTGCTGAGTGTCTGACCACTGTAAATATGGACCGCTCCTTAGCACAACCCCAGGCACTACTGTTAGGACCACCATCAACTGGGGTGTGATGATTCTGTCTATCAGGCTCCGTAAGTTATTTATTTGATTCTTTTTATCCTTCCGTTTGTATTGTCTTACACTTGGTTTAACCATCTTTATCACTATTTGGTATCTGATAACTGTCTTAAACTGAACTTTAAAAACCTGGCTGAATCCGTCTTTGGGGTTCAATCAATCAATCAATCAAAAATTTTGTAGAGCGTGCTACTCACCCGGGAGGGTTTCAAGGTGCTTGGGGGGGGGGGAATCAAGGGGGGGCTTGGGGGGTCACTGATCGAACAACCATGTCTTGAGGTTCTTTCTGAAGAGCAGGAGGTCTTTGGTTTTTCGAAGGTTGGTGGGGAGGGAGTTCCAGGTTTTGGGGGCGAGGTAGGAGAAGGACCTGCCTCCTGTGGTGGTGCGTTGGATGCGGAGGACTGTGGCTAGGGCGAGGTCGGCTGATCGGAGGTTGCGTGTGGGGGTGTGGAAGTTCACTCTTTCGTTGAGGTAGGTTGGCCCGGTGTTGTGGAGGGATTTGTGTGCGTGGATGAGGATCTTAAATGTGATTCTCTATGGGGAGCCAGTGAAGGGATTTGAGGTGTGGTGAGATTCGTTCTTGGCGGGGGAGGCCAAGGACGAGGCGTGCGGCTGTGTTCTGGATTCTCTGGAGTTTGCGTTTGAGTTTGAGTGTGGTGCCGGCATAGAGGGCGTTACCGTAGTCCAGTCTGCTGCTGATGAGTGCGTGGGTGACTGTCTTCCTGGTTTCTGGGGGAATCCATTTGAAGGATTTTTTTAGAGTGCGGAGTGTGTGGAAGCAGGAGGAGGTTAGAGCATTGATTTGCTGTGTCATGGAGAGGGAGGGGTCCAGGATGATGCCGAGGTTGCATGCGTGGTTTGCGGGGGTGGGTGCGGGGCCAAGGGCGGTGGGCCACCAGGAGTCATCCCATGTGGTTTTGTTGGGGCCGAAGATGATGATCTCGGTTTTGTTTGAGTTGAGCTTTAGGTGGTTAGTGGGCATACAGTTGGCGGTGTTGAGGTGAGCAGCGTGTAGGTTGGTTTTGGCAGTGGTGGGGTTGCGGGTGAGGGAGAGGGTGAGTTGTGTGTCATCTGCATAGGAGAGGATGGTGATTCCGTGTGCTCGGAGGATGTTGGCTAGGGGGATCATGTAGATGTTGAAGAGTGTGGGGCTGAGGGAGGACCCTTGGGGGACTCCTCAGGTGATCTTTGTAGTGTTGGAGTGGAAGGGTGGAAGGCAGACTCTCTGGGTCCGGTCGGTGAGGAAGGAGGTGAGCCAGTCTAAGGCTTTGTGGTGAATTCCTATGTTGTGGAGGCGTGTGTGGTGGCAGACGCTGTCAAAAGCTGTGGAGAGGTCTAGGAGGATGAGTGCGACGGTCTCGCCTTTGTCGACTTTTGTCCTGATGTCGTCAGTGCATGCAATGAGGGCGGTTTCCGTGCTGTGGTTCTTGCGGAACCCGGGGTCAAGAGTGTTGTTTGCTTCGAGGAAGTGGGATAGGCAGGCGTTGACTAATTTCTCTGCAAACTTAGCGGGGAAAGGGAGGAGGGCGATGGGGCGGTAGTTGGGGGGATCTCTGGGTCGGCTTGTTTTTTTTTTGGGAGAGCGGTGCTTTCTGCGTGCTTCCAGGGGTCTGGGTAGGTGGCGGAGTCGAAAGAGGAGTTGATTATGTTGTAGAGTATGGGGGCGATGGTTGGGCTGGCTTTGTTGTAGATGCGATGTGGGCAGGGGTCGGTGGGGGATCCGGAGTGGATGGAGTTCATGTTTTTTTCGGTTTCTTCGTGTGTGGTGGGGTTCCAGGTGGAGAGTGTGGTGGGGGGGTCAAGAGTGGGGGTTGGGTTGGGTGAGTGAGGGATGTGTGTGGTGGGTGTGTGTGGTATGAGGCTGTTGTGGATGTCCAGGATTTTGTGGAGGAAGTGAAAGAAGAATGGCCAGGGCACACCAATAGCATGAATCCTGATCCTGATAATGTTCAAGAATAAGTAGAAAGTTTGTTCTTGGAAGATGATGTGTAGATATTTATTATAAGTACAGGTAGAAAGTAGAAATCTCAATCAAAAGACTGCGTTGTACAAAATGACCATGGGGGTCATTCCAACCCTGGCGGTCGGTGTTAAAGCGGCGGCCAACCCGCCTACAGGCTGGCGGTCCAAAAAATGGAATTCTGACCCTGGCGGTAACCGCCAACACAGCCCGCCACTTTAACACTCCGACCGCCACGGCGGGAGAAACAAACAGCGCGGCGGTCACCGCCAACAGACAGGCGGCAGACAATGTACCGCCCTCCCTATCACGACCCACCAATCCGCCACCTTTTCCGTGGCGGGAGCCCCGCCGATAAAAACACAGCGGAAACAGACTACGAACGGGAAAACGCTCACCGATACACACTCCACGAAGAATCTGGACAGCATGGAACCCGAATTAAACATCCTACCAGCCATTGTCTTCCTGCTCCTCTACCAGGAGCACGAACGCCGGCGCAGAAGACACCGGTGAGTACAGCACCTACGACACAGGGGAGGGGGGAGGAGGAAAGGTTACGGGCACACACATACGCGACAATCCCTACACACCAATGCAGAGCAACAAGTCAAAGTGACACCCCCGAAACCCCCCGGAATAATGCAAAGACAAAATAAAATGACCATGAAAATTGAAGTATATTAAAGCATATGTGAACTGAAAATGAGATTTATCAAAAAAAATATTATCACATTAACAAAATATACATATTCCAAAAGTCCGGCACATATTGCCTACATTCCATTGTCCGTGGGCCAATGGCCATAAACACATGGGCAAAGCCCACACACGAGACCCGTTTCCATTGGAGAGAACACTGCTGGGGCATCAGATGATAATACCACAGGCACCTCAGGGGGAAGGGAAGGGGGAGCACCTCAGCCACAGGAGTCCACGACGCCAGATCCACCAGGGGCCTCCATGCCCGCTGTGCCATCCTGGGGAGTGCAAAGCCACAGTCTCTCAAGTCCCTACAGTGGGTGGCTTGCCCACTGTGCCATCCTGGGGAGTGCAAAGCCACAGTCTCTCAAGTCACTACAGTGGGTGGATTGCCCAATGTGCCATCCTGGGGAGTGCAAAGCCACAGTCTCTCAAGTCTCTACAGTGGGTGGATTGCCCACTGTGCCATCCTGGGGAGTGCAAAGCCACAGTCTCTCAAGTCTCTACAGTGGGTGGGTTGCCCACTGTGCCATCCTGGGGAGTGCAAAGGCAGAGTCCATCAGGTGGATTACAGACTCCACTGGTTCTGGAGGAGGCACGTTGGCCAGAGTGCTACGTGAAGCCCCACCCGACACAGATCCGGCCCTGCCAATGGTCCAGCGGTGCAGAGACGGCGGTGCCCAGCGGAGCGGTGCTTGAGATGAAGGGCCCAGCGGAGCAGTGCAGAGACGGCGGTGCCCAGCGGAACGGTGCTTGAGATGAAGGGCCCAGTGGAGCGGTGCTTGAGATGAAGGGCCCAGTGGAGCGGTGCAGAGACGGCGGTGCCCAGCGGAGCGGTGCTTGAGATGAAGGGCCCAGCGGAGCGGTGCTTGAGATGAAGGGCCCAGCGGAGCGGTGCTTGAGATGAAGGGCCCAGCGGAGTGGTGCTTGACAGGAAGGGCCCAGCGGAGCGGTGCTTGAGAGGAAGGGCCCAGCGGAGCGGTGCTTGAGATGAAGGGCCCAGTGGAGCGGTGCTTGAGATGAAGGGTCCAGTGGAGCGGTGCTTGACAGGAAGGGCCCAGCGGAGCGGTGCTTGACAGGAAGGGACCAGCGGAGCGGTGCTTGAGATGAAGGGCCCAGCGGAGCGGTGCTTGAGATGAAGGGCCCAGCGGAGCGGTGCTTGAGATGAATGGCCCAGCGGAGC
This sequence comes from Pleurodeles waltl, assembly GCF_031143425.1. Classification (NCBI taxonomy): domain Eukaryota; kingdom Metazoa; phylum Chordata; class Amphibia; order Caudata; family Salamandridae; genus Pleurodeles; species Pleurodeles waltl. Next base: position 1,710,767,357 of record NC_090445.1, on the reverse strand, counting down.
GGTGCTTGACAGGAAGGGCCCAGCGGAGCGGTGCTTGAGATGAAGGGCCCAGCGGAGCGGTGCTTGACAGGAAGGGCCCAGCGGAGCGGTGCAGAGACGGCCGTGGCCAGCGGAGCGGTGCTTCTCATGGCAGGGCCCTGTTCAGCGGTGCTTGTCTTGGCGGGGCCCTGTTCAGCGGTGCTTCTCACGGCGGGGCCCTGTTCAACGGTGCTTGTCTTGGCGGGGCCCTGTCCAGCGGTGCTTGTTTTGGCGGGGCCCTGTTCAGCGGTGCTTGTTTCGGCGGGGCCCTGTTCAGCGGTGCTTCTCACGGCGGGGCCCTGTTCAGCGGTGCTTCTCACGGCGGCGCCCTGTTCAGCGGTGCGTCTCACGGCGGGGCCCTGTTCAGCGGTGCTTGTCTTGGCGGGCCCTGTTCAGCGGTGCTTGTCTTGGCGGGGCCCTGTTCAGCGGTCCTTCTCACGGCAGGGCCCTGTTCAGCGGTGCTTGTCTTGGCGGGGCCCTGTTCAGCTGTGTTTCTCACGGCGGGGCCCTGTTCAGCGGTGCTTATCTTGGCGGGGCCCTGTTCAGCGGTGCTTGTCTTGGCGGGGCCCTGTTCAGCGGTGCTTCTCACGGCGGGGCCCTGTTCAGCGGTGCATGTCTTGTGTTCCCAGGGAACCAGATGTGTCCAATAAATGCCGCTCAGTTGCCATCCGACCCTTCGCTTGCGGGGCCCTCCTGTGCTGGAGTCCTGGGTCCGTGGGTGTCCTCCGTCACACCCCAAATGGGGCTGGTGGGGCCCTCCTGGCCAACTCGACCGCTGCCGGACTTGTCCGCACTCCTGCCCTTGCCCTCCTTTGCAGAAACTCTGGGCCCCTTGCCTCCCTTTCTGGATGGACCTGGTGACGTTGCAAGGGTGGTGTCCTGGGGGGCAGCCGTCTCAGGCCTGTCGCGCCGGCCCTTCCCTTTTCTTGTCTTTTTTCCAGGGGGTGGGCTGGCTGTCCCCTTGCTGCTGGCCGATGTTCCTGCCCTGGGAGCTGGTGGACTCCAATAGCCCTGAACGATGGTCCGAGTAGGTGCAGGGCTTGTGGTGGCTGAGGTGCTGGTTGGACTCTTACGAGATGGAGGGGGTGGGTCAGGTGATGCAAAGAGGTTCATTTGGGACAGGAAAAGCTTTTTTGGACAAAAGGGAAGGGTAGGTGCAGTGGGTATGGGAGTGGAGGAAGAGGATGTGGTTGTAGGAGAGTCAAGTGTGCTGTCATTGGGTGTTGGTGCTTGTGCTGGAGGCTGTCGTGGGGTGGATGGCTGTTGGGTGGGTGACTGCCTGCGTTTGTGTGGTTTGGAAGAGGGGGAAACAGACACAGTGGGAGAGGACACAGGGGACGTGTAAATGGCAGTGGGGGTGGTGACTGCACGTGTGCGGACTGTCCTGGTGGGTGTGGTGGTGATGGACGTACTGGCTGATGGTGGTGTGCATGCAGGTGTGAGTGGAGACGTCACAGGGAGGGAGGAGGGAGACGAGGAGGAGGGGGACACAGAGGAGGCAGTGGCTGTTGGCATGTCTGCATCTGGATGTTGCTTGGGTGAATGCTTGTGTGATCTGTGGTGCTTATGTCTGGATGAGCTGCCCTTGGGTGTTGATGTGTGTGCAGGCTGGTCTGTAGGTGTGGCTGGGATAGGCAGAGGAACAGGGGAGTGGGACTGGGTGGAGGGAGTTAGAGGGGGGAGGCTAGACACAGGGACAATTGCTGCCGTCAGTGCTGAGGCCAGAGCGTTGAACGATCGCTGATGGGCAGCCTGACCCGAATGAATGTCCTCCAGGTATGCATTGCTCCGATGCACCTCCCTTTCTAGCCCCTGGATGGCATTCAAAAGGATAGACTGCCCAACAATGAGCGTCCTCAGGAGGTCAGTGATCTCCGCACTGAGGGCAGCAGGGGTAACTGGGGCAGGACCTGAGGTGCCAGGGGCGAAGGAGATGCCCGGCTTCCTGGCCGAGCGGGCACGGGGCGGAGGCAGAGGGGCTGCTGGGAGGGCGGGGCTGGTGCGCTGGGTGGCGGCTGTACCTGTTGTTGCGGTGGGCATGTTGCCGCCACCACAAGGGAGCTCCCTTCCGAGGACGTGTCGGTGTCGCTGACGTCTCCAAGGGTCCCTGTTGTGGAGCTCCCCTCGCCCTCCGTCTCACTGGTGTACTCGGAGTCGGTTGCATGTCCCTCCGGGGCCGTGTGAGATGCAGCTCCCTCGTGCGCCGATGCCACTTCTCCTCCTCCTGATGATGCTAATGCACACATGAACAAGAAAACCAAAAAGAAAGGGGGAAAAAAAAAAAAAAAAAAAGTTGAGTACATGCATTGGCGGCACCGTTGGCGGAGAGGACAGACACAGAAGCCCCTGCACTACGCCGCGCACTCGGGGTACACTACTCAATTTTTGTGACTTGGCCTACAAGTCTTTGGACGACAAATGCACACATAGGTGAGGCCGGACCATGGATATCTGTACTTAGCACCCTACAGAGGTGGGGGGCGGGGGCACAGGGCCATGCCTAACGGAGGGGCCTAGCCTACAGAAAGCGCCCTGGCCTAGAGATAGCCACAGCCCTCCTCCCCCACCCAGACACCTCCACTGTGCGCTAATATAGCAGAATGTGCTAATACTCACCCCCTTGTGTCTGCTGTGATGTCCTCACGCACCCATCCAAAATCGGGGTAGGCCACCGCCAGGATCCGGAACATCAGGGGGGTCAATTGCCGTGTGGCACCCCTCCTAGGTTGGGAGGCCATCCCCAGCAGAGCCTCGGCGGTCTTTCTGCTCCCGCGGCGGATGTCCTCCCACCTCTTGCGGCAGTGGGTGCCCCGTCTGTTGTGGACCCCCAGGGCCCGGACGTCCTTGGCGATGGCACGCCAAATGTCGACCTTCTGATGGGCGCTGACCTATGTGACATGGACAGGGTGGAACAAGAAATATCATCACTTTCCTGCATGGTCGATGTGATTGCCCCCCCTCCCCAACCTTGCCATGTGGCACATGCTCTCATCTGTCGTGCGTTGCACTCCTCATTTGCTCCCCTCCCCACCATCTTACATCCACCCCACTCAACACAGGCATAGCCCATACAACGTGCTCCCTGTGTACTTACCTGTTGGTCTGGAGGACCGTAGAGTAGCGCATACTGGGGGAGGACCCCATCCACAAGTTTCTCCAATTCCTCAGATGTGAAGGCAGGGGCCCTTTCCCCAGTCACAGCAGCCATTGTATCTCCCAGACCGAGGTCACAGCAGCACTTGCAGTATAGGTCCTCTCCTGTGGATGATCAGGTCTCGAGTGAATAAGCAGTTAGAAAATGGCGGTCATGCCCGCGGCGGTGCGTACCGCAGCGGTGCGTACCGCGACCGCCGGCGCACATCGTCATTGGCTTCTGAGACCCATAGGGCTCAATGTTAACCAATGCTGCTTCGCGCCGCGGTCTTCGACCGCCTACCGCCACGGTGTGCCACGCCAGCGCATTGACCTCACACATCCCATTGTCACACTTCACAGGTCAGGCAGCCGCCATTTCAAGGGCCCACATGGCTTAATTTCTACTGCGTCACACAGGCCTAGGCCTTGCATTGCCACTCACACAAGCCATTCAATGCATAGCGATTCGTGTTTTGTGCAAGCTGTGGTTACGTACCTGTGGATTGCTTGACTCTGTGCTCCATGTTGTCCTTCCTAGGCACCGTCCGCTGGGACTTACGAGGAGATGGAGGAATCCTCCCGTGTACAGACCGCTGGTGGACCTGTCGACAATGGAAGAACGACATGTCATACTGACATACAGACTTGACCGAGCCACTATACATGAACTGTGTGCCCAGCTGGAGCCAGACCCGATGTCCCCCATTCGCCAACCCACAGAGATTCCCCCTCTGGCGCAGGTTCTGTCAGTCCTCCATTTTTTGGCAAGTGGATCATTCCAAACAACAGTGGGCATATCATCAGGGATGTCTCAGCCTATGTTTTCAAAGATTTTGTCCAGAGTGTTGTCTGCCCTGATGAAATACATGCGGAGCTACATAGTTTTCCCTGAGGTGGGCGATTTGGCTACAGTGAAGGGTGATTTCTATGCCCTTGGACATATCCCCAACATCATTGGTGCCATTGATGGGACTCATGTGGCTTTGGTTCCCCCCAGTGAAAGTGAGCAGGTGTACAGGAACAGAAAAAGTTATCATTCGATGAATGTCCAGGTGGTCTGTTTGGCAGACCAGTACATCTCCCATGTAAATGCCAAGTTCCCTGGGTCAGTGCATGACGCCTACATCATGCGAAATAGCAGCATCCCTTATGTGATGGAACAGCTACAGAGACACCGTGTGTGGCTAATAGGGGACTCTGGTTACCCCAACCTGTCGTGGCTACTGACCCCAGTGAGGAATCCTAGGACCAGGGCAGAGGAACGGTACAATGAGGCCCATGGGTGTACTAGGAGGGTGATCGAGCGGACCTTCGGCCTCCTGAAGGCCAGGTTTAGGTGCCTGCATATGTCAGGTAGATCCCTAATGTACTCACCAAAGAAGGTGTGTCATATCATCGTGGCCTGCTGTATGCTTCACAACCTGGCTTTGCGACGCCAGGTGCCTTTCCTGCAGGAGGATGGTCCAGATGGTGGTGTCGTAGCAGCTGTGGAGCCTGTGGAGAGTGAAGAGGAGGAAGACGACGGGGACAACACAGACAACAGGGACACAGTGATACAACAGTATTTTCAGTAGCACACAGGTACGAATCAACCACGCCTTTTTACATTTCGTTGAAGTCTCCTGCCTCTCTAATGTCTGAGTCCCCCCCCAGTTCCTGTTCACTGAGTTGTGACTTTCCCCTCCGTTTTCAGAGCTGTGGGCCCAACTGCGTGACCTCTGCTTTGTTTGCCCATGGACTACAGCTGATTGACAGTGGTATGTTGTCATCACAATGTAACTGTACATTTTTGCACCCTTATGTCGAATACATTTGTTAAAAATACAAGCAGACCCCAGATTTGTTAAGTGCAATAAGTGAATTTATTGAAGTGCTACTATTAGAAACATGATTGTAATACATTGATGGGTGATGGTGGAGTTATGTCCATGGCAGAGTCCAGTTCTCAGTCTCACAGGTGCATTGTCCATATGCCTGTGGAAGGATGGAGCAGGGGCAGTTCAAGGTTGGACAGGGTGACAAGGTGGGACAGTGGGATGACATCACGGGGGATCGTTTGCTGGTGGGGGTCTTGGCATCCTACTCTGTCTTCTTGTGAGATCTCAGGTTCCGCTTGCGGGGTGGTTCTTGTTCTGCAGGAGGTGGGGTTCTGGTGGCCTGTCGTTGTGTGGGGGCCTCCTGTCCACTGGCACCGGCGGAGGTGGTAGGCTGTTCCTGGTCCAGGCTAGTGACAGGGGCCCTTTGTGGTGCCACATGGTCCCGCAATGTGGTGACTATCTGGTTTAGGGCCAGGACGATGGTCCCCATTGCGGAACTGATGCTCCTCAGTTCCTCTCTGAACCCCATGTACTGTTGCTCCTGCATGACCTGGATCTCCTGGAACCTGGCCAGTACCGTCGCCATCTCTCCTGGGAGCGTTGGTATGCTCCCATGATGGAGGAGAGGGCCTCTTGGAGAGTGGGTTCCCTGGGCCTGTCCCCCCCCCTGTCGCACAGCAGCCCTCCCAGTTCCCCTGTTTCCCTGGGCCTCTGTCCCCTGGACGGTGTGCCCACTACCACTGCCCCCAGGTCCCTGCTGTTGTTGGGGTGGTGGGTCAACCTGGGTGCCCTGTAGTGGTGGACACACCGCTGATTGACGTGTCCTGGAGACAGAGGCATGGGCCCGCTGGGTGGGAGCTGTGCTGGTGTTCCCAGAGGGGGTTAGGTCTGGTGTAGCCTGTGGCTGTCTGTGGGGAACCGACTGTCCCGAGGTCCCCGATGGTCCGGGCTGCTCATCTGGGTCCAGGGAGAAAGAGCTGCTGTCATCACTGGGGGCCTCTTCTGGGGGTGGGATGGACATCTCTGGACCCTCCGTGGCGGTGTGGTGGCGTTCGGGTCCTGCAGGGGTATAAGGGCTTGGTTATTGCTTCTGTGTGTGGCATTTGGTGTAATGGGTGGGTGGCCGTGGACCTCAGTGCTGGCATTTGCTAGTGGCGGCTGTTGTGAGGGTGGCTTGAGGGGGAGATGGGTATGTGCATTGGGCATGCTTTGGTGATGGGTGTCCATGCTTTGGGGAGGCATGCAGGGGTAGGTTTTGGGAAGGGTGGGTTGTGATGGTGATCCTTTTTCAAGGAGTTGGTGTGATGGGAGTGGGGGTGAGGGTGGGGGTATGATTTGGCATGCAGGTGGGGTGGGGGGGGGTGAAGTAGTAAAGATGAGACTTACCAGAGTCCATTCCTCCGCCTACTCCTGCGAGGCCGTCAGGATGCAGGATGTGCAAGACTTGCTCCTCCCATGATGTGAATTCTGGGGGAGTAGGTGGGGGTCCGCCGCCAGTCTTCTGCACCACAATGTTGTGCCTTGATACCATGGAACGCACCTTCCCCCGTAGGTCGTTCCACCGCTTCCTGATGTCGTCCTGATTGCGTGGATACTGTCCCACAGCGTTGACCCTGTCGACTATCCTTTGCCACAGCTCCATCTTCCTGGCAATGCTGGTGTGCTGCACCAGAGTTCCGAAGAGCTGGGGCTTGACCCAAACTATTTCCTCCACCATGACCCGGAGTTCGGCGTCTGAGAACCGGGGGTGTCTTGGGGGTGCCATGGGGTGGTGTGGATGAGGTGAGGGGTGGTGTATGTGTTATAGAGGGTGGTGAGTGTGGTGGTGTATGGTGATTTGTGGGTGGGAATCGTGTTGGTGATGTTGTGATTTGCCTCTGTGTGATGGTGTTATCTATGCTGTGCTGTCTCTCTCTGTCCTTCAGTCGCAATGGTGGTCGAAAGGGTTTGTGTGTGATGTGTGTGTGTGTTTTATACTTAATTGGGTGTGTGGGAGTGGTGTGTGTATGTGTCTCAGGTGTGTATATTTTGATTTGTCCAATGTGGCTGTGTTTTGTTAGGGTGTGCGTATTTCGACCGCGGAGGTGTGTACCGCCAATGGAATACCGCAGTTGAAAGACCGCTGCGGGGATTTGTGGGTCGGAATTGTATGGGCGTATTTCTGTTGGCGTGACGGTGGAGGTTTCGTCATTGCCAGTTTCCCGCTGACCTTTGGTGTGGCGGACTTTTGTGGTTGTCGGGTTTGTGGCGGTTTGCCAGTTGCGGGTCAGAATGACCGTGGCGGTTTACCGTGACCGCGGCGGTGTTATGGCGGTCTTCTGACCGGCGGTATGCGCCTTTTACCGCTGAGGTCGGAATGACCCCCCATGTGTCCAGAGCAGCCAGATGGTGATAAATGGTCAAAGTTACAATAGGATGTTCGAATGTAACAATAAGTCCATGCAGCAAAACAGCCAACACGTGTTTCATCTTCAAGACTTTGTCAAGGCTGTGGAAACATAGATGAAAAATACATACATGTCGGTATAGTATAATTGCGCAAGGTGACTTCACAACGTCTAAAATTCTTTGTACAGAGGTAAAGAGAACAATCCGAGCGAAGGTGCAATAGAATTGTGTGAATTAAGTGCAGGGATGCGTATCGTTAATGTGACAACCAGAATGTAGTGTGAATGCCTCAATAGGCCTTATAGGTGACTAATTGAATCACGTTCCAGAAGAAAAAGTCAAACAAGTCAGTCTAGAGTGGAATAAAACGGCAACATCATGCGAGGTGAGATTGTCATAAACTTGTCTGCACAGTGTGATACAGTACATGTGCTTAATTTTTTTTTTATAAAACATTGAATCTTAGTGGTGGAGAAAACATGGGGGGATGCGATGTGTGTTGTGATGTGGATAGAAGATCTATAAATAGTGTGAAGAAAAAAGAGTAAAGAAAGAAGTAAGAAGTAATTGAAAGGGGGTAAGGTACCATCAGATGTATATAAAACATTATATGTAAACACCAAAGGTACATAGATCAAGCTGCTGGGAGTCATGAGTCCTTGGGAGAAATCAAACAGTATAGGCAAATGATGGCCATGATAAGACTGGGGTATAAAACAACAAAAAATACACTTTAATGTAAATCGGGTGTTATGCAGAAAGCTACTTGATTTTAAAGCTACATACGGAGTAAATAATCTGGTATGCCAATTTCTATATTGTCGCTGGAGCGTTGCCCCGTCACTAGCTTTACCAAGGTTGCTGTGATTTTATATGTGTAATATTCTTTTCACTTTCTAGAAAAACTCGAAAAGTGAAGATGGAGCCTATCAAATTAGAAAGGTTTTCTCAAAACGCAATTAAAAATTCTAAAGGAACGTTTTACTTAGTCTTTTTATGCCCATGCCATGCCCCCTAATGCCACTTTAACCGCTTATAAAAACCAAAATCTCGATCAGAAAAAATGTCATTCTAAAACTAGAGAACGTTTTATCACTTAGCCTCTGTCTGTGGTATAACTTTACTTCATGTTAAGACACACAATCGGAGCATGCTGCGCACTACCAGACTTCTACAGAAATAGAAAGGCTATTCTATTCACACAACGTGGTATGCTTTTGTCACATATTTATTTTTTCTAGCCGACACAGATTAGTAAAGCTTTCCTCGCCTGGCTGCCTTGAGTTCCCCGTAAGTGGGAGAAAGTAGTGAGACAAGCCAGCAACGCTGGCAGTACCTTACCTCAAGTATTTGTGGAGCGAATAAACCCGCGCCATGCGCTTCGGGCTTTTTGGCAGAGTGTTTGGCCCATGTGTGTCAGCCTCTTTTTATAGGTTGATCGGTTCAGGCAAAAGAGAGTCAAAATAGAAAAGGGACTCTAATTGAGACGGCGAGCAGTTTGAGCAGCCCAAGGTGGGGGCCATTTTGAAACAGAGTGAGTCCATATAGAGACTAGTGCTACGAGCAATGGAGGCATTCAGAAAAGGAGAGGGGTGTGGAGATCAGACGTAAGAGTCATGCAGAAAAGTGTATATAATAAATATAATATAAGTGTAGTTTGTTAGAAGTACCATTGTCACAAGGTAAGGCATAATACACAAAAGGTGGTATGAACTACCGTCAAACAATGTATAAGTATACACAACAGTAAGCATGATACAAGACCAAGATGAGTGGGTTACAGATTCATCTTGTAAGTCAGAGAACTTACTAATATAGAGAACAGAAGTTATAGCTGGACACATCAAAAAAAAATACATCTTAGTGTATGAAATATATGGAGGTGAGTGTTTTTATACAGCTGAGTTTTAAAGAAAGGTGTATAGATCCTTGTCAATGTTAATGCCCTGCTCAACAGCTCTGAGTCTAATAATCCAACTGCTTTCCAGTTGTCTAAGCCTTAGCGTTTTATTGCCGCCTCTGGGTAGTGAGTTCACTGTGTCAATGCCATGTACACTGATGCCCAGTATCTCTTGTTGTCTATGCTTGGCATTGTAGTGAACCGCGAAGGGGTAGTTAACATTATTGGTGCGGATGGCCCTGATGTGTTCTTGCAATCTCTCCTTAAGAGGTCGGATAGTGCTCCCCACATAGATGAGACTGCAAGTGCAGATAATGCAATACACTACAAATTTGGTTTTGCAGTTAATTAATTTATTGATTTTGTAAGTAACTGGTGAGTTGTATTGGAGCTCGGTAAGTTTATCTTTGATGAAGCAGCAAATATTGCAATGCCCACATTTGTAGGAACCATGTGGGGCCGTTGGTAACCAAGTGTTAGCTTTTTCAGGTGGCAGAAAGCTGCGACACAAGTGATTTCGAAGGGCGGGTCCCCTGCTATATGTGATGTTAGGTTTGGGAGGAAGGCTGGTTTTAAGGAATCCATCAGCTAGGAGAAATGACCAATGTTTATGAAGAATCTTATATATGTTTGAACTGAGTGCATTGTAGGGGGTAATGAAGGATGGAGGTCTGGGTGGGTTATTCATGTTGGTGGAAGTAACCAGGAGATCTGATCTTTTAACATGCTGTATTCTGTTGTTAGCTCGTGATAGTGTGCTGGGTGAGTAACCCCTCCGTACGAATCGTGTGTTCATTACTTTGGATTCTTCATGGAAGATGATATCTTCACTGCAATTTCTCCTGATCCTGGTGAGCTCTCCATAGGGAATGGCCTTAATTTGAGAGGCAGGGTGTGAACTGTTAGCATGTAAGGTGGCATTGCATGCTGTAGGTTTTCTGTATAGTTTAGATCAGATTTCATGACCTCTTATGTAGAGTGTTAGGTCCAAAAAATTGACCTGTGATGTACTGTGTTCCCCAGTAAAAGTAATGTTAAAGGAGTTGGTGTTGAGATGTTATAAAAAAAGGTCAAATGTATCTAAACTGCCTGACCAAAAAAGTAAAACGTCATCAATGTATCTGCCCCAGTATAGTATGTGTTGAGTCAAGTCCGGTGGGCACTCTCTCCATACATGTTGCCATTCATAAAAGCCCATGTACAAATTTGCAAAAGAGGGGGAAAATTTGCCCCCCATTGCCACACCTTGGATCTGTTTGAACCACGTGCCTTCATGGACAAAAAAGTTGTTATCCAAAACTAGCTCTATTAGATCTAAAAGCATATTGGAGTGTTCTAGAAGTGAAGCTTCACGTGTATCAAGAAAGTGCTGGATGGCAAGTAGACCCTTGTCTCTTGGTATACAAGTGTATAGTGAGGTAACATCTAGGGTTGCTAGGATGTGCCCCCCTGTCCACTCAAAGTCACTAAGTTTGCTGAGGAGATCCTTGGTATCTCTGATAAAGGAAGGGAGATTAACGACCAAAGGTTGTAAAAACAGGTCAATGTATTCAGAAATTCTTTCTGTTGGCGAGCCAATTCCTGAGATGATAGGCCTACCGGGCGGAAATGGACCCGGTTTGTGAATTTTCAGTAAAATGTAGATGCATGGCGACGTGGGGGTTGGATTGTAGATGTACTTGAACTCCAAATCAGTGAGGATACATTTGTCTGTCCATGTGGATAGTGTGTGCATTATGTGTTCATTAGCTTTGGCCAAGGGGTTGTGTGACAAGGTAGAGTATGCAGTGGCATCATTTAGTTGCCGGTCAATTTCCTTGATGTAACCAGACTTGTTCATGATCACAATGTTCCCCCCTTTGTCGGCCTCCTTGATGATTATTATAAGTTTGCATTTACAAACGAATTTAAGGAGATTTATATGCAGTTCAGTGAAGTTAGGTAAAGATGATGGCACAAAACCCAAACCTTTGCTCAAAATATTTATTTGTTGCATATTCAATTCAATGTTTGTCAGGTTTACAATAGAAATCTCATTATTGGTACTCGAGATAGAGTCAGTCATTTCTGATTGCGGGTGGTGGATCTCGTTGTAACCCCTTCTCTCTCTCTTGTTGTGTCTGTATGCCTTTCTCTTGCCTCTCCTAATGGGATGGTGTGAGAGTCCTCTCTCCTTCGGTTGAATATTTGGCCCTTTCTGTATCTCTCTAATTCCACTAAAAAAGGTGACTTGTGAGTGGTTGATACCGTAGTTTGTAGTGTGGAGATGCAAGTGTCACTTCCACTGATACTAGAGGTGCTAGAAAGATCCGTATCACGTGTAGAGTAGGTGGAGGTGGCCCCGTTGTCAGGTGGGTGTGAAGAGGTATCTTGTCTATCTAGTTTGATGTTATCAAATTTACGCGAGTAGGTGAAAACCCTCCCATTCTTGTAACCCCCTTCATCCCTCTTAAGTTTACGTGTTTTTTTCTCTTTGATGTATTCTTGGTGTTTAAGTAATATTTCCTTAAGGATTCTATAGTTTTTTTCTTTGGCCTCAGGTAAGTTAATTTCTTTAATTTCTTTTTCCAAGGTGAGAATTTCCTCAATGAGTTTCTCTCTTTTGGCCTGGGCATCCCTGAATTGGATAGTCCATCATACCAAAGGAAGAGGTAACCAACAGGTGTTCCCACTCCTTTAGGAGTTCAGGACTGGGGTCTTCGAATGAGGGGAATAGAATCACACGTAAGCCCCTGGGAATTTGTTTGTTGTCGATATATTTTTGTAAGATGGTGTAGTCCCACCATCTTGAAAGCTCTTGTTTTTTGAGGCGTTCAAGTTTAACAAATTTCATTCTCAAGCCCTCTTTTTTAATGGGTGCGTTATGGCTGGTAGATGGGCCAGTGCTTGTTTGGAAAATTTCCTCAAGAAGCGCATCCCTGTTGTCATTGAATGTATCCATGTTATGTCAGTGAAATTAAATGCAAATACAGCAAACAATAGGTCTTATAGGTGACTAATTGAATCACGTTCCAGAAGAAAAAGGCAAACAAGTCAGTCTAGAGTGGAATAAAAGGGCAACATCATGTGGAGGAAGTGGTTGGAAAAGGTGTCACATAGGGACTAAGGGGGTCATTACAACCCTGGCGGTAAAAGCCGCTTACCGCCGTGCAGAAGACCGCCAACACACCACCGCGACCGCAGAATTCCGCCACAGCTATTATGACACACATCACGGATTCCGCCGAAATTCAGACACCCACACAAGACCGCCACACCAAAGGTCAGTGATAAACTGGCGAAAACAAATCCTCCACCTACACGCCAACAGAAACACGCCCATGCTATTATGACCCATGAATCCACGCAGCGGTCTTTCAACTGCGGTATTCCATTGGCGGTACACACCGCCGCGCTCAAAATACACACACATCTCCAAAACACCGCCACATTGGACAATTCCAAATACACACACCGATACACATACACACACCACTCCCACACACCCAACACAATATAAAACACACACCCACATCACCCACAAACCCCTACGACCACAAATTAGAGACGAAGGCCAGAGAGAGACAGCACAGAATAGATAACACCATCACACAGAGACACACTACACCATCACCCACACAACATCCACGCACAAAACACCACATACCACTACACTCACCACACTCATCAACACATACACCACCCCACACATCACACACACCACCCCATGTCACGCCAAAGACACCCCCGCTTCTCCGAGGAGGAGCTCAGGGTCATGGTGGAGGAAATCATCAGGGTAGAGCCACAGCTATTTGGCTCACAGGTACAGTACACATCCATAGCCAGGAAGATGGAGCTATGGCAAAGAATAGTCGACAGGGTCAACGCTGTGGGACAGCACCCAAGAAATAGGGAGTACATCAGGAAGAGGTGGAACGACCTACGGGGGAAGGTGCGTTCAACGGTATCCAGGCACCGCATCGCGGTACAGCGGACTGGCGGCGGACCCCCACCTCCTCCCCCACAACTAACAACATGGGAGGAGCAAGTCTTGTCCATCTTGCATCCTGAGGGCCTCGCAGGAGTCGTTGGAGGAACGGACACTGGTAAGTAAAATCTTCACTATCATATCCCCCACCCTACCTGCATGACATCACACACCCCCACCCTCACACCCTCCCCTATCACCCTAACTCCTCACTAATCTACCCATAACACCAACCACCCATCCCAACCCCAAGACCTGCCTGACACAACTAAGCATGGACACCCATCACTAAAGCATGCCCACTGCACAGACCCACAACACCCCCCAAACATCACCACACAAGCCCCCACACAGGAATGCCTGCACTGGGGTTCACGCACACCCAACCATTGCACACCATGAAACACACACATGCAAAAATCATGTACTTATACCCCCGCAGGAACCCAAAGGAACGTCACCACACCAGAGGGTCCAGACAACACCACTCCACCCCCAGAAGAGGCTCACAGTGACGACAGCAGCTCTGCCCTACTGGATCTTGATGACCAGCCCGGACCATCGTCGGCCTCAGGACAGTCGTTCCCCTTGCCCAGCCACAGCCCAACACCGAACTGCCACCCTCTGGGAACACCAGCACAGCACCCACCCAGCGGGCCCAAACCTCCCTACCCAGGACAGGTCAATCAGCGGTGTGTCCACCACTACAGGGCACCCAGAATAACCCACCATCCCAACAACAACAGGGACCTGGGGGCAGTGGTAGTGGGCACACGGTCCAGGGGACGGAGGCACTGGAACACAGGGGAACTGGGAGGGCTGCTGTGCGACAGAGGGAGGACAGGCCAAGGGAACCTACTCTCAATGAGGCCCTATCCTCCATCATGGGAGCATACCACCACTCCCAGGAGACGATGGCAACGGTCCTGGACAAGTTGCAGGAGACCCTGCGTCTGCAGGAAGAGCAGTATTTGGGGTTCAGGGAGGAGCTCAGGACCATCGGCTCCGCCCTGGGCACCATCGTAGCGGTGCTGACGGACATTCAAAAGACCTTGAGGGACACCGTGGCACTACAAGGGGCCCCTGACACTAGCCAGGACGATGAAATGCCCACCACCTCCGCTGGCGCTAGTGGACAGGACGCCCCGCCACAGGACCAACACACCAGCACCCCACCCCCTGCAGACGGACAACCACCACTAAAGCGGGCCCTGAGATCCAGGAACAGGACAGAGCAAGATGGCAAGACCCCTGCCAGGAAATAAGACCACCCTGATTGTCCCCCCACTGTCCCACATTGTTACCCTGTCCAAATCGGAACTGCCCCAGCTCCACTTCCAATGGCCAGATGTGCAATGTACCTGTGAGACTAATAGACTGGACTCTGCCATGGACATTCTTCCACCATGACCTATCCCCATTTCACAACCCCCCTACATTTATATGCACTTCAATAAACACCCTTGAAACCTCAATAATATTGGAGTCAGTCAATGATTGTGAACTTTGTATTGTCAATTACAGTGTTAAAAAAGGTTACCCATTGGAAGGTCAACATACCAATGTCACACATCACAAGCCTTTCAAGGGTGCAAGCTGTTGACACGTAGGTTACCACAATAGTGAAACTGAAATGGAAGGGTACAACTCAGTTACCAAATAGGGAGTGAAATGTAGGTACAGGATAGAGGATAGACGTGTGAAATTTAATATAATGTGAAACATGAATTTGTACTCACCTGTGTCTCATTGAAAATATTGCTGCATGACTGACTCCCTGTTGTCGTTTTCATCTTCATCAGCTTCATCCTCATCACTGTCCACAGGCTCCACAGGCTCAACCGCTGCAACAACACCGTCATCTGGATCATCCTCCTGCAGAAAAGGCACCTGGTGTTGCAATGCCAAGTTATGGAGCATGGAGCAGGCGATGATGATGTCGCATACCTTCTTCGGTGAGTAGAATAGGGACCCACCTGTCATATGGAGGCACCTGAACCTGGCCTTCAGGAGGCCGAAGGTCCGCTCAATCACCCTTGTAGTCCGTCCATCGGCCTCATTGTACCGTTCCTCTGCCCTGGTCCTTGGATTCCTCACTGGGGTCAGTAGCCAGGACAGGTTGGGGTAACCAGAGTCCCCCAATACACGGTGCCTCTGGAGCTCACCCATCATATCAGGGATGCTGCTATTGCGCAGGATGTAGGCGTCATGCACTGAGCCAGGGAACATTGCATTTACCTGCGAGATGTACTGGTCTGCCAAACAGACCATCTGGACATTCATGGAATGATAACTCTTCCTGTTCCTGTACACCTGTTCATTCCTGCGGGGGGGGGGACCAGAGCTACATGGGTCCCATCAATGGCACCTATGACGTTGGGGATATGTCCAAGGGCATAGAAGTCACCTTTCACTCTAGGCAAATCCGCCACCTCAGGGAAAATGATGTATCTCCTTACGTGTTTCAGCAGGGCAAACAACACTCAGGACAAGACGTTGGAAAACATAGGCTGGGACATCCCTGATGCCATGGCCACTGTTGTCTAAAAAGTGCCACTTGCAAGGAAATGGAGCACTGACAGCACCTGCACGTCAGGGGGGATTCCAGTCGGATGGCGGATTGGTGACATCAGGTCTGGGTCCAACTGGGTACATAGTTCCTGGATTGTGGCACGGTCAAACCGGTAGGTCACGATGACATGTCGCTCTTCCAATGTCAACAGGTCCACCAGCGGTTGGTACACTGGCGGTTTCCGCCATCTTCCAAAATGTCCCAACTGACGGTGCCTAAGAAGGAAACTGTCAGCATTCCTCCAGGTATGTACCCACAGTCACACAAAAGACTTCAACAGAAAATTAACCCATCCGTGAAAGGTTTTGAGTGTAGGCCTCGGTATGTGTGACGCAGTAGTAATTGAAGCCATGTGGGCCCCTGAAATGGCGGCTGCCTGACCTCTAAACTGGGACATTGGAATTGAGGGGTAACTGCGCTGGCGCTGGACACCGTCGCGGTAGGCGGTCGTAGAGCACGGCGCAATGCTGCATTGGTTAAAATTGGACCCTATGGGTCCCAGGAGCCAATTAACAGGTGCGCTGGCGGTGATGATGCGCACCGCCGCGGACGTCACCACCGCGGACGTCACCACCATTTTCTATCTGTTCAATCACTAGATACCTGACCTTCGACAGGAGAGGACCTACACTGCTAGTGCTGCTGTGACCTCGGTCTAGAAGCAACGATGGCTGCTGCGTCTGGGGAAAGGGCCCCTGCCTTCACTGCACAGGAGTTGGAGAAACTTGTGGATGGGGTCCTTCCCCCCTGTATATGCTACTCTACGGTCCTCCAGACCAACAGGTTAGTAGACAGGAAGCACGTTGTATGGGCTAGGCCTGGGTTGACAGGGCTGGGTGGATGAGGGAAGGGGGCAGAGTACATAGAACAGTCATGCATGGGGATGAATGGGCCACAGGGATAGAGTTGGGAGGGGGCCAATTACAACAACGGTGCAGTAGGTAATGACTGTTCCTCTTTCCTTGTGCATGTCATGTAGGTCAGCGCCCACCAGAAGAGGGACATTTGGCGTGCCATCGCCAAGGAAGTCCGGACCCTGGGGGCCCACCAGAGACGGGGCACCCACTGCCGGAAAAGATGGGAGGACATTCGCCGCTGCAGCAAGAAGACGGCGGAGGCTCAGCTGGGGATGGCCTCCCAAAGTGGGAGGGGTGCCCGTCGCAACATGACCCCCCTGATGTTCCGGATCCTGGCGATGGCCTACCCGGAGTTGGAAGGGCGCTTAAGGACAACACAGCAGACACAAGGGGGTGAGTACAACCTCATCCTATGGACTTTGCGTGCAGTGGAGCTGTCTGGCTGGGGGTGGTGGGCTGTGGGTGTCCCTAGGCCAGGGCGAGTTAGGTAGGCAAGGCACCTCCTTTATGTAGGCCATGTGGCACTCTACCCCAGCTAAACAAAAAGGGATTTGATGTATAGTTGCCCCTTTGCCATCCATGTGGGCTGATTTCTACCATTGCCATGTAGGCCATATCCCAGAAAGCGCATGTGCAGAGGGCATGAGCACGGCGTAATGTAGGGGGCTGCTGCGTTTGTCTTCTCCGCCAATGGTAGCGGTATGCCATGCACTAAAACTCTCTTTCTTCTGTCTCCACCCTTTTTCTGCTCTCCCTGTCCTTCTGTACATCAGCATCAACAGGTGGAGGTACAGTGGCACCGGAGCACGAGGGAGCTGCATCCCACATGACCATGGAGGGCCACACCACAGACTCTGAATTCACCAATGGGACGGAGGGCGAGGGGAGCTTCACGTCGGCCACAGGATCACCAACCAGCGACACGGACTCGTCCGCCGATGGGAGCTCCCCTGTGGTGGCGGCACCATCTGTGCGCCCCACTTCTACAGGTACAGCCGCCACCTCCCCTACAAGCACCGCCCTCCCAGCAGCCCCTCAGCGTTCGCCCCGTGCCCGCTCACCCAGGACGGTGGGCATCACCTTCGCCCCAGGCACCTCAGGCCCTACCCCAGTCACCCCTGCTGCCCTCAGTGAGGAGGCCATTGACCTCCTCAGGTCACTCACTGTTGGGCAGTCTACCATTGTGAATGCCATCCAGGGTGTAGAACGAGAGTTGCAACACAGTAATGCATTCCTGGAGGGCATTCATTCTGGTCAGGCTGTCCTTCAGCGAACCCTGCAATCTCTGGCCTCAGCACTGATGGCAGCCATTGTCCCTGTGTCCAGCCTCCCCCCTCCAACTTCCTCCACCCAGACCCAATCCCCTGTACCCCAGCCCATCCCAAGCACACCTACAGACCAGCATGCACACAAGTCAACACACACAAGTAGCTCAAGCAAACATAGGCACCACACACACCACAGGCACTCACACAAGCATCAGACCCATACAGACACAGCAACATCCACTGTCTCCACTGTGTCCCCCTCCTCTTATTCTCCCTCCTCCCTCCCAGTGTCGTCTACACACACACCTGCATGCAGCACATCTACAGGCACTAGGACTCGCAACAGGACACCCAGCACCACAAGCCGCTCACCTGCACTCACCACCTCCACTGCCATATACACGTCCCCTGTGTCCTCTCCAAGTGTGTCTGTGACGCCCCCTCCCAAAGTACCCAAACGCCGGCAATCACTCACCCAACATCCATCCACCTCACCACAGCTTCCAGTACCTGCACCTGCACCCAAAACACCTAAAGTGACACCTCCTACAACCACCTCCTCTTCCTCCACTCCCAGAGCCCCTCCAGCTACCCATCCCAGTGTACGTCAGAAACTGTCCCTATGTCAAATTGACCTTTTTGATCCCCCCCCTCCAATTCATCAGTCCTGTCGTAGCGCCTCAGCCAAAAAGCCTCCAGTACCAGTGGTGCGTGTTCCAGGTTTTTGGAGTGCCCCGTCCACCAGGGCAGGCAGTAGGACCCGGAGCCAAGGCACTGTCAGCCCACCCCCTGTAAAGGCTCCGAAATTGGCGAGTGTACGACGGGACCGTGTCAAGACTCCTGGTTGGACAAACAGTGACATGGGATCCAAGGCGATTGGTGAGTCATCTGTAACTCAAAAGAAGGTGGGGAAGGTCCCGAGGAAGTCTCCCCAACCTGTTGTGAGTGTCACAGCGGAGAAGTGCGCCATCATTTCCGGTGGTCTAGACCCAACCGCCAGCACTGTCGTTACTGGTCAGGAGACCACCGCCAGAGTCACAGCCCAGGAGGGCTCAAGTATCGTCACTGGTCCAGAAACCACCGGCAGAGTCATAGCCCAGGAGGGCCCAAGTATCGTCACTGGTCCAGAGACCACCGCCAGAGTCATAGCCCAGGAGGGCTCAAGTATCGTTACTGGTCAGGAGACCACCGCCAGAGTCATAGCCCAGGAGGGCTCAAGTATTGTAACTGGTCCAGAGACCACCGCCAGAGTCATAGCCCAGGAGGGCTCAAGTATCGTTACTGGTCAGGAGACCACCGCCACCGCCAGAGTCATAGCCCAGGAGGGCTCAAGTATTGTTACTGGTCAGGAGACCACTGCCACCGCCAGAGTCATTGCCCAGGAGGACTTAAGTATCGTAACTGGTCCAGAGACCACCGCCAGAGTCATAGCCCAGGAGGGCTCAAGTATTGTTACTGGTCAGGAGACCACCGCCACCGCCAGAGTCATAGCCCAGGAGGGCTCAAGTATCGTTACTGGTCAGGAGGCCACCGCCACCGCCAGAGTCATAGCCCAGGAGGGATCAAGTATAGTTACTGGTCAGGAGACCACCGCCACCGCCGGAGTCACAGCCCATGAGGGTCCAGAATCCCACAGCCCCGCTGGGTAATGATGGAACGTCAAGCCACACACCAACGTCCAGTGTGGAGATCGTCATGCCACACACCAATGTCCAGTGTGGAGATCATCATGCCACACACCAATATCCGTACCAGAACCGCCATGGCAAAGCACCGCTGAACAGGGCAAAGACCCCCATGGCTAAGCACCGCTGAACAAGGCCAAGACTGCCATGGTGAAGACCGCTGAACAGGGCAAAGACCGCCATGGTGAAGACCGCTGAACAGGGCAAAGACTGCCATGGTGAAGACCGCTGAACAGGGCAAAGACTGCCATGGTGAAGACCGCTGAACAGGGCAAAGACAGCCATGGTGAAGACCGCTGAACAGGGCAAAGACCGCCATGATGAAGACCGCTGAACAGGGCAAAGACCGCCATGGCTAAGCACAGCTGAACAAGGCCAAGACTGCCATGGTGAAGACCGCTGAACAGGGCAAAGACCGCCATAGTGAAGACCGCTGAACAGGGCAAAGACTGCCATGGTGAAGACCGCTGAACAGGGCAAAGACTGCCATGGCTAAGCACCGCTGAACAAGGCCAAGACTGCCATGGTGAAGACCGCTGAACAGGGCAAAGACTGCCATGGTGAAGACCGCTGAACAGGGCAAAGACCGCCATGGCTAAGCACCGCTGAACAAGGCCAAGACTGCCATGGTGAAGACCGCTGAACAGGGCAAAGACCGCCATGGTGAAGACCGCTGAACAGGGCAAAGACTGCCATGGTGAAGACCGCTGAACAGGGCAAAGACCGCCATGGTGAAGACCACTGAACAGGGCAAAGACCGCCATGGCTAAGCACCGCTGAACAAGGCCAAGACTGCCATGGTGAAGACCGCTGAACAGGGCAAAGACCGCCATGGTGAAGACCGCTGAACAGGGCAAAGACCGCCATGGCTAAGCACCGCTGAACAAGGCCAAGACTGCAATGGTGAAGACCGCTGAACAGGGCAAAGACCGCCATGGCTAAGCACCGCTGAGTGACTGTGGCTTTGCACTCCCTAGGATGGCACAGTGGGCGAACCACCCAGTGAAGAGACTTGAGAGACTGTGGCCTTGCACTCCCCAGGATGGCACAGTGGGCAACCCACCCACTATAGAGACATGAGAGACTGTGGCTTTGCACTCCCCAGGATGGCACAGTGGGCAAACCACCCACTATAGAAACATGAGAGACTGTGGCTTTGCACTCCCCAGGATGGTACAGTTGGCAACCCACCCACTGTAGAGAGTTGAGAGACTGTGGCTTTGCACTCCCCAGGATTGAATAGTGGCAAACCAGCCACTGGAGAGACTTGAGAGACTGTGGCTTTGCACTCCCCAGGATGGCACAGTGGCAAGCCACCCACTGAAGTGACTTGAGAGACTGTGGCTTTGCACTCCCCAGGATAGATCAATGGGCATGGAGCCCCGTCGTGGATCTTGCTTCGCATTCATGTGGCTGAGGTGCCCCTCCTTCCCTTCCACCTGAGGTGCCTGTATTGTTTCTATCTGATGCCCCAGCAGTGTTCTCTCGGATTTTGGTCAGGTATCTACTGTGGGCCTCGCCCATGCATTTTTGGACTGTTGGTGCACGGACATTGTTGTGTACATATCTGCACTACTTCTTGTATTGTACATTTATTTTTGACAGATTTCGTAATATATATATACGTATATTTTTTAATGAGTAGTATATTGGCACAATACAAAGTTCGACCGCTATTCGCTTTGTCTTTGCATTCTTCCGGGGGGATTGTGGGTTGTTACTGTGATTTTGTGACTGCATTAGTTTGTATGTTGTAATATGCGAGGGTGGGGGCGGGGGTGTTTGGTGGGTGTCCCCGTAACTTTTGCCTCCCCCCTCCCCTGTGTCCTAGGTGCTGTACTCACCGGTATGTTCTGCGCCTACGTCGCTGTTGGTCGTAGATGAGCAGGAATGGAAGGGCAGGTAAGATTTGTAGTTCCGGCTCCATGGTGTCCTGATGGGATGTGTTAAGGTCAGCGTTTTCCCATAGCAAAAGCTGTTTCCGCCGTGTTTTTATCCACGGTGAATCCGCCCCGGAAAAGGTGGCGGATTGGTGTGTTGTGATAGTGTGGGCGGTACATTGTCTTCCGCCTGTATGTTGGCGGTGACCGCCGCGCTGTTTGTCTGTACCTCCGTGGAGGGCGATGTGTTAAAGTGGCTGTCTTAGTTGGCAGTTTCCGCCAGGGTCGTAATTCCCTTTTTTTGTCCGCCGGCCTGTTTGCGGTATTACCGCAGCTTTAACACAGTCCGCCAGGGTTGTAATGACCACCTATGTGTGTGCGGGATCTATGTTGCTGGCTTTTGGTTTGGCAAGTTCATTAATGATGGTGAAGAGTTCTTTGCTGTTTTGAGAGTTGTTGTCTAGGCGTGTCTTGTAGTGATCTCTTTTGGTGGTGTGTATGAGTTGGTGATGGGTGCGAATGGTTGTGTTGAGGGTGGAGAAGTTGTTTGGTGAAGGTTCTAAGCGCCATATTTTTTCAGCTTGGCGGCATTTGCGCTTGGAGTCTTGGAGTTCAGAGGTGAACCATGGGGCATTCTTGATGTTGTGGGTGGCGATGTGTTTTCTGAGGGGGGCTAGTGTGTCTGCGCAGGTGGTGATCCATTTGGAGAGGTTGTGTGCTCCTGTGTTGGGGTCGTTGGCGTGGGGGGGGTTGTGGGCCAGTTGGGAGTTTAGTCGTTCTGTGGGGATTTTGTCCCACATGCAGTAGGGTGTGGTGTGTTGATGGTAGTGTGTGGGGGGTTTGGTGAAGGAGAAGTGGACGCAGTGGTGGTCAGTCCAGAGGAGTTCTGTGGTGTGGGTGTAGGCTATGTGTTGGCTTGCTGTGAAAATTGCATGAGCATGTGCCCTGCTGAGTGGGTGGGTGCGGTGACCAGTTGTTTGAGTCCGAGGTTGGTGAGGTTGTCTATGAGGGAGGTAGAGTTGTAGTCTTGTAGGTTTTCTAAGTGAAAGTTGAAATCACAGAGGAGGATGTAGTCTGTGGAGGTGAGGGCGTGCGAGAAGATGCTGTCGGCAATGGTGTCGCAGAAGGTGGGGCGTGGTCCTGGTGGTCTGTAGATTAGTGTACCTCTGAGGGTGGAGTTGTTGTTAATGTGGATTAGGAAGTGCATGTTAACAGAGTTAACTCTCCGTGTGTTTTATAGCTTTATTTTGCGTGGCAGTGCTGTACATTTTGTATAATCTTGGTAGTATCTTGACCAATGATGAGTAGACTTTCCTGTGAAGCTGTCTTTCCATTCACATGCTGCACACCGGATGAAGTTGCGCTTTGACTCCACATACACCAACCGTCGGCTCAGCACTTCAACAAAGGCATAAGTGGCACGCACAAGCAGTTTGCTTGGACCACGGCAAACTCTCCAGGACTGCACTTTCTTCTTTGGGTTACTCATCCCCTATCTCATTGCCAATTGTATCGTCTTCCCCAGCCTGGTACCCTTCTAAATGACTAGGCCTCAAAAGTCTTTATTCCTCTGTGTGCACCTGTGAACTCCAACATTATAAAGCAAGGGCTCCTACATTCTAGTCTAGCAATTACATCATACACTGATACAGAGTCCTTGGGGAGCCAGAAAGGTTCTGTTCTAAATCATGCAAGACACTACACCAATCACAAGTCAAATCTCCTTAGCAATAACTCCACAGACTAGGGGCCAGATGTAGCAAAGGTTTGCGAGTCGCAAATGGCCTGAATCGCTATTTGTGACTGCGGAAAATCGGAAATGGGATGCAAAAATCCCATTTCTGACTCGCAAAAAGCAATGCGAGCTGTTACCGACTCGCAAAATTTGCGACCCCATTTTGCGACCCGCAAATAGGAAGTCACAATTTGCGAGTCGCAAACCATATGCAATTGCAACTCGCAAATTGCGACTAGTCGCAAAAAGCCCAGTTTGCATGTCCCATTTACCACTAACTCAGAGCAAGTGGTAATCATTACCAAAGTATAAAAGGAGACCCAGAAGGCATCTGGGTTACTCAAGATGGCGGAGATATACCTGATAGCAGTGAGGAGGAGAGTCCACGCAGCCCAGCAGTGGAGGAGGAGGAGCCAGAGACAGGAGCAGATTTACAGAACAAGGCAGACTCTTTTTCAGCAAACTGAGGAAGAAATCTACGACAAATACCGACTTTGCAGCGCAGCTATACTAGAATTAATTGAATTACTCAAACCACAGCTAGAACGCCAGACTCTGCGCGGCTGCGCCATCCCTACGCATGCGCAAGTGCTATGCTCACTGCACCTCTTGGCCTCGGGGAGCTATCAGGGGGTCATTGCTGTGGCAGGTGGGGTATCTCAAAGTGCACTATCAAGGTTCCTCAGGGCATTCCTAGATGCCATACTCACACACGTCTCACTTCATATACCTACCCAGGAATGAGGCAGAAATTAACAGCACCAAGTTGGACTTTTACCGGATTGCCAACTTTCCAAATGTCATAGGGTGTGTAGATGGGACACATATTCAAATATGCCCCCCTGCAAACCTGAAATATCTGTTCCGCAACAGAAAGTGTACCCACTCACTCAATATTCAGGTTGTTTGTGACGCCCATTATGTCATCACTGACATTGTTGCAAAATTTCCAGGCAGTACTCATGACTCATACATATTTAGGCACAGTGGGATACACCAACGCCTGGAACGTGGGGAGTTTGGAGACGGATACCTCCTAGGTAGAGCTGCATACACCTCGTATATGCACACAGATCAATGTATTGACACAGATCAATGTGCACACCAACCAGGACTTTCTAACAGTGTACTTTTTGTGCCCAACAGGTGACAGTGCATATGCACTACGGCCATGGATAATGACTCCGTACTTAACACCCAGCAATGAATGTGAGAGACGATACAACAGTGCACATAAGAGGACCAGGAACCTGATTGAACGCACCTTCGGATTGCTGAAAGCACGGTTCAGATGCCTCCACCGTAGTGGAGGTGCCCTCCAGTATACCCCCATTACAGCATTCAAAATTGTTGTCGCATGCGCCATCCTGCACAATATTGCCACCCGACGTGGGCTACCTCTCCCCCTGCAGACCCAGATTCTGAGGATGAAGAGCAGGAGCAATCACATCGCCATCATGGGGATCGGAGCATCGCAAATCAAGGCAGACTGAGACGGCAACACATCGCAACCCAATACTTTGGAAGGTACGTGTCAACTTCAAAAATACTCACCTATTGACCAAAAACTCCATTTGTTAAGTGGAACAAAAAAAACTATTTAATATGTGCAGAAATTGAACTATTTACAATGACAAACTGTTCAGGGAGTTCAGAAAGCCAACCATGCATGGGGCACATTGCCGTCATGTGCCCCAACATCAGGGACAGGGTTTAGTCTATGACCTACGACGGCCTCTGCCAGCCTGGCTGGTCCCAGGTTGTTCTGCAGTGCTCTGCCTGGTACTCCCACTCCGGAGCACCCTGGTGTCACCAGCAGAGACACTGCTCACAGTGGAGCCCTCTTCGCTGTCCTGTGGGGTGTCCCCTGTACCCCTGGACACATGCCGTGCCTCCATTAGATCGATCACATGGGTGATCCGGCCCAGGCCTCTTGCCACATCCCCTGCAAAGTGGCCCATTTCCACTTGGAGGCCGACTGTCCTTCTTGACAGCCTAGTGGTGTTGACTGCCAGTCTGCTAATTGATGAAGCCATCCTGTCCAGCCTCTGGAGCAGCTGGCGGTCTCTGCGCCGCCCACCCTCGTTCTGTGACAGCAGTCCAGCCACCAGTTCCCGCATGGACAGGGCTAGGTCCCCAGTGTTGTTTCCTATGACGTCCAATTGTGCATGGAGCTGCTGCATGCTGGTCTCATTGCTCCGTACAAAGCGGTGCAGAACCCCACTAATCCTCCCTAACATTTGGTTCTGCAGGCGCTGACCACTTAGCAGTTGTGCCTCGGTCATGGTGGTGGATGGACGCCCGGACTCAGCCTGCAGCCCTGCTCTCCTCAACCTGCGTCGCCTGCGCAGCGGTGGATGTTCTGTGAGCTGTACCGTGGCACTCCTGGCTGTTGCTGGTGCAGCCTCCGGAACCACTGTTGCAGCAGGTGTAGTCATCAAGGGGATGGTGTTGGTGGTGCAGGTGGGAGTGGTGGCAGCTCCTGTGCTTTCCTCATGGGGCTGGCTGACTGTTGGCACCTGGCTGCTGTGGCTGGTGGTGGTGTCTTGTGGCAGACCTGTGGGACATGGGGAACAGACTGTCAGTGTCTACTATCTGTTGCACACTTCCTAATAAACATTTGCCTATTGACTGCCTACTTGACTACATTGCCCATAATGCATCATTCTGGTGTTTGCTACCCTGCGATGGAGCTATCTTGGTTGTGCATGCCCCTATGTACATGTTGGGTGGGGGTATGGCATTTATGGGGGTACAGGCATATCACATGGTACTCACCGGTTGATGTTGTGGGCTCAGAGGTGTCCAGATCTCCGAATCCTGTAACTGCCTCCTGCTCCAGGGTCTCCTCCACCCTTTCCTCCAGGGGTGTGGGTGGTGGTACGGATGATGGTCCCCCTCCTGTGCCTCTCATCTCCCGGAGCCTTTCAGCCACCCTCTCCTTGGTCCGGGAGCGGAGGTCATACCACCTCTTCTTGATCTCATCCCCACTCCTGTGGCAGACCCCCATGGAGTTCACCTTTTCCTGTATATCCAGCCAGATTTGTTTTTTTGTTGAATCTGGCACATTGAGGGCTGCCTTCCCAAAAAGATCATCATAGTGCTGACAGCATTCCTCTGTCAGCACTTCCAGCTCCTTCTCAGAGAATTTTAATTTCCTCTTTCTGGGTGTTTCTGCCATTGTAGCTGCTGTTCCTCCTGTTGGCTGTTCAGCAGTTTAAAATGGGTGTGGTCCTCCCTCCTCCCAGGTGTATTAGTAAACTTCCTGGCTGTGATGTCATCATCATGTGCCAGGAAGTGTTTCCAGAGTGTTCTGGAGTGGTTTCTGGAGTGTTCTGCAGCACCTGCAATCAATTTACATGATACTCGCAATTTGCGACACCCACTCGCAAATTGCGTGTCCGTTTTTTGCGCGGTCGCAAACAGCGACCTCACAGACAGCGGACTCGCTATCTGCGTTGCGACTCTGGGTGCGAGTCGCTATTTGTCCACAGAAATTGTTCCTGCATTCCTATTAGCGACACACAATTTGCGAGTCGCACATGCTCGCAAATTGCGAGTTGCTAATTTTTTTGTACCTACATCTGGCCCTTAGCCTCTGCCACACACCCGACACTAGTCAGGTGGGTGGGTTTCTGTGATACTGCTCAAGTGTTGCCAACCTGGATCTGCATCGCCTCAAGAAGCAATGAGAATTACAAAACTTTGCACACCGCTCACCTGGCTCTGGCTTCATCTGCCTGTCCAGGAATCATGCACTGGAAGGGGAGAGAGACTCCCTCACACTCTAATTTGATGCTACCCTCTCCCAGATGTGCTAGTGATCGCAACATGGGTGCCTAGTGAAAATTGTGTATCTTCTACTGCACATTTGTTGGGCTGGCTTCAGCTCAACACATCTGCATTCTTATCTTATCCTGCTTCAAAGACTTACCTCGCTACAAATTATGACAATTCTTCTCCTGCATCCTAGAGATCACAGTTCCAAAAACTGCTAAGGCAGCCACATTAAAAAATGTCTACTCACATCAGTAGCTAAGACAGTGCAGACCCAATGAACACACCAAGGTCCATATTTATACTTTTTGATGCACAACTGCGCCGACACAGTTGTGCGCCAAAAATTTTACAGCGGGCTAACGCCATTCCTACGCGCCATGCGGGCGCCTTATTTAAGGAATGACGTTAGCCAGCGCCACGGACTGGTCTGAGCAAAAAAAAAAGACTCAAACCAGGTAGCGCCGGCATAGCAGAAAATGGGGGTTGTGCGTCAAAAAATGGTGCAAGTCAGGTCTGAGACAAAAATCATGCCTCATACCGGACTTGCGCCATTTTTTAACGCACAAGCCCCATTGAAATGACTCCTGTCTTAGCAAAGACAGAAGTCATGCCCCCTTGCCTAATGACCATGCCCAGGGGACTTCTGGCCCCTGGGCATGGTCATTGGGCACAGTGGCATGTAGGGGGGCCCAAGTTAGGCCCCCCTATGCCACTTTAAAAAATGATAAAAAATACTTACCTCAACTTACCTGTACTTACCTGGGATGGGTCCCCCATCCATGGGTGTCCTCCAGGGGTGGGCAAGGGTGGCAGGGGGTGTCCCTGGGGGCAGGGAAGGGCACCTCTGGACTCCTTCCGAACCCACAGGTCCCTTAACGCCTGCCCTGACCCAGGCGTTAAAAAATGGCGCACATCAGGCAGTGCAACGTTTTTTAAGGCCCACCCCGCTTGTGCATCAAAATGACGCTAGGGTGTAAATAAGGCACACAGGCCTTAAAGTCATTTTTTGGAAGGGAATGCCTACCTTGCATGTGATTAATGCAAGGCAGTTTCCCGCCTTCAAAAAATGACGCACACAGTGGAATTTTGAAGTCCGCGGGGTCGGGCGTCAGAGTTTAAATATGGGGCAAGGTTTGTGCCGAATGTGCGTAAAAAATTTTGACGCACATTCGGCGCAAACGTCGTACAAATATGCCCCCAAGTGTATGTGAAAAAGGCAACTTTAATGAGACAGGTGCACATCATAATGTATAATTAGCAGACCATACCTTTGGAAGCAGCTCTTTGTGCTGTAGAAATGTTCTTTTATTAATTTATTCATTCTACTTACACAACCTCATTAAACATAATTATGCATGATCAAACTTTCCTAACCCTTAAACAAACCATAGACCTTCCCCTCTCTTGAGCCTCCTGTCCCCAACTCCAAAAATGTACCCCTCTATTTCCCTGTCTGTTCCATCTCCCTGCCCTTGCCCCTTAACCAGTATCCATTCTTCTGCATCCTTTCCTCAGATATTCATCAATCGGGCAACCTCCCACCCCCGCTTAAACTGCGACTTTCAATCAGTAGCCCAATAAATATTAAGTCTAAACATCTCCTGACATTTAGAAAACTTCTTCTCTGATGAGTTTTTCTGCCCCAACCTAAAACTACAACCCAGCCACCTAGCTCTTTCCCTCCTTCCCTCAACAGTAAAGCCAGGTGCACCCTCAACTCCAAAAATTTAGCACTCCATCCCTATTATGACATGGGCACCCTACTGCCACAAACAACTGATATTTGTTGAAACACTGGACCTCATTATAACATTGGCAGTAAAAAACGCCTACCACCGTGGCGGCAGCCGCTAAAAGACCGTTGCCGTGGCTACCAGCCATCCGCCATAATATGACAGTAATCCGGAATTCCGCCATAAGGATAATGGAATTCCGGCTGCGGCCATGGTGGCGGATGGCGGTAAGGTGGCACTGGTGCCAGCAGCAGCGCCACCCCAGTAGACCGCCGCTGACGGTATAATGATACATGATACGTCCTGGCCGTGTTCTGCTGGCGGACGCTGCTGCTGGTAGCAGCGCCCCATCCCGTCTCCTGCTGGAGGACAGAGGACCCCCTGAAATCAGGTAAGTTGGGTGCTCCGACAGGGAAAGGGGGTGGGAGGTGTTGTATATATGTGCACGCGTGAATGCGGGTGTGTGATGCGTGTTGTATATGTGTGCATGTGTGGATGTGTGAGTGCGTGTATGTTGTGTTGTGTGAATGCTTATGTGCTTGTATGTATGTCAGTGTGTTTGGATGTGTGTATGAATGTATGTATGCATGAGTCGGTGCATGTGGGTATGAGTGTGTGTATGAGTGTGTATGATGGTGCGTGAAGGTGCATGTATGTTGGGGGTGGGTCCGGAGTGGGGGGACAAACCTGTGGAGGGGGAGGGGGGTGGGGAAGACCCCTATCAGTGACAGGGAAGGGATTGCTAGCAGCAGGCTTGGGGGTTGAGTTTCAAGGGCGGTAAGCCCTTTGAAGCTTACTGCCAGGGCAGTGCACATTCCTGATGGAGGGAGGGTTATCTAGTCCACCCAGGAAGGGCATTGTCTTACAAACCGGAGAGACAAGCCTCTCCTGCAAGGTTTGTATATTGGCTGCCTGGAGGTGGCAGCTGGATAAGACCAGTCAGCAACCATCCCAGTTAAGATAGCTTTTGCAGGGGGCACATCTAAAGTGACCTCTGGGTACATTTAGGGATAAATGCAATACTGGCACCAGTTTGGATTTATCATTCGGAGTCGTTTGATACCAAACAACCCAGGATTCAGGGTGGCCATCATGTAGCTGGGAATCTCATATTTGTCCAGCACCTGTATTAAAATGGCTGCCCTGTTCATTCACTATGTCCTAGGCTTGGCAAGGACACTGTGGGGGCATATTGCTCATGCAGCTATTCCCTCACATATAATATGAAGTACCCTGACTTAGGGCTGTAAGGCCTGCTAGAGGGGTGACTTACCTGTAGTAAATGCAGTGTATGGTAGACAGGGAACACAGGCAGTGTGCCATGTCGAGTTTGTGTTTTAGGTTTGCACCAGGACACTCAGCCTGCAATGGAAGTGCTGGGTGTATATGGATGCATGGCCCTAGAGGGTGGCACAATCAGTGCTGCTGCCCTCATGGGCCTACCCTTACCACCCCATGCCCTGAGTACCTAGGTACTCACTTACAAGGGACTTATAGTGGTAGTTAAGTGTGTATCCAATTGTGCCAATGCATCACAACAGATTTAGGGAAAGAGCTCTGTCCCAGGAAACCTGGTTAGCAGGAGCCCTGGGCACTACAATTTCTAGAACACGTCAACATCAAGCACAGAGCTGAGAGTACTACACAGCTGACCTGTCGTGGAGAGTGTCACTCTTAACAATGGCATCCAGATGCCCCACATTGGATTGGGCACTTTCCGCATCCAGGGTTATAGTACCATCTACAGCATATTGGATGTGGCCCTACGATGTGGCTACCGCTCCACTGATACAGCAGCTGTCTACAGTAATGAGGCAGACATTGGAAAAGCTTTAAAGGAGCTCCTTCCCCTGCATGGCTTAACCTGCCAAGACATCTTCCTGACCAGTAAGCTGGCACTACGAGACCATGGTGAAGAGGCAGAAGGTGCAGCCCAGCGTAGCTTGCAGGCCCTGGACCTAGACTACCTAGACCTTTACTTGAATCACTGGCCAGGCATAGAGGGATGGAAAAGTGATGACCTGGTTAACCCAGAATGCCGGCGCCAATCCTGGGAGGCCCTTGAGAAGATGAACTCAGCTGGTATCCTCAGTAGCACTGGCATGTCTAACTTCACTGAGGAGCACCTGAAGGAGTTACTCACCATGTGCCAGGTGCGACCAGCAGTGCTTCAAGTAGAGTACCAGTCAGAGCTGGTCCAGTGGGACTTTTTGAGCTTCTGCCGGTCAGCTGGCATACACCTACAGGCCAACACTTCTCTGGGGAGTGGGCATCTGATACCGCAGCAAGAGGTACAAGCAGTGGCAGCAAAGTATAACCAGACAGCCTCTCAGGTCCTCTTGTGCTGGGCATTGCAGCGGGAGGTTGGGGTGATCTCCAAGTCCACCAACCCTGAACGCATTGTTGAGAACTTCCAAGTTTTTGACTTTGAGCTGTCCCCACAGGACCTGGAGAAACTGGATGCCATGCAGTGCGAGAAGCATTACTGCTGGGGTCCCAAAGGCGTGGTCTGATGGAATGGTGTTCTAGACCCTTCCAGGCATCATCCAAGGCTTAGCTAAGGTCACCGTGGTACAGCGGGAAGCACTTATACTCCACACTGGAAGCACTTACACTCCACACTGCATGCATTTACAGCTCCACAGTAGTACAATGATCTTTTTTTCTTTTATTCAACTCAAAAGACACTTTTCTTAAGGTGCCAATTAAATGGAGGGACTTTTTTTTCATAATGTGTCATGACTCAGTTCCATGCTATCAATATTATATCTTCTTTAAGGCTTCATTTTCGGTGTCTGGTAATCTTCATTCGGGCTTAACAAGGAGCGTTTCCACGGAATATTTCATCCTTACACGTTTTTTTAATTTCAAGAGTTTTTATTGGCATTTTTCAAATTTGAATCCTTACCTATGCTCTAAAAATCAATTAAAAGCCTTTGAAGTTCATTTAACCATAGAATCTGCCTGTCTTCCATATAATTGTTGCTATCACCCCAAGTGTATTAAGTGTACAAGGTTCCAGTCAGAGCTACTCAAAAACTTTAAAAGGTCAAACTCCAGATGTGTGTTCCTTGGAATCCAACAGGACTCTGCAGGCTCCTTCAGCATTAATAAAATGGAGTCATAGTGGACGTATGCGGCGTGGATTCACGCGCTTCATTGTGGTGCAAGATTGAATGTGCTTAATGATACGTCTACAGCAACTCACTACAGACATGGACTCTTTGCCATCTGCTCTAAAGGACATTTTGAGTCAAAATACATCTTTCCAAACAAAAAGTATACTGATGATTACCCTGTGTTCAGTCAGGGGGGACTGCTCTGGACCATCCCCAATCTGCATCAACATAGTCCCACACTGCCCTCAATCTAGTTCCCCTGGAGCATACCCACCCTTCCTTCACACTGGAGTCCCACCGCCTCACTCAACTCTCTCTGCCTCCCACTAGTAGATGACCAACACATTCTCCTTTCTGCTGACCTTGTTAAAGGTTTCCCCCATCTGGTCCCCTGTTCTTCTCATCCCAGACCCATCTTCCTAACTTCTGCCCACCACCCTCATCCACAGCTGCTTGCATCCTTAGACCTCTACTTTTTCATGAGTGGCTTGACGAAGTTTCCCAGCTCTCCCCTTCTTGTCTTATCCTCATGTAGATCCCATTGAGAGAAGAAATGATGCACCACATCTCCACCCTCCTCAACTCAGACTTACCTTCCTAACTTCTGCTTCTACCCTCCTCCACAGATCCTTACTCCACTGATTTTCCCAGCTCGGTCCTCCCCGTAACACCTCAGCCTCAGATAGACCCCTTGAGAGAGAAAAACTATGCACTAAATCCCCGTCCTGCTTCCTTCCTCCAAAGGTTGTGATTTCCACTCTCCCCTCACTACGCCCAACTTTCTTCCATGCCTACGTTTGGCTACCTGATGCTTACAATCGCCTCGTGCGCTTCTCATACTTCCAAAAGGCCTTAATCACCCTTGGCAGTGTCTCTTAGCTCTCCCACCCTCTCTACAAACACCACTAAAGCCGGCCACTCCCCAGTCAGCCCCACATCATTCACTCAGCTGAGCTGGGGACACCTGCTTAAAATGCTAATCACTCTTCTGCACAGATGCCACCGGGTGGCCACCATTTTTCATATGTTTGTAGCCCCAACCGTAACGCCCTGCAGCTTCTGAGACACTACAGTACCACACACCGCCACTGACCTCCTCTTTGTGGGAGCCAAGCCTGAACTTCGTCCTCTGTTACTGTTCCGTTACTTACCGGTAATATTCATTATCCCGATTAGGGGTCCTCCTCGTCCCAGTCCAAACAAATGAGGCTTGCCCTCCACCCGACAGTACTCCCACTGAGAGTCCTTCTTTTTTTTTTATTATATATATATATATATATATATATATATACATATATATATATATATATATATAAATATATATATATATATATATATATATAAATATATATATATATATATAAATATATATTTTTATTTAACAGCTCCTCCATCCTGCTTCATCCTGTATGTTACTAAGCAGAGCCAGACAAGGTTCAACAGGGAGGGAGGGAAGGAAGAGGACTGGGATGAGGAGGACCACTAATCGGGGTAATGAACATTACCCCTCATGGGGTCGTCCTCGTCCCAGACCAAACAAACGAAGAAGTATCCAAGCAGAAAGAAGACACAGGTGCAATAATTGACACCAGCAAACGTGTTTAATGAGCAAAACAGAATCACCTAGCAACAGTAGTCAAAACCAACGACCCAAAATGACCATCAAGACAACCAAGTGACAGCCCTGCAAATCTCTAAAAGGGAAACCCCTCCAGCCTCTGTCCAGGAAGTGGAAACAGCCCGAGTGGACCTCCCTTGGATATCATCAGGAAGAGATTCCCCAACAGCAACAAAAAAACGGGCAATAGCCTGCCTGACCCACCTACTCAAAGTCTGGGTGGAAACCTTGGAACCCTTGGAGACCGAACCACAAGCCACAAACAGGGACTGAGACAACCGAAAAGGGTTAGTACGATTCAAGTAAATCAGAAGAGCCATCTGACATCCAATGAGGAGGGAAGGGACAAAGAGGAATCAGAAAAAAACTGGCAAAACCACCTCCTGAGAGAAATGAAAAGACAAAGAAATCTTAGGAATACACCTAGGATTCAACCGGAGCACAACCCGATCCGGGAGCAATTTGAGGTAGGGAAAAACAGCCATGAGAGCACCCAATTCACCCAAGCGCCTGGCCGAAGTAAAGGCCAGCAGGAAAACCACCTTAGCAGAAAGCCAAAGCAAATCAGCCTCTTCCAGGGGCTCAAAAGGAGCACCCTGCAGACCCCTCAGGACAATGGACAAATCCCATGAAGGAATCAACCAACGGACAGGAGGACGCTGCAACCTGAAACTAGGTGGCAAGCGTGACACCAGGGGCGACAAGGAGGTCAAATCCCCAGAAAAAGAGCGACAAGTGCGGATAGCAGCCCACTGGGCCGAAAGAGTTCTGGGGCCAACCCCTTCAAGAACCCATCCCTCAAAAAGTCCAGGATCCGAAAAGGAGCAACCACAGCAGGGTCCACAGAATGAGAACCGCACCAGGAGGAAAAACACCTCCAAGGCTTGTTATAAGACTTCAAAGTAGACTGCTTCCTGGAAGACTGACTCTCTAAAGCAACCTGAGAAGAACAGCCCAACTGAACCAAACCTACCTGTTCAAGAGCCAGGCCGTCAGTCATAACCGGGACACAAACAAACCTGACAGGGGAGGAAGATGAAGAGGAGCAGGCCTGTGAGGTAGAACCAGAGCATGCCCCGGTGCCAGAGAAAGCAGGAGAGGAAACCAGTGATGGTGAGGCCAGTAAGGAGCAATGAGGATCACGGAGAGTGTTCCTCCCTGATCTTCTGCAGAACCCGGGTCAAGAGAGGTATCGGAGGAAAGGCATAAAGAAGCCTTGGCGGCCAAGGGACGGACAGAGCATCCACCACCCAGGCCAGAGGAAAAGGAAGCTTTGTGCAAAACTGAGGGAAATGGGAATTGTGCGGGGACGCAAACAGTTCCAGCCAAGGAACCCCGAACCTCCGACAATCAAGCGGAACAAAGGCCAGGACAGGTGAAACATCACAGGGGATGGGAGGTTCAGACTGAGACTGTCCGCCCAATCATTCAACTCCCCCCTGATGTAAACTGCTTTAAGAAGCAGAACATGAGTCTCCGACTAAGCAAATATCTGTGATGCAACCTGATTGAGGGACCCACACTCTGTACCCCCTTGCCTGTTGCGGTTAGCCCTGGCCACCTAGTTGTCGGTCTTGACCACTACATTCTGACCCAGCAAGTGAAGCAAAGAGGGCCCGCAACAGTGCCATGAGCTCCCTGCAATTTGAGACCAATGGGCCCTCTGCTCCAGGTGACCCAGAACCGCTCCCCAACCCCACTCGCTGGCATCCATGGTCCCTGACCAACCATCAGGACAGGGCATGAGTCAGCGACCTGAATGAGGAATCAGAACCTTGTAGTCTTTGAAGAAGGATCCCAGTGAGCGAGGATGTGATTCACAATTGGCTTCAAATGAAACCGCACCCAGACGACCACAGCAGTGGAGGCTGCCAACAGGCCTTGAGCCCTCAACCAGCACCCTGCAGAGCTGTGAGAAGAAGTCGGACACTGCAAATTGAAGAGAAAGAATCCGGTCGTCCGGCAGGAAGGCAGCACCAAGGCGAGTATCCATATGAGTGCCGGTGAACAACAGCAGCTTGGAGGGAACAAGGTGAGACTTCGGAAGATTCACCAGGAAACCAAAGTCGTTCAGGGCATCCAGAACCAACTCCACATGCTTCTGAGCCTTGAAAAGAGAGAAATCAGAAAGCAACCAATCATCCGAATACGGATAAAGAACAACACACTGTAAATGCAAGAAAGCCACAAAAGGAGCCAATACCTTTGTGAACACCCTGGGTGAAGATGCCAAACCGAAAGGGAGGACCTGAAACTGAAAGTGCTGGTTGAAGACCATGAACCTCAGGAATGACTGACTCTCCAGATGGACCGGGACATGAAAGTAAGCATCCTGAAGATCCAGCGTGGCCAAGAAATCCCCTTTCAGGAGAAGAGGAATGATTGAAGGAAGGGACACCATCCTGAAATGCTCCACAAGCAGAAACTTGTTCAGTGCCCGGAGGTTGAGGATGGGCCGAAAGGAACCATCTGGCTTTGAGACCAAAAACAGAGTTGAGTATAATCCCAAACCCTTCTGCAACTCTGGAACCAGAACAATTGCTTGCTTCAACAACAGCAACTCGATGCCCACCTGGAGACTGTGACACAGCTCGGGAGATTTTGGAGGAGTACGCAGGAACTGAGGAGGTGGAACGACATCTCTGAACCGCATCTGATAACCATGTTCCACCTGGCATTGCAGATGACTTGCTTCCAACGAGGAAGAAAAGCCCTGAGGCGACCACGCACTGCCATATACTCACTTGTGTTGCTGGCCAGAAGAGGCACCGGAGGAAGAGGCCTGGGATTTATTGAAGAAGGTGGCCCCCCGACCCTAGGCCCTTCCATGAAAGGGATGACACGCCGTGGACTGAAAAGCACCACATCTAAAAAATCCCTGCCGTTTATCCATGCCCTGTTTAAAAGGACGAAGAATCTTCTTCTCCTCAGCAGCCTTCTCCACCATGTCATTGAGATCAGTACCAAACAGCTTCTGCCCCAAAAAAAGGCAGCTTATAAAGGATGGAACACTGGCCAGATTCCAACTGCCAGGATTTCAACCACAAGGAGCGCCGACCTGCACTCGAAGCGCCCACCGCAGCAGTGGAGGTCCAAAGACTGTCAAACATGGCGTCAGACAAAAACTGAGAGAAAAGTTCCATATTGGCCACCAAGTCCGAAGGATCATCATGAGCCTGGAGACAATCAAATAAGGCATGGAAGTCCTTGAGAAGAGCCTGCGTAGCATACTCAGCACATGCATTGGCGTGGATTTCATAATAAGAGGCAGCATAAGCAAACGGTTAGAAGGAGATGCTCTGTACTGCGACAAAAAGTCCACTTCAGCCACTTGCTGAGCAGGAAATCCCAACTGGGCATGAATATGTGACAAAACCTCTTTAACTTGATCAGACTGGATATAGCGACCGCTACAGTCCTCTTGATCAATAGTCTCATCATCCAACCTTTGGCGCTTAGCAGGAAGGCCATTCTCCAAGAAAGCAGCATCAATCTCCTCTTTCACCAGGGAATGCAAATCATCCCTAGAAATATGCAGGACCTCCTCAGCGTCATCCGGCACAGAAACCAGGGAAGGGAGAAGCCCATCCACTTGCTCAGCCTTGACAGCAGGAAGGCAAGCACAGCAACGCGGAAGCAACACGATGCGCTAGAGCAGCACCCGTACTTCTGTTTAAATAGGTCACCATGGCAACAAAATCTCGGCTCGCTGACCGAACGCCACATAAAGGAGCCCCCAAAGGTGTCAAATTGCAGGCAAAACGTAAAAACGGGAAGACGCCAAACGGTTCCTGCAGCCGCCACGCTCCTGATGCCAACAGAGCACCCTGTCCCAGCACAGCACATGGACAGGGCGCGCCGGGACAAGACAACAAAGTCACCATGCTCCATTGCAGCACGGAACAACAGGAAAGAACCACACTGCAAACTGAAATTCAAGAGGGAAATGTACTAACAATTTAGCAGCGTAGACCAAAGAGCGACGTGAAAGACTAACAGCAAACCCGCTCGGGACAGGAAACAAAACAAGACAATGCAGGGGGGTGGAGCTGTTAAAAAAAATATATATATATATATATATATATATATATATATATTCAAACAGAAAGCAATTCCCGGAGTGCGGACGCGACAGCACAGCGGTCCTGGTCGGGCTCCGAGATGCCCAAAATTTCCTTCTTCCAAACACTCCCTTCAATTCAAGGAGGACCAGAACACTCCTGAAGTGTAAAAATCCAATTGACTTCAGAAATCAACGAAACTCCAACGCATTTCGGCCAAAGTCTTTGTCACGGATAGAGTGTCAGTGTGACATTACATTTAAATACCAAAAACCAATGAAACAAAAAACGGACAAAACTAACAATGCCTCGTATTGTGGATTCAGAAAATGGCGGCCATCTTAAAACTTTCATCTTATCATCGCTGATTATTATTTACACAATGTTAATCTATCATATCAAGTCATGTAAGGATCATATAAAATAAATAATTTATACCACAATATTGCTTAATTACGGGCCTATTTTAAATATTTTATATATTTTACACAATAGCACCATTCTTAATTCATAATTCATAGTTCATAATACATAATCCATAATTAATAATTTCATCATTTCATTATTTATACGATTGTTAATAATTTCATTAAAACGCCTCCAATTGCCCGAGTGGGCATAATGCATAATGTGATATTCTAGCAAATATATTATCAAAAAAACATCATTTTATGCTAATCCAACATCAATCAGCCGTCCTCAAATCCAATCTTAAGCATAGTTTAGTCCTCACTGATTTGGACAAAAAAGTGCTACCCTATAAAAACACCCCAACTCACTATCAATACAACTATGATACAATTTCCAACTAACTCAAAGGGATGCTCAACTCCTCACTAGAATTCAACCCCACAGGGTCCAATGTTTCAAAATCAATTATATATTTTGATTCCATGATTCTCAATAATCTTTCTCTGTTGCCACCTCGATTGTTTAATTTAACCTGGTCAATAAACACAAACCTTAACAAGTTTTCATTGCCAAAATGTTGATCAAAGAAATGTGTAGCTAGAGGATAGCTTTTATCATGATTTCTGATTGCTCGTCTATGCTCCAAAACTCTTTTTTGCACTATGAATCGTACTCCCTATGTATAGTTTATCACAAGGGCATACTATACAGTATACACAGTATATTGTATTGCAATTAAAGCTTCCCTTAATGACAAAATCTTTTCCTGGAATTCTCAGTTTCCTACAATTGCTACTCGTTTTACAAGCTTTGCACTTCATAAAAATAAAAAAAAACTAATTATATATATATATATATATACATATATATATATATATATATATTCTAAACAACTAATAAACCATAAAACCCAAAAAGAAAACCTTACCTTAAAATTAGTTGTTCAGGCAATTGTTATTCAGGCACAGTTGTTGTTTAGACAGTAGTTGTTCAGTACTTAGTTGTAAGGACCTTTTAGTTTTTTAGCAGTAGTGGTTGAGGCAAATAGTGGTTTAGACCTAGTTGTTCAGGATGTTTCCCCCCTGCGTGCAGAGGCACACGATTCAGCTCACGGCAGCTAACCAGCTGATCTGTTTAAGAGCCCAGAGCTTCATTTAGAGTTTGGCAGGCAGGGTCCTCCAACTGGTGGTCCGCATACTCCATTTAGATATGGCTGACTCTCGTGTTTGCACCGAGGTGCCGCGCGCCGCCTCTGCTGGAGGATGCCTTTAAGGTCCAGTGGACTTAGGGCTACTGGGATAAGTATCTCAGACTTTCTACCCTATCTAGGGCAGATATTCAGTATATTTTTTTTCTGTTTGGAACCACGAGGAAAATCCTGGCTCTCCTACCAGGAAAAAGAAATGACCCCCATAGATCATGGGAGAAAGCTCCCTGGGCGTTCCCCGTTGGACGTTTGTTTTCCTAAAACAAAATATTTTGCTAAGCGTCCATAGCGAAGGCTTTAACAAACTTTCAGTGCCTTCAGAAGGGCCATCTCTGAGGGCACAGATATGTGCTCCAGGCAGGCAGAGCTCTTTAAATGGAGATACAGGTGGTAGCCAAGAAATGATGCCTTGACAAGACTGGGGATCTCCAAGGACATTCCCAGAAAATTACAAAAACAGTGCATTTAACGCGCTTTGAAGTAGTAAGAACTGTTAATTCCTACGGCTGGCACCAGAGTTTGATGTAAGATTCCGGGTGCCAGTTCTCTCTGTAGCCCACTCTTGCAACCAGGGGCGACTGCGAGGGTTACTATAGGGGACCGAGTGTGCTTGAGGGCAATCTACTGCCTGCAACCATGTGTGAGTGAATGTGCTGCGGCGCACCCCAAGGCCTGTGTGGAAGGCCTCGGGGAGTCCTCTGAGCAGGTAACCCACCACCACTGCACTATCATGTCAGCCCTCCACCCACAAAACCTCTCAGCGCTGTTTGCGCCAACCGACCAACTTCTGCAGAAGGTGCTGGAAGTGTTGCACGCGAGAGGAGAGCTGGCAGCGGGCCTGGATGCTTTCCAGTGCTTTATTCGTGTTGGTGGTGCACAAGCACTTATTTTTGAGTGTCGGCACTTGTTTATCTGCCTCAAGCGTTTACTGCGAGCTAAAGACACACGTGAGAAAGACGGAGGAAGAGAAAAACGAAAAAGCGTCACAGCGGGAGAAAGCAGAAAGTTGCAGCAGTGAGATGAAGGGGGGGAGTGGCTGTAAATGGATTGAAGAGGCCCGAGATGGCTTCAGGATTACGCTGCCTCAGTATTCTGTGCTCGCATATTTAGTTGCAGCAGCCGCGTGTTTAAGAGGAGGGCTTTGGGCACCGGCACGCTTTTATTTACAAATTAAACATTGGTGATTTTCCTTCTTCCAGATGGAGACTCCCCCCTTCTGGCACCCACATCTCCTCTACAGTCGGCGCCTGCCCAGTGCTGCTTTCACCCGGCAGCAAGTGATGTGGGGTGCGGCTGGTTTGTGACTGGCTGCCCAGGGTACAAACAGGTCTCCTGCGCTGGTCCGTCCCGGGGTCCCCCGTCCCTGGCAGCCGTGGAAAGCCCCGGTCAGGGGGGAGGCATCGTCGGGCCCCTGGTTTCACTTCCCTGCACCCTGGGACCTGGGCACTGTCCGCATTGCTGGCTTCTCCCAGGGTACTTTCCGGCATCCTCCATGGACAAGTGGGCAGAGCGCGTGAGGGTTCTCATGAAAGGCTGCGCCATCGGAGCAAACCCCCCGATGAAACAGCCAGGTGGATCTAACGCACCAACGCGCGCTTTGGGGTGAGGATGTGGGGTTACCAGACAGAGCTCCGGCTTTGGACCCGGGTCCGACTCTCAGCGTCGGTTCAACCTCCCCCGATTTTGGGGCAAATCATTTCCTCTCACCGTGCCTCTAGACAATGCATTTAAATGGTGCTCACGGAAAGCGCTGCAAGACCCTCGGGTCCAGTGTGCGCTATAGAAAACTAAAAAAAATAGTACAGCCAGTACTTTAATTTCACTGTAATAGGAAGGTGTCTGAATGAGGCACCACGGCCCCTCTCTAGCACCGGAGGAGGTGAGATGCAAAGCAGAACCTGCGTGCTTAGAAGCGGTGAAACGGCACGAGGCACCTCTCGCGCGCCCCCTTCCTTCTTTACTGCATCATATTCCATCTTGGAGCAACGCATCTGCTGTGGTACAGTCTTAGGCGGATGACACGGTTACGCACGTAGATAAAAGTACTTTCTTCTGCGGTGGATCTCAGCGACCGGAGGGATCTTTATTCCAATTACCACCAGCCAATGGGTGCCCCGGAAGTTAACCCCTGCCTTCTGCACAGCTCATTGTGGAGCCTCTGGCAGAAGGCCCTGCTCAGCACGGTGAAACCCTGCATTGTTTCTTCCTATTTGACGTTTGTATCTCTGCGCCCCCGCAAGGGGGCGCTTTACACAGCAGGGAAACAAACAAACATCTCCCTCAACATGCTGCTGGCACTGTCTGCAGAGGCCTTGGCGATCAGAGCCTTGTTGGCTTCAGAGAGGGGATAACCCGTTGATCTTTTCACAGTCCTCGGTCATACAGGCATCGGAAGGATGGAACCCCGTGCCACCCTGCCCATCCTCAGACATTCCTGGCAGACTCACTGTGTCGCCCTGGCAGGTGACCTGCCTGACTGTTCATGTATCTCCCCACCAGCGCACTCCGGTAGGGATGGGGCTCACCCAGAGCGTTCACACTTTCTGTGTGGGTGATTAACATCCCAAGTTCTGTAACTGCCCTAGCTAGCTGATTGGTGACAGCTGAATTAAGTGATGTTCAAAGTAACCATTCACTGCATCCGGTGTTGGGCTCCGACAAGAGAGCTGAACCCCAACAGCAGTTCTTAGAGGGGCTGTTTGGAAGTAATAATTATCCACTGGTAGCTTATGGGGTGTCTGCTTTCCAC
The DNA here is from genome assembly GCF_031143425.1 of Pleurodeles waltl. Classification (NCBI taxonomy): domain Eukaryota; kingdom Metazoa; phylum Chordata; class Amphibia; order Caudata; family Salamandridae; genus Pleurodeles; species Pleurodeles waltl. The sequence continues at coordinate 1,710,725,457 of NC_090445.1, read as the reverse complement.
GGGCATATTAGGGCACTGATTAACTTGGACCGGGATAAACATACCTCGGAGGATGCTCCAGGATTTGGTTGGTTCCCTCCAAGTTTAGATATGAAAGGTTTTAATGTCAGCTTCACCTATCAACAGTTTGAATTTAAACTTTACCTATGACCCGAAGAAATGATTCAAAGTCCATAAGTGGATTTCACCACCACAGAGGGAGAGGGTTGGTTAGGATTGCATGGGCGTCTTCCTTCAAGTGACAGGACCACACTCAAGGGCTGAAGAAGAAAGGCCAACTCTGCAAAGGTGCAGCTTCTATAAGGACTGCCATAAGGGCTGCTTGAGTCTTATCTGAAGAACAAGCATGGGTCCGGCCCGCTAATGCCACTACCCACCCCAAACCCAGAAGCATGGCCTCAAGAGCTCTTTGATAACTTCCTTTCATGAGGCAGGCCTGTTGAGGTGTGTGTTGAAAAATGGCTCTTGGTTGCAGTAGCCCCGTGCACTTTTTGATTGGTTTCTGGATGCAACGTGGACCGCAGTGCACTGGGATCCTGCTAACGAGGTTCCCAGTGCCAGTGTTCTTTCCCTAAAACATTATAAAGATAATTGGATACACCTTTAGCTGTCACTATAAGTCTCTAGTAAATGATACTTAGGTGCCTCGGGCATGGGGTACTAAGGGTAGACCCCCTGAGGGCAACAGCACTGATTGTGCCACCCTCCAGGGCCATGCGTCCAGATGCACTCAGCACTGTCATTACAGGCTGTGTGTCCTGGTGCAAACCTAAAATACAAACTCAACATGGCACACTCTCTGTGTGCCCTGTCTACCACACACTGCATATGTTATGGGTAAGTCACCCCTTTGGCAGGCCTTCCAGCCCTAAGGCAGGGTGCACCATTCTATATGTGAGGGCACAGCTGCATGAGCAATATGCCCCCACCATGTCCTTGCCAAACCTGGGACATAGTGAACAGAGCAGCCATTTTAAATGCATGTGCTGGACACTGGTCAGTAGGGTGTTTCACAGCTACATGATGGCCACTCTGAACCCTGTGTTGTTTGGTGTTAAACAACTCAGAATGATAAATCAAACTGGTACCAGTGCTGGATTTATTATAAAATGTACTCGGGGTCACCTTAGAGGTTCTTCTGCAAAAGCTAACTACATTGGCATGCATGGTTGCTGGCCAGTCCCAACCAGCCTGCCACCAGCAGGCAGGATTCTGGACCCCTGGGGAGGGAGCCATTGCTCTCTGGGGCCAGAGAACAAACCCTTCCTGGGAAGAGGTGTTACCCTACCCACCCCAGGAATGTGCACAGCCCTGCCTAAGAGCTTCAAAGGCCTTATCGCCCTTGAAACTCGACCCCAAGTCTGCTGCTAGCAGCAGATGGCCGCCCCTTTTGCAAACACCTGCTTTTGGTGGGAGCAACAGTGGGAAAACACACAAAAGACAAGAGGAGTGGCCCTACCTAACATGCACCTCCCCTAAGGTGCTGCCTGCGAGGTGGACACCCCATTTCATTTTCCTCTATATTGGATGGAAGGAAAGTAGAAATCAGGTATAGGGAAGTGATCCCTCCCCACAGGAAGTGGTCACTTAGTGGGTGCAGCCACCCTAAGGTAGTTCACCTATTGGTCACTTTCAGGTTCCCAAAAAAACACCCACTAAATAGAATATTTAGTAGGCCTCCCTAGACCAGGAAAACAGATTTGACGGACAAAAGAAGACCAGCACCAAGAAGATCTGAAGCATGAGAACTGTGGACCTGCTGCATCAAAGAAAAGGCTCCAAACCCTGCCTGCTGCACCCAGGACCCGACAATCGCTGCTGAGGAGCTGCTGAACAACTGGACAACACTACAAAAACCCCAGAGGACCTCCAGGGTTCACTAATCACCAGAGAACTCCCTGCAGAGTTGAAATGCCACTCTAAAACTGCAAGAAACAAACAACACAGTGAGTGTCACTACACCGACCAGCCGTTAACTCCCGAGCCGGACCCCACATCTGGACCAAACTACATACCAATGACCACGAGGCCAAGCCCTGCTAGTGTGCCAGGTTTGGTGGCACTGCACCCTCCAACGGACAAACCGTGCCAATACTCTGGGTATTGGCCAGCTGGCGTCCGACATCCAGAAAAACAGCCCGTTTGGGGCTGCAAAAGGAACAGGAAGAAGCCCCAGTCAAGAGACGTCAGGAACACCCTGGACCTCCTTCCAGAGTGCCCTCGTTGTCCTGCAACTGACCTTTGAACTAACTTACCTCCTGCTCCTGAGGGCATCCTTGTGCACAGCTCCTAGCTCACCGATCAGCTCTGCACTAGGCTGCCCTGTGCCCTGCACCAAAGAACGTGCAGTACCATAAGGGTCCCCCTCCCCTTGTGACCTTGACACTCCAAGGGGACTCTAAAGATCCATCTTTAAACTTAACTGTGCAGTGCTTTTCCAAGTGGTCACCCACAGTGGTCCTGCACCAGGTCTAGACACCATTTACCACTGCTCCTACTAGAACTGGGAGCCATCTGAATTTCTCGAGCTGGCTCAGTGTGCCCACCAACAACATCAACCAGCCTGCAAAAGAAGAACTTGGTAAATCAACTGTGCAATTTTATATGTATTTTTAAAGGTGATCCTCCATTGATTCCTATGGTGGATAATTATGCAGAAAATGACTATTTTTATTAAACTTCAAAAATTCACGTCTTGAAAAGTATCTACCCAATTCTGTTGACCTTGGTTTTAACATTTACATAAAAACTTGAAGTATTTTTGTAAATTAGTTTCGAGTTATTTCTTTGAGTGTGTGAGTGTTATGATTGATACTATGAGTACAACAAATGCTTAGCACATCTCCTGGTTTACCATAACTGCTGGACCAAGCTACTATAAAAATTAGAGCATTAGGAGCCTAGTTTTTACCCAGTAATCCAATGTGTGGTTGCCTGGACTCCCTGCCCAGCTTTGCACATTACATAGAGGGCCGGCCTCCTACAGTGTGAGGAAACAGATTGAGGTGCTCTTCCTTCCTCTGCGGCTGGTTTACTGCTCTTACTGGTGGTCACACTGATGCTTTTCCTGCTCCCCACTACAGGGCTGCTTCTTCCTTCGTGTCTTAATGTGGCTGCTATGGAAGCAATGTGCCAATCAGTGCCCAGAAGCTTCCGAGTCATGGCATTCTTGTCAGCACCACTTGCATTCAGTTCAGCCTTAGTGGTCTAAAAACAAAAGGGTAAAGCAAGGTTGTCACATTCTGCTCTTACTTTTAAATGTAAGGATAGATTGTGTTAACAGGTGATTGTAGGATGCTGACTAACATATGTATACTTTATTTTGAGGACAAGCCAATGACTTTATGATAGAAACAAGGCTCTTTTAGCAGTAGGGTGAGCTGTTATTACTAGGCCTGGGTGGAGTTGTGCTACGTGGAACTCAGTGAAATAGCAAAAAACTCTGCCGCACTACTCAGAGTTCTGTGGGCGGGCAGAGTTTCCCATTGCACCCATTCGCATTGCACTTTTACATTAAAGGCAATGTGAAGTATGTTCTCGCGTTCAAAATCGCGCATGAACAGCACCACATGGTTCGCATGGGCACGACCATCTTATTTTTCACTCTGCTTTGGTGCTGGGACTGTTTTTTTTCATCCTTCATTAATCTTTTGAATCCTCCACTCTTCTAATTAATCTACCCCTCATTTTATTTATTGTATTAGTCTGTCTTTTTGTGTCTGACTATTTTCATGTTTTTTCATTTGTTTCGTGCTTTTTGTGACGTTTTTTTATTTTTGCTTATTTTTCACTTATTTCTTCCTTCCTTCCCCTCCTGTTTCTTTTCTTCTTCACCTCACCACCCAGCACCATGGCAGAGCAGGGTGGTGCTGGCGAACAAGGGAGTGGTGGTGCCAGACTCCCTGGAGAGCCAGCAGCAGCCGCCTACCATGTGGGAGGTGGTGCTGCCAAGTAGTGAGGAGAAGGTGACAGCGCTGTTTTTTTACGTGCAGCACCACCTCACCTTCTTATTGGCCGCAGGCGTCAGGCCCGGTAGCAGTTACCCCCTGCGGGAGCGTTGGCTGCACTAGGGCTAGGGTGTGCAGGCATGTCCAGTGCACCACCCAGGTCCAGCGCACCACCTAACGGCTGATGCACTGCTGGGCAGATGTCAGCGAGCGGGAGCAGGACCTGCTCGACCTTCTAGGCATCGAGATTCCGGGGTTCGGTGAGTATTAATTATATTGTTTGTTGATTGTGTGGGATAGTAAGAGTATAGCCAGCTCAACAATAGTCGATCATACTAGTACCATAGGCGATCTGATTTAGATAAGTACAATGTTACTGTGTTTGCCTGTTATATAATAATTTTGTGGAGCTTAACTGTACCACTAATCTATTTTTGTATCTTCTTCTTTTCCTACATCAGCACCCAAGGGCAAGAAGAGGGGCACCACAGAGGCGGGACCTGCAAGAGCTGGGGAGGCACCGACCATCAGCACCAATGCTGGGGGCTCTGTTCATCCCAGTAAGTCCTATTATTTAATAATATTATTTCGCTAACTTTTACCTCTGCCCACTATTATACTATTTTTAAATTTTTCTTGCTCACTTTTTTATACTGTCTCCTTTTTTCCAATTTTTGTTTAACTCCTGTTATCCCTGCATTATCTTTTTTCTGTCTTTCATTGACCATTTTTTATTCCACCCCTTCATTGCGCTTCGATGATTCCAAGTCATCATCATCATAGGCTATAGCTCTGCCTCACCATTGCACAGTTATTGGATGGCTTGAGTAACTGGCTTTTCTTACATTGTGAACCAGCAAAATGCCCAGAGTGATATTTTTGATAGAAGATACTGCAGTGCTAACCTAACCGTAGCAATGTATTGTGGTTGCATTTTTTTGCTTAAAAAAATTAAGGGGAGGTGTACCTGGCATCTAAAAACTGTTTAATGTTTTTTTCCAACCACACCGAAGACCAGTGGAGCCAGCTCAAGTTCAGCTGCAGGAGTAGATGGAGGAGGGGGAGAAGCAGTGGCACTGTCGACGGTGGCTCAAATTCCACCGCTACAAGAGCAGATGGAACGGGGGGGAAGCGGCAACATGGCCGTGCGGCGGCTCAAGTTCCACCACTACAGGAGCAGATGGAGCAGGGAGAGAAGCGGTGACTGGGCCGTGCGGTTGCTCAAGTTCCACCGCTACAAGAGCAGATGGAGCAGGGGGAGAAGCGTCTTCAGGGACGGGCTGTGGCTCAAGTTCAAACGCTACAAGAGCAGATGGAGCAGGAGGAGAAGCGGTGACAGGGTCGTGCAGTGGCTCAAGTTCCACCACCACAGGAGCAGATGGAACAGGGGGAGAAGCGGCGACAGGGCCGTGCTGTGGCTCAAGTTCCACCAGTACAGGAGCAGATGGAGCAGGGGGAGAAGCGGTGACAGGGTCGTGCAGTGGCTCAAGTTCCACCGCTACAAGAGCAGATGGAGCAGGGGGAGAAGCGGCGGCAGGGACGGGCTGTGGCTCAAGTTCAAACGCTACAAGAGCAGATGGAGCAGGAGGAGAAGCGGCAACAGGGCTGTGCAGTGGCTCAAGTTCCACCACCACAGGAGCAGATGGAGCCGGGGAGAAGCGGTGACAGGGTCATGCAGTGGCTCAAGTTCCACCACCACAGGAGCAGATGGAGCAGGGGGAGAAGCGGTGACAGGGTCATGCAGTGGCTCAGGTTCCACCACCACAGGAGCAGATGGAGCCGGGGAGAAGCGGTGACAGGGACGGGCTGTGGCTCAAGTTCCACCGCTACAAGAGCAGATGGAGCAGGAGGAGAAGCGGTGACAGGGCCGTCCGGTGGCTCAAGTTCGGCTGCAGGAGCAGATGAAGCAGGGGGAGAAGCGGTGGCAGGGTCATGCAGTGGCTCAAGTTCCACCACTACAGGAGCAAATGGAGCAGGAGGAGAAGCGGTGACAGGGTCATGCAGTGGCTCAAGTTCCACCACTACAGGAGCAAATGGAGCAGGAGGAGAAGCGGTGACAGGGACGGGCTGTGGCTCAAGTTCCACCGCTACAAGAGCAGATGGAGCAGGGGGAGAAGCGGTGACAGGGCCGTGCAGTGGCTCAAGTTTGGCTGCAGGAGCAGATGGAGCAGGGGGAGAAGCGGTGACAGGGTCATGCAGTGGCTCAAGTTCCACCGCTACAAGAGCAGGAGGAGAAGAGGTGACAGGACTGTGCTGTGGCTCAAGATCCACCACTGCAGGAGCAGATGGAGCAGAGGGAGAAGCGGCGGCAGGGTCATGCAGTGGCTCAAGTTCGGCTGCAGGAGCAGATGGAGCAGGGGGAGAAGCGCTGGCAGGGTCATGCAGTGGCTCAAGTTCGGCTGCAGGAGCAGATGGAGCAGGGGGAGAAGCGTCGGCAGGGTCATGCAGTGGCTCAAGTTCGGCTGCAGGAGCAGGTGGAGCAGGAGGAGAAACGGCAACAGGGATGGGCTGTGGCTCAAGTTCCACCACTACAGGAGCAGTTGGAGCAGGGGGAGAAGCGGCGGCAGGGTCATGCAGTGGCTCAAGTTCCACCACCACAGGAGCAGATGGAGCAGGGGGAGAAGCGGCGGCAGGGACGGGCTGTGGCTCAAGTTCAAACGCTACAAGAGCAGATGGAGCAGGAGGAGAAGCGGCAACAGGGCTGTGCGGTGGCTCAAGTTCCACCACCACAGGAGCAGATGGAGCCGGGGAGAAGCGGTGACAGGGTCATGCAGTGGCTCAAGTTCCACCACCACAGGAGCAGGGGGAGAAGCGGTGACAGGGTCATGCAGTGGCTCAAGTTCCACCACCACAGGAGCAGATGGAGCCGGGGAGAAGCGGTGACAGGGACGGGCTGTGGCTCAAGTTCCACCGCTACAAGAGCAGATGGAGCAGGAGGAGAAGCGGTGACAGGGCCGTCCGGTGGCTCAAGTTCGGCTGCAGGAGCAGATGAAGCAGGGGGAGAAGCGGTGGCAGGGTCATGCAGTGGCTCAAGTTCCACCACTACAGGAGCAAATGGAGCAGGAGGAGAAGCGGTGGCAGGGTCATGCAGTGGCTCAAGTTCCACCACTACAGGAGCAAATGGAGCAGGAGGAGAAGCGGTGACAGGGTCATGCAGTGGCTCAAGTTCCACCACTACAGGAGCAAATGGAGCAGGAGGAGAAGCGGTGACAGGGACGGGCTGTGGCTCAAGTTCCACCGCTACAAGAGCAGATGGAGCAGGGGGAGAAGCGGTGACAGGGCCGTGCGGTGGCTCAAGTTTGGCTGCAGGAGCAGATGGAGCAGGGGGAGAAGCGGTGACAGGGTCATGCAGTGGCTCAAGTTCCACCGCTACAGGAGCAGGAGGAGAAGAGGTGACAGGGCTGTGCTGTGGCTCAAGATCCACCACTGCAGGGGCAGATGGAGCAGAGGGAGAAGCGGCCGCAGGGTCATGCAGTGGTTCAAGTTCGGCTGCAGGAGCAGATGGAGCAGGGGGAGAAGCGCCGGCAGGGTCATGCAGTGGCTCAAGTTCGGCTGCAGGAGCAGATGGAGCAGGGGGAGAAGCGTCGGCAGGGTCATGCAGTGGCTCAAGTTCGGCTGCAGGAGCAGGTGGAGCAGGAGGAGAAGCGGCAACAGGGATGGGCTGTGGCTCAAGTTCCACCACTACAGGAGCAGTTGGAGCAGGGGGAGAAGCGGCAGCAGGGTCATGCAGTGGCTCAAGTTCCACCACCACAGGAGCAGATGGAGCAGGGGGAGAAGCGGTGGCAGGGTCATGCAGTGGCTCAAGTTCCACCACTACAGGAGCAAATGGAGCAGGAGGAGAAGCGGTGGCAGGGTCATGCAGTGGCTCAAGTTCCACCACTACAGGAGCAAATGGAGCAGGAGGAGAAGCAGTGACAGGGACGGGCTGTGGCTCAAGTTCCACCGCTACAAGAGCAGATGGAGCAGGGGGAGAAGCGGTGACAGGGCCGTGCGGTGGCTCAAGTTTGGCTGCAGGAGCAGATGGAGCAGGGGGAGAAGCGGTGACAGGGTCATGCAGTGGCTCAAGTTCCACCGCTACAGGAGCAGGAGGAGAAGAGGTGACAGGGCTGTGCTGTGGCTCAAGATCCACCACTGCAGGAGCAGATGGAGCAGAGGGAGAAGCGGCGGCAGGGTCATGCAGTGGCTCAAGTTCGGCTGCAGGAGCAGATGGAGCAGGGGGAGAAGCGCCGGCAGGGTCATGCAGTGGCTCAAGTTCGGCTGCAGGAGCAGATGGAGCAGGGGGAGAAGCGTCGGCAGGGTCATGCAGTGGCTCAAGTTCGGCTGCAGGTGGAGCAGGAGGAGAAGCGGCAACAGGGATGGGCTGTGGCTCAAGTTCCACCACTACAGGAGCAGTTGGAGCAGGGGGAGAAGCGGCGGCAGGGTCATGCAGTGGTTCAAGTTCCACCACTACAGGAGCAGATGGAGCAGGGGGAGAAGCTGCGTCAGGGGTGGGCAGTGGTAAATCACATTGTTTGCTTATTGACAACTACTATTACTCACTAGCTACAAGAGCGTCATCATGATCGTGACCCCAGCTCCTAGTTACCAGCTACAGCAGTGGTTGGGTTACTAATGGCCTCTTCTATGTGCAACTCAGCAAAAGCACACACTGTATACTAAAAATGGCCTCATGGATATGGAAAAAAACAGAAGGTTAAAAGAAAGGATGGTTAAAATGAGTGAAAGGAAAGGATGCATGGGTGGGTGAAAGGATGCGTGGGTGAGTATTGGGTAAATGGATCGATGGATGGGTGAAAGCGGAGGATTGAAAGAAAGGGTGGATAAGTGGATACTGAATGGATGGATAATGGATTGGGAATTTTGTGAAAGATTGGATGAGAGAAAGTAAAAGCTTAAATCCTGGTGGCGAAGGGTGAATATAGCGGAAAGAATGAAAGGATGATTGAATAATTGCTTGGATGAATAAACAAGGGAGCTCTTCTGTAGAGGGACATGCTGCTCACCTACTTTGCTTACTTTGTGCTGATTACCAAAGCTACGGTTCAAAGTGGGGGGCATTTTGTCTGCCCATGGCATTTCACCACCCATGACCAAAGAAGTGCAGCATAGTTCAATTCGTGCCTGCAGTGCTGGCTGTACAATGTTCGTCTGCTTCAATTAATGAGGCAACAACAACGTTTTCAATGCACTGCAAACCGAACACACAAGGTTTGTTTCCCTTCGCACACTCTCAGTCACCTCCTAGTACTTCATTCCTTTATTGTTTTCTAAGTTCTTCTGTCCCAGCCTACAAAACAAATTGAAAAATCTATTACTGGCATGAGCCACATTTGTATGGCAATGTGAAGTGTTTCCAAAATACATTTCATGGTTTCCCATAACAGATTTATTTTATAGCTGTTCAGATTTTTCCCTTAGACTTTGGTATATACAGTGACTGAATAAGCCAAAACATAGTCGCATGATAAACTAAAAGCTCTACCTACACGCCTAATCCTTCTGCCTTACTCTGAAGTAGAGTAACTCAAGTTTCCTTTCCTTACTGCCCAGCGAATTAATTTGTTAGAAAGAATTTGTGGTGGTTGTGAGGTAAGTGAGTAAAGTGGGACCAGTAAGATCCCGATTTGATTTCAAGTTGCTGTAAGAGATACTCTGTGACGAATGTGCCAAATTCAATCTATATAACCTGTTCCTTTCCTTCTTAGTGAAATGCATAATTTTCTGCACTGTGAGAAAAGGCGTCTTTTTGACATGGTTAGCCCCCACTTTTTGCATTATGTATGATGTAGCCTAGAAATTATAGTACCCAGGGCCCCTGCTAACCAGGTTACCTGGGCCAGAGCTTTTCCCCTAAAACTGTTATGATGCATTGGCACAATTGGATACACCTTTAGCTACCACTATAAGTCCCTAGTAAAAGGTACTTAGGGACCCAGGGCATGGGGTACTATCTGTAGGCCGCTAAGGGCAGCAGCACTGATTGTGCCACCCTCTAGGTCCATGCATCCAGATGCCCTGAGCACTCCATTGCAGGCTGAGTGTACTGGGGCAAACCTAAAAAGGCAAACTCGACATGGCACATTACCTGTGTGCCCTAACCACCATACACTGCATATAATATGGGAAAGACACCCCTCTGGCAGGGATTAAAACCTTAAGGCAGTGTGTACCATATTATATGTGAGCGCATAGCTGCATGATGCCCCGACTGTGTCCCTGCCAAACCTGGGACCTAGTGAGTGAACAGAGCAGCCATTTTAATACATGTGCTGGACGCTGGTCAACATTAGTTTCCCAGCTACATGATGACCACTCTAAACACTGGGTTGTTTGGTATCAAACAACTCAGAATGCTAAATCCAAACTGATACCAGTATTGGATTTATCTCTGAATGTACCCAGGGCTAACTAACCTGGCCTGGTTGCTGACTGATTCTATCCAGCCTGCCACCTCCAGACATCCAATCTACAAACCGTTGGGGAGAGGTCTGTCTCTCTGGTTTGTATAACAGTGCCCTTCCTGGGTAGAGGTGCTAATATATCCTCCCTCATGAATGTGCACTGCCCTGGTGGCAAGCTTCAAAGGGCTTACCGCCTTTGAAAATCAACCGCCAGGCCTGCTGCTAGCAGCAGATGGTCAACCCCTTTGCAAACTCCCACTTTTGGAGGGAGCAAAGGTGGGAAACTACACAAAGGGTAGGAGGAGTGGCCCCACCTGGCATACACTACCCCTAAGGTGTTGCCTGCAAGGTGGACACTTCATTTCATTTTCCACCATCTAAGATAAAAGGAAACTAGCCAATCAGGACTAGGGAAGTGAACCTTCTCACAGGAAATGGTCACTGTAGTGGGTGTAGCCACCCAAAGGTAGATGTCCCCTTAGACACTACCAGGTTCCCCCTTAAAACGCCCACTAAATTCAGTATTTAGTAGGCATCCCTAGATCAGGTAATCTGATTCAACAGACAAAAAGAAGACCAGCACCAAGAAGATCTAAGGCAGGTGAACTGCGGACCTGCTACACAAAGAAAAGGTGCCAAACCCTGCCTGCTGCACCCAGGACATGACAATCACTGCTGAGGAGCTGATAGACAACTGGAAAAACTCTAAAGACCTCCAGGCTTTCAAAATTGCTCAAGAACTCCCTCCAGAGTGGGGTACCTCTCTGCATCAAGAAGAAACCGGCACACTAGTGAGGGTAATTGCACTGACCAGCCGCTAACTCCCGAAGTGTAAGTCGCAGCTGGATCAGACAAAAAAACAATGACCACAAGGACAAACCTTGCAAGTGTGCCAAGTTTGGTGGCACTGTGCCCTCCAGTGGTCGAACCGTACCACTACCCTGGGTATTAGTCAGTTGGTGTCGGACATCATAAAAACCAGCCTGCCCAGGGTTGAAAAAGGACAGACAAGGGACTTCAGGAACACCCCAGATCTCCTGCCAGAGTGCCCCATTGTCCTGCAAATGACCCTTGAACTGACTTACCTCCACCTCCATCTCCAAAGGGCATCTTTGCGCACAGCTCCTGGTTCACCGATTTGTTCTGCACCTGGCTGCCCTGTGCCCTACAATGAAGAACCTGCTGTGCCCTAAGGATCCCTCACCCCTTGCAACCTCGGCTCTCCAAGGGGACCCCCAAGGAACCACCTCTAAACTTACCTGTACAGACCTTTTCCAAGTGGTCCCCCGCAGTGGTCCTGAATCAGCTCCAGATACTGTTCACCACTGCTTCCGCCAGAACCAGGAGCTGCCCAAACGTCTCCCGCTGGCACAGTGTGCCTACCGACGACCTCATCCAACCTGCAAAGGAAGAATTGGGCAAAGCAACTGTGTTATTTTATATGTAATTTTTAAAGTGACTTTCCATTTTTATTCAACTTTAAAAATCCAAATCTTAAAAAGTACTTAACAAATTTTGATAATCTTGGTTTTAAAAATTACATAAAAATCTGAAGTATGTTTATAAATGGGTCTTAATTTATTCCTTTGAGTGTGTGAGTATCAAGATTGATACCTGAGTACAACAAATGCTTTGCACGCCTCCAAGATTGGCCTAACTGCTTGACCAAGCTACCTTAAAAATTAGAGTATTAGATGATCTAGTTTTTACCTCTGTAAACTAATGTGTGGTTGCCTGGCTCCCTACATCAGTGTGCCTAGCTTTGCATACTACATAGAGGACCAGCCTCCTACAACCACTGCCTACTTACAGCAGACATGATAATATATTTGCATTTTATACGTGACACATGTGACATATCTTATTTATTCATCTGCCTCTTTGGAGTCAGGGAAGAAACAAAGTGAAAGGCATTTGGAGAAGAGGAGGGGTATTGGAACTAAAGGCAGATAATTATCAACAACAGTTGCCCCAACTGCAGACAGTCGCAAAGAACCCGAAGTGCTGGCTAGCATGTCTCCATTAATTTGGCACAACAACTTGTACTCCACAGTGCATAATGCCTTACTGATAAATGAGAGGTAGTTCATTTTAATTTTTCCACTAAATGTGTCTGTTTAGTTAATAGAAAATCCTTTTTTAGGAAGAATAATAAATCAATGTTTTTTTTATCAGGTTATTCTGCCTTAATTCCCTTTTTACCAGTCAGTCAATGCTTTGTGAGGCATGTTTGGGTAAACAAGTAAAATTGTTCTTGTGACTCTTCTAATCATAACCACATCAAATCCCAATGTCCCTAGGGTACCAGCAATGTACTGCTACTGTGCCATCCACTACCTACTTTTGAAGAGGTGTTTGTTCACAGCATTGTTTACAATGTATGTTTTTTATTTTTGTTTTTCCACAATATAGCTACACCTGCTGCTCGGCTACCAACCAGGCAGGAGATAGCAGCCTGTCTGCGGTGGTAGAGGCTGGAAAACATCCGGACTGAATACCGGTGGCTGGTAGTCCTGGAGGAGGATGAAGGTGAAATAGCGGCCTCGGACCCAGGACCCAGCTCATCAGCACAGCATCCCCAGCCTCCCAGCCACAACATGGCTGGTAGCGCTGCCAGTTGTCACAGTTACTGAGTGTCCCTCCTCCTCTGACACGCCATTGCTCCACCATATCTTGCAGCAGGTGGACCGGATGGAGAGCCCGCTGGCCGGAACCGAGCAGAGCCTGGACCAGCACTGGTCCCATTTAGACAGTGCCCTCTTCTGAGCCGTTTTTAAATCTTTTGTTTTGGTGGGAGGGACTTGTTGTGGGTAGAAAGGGTAGGAAGGCAGTTGGGACTTTTTTTCACATTGGAATTTTAGTTGGCTTTTTCGGGGGCGCAGCTATTTGGGGAGGGGGTGGGCCTGTTACTGGTGGAAAGGTTGGCGTTTTGTACTTGTTAAAAATACAAAGGGAATCATTTATTTAACTTGATTTATGCCTCAAATGTGTATTTTGGTGATTTAGTTTGAACTGCTTTCTTTTAGTGAAGCCTGTTTTTTAAATCTACTAAAAAAGTGTATGTCAAGTACTTATACCCTGGCTCTATTGCCTTCTGTAACTATATTGACCACTATGGGATGATTGCATATTTTGCCTGCAAAAACTTAGATACACACAACCATCTCCAGGAGGAGTTAATTACTAACTAATCAAGTTCACTTCAATCCATAGTTCTTCTCTTACCTGAATAGATGAGGCCAGAGAGTCTTTTACTGCAGGGTTTTCCCAAAGTGACATCTTGTAATGGTAGCAGGCTAGTGCGCTAACAGGGAAGACAGAAGGTGCCACTCCCACCTATGCATACTACAACTGAAGGATTAATCAAAGGATTATCCATCACTGTCAACTATATTGAAAGAAAACAGAGAGTTAGATGGTCATATTATTATATCATAACTTTAGGAAGACTGAGACCAGACTACCAACCACAATTACAGTGTTTGACACCCAAAAAAGAAGACCTGTTATAATAACAAAAACTAGCAAAATTAACTTCTTTTGAGCAATGGTGGGGAGCTAGTATTTAAAAACTAAACTTAGGAAATGAAATCATGGAGTCAGGAGAAGTGGGCTGAGAGTCAAGACTGGCTGGACAAGGTTGAGTGTTTACGCAACACACAACATGAGGCATGGATGATGATGTTGAGGGGGACTGTGTGGAATATTGCTCAGGTAATAGAAGGCCACGCAGTGAGTTGGTGTCGCTTTCACCACATCTGCCTGTGCAAGTGTGTGATCTATTTATGGTGTAAAATTAAGTCACATCTCAGTAAATCACACAGCCCGGGGCTGGGACTCGATAAATAGATGGGAAAGGGCATTTGGTGAAAGGTGTGACAAAGACAAACACTACACAAAAGAAACCACAACTGTATTCATCAGGGAGCTGAGCAGCACATATCAATCTGATGTGGAAGGAAACTCTGAAAGGATAAGTATGACACAGTTCAGGTAAATGCATTGCACACAGTCCTTTTGCCCAGAGCGACCCAAGATAGTATACCTCTAACTGGTATGTCTTCTAGGATTGAAAAATACAAATTATGGAGGGCTGAAGATAACCCACCCAGTTCTAAAAATTGTGATTGTTAAAAGGAAAATATATCACATTTTGCCCAATTGGGCACTGCATCTCCATTCTTCTTGGAATGTCCATCAGTCTTGGGTGGTGGACTCAACCTGTCCGGTAGGTCAGCTGGAGCCTTGAGCTTTGCCTTTCACTAAGTTTTTTTTCATGCAGGAGAGGACTAGGAGAAGGCTTGCATATTGAAAAAAAACAGTAACTGTATTATAGAGAAAAGGAGTAGGCCACAAAGAAGCAAGGTAAGCTTTATGAGGAGTCAGGAGTGTACCAATAAGACGCAGAGGCAGAGTGAGAACATGAGAAGAGTTTGACACTTGAGCCAGCAATGCAGCAAACACATATTCTGCAGCATTTCCCAAATCAACACACCACTCTCCAGTCCAGAGAGCTCAGTGAGTACTAGCCCTCAGAGTCTTTGCCATCATCACGGTTTCTCTTTGAAGTCGATAACTTTCTAGCTGTTGAGTTAATACTGACCTGAGTCCTTCCATCCTCCTCCTCCTTATTCTGAGTAACTCCATCCCAGTCCCAAACGGAGCGGTTTAGACCTGTGTAGTTCACTGTAGTTGAAGAACAACTAGAGAAACAGAACCGGAGTATTTTGTGTAGATTTCTGTTCGGTAACTAAAGTGACTAGTCGGAGGAACCAGAACAAAGGAGTGGCCCCTGCAAGTAAATTTCACTACGCTTGAAAGACCAATCACTTTCAGGTATAAAATGATCAGCCATCAGCCCCAAACATTGCAAATCATCAGAATCTAGTTTATAAATGTGTTGAACTCCCTCCCTCATTGGCAGCCACCGCATTCATCATCATTCATCACTCACAATCACTCAATATATTACCACTCATTGGTGCAATAGTTAGAAGATACCTCTTCCAATCCAAGCACAGTGGTTGAACAAAATATTATCTTTGATGGAAGCAAATAACAACACATTGGAATTTGGCATTGGCACTGGCAGTTTTTTAATCAATCATCTTCTGGGACAGCCCTGCTAAGTGATGTAAAAAATAATGAAAGGCAATGGCCTGTGAGGGAGGCAGCCATCATCTCCAGTGTCCCGATGGGAATGTGGGGGCTTCTTCACTGCACATGGGCCCAGCTCTAATCTGGCCATATAATATGGACTAAAAAATTATGGGCAGCATAAATCTGTCTCAAACATAATGTTCCACTAGTATTATGTTTGTTGCAAAAAAAGTAATAAAGAAAGAAGTTCAACAAGAAATATTTAAAAGGTTCTATGGTGGCACTGCCATACTCAGTCCGGGAAGTAGAGATTGTCCTGAAACTCAGTTGGTTCACTCATAGGTTGATCAGCAAACTCACTTGATTCTGACCAGTCATCCTCTTCCTCCTCCTATGGTATTTTCGGGACCGGTGTGATCAGGTGATATAAAATGCTGGTTCATTTTGATCATGGTTAATCTTTCTACGTTTTGAGGTGAGAGACTGGTCCTTCTCACTGTTACAACTGTACCTGCTGCACTGAATACACGTTCAGCAGACACAATGGCTACAAGACAATCCAAATACTTTGTTGCCAGCCTGCCGGGCTCTGCCCATCGGCTCATCTTCCCATACTAATACATCAGTGGGTTTTGATCCACATGCACCTTTTTTGGGTCATCATCCAGATACTCCTGGAACATCCTCTGATGTGTCATTGGTGTTGTCTCTTGCTCAGATTCTTTTGCCTTTGCCTCTGCACTGGACTTAAGACCTGCCACTTGAAACCAAGCCAATGCAGAGGTTGGATCCAATTTTTCTGTTGCAGTTGTTGCCATTGTGCTTGTTTTGGCTGCTATGAGACAAGACTGCTCCCTCTGGAAGTTGAAGGCGGCATCCCAGAACTGCAGAGTGGGACTTTAAGTTCCAGCCGTTCTTCTTCCAGTTCTCCACCTTACTCAACAATCCACTTCTTGTTTTCTGAAAAATACCCTTCAGACACAGGAATTAAAGTGTGAAGAATTGTTTGTAGCATGGATCAAGTACGGTGGCACAGATGTACTTTGTGGATGAGATAATGCCATTTTTCAGCCTTGCGTTACAAGTCAAGCAATAGTTCAAGCTCTCAACCAAGGCATGCACTTCTGAGTTTTTGTTCACATCTCCAAGTGTGAACCTTTCAGACACCTTCTTTAGCTGGCCCTGCAGGAGATGTAAGAATGGGATAGCTTGGTCCATTGTAGTGTCTCCCTTGCTAATTTCCTGTGTGAAAACCTCAAAAGGGAGCAGCACCTGTGTCAGGCATTTGACTATGCCCCATTTGTCCACATCCATGGCCATAGCTTTCCCAATTGCATCCCATCTTTGAATGACATAGTAATTGATCTGTCTGTACTGCTCAAATAAATGTTGCAACATATAATGGGTTGCGTTCCAATGTGTTGCCACTGCCTGTATCAGGGCCTTAACTGGTACTCTGTTACCATGCTGATTCATCTGCAACTGCTTCCGGGCTTTAAAGGAATGGCTCAAATTAGTAAAGATTAATCTGTAGTTAGTCAGTATGTTGCTGAGTATGTCTTCTTTCGTGAGAAAGTCTTGTACAACCAGGTTGATGCAGTGCCCCAAACACAGCAGCCTGGAATAGCCACCAACCACCATAGCCTTGACTATGCTACTGCCATTGTCTATGGCATCAAACCCAATTCAGAGACCTCTGGGTCACAGCCATTCAGACACCTTGCTATTAAATTTGTCCAAGATGTTTGCAGCCATATATGAAATTTTCCATGGCTAACATAGCTACTGTTGCATGCTGCAGAACGCTTAAAAAATTCCTCTGGACCAAGAACTATAGAGATTCAGTGTGCAGTGATCACATGTAATCAGTAGCCTGACAGCTGGTCCCCATGTCTGTCGTCAGGTGTATAGAGTGGACAACACTTTGCTGCGAAGCTTGTCCAACCAATTGTAGCACATCATAATGCAGCACTGCACTGGAACAGCAACTCTAGCAAAATAGGTGTGACTTGGAACCTTCCATTTCAAGCAGGTAGCCGCCACAAACTCTAAGAATCCCACTCCTTCAATAAAAGAAAAAGGTAGGAGGTCCAGCTATAACATTTTTGCCAGCTTCCCATTGTACAAATGTGCTATTGTGTGGTTGCGGTTGTAGGGCGCCTCCTGCCTAAACATGCCCGTGATAGTAGCCTGGATTTTCTTCTTTTCTGGTGCCATTGACGTAGGCGACTTTCAAGAATCAGGTGGTGGTAGACTCATTGTGCGTCATGGAGAAGTCTCCATATGCCGTGGTGTCTTCCTGTACCATTGTGAGATTGCTGAAGCAGGTGATTCTGGCATGCTGCTGGGGACAGGGCTGCTTTGCATGAGGATGCCACCCTCTTCTTCCTCACCTTCCCCCATGATTTGACCAGTTGTAGCTGATGTTTCCCGGCTTTGATCACCCTTATCACTGCAACCAATTTCAGCAATTTTTTTAAGGTGTTCTTCCCACTGGATTACGTGTTATGTTTTCATATGGGTCATCTGGCCTCTACTACCATAATGTGAATCAGTCTTACCTCGATGAACACTTGCATGGCAAATGGAGCATATTGCAATGTTCCCCTCCTATTTGCTAAGTATAAAAAAGTCCCAAACTGAGGAGGAGTATTTTGTTAGGGGGGCACAGCCAATGCCTGAAGAAGACCTGGAGGTAGGTGGGTGTGTTGATTGCCCCTCTGCTATGCATACTTCTAATGAGGTAGAGGTTGATGCAGGTCTCTGCTGGGGCGTACAAATATGGGAGTTGATGGTGCTACCTGTGCCACATTCCTTGAAACAGGTTGGATAATGTGGGACTCATTTGCGGCAGCTCCAACAATGACTGGCTCATCGTAATCATCCTCCTCCTCCTCATCATCCCCTTCCATGATTCTAAGGCTTTCTCAAAGTTTTCTTTTCTCTTGGCATCTCCCGGACTCTGCTGGGGTCCACTCCATGTGCCTATCATTGTCATCAGGAGTGGTGCTTGGAGAAGATGGTGGAGTCGTACCCTTCCATTTTCTTGCTGGAGGTCTGGGAGCTATTGATTCTAAAAGAAGAGGTTCTTGCTTGGCAGAAGCTTGACTTCGTGTTCTGCTCCAACTTCGGGAAGATCTTGTTGCTGGCTGCGGCTGCTGTCCACTTTGCTCTGTTTCATGAAACAATTGGGTACTACTTTGCAAAAAGGACAAATCCAGTTCAACATCACTGTTCGTCAGATTCGCCATGATTGCAGTGGCTGCCTCAATGACAGATATGGTCTTGGGCTTAGGTTGGGGTGGTGCTGCTTTTGAAGTGAGAGTGCTGCTCCCGGTTTCCTCCCCGGAGGCCAGTGTGGTAGGCACTCTTCTCCAAAAAAGGTTGCGGTTGGCACACCATTGGTAAAAAACTGCTTCTTCTCACTGACCACTTTCTTGGGAGCACATTTTTTTGGGGCCATCTTAAAACTCTCAGTTGGCAGTGGCACTAAGCTAGACAAGTGGAAGAGATTGGGTGGCTTAACTGTACAGGCCTTCTCTTTGGCAGTACTGCGAGTGATGTGACGCCTCTTCTCTCGTGCACCTAAAAGCAACCAAGCAAGAAAAAACTTGTAGTTACTGAAACTTGCCTTGTTGCAGGTTCAAATAATGCAGACAAATGCATTATTAGTATTGTTGGTTACCTATGTAATAAATACCAATTTAATCAAACATTGTAAAGTCAAACCACACCACCACGCACTAAAATTTCATTTACAATCAGGCAGCACAACATGCAGATGTAGCTCTTTGCTTTATCTCAATCTGTTTTAAGGGAGACATCTGTGGTAGTCAGACAGAGGTGCATGGGTAAATGGAATGATCCTTAAAAAAACTTATGGCGGCAGGATGGTCCTGTGGAAACGAAATAATTATTAGAAAAATGAATTATGCTGCTGATGTGTCTGCAGTGCATCTCCGCCAGTGTGTCGAGGAGGAAATGGAATAATTATTAACCACCTAGAGAAACCGAATGCTGTAAAGCGGCTGTGCACTTTTGGTGAATGGATGGATGGAGGAATAGAAGAATGGATCAAGGCAAAATGCTGAATTAAATAAAATAGAATAAAGATGTAAAACATTTTTAAAAATCAAAAAGATTTTTAAAAGATCTAAAATAAAAAATAAATAAAAAAACAAGAAATAAAAAAATAAAAATAAATTAAAACTTAAGTTAAAAAATTCAAACAATTCAAAATAAAATTACAATTAATTTTTTTTTTACATTTTTTAAAGAAATAAATATGAAATTAAAATACACAATTACAATATAAACTCAAATTAAAGAAATGATCAATTATTGCTGATGTTTGTATGCAAACCTTTGGCAAAGGGACACTGGCTAGATGCACAAAAAGGCCGCCAGCCACATGACCAAACAACAACAAGGATCACAGAGGCATGGCAAACAAAGAACACATCCAAGTCTATGGCAAATGGACACTGACTGGATGCACACAATGGCTGCCAGCCACATGTCCAATCAACAACAAGTAGCAGGGAGGCATGGCAAATAAAGAACTCATGCAAGCCTATGGACATAGACTACACAAAATTGCCCCTGGCTACATGATATGGAGAAAAAAGACAAATGGCGGCCGATGAAAAACCACACACATACACACACACACACACACAGTGACCATAACAGGGGGCATAGATGTAACACTGAAGAAAACACTAACATTAATTCAACAATGAAAACACAAAAAGTAACTGAACTTTAAAAATTTCACAAAAACGCACATCCTCCTATGCCATCAAATATTACCCCACAACATGTACACTCTTTGCAAAAAAAACATGAAATGCAAACTATAGCCAACATTTTCAATGTAATCCAGTCCCACCCCTGCCCTAAATGAGGTTTTAAAAACGTATACCACTGAAACACTTATTTCACGCACTGATAACTACTAGTACTGGACCTACTGGCTAGGTGGCCCTTTGGAAATCTAGGCACATAGTAAAATGAGAGAAGAAGTGTGAGACACTCATTAGGCTTTCGTTACTGTACTAGAGCCCTGAAGAAGTTGTTTGGGGTGATTCCCTGGAGACGAAACACGTGTTGGCTGTGTGTCCATTAACTATATCAACGGAGTATTGGAGGATTTGTTTATTTGACTACCTGTATGTGATGCATCCCACTGAGGAAGTTTTATTACTCATGTGAACCTGGAGCAATCACGAATAAATTCACAAGGACTGAATAATACCAAGGAACTAAATATGTGCTTATTTATGGACTTCCAGCAATGTTAATTTTGGGATTTTATGTTCTGATGGTTATATTTCTTACATATTCTTCATGAATCTAGTGACTTGTATAGAATGATGAGTGCCTCACACTTGTTCTCACATTAGTGTTTGTTTACTAAGTAAACTAGTTAGGGGTTGGAGTGTTCCCCTGTGAGTGCACCGTCCTCATACGAGATACTTAAATTTATCCTTGAGCGCCTCTCTTTCCCCTATTGTTACACCCTTTATATAAATTGGTGTCCACACATAGTTAAATGATATTGCAAATGTTAAACATGTAGAAAAGGTTCTGAACTGTGCAATACTTTTCCTTTAGAAGAGGTAAAAAATTATTGAAATCAAAATAAATAACAACATGGCCCATACTTGAACTCCAAGCCACCCACCACTATAAAATGTAAAAATCAAATTAAAGTAAAAAGAAATATTGTTGCATGCCCAAGCAAACAAACAAAACTCTTATGCAATAGTTCTGGAACTTGTGTGATTTCTCAAAAACAAAGTCTTTAAATCCAAAGGCATATTCAGGAGAGAAAGAGAGTGATCCTTCCACCTGGAAATCCAAGCAAAAAGTGAACAGGAGCTGGACAAAGCACTGGGAGGAGGCTGCTGGACAGGAACAGGAAGTTGAGTCTCTGGGCACTTCCTTCCTATTTGAAAAAAAAGGCTTCTCATATCAAAAAGAGAGAAGAAAATCCACTCAAAAATCTCCTTTTGACTATATTTAGCTGCATCTCAAGTAGAAAATCTACTCGAGATGCGTTCTTGCTTGAGAGCGCAAATTTCTTGGCCGCTGTTGTGGTCAGAAGCGGATAAAATGAAAGTGAAGTGTCTTGTGCGCTCGTTAGTGCCCGAGACCATTGTAACTTTCGTGAGCGAGCACCAAAGACAAATCTCGTGCACACGATTGATCTCCGGTCTACACCGGATGTAGGAATTCGAGAACTCAGTGCTACTCCTCATAGCGCGAAGTGCCCAAATTCTGCATACTCAGCCAGCAAGCAGAGTTATACGATTGGGCCTAGTATTACTACATATTGTTCAAAGTTGTGTGACAATGACTGACATTTACATCTGTGTTCAGCGGGCCTTTTGACAAGAGTGAGCTTCATCTAGTGTGTGAATTTATGTTTATTTGTATAACACAACCCAAGCAAACAGGCAAGGGTGTGCTGAGAGCTAAAGGAAACAGTGAATGTAAATCACTTCCGAACTAACCAACTGGCTTCAGCATCCTGTTTGTGCTCCACTCCAGATGCTGGCACTCAGCAATCCACTCCCGCCACGATGCGGCTGAGCTACAATGACACCCACATCAATACCACAAAAATCATTGGTAAGCAATACACAAATATACCAATTTGAATTACTTAGCAAGGTCTTACTTAGTAGGAGAAAATCATTATAAACAGAGTGAAATTCAGGACCACACTTTGGTGCATCTAATTGCTCTGTCTTAGGGCATCTCTTGGGGAAGATCTAGTGTGAACAATGCATAGAGTGGGCTTTAGGTCAACCCCTCTCATGACTGGATGTGTTTCTTATCCTGCTTCTGACAGAATTATTTCCTCACTACACTTGTGTTTGTCCCACCCAGGACTGTTTTCCTCTTCCCATATTTGTTGCATGGCATATATCCTTGTATTGACAATGGCAGCCTTTTATTCAGTACATCTGAGGAACTATTTCCATGCTCCCCCGCCAACATTTCACATTACCAAAAACAATCTTCCGCCCTCAAACAATACATGCCAAAACTTCAACCCTGGAAAGTGAGAGATTTTTGGGGAATTTATTTTCCCTATTGACTGATATTGAAGTGGAGGTAAGTTTAGGAGGGGACAGCTAAAATAAAATCAGGAATCTCCCGTCTAAATCAGGTCTGTTGGCATGTATGCCATAGCACCTAATCCTTCCCACAACCCCCTCACACTTTGGAAGACCACCTTAAAATGGATTTACCCGTTCAAAGATATCCATGCAGGAGAATAGACGGTGTGCATCTTTAAATGCATATGACATGCTTTAACAAAATCCATTCTAAGATGGCCATCAGATTATTTGATTATTGCATACAGACACATAGGCAAAAATGAAGGTTGGTTCAGGCAGCAAGGACAGAGGAAAATTATATCTGAACCAAAGGCTCGAGCTAGGTTGCATTCTCTCTGCATTGCTACTGAATTTCTACATTGCGGGTTCAATAACCACTTTAAGGCAAGTGCACTCGTTGCCGCCACACCTGAGAAGGACTCACATTCTGAGCCTGCAGTACAAGATGATACAGTGATCCTAGACCATTCTCTTATTGAGCTACAATGGGCACTTAATGGCCTTCAAGCTTATAATGAACAAATTAAACTCAAGTTGAACATATCTAAAACCAAGATTGTCCATTTTGAAATATAAAACTTCAGGTGCGTACAATTGGCAGATCAGGGGAGGAAAGATCTCATTGACAGATGCCTACTTACTTGTACCTAGTGGTGTGGGATGGTAAGAAACGAAAATAGAACCCATAACTTTCTGCTGTTCCCAATCCGTAACTTTCTGCTATTCCCAATCGGGCGAGATACCTGCAATTTAATATATGGAAACCATAGACAGCCCAACTGGCTGCTCCTCCATTCTAGAGCTTTTTGGAATTAAGGGCCACATGTATCAAGCGTTTTTGCATTCGCAAACGGTGCGAATGGCCGTTTGCGAATGCAAAAATGCCGTTCATTATGTGTGAAAGGCATTCGCTATGCAATTTTAAGGAATCGCTAAAATAGCGATTCCCTAAAACTGCGAGCCCGTTGAAAGAATAGCAAATTGCGATTCTCTAAATAAGAAATCGCAAATAAGGAATCCTCATTTGTGATTTCTTAAGCACATGTATCAAGCTTTTCCTTAATGGGAATTGGGCATTTAGGAATCGCAATTACCACCAAATAAAACTTGGTGGTAACTGTAAGAGGCTGGACTGGCTTGTAGTGAGTACCAAGGGGTACTTGCACCTTGCACCAGGCCCAGTTATCCCTTATTAGTGTATAGGGTGTCTAGCAGCTTAGGCTGATAGATAATGGTAGCTTAGCAGAGCAGCTTAGGCTGAACTAGGAGACGTGTGAAGCTACTACAGTACCACTTAGTGTCATATGCACAATATCATAAGAAAACACAATACACAGTTATACTAAAAATAAAGGTACTTTATTTGTATGACAATATGCCAAAAGTATCTTAGAGTGTACCCTCAGTATGAGGATAGCAAATATACACAAGATATATATACACAATAGCAAAAATATGCAGTATAGTCTTAGAAAACAGTGCAAACAATGTATAGTTACAATAGGATGCAATGGGGAAACATAGGGATAGGGGCAACACAAACCATATACTCCAAAAGTGGAATGCGAACCACGAATGGACCCCAAACCTATGTGACCTTGTAGAGGGTCGCTGGGACTGTACGAAAACAGTGAGGGTTAGAAAAATAGCCCACCCCAAGACCCTGAAAAGTGAGTGCAAAGTGCACTAAAGTTCCCCAAAGAGCACAGAAGTCGTGATAGGGGAATTCTGCAGGGAAGACACAAACCAGCAATGCAACAACAATGGATTTCCAAACGAGGGTACCTGTGGAACTAGGGGACCAAGTCCAAAAGTCACAAGCAAGTCGGAGATAGGCAGATGCCCTGGAAATGCCAGCTGTGGGTGCAAAGAAGCTGCTACTAGGCAGTAGAAGCTGAGGATTCTGCAGGAACGACAAGGGCTAGAAACTTCACCTTTGGAGG
Organism: Pleurodeles waltl; assembly: GCF_031143425.1. NCBI lineage: Eukaryota > Metazoa > Chordata > Amphibia > Caudata > Salamandridae > Pleurodeles > Pleurodeles waltl. Next base: position 1,710,700,933 of record NC_090445.1, on the reverse strand, counting down.
ATGGATGTCACACATGGTGAAGAGTTGTGCAGAAGTGTTTTCCCGCCGAAAGACCTCCAACAAGCCTTGCTAGCTTCAAATTGTGTGGTTAAGGTTTTTGGATGTGCTGTGGCCCAGGAGGGACCAGGATGTCGCCAATTGCGTCTGGGGACAGAGGGGGCTTCGAGCAAGAGAAGGAGACCTCTCAGAAGCAGGCAGCATCCGCAGAAGTGCCAGAACAGGCACTACAAAGAGGAGTGAAACAGTGCTCACCTGAAGTTGCACAAAGGAGTTCCACGCCGCCGGAGGACAACTTAGAAAGTCGTGCAATGCAGGTTAGAGTGCCGTGGACCCAGGCTTGGCTGTGCACAAAGGATTTCTGCCGGAAGTGCACAGAGGCCGGAGTAGCCGCAAAAGACGTGGTTCCCAGCAATGCAGTCTGGCGTGGGGAGGCAAGGACTTACCTCCACCAAACTTGGACTGAAGAGTCACTGGACTGTGGGAGTCACTTGGACAGAGTTGCTGGATTCAAGGGACCTCGCTCGTCATGCTGAGAGGGGACCCAGGGGACCGGTGATGCAGTTCTTTGGTGCCTGCGGTAGCAGGGGGAAGATTCCGTCGACCCACAGGAGATTTCTTCGGAGCTTCTAGTGCAGAGAGGAGGCAGACTACCCCCACAGCATGCACCACCAGGAAAACAGTCGAGAAGGCGGCGGGATCAGCGTTACAGAGTTGCAGTAGTCGTCTTTGCTACTTTGTTGCAGTTTTGCAGGCTTCCAGCGCGGTCAGCAGTCGATTCCTTGGCAGAAGGTGAAGAGAGAGATGCAGAGGAACTCTGATGAGCTCTTGCATTCATTATCTAAGGAATTCCCCAAAGCAGAGCCCCTAAATAGCCAGAAAAGAGGGTTTGGCTACTTAGGAGAGAGGATAGGCTAGCAACACCTGAAGGAGCCTATCAGAAGGAGTCTCTGACGTCACCTGCTGGCCCTGGCCACTCAGAGCAGTCCAGTGTGCCAGCAGCACCTCTGTTTCCAAGATGGCAGTGGTCTGGAGCACACTGGAGGAGCTCTGGGCACCTCCCAGGGGAGGTGCAGGTCAGGGGAGTAGTCACTCCCCTTTCCTTTGTCCAGTTTCGCACCAGAGCAGGGCTGAGGGGTCCCTGAACTTATGTAGACTGGCTTATGCAGAAATGGGCACCATCTGTGCCCATGAAAGCATTTCCAGAGGCTGGAGGAGGCTACTCCTCCCCTGCCTTAACACCTTTTTCCAAAGGGAGAGGGTGTAACACCCTCACTCTGAGGAAGTCCTTTGTTCTGCCTTCCTGGGCCAAGCCTGGCTGGACCCCAGGAGGGCAGAAACCTGTCAGAGGGGTTGGCAGCAGCAGCAGCTGCAGTGAAACCCCTGAAAAGGCAGTTTGGCAGTACCCGGGTCTGAGCTACAGACCCGTGGGATCATGGGATTGTGCCAACAATGCCAGGATGGCATAGAGGGGGCAATTCCATGATCTTAGACATGTTACATGGTCATATTCGGAGTTACCATTGTGAAGCTACACATAGGTAGTGACCTATGTGTAGTGCACGCGTGTAATGGTGTCCCCGCACTCACAAAGTCTGGGGAATTTGCCCTGAACTATGTGGGAGCACCTTGGCTAGTGCCAGGGTGCCCACACACTGAGTAACTTTGCACCTAACCTTTACCAGGTAAAGGTTAGACATATAGGTGACTTATAACTTACTTAAGTGCAGTGAAAATGGCTGTGAAATAATGTGTGCATTATTTCACTTAGGCTGCAGTGGCAGGCCTGTGTAGGATTTGTCAGAGCTCCCTATGGGTGGCAAAGGAAATGCTGCAGCCCATAGGGATCTCCTGGAACCCCAATACCCTAGGTACCTCAGTACCATATACTAGGGGATTATAAGGGTGTTCCAGTATGCCAATGTAAATTGGTGAAATTGGTCACTAGCCTGTTAGTGACAATTTGGAAAGAAATGAGAGAGCATAACCACTGAGGTTCTGGATAGCAGAGCCTCAGTGAGACAGTTATTCATAACACAGGTAACACATTCAGGCACACTTATGAGCACTGGGGCCCTGGCTGGCAGGGTCCCAATGACACATACAACTAAAACAACATATATACAGTGAAAAATGGGGGTAACATGCCAGGCAAGATGGTACTTTCCTACACAACCCCCCCCCCCCCAAACGAAGGACAATAAGACTAGTCATTACCTGATGGGTCTTCATTGTCTAAGTGGGAATATCTGGAGAGTCCATCTGCATTGGAGTGGGTACTCCCAGGTCTATGTTCCACTGTATAGTCCATTCCCTGTAGGGATATGGACCACCTCAACAATTTAGGATTTTCACCTTTCATTTGTTTTAGCCAAAGTAGAGGTTTGTGGTCTGTCTGAACAATGAAGTGAGTGCCAAACAGGTATGGCCTCAACTTCTTCAGTGCCCAGGCCACAGCAAAGGCCTCCCTCTCTATGGCAGACCAACGCTTTTCTCTAGGGGTCAACCTCCTACTAATAAAAGCAACAGGTTGATCCTGGCCCTCAGAATTAAGTTGTGATAGGACTGCCCCTACTCCTAACTCAGATGCATCAGTTTGGACATAGAATTTTTTAGAGTAACAAGGGCTTTTCAGGACAAGTGCAGAGCACACGGCCTGCTTCAGCTCCTCAAAAGCTTTCTGACAGTTTGCTGTCCATAATACCTTTTTAGGCATTTTCTTTGAAGTGAGGTCATTAAGAGGGGCTGCAATGGAGCCATAGTTCTTTATGAACCTCCTATAGTACCCAGTGAGGCCTAAAAAGGCTCTCACCTGAGTCTGAGTAGTAGGGGGAACCCAATCTATAATTGTTTGGATTTTCCCCTGAAGTGGTGCAATCTGTTCTCCACCAACCAGGTGTCCCAGATAAAACACCTTCCCCTGCCCTATCTGGCACTTTGAAGCCTTGATAGTGAGGCCTGCCTTTTGCAGGGCCTCTAAAACTTTCCATAGGTGGACCAGGTGATCATCCCAACTGGAGCTAAAGACAGCTATATCGTCCAAATATGCTGCACTGAAAGCTTCCAGCCCTTGCAGGACTGTGTTCACCAACCTCTGAAAAGTGGCAGGTGCATTTTTCAATCCAAAAGGCATTACTGTGAATTGGTAATGGCCTCCAGTGGTTGAAAATGCAGTTTTAGCTTTGGCATCTTCTGATAATTTGATCTGCCAATACCCTGCAGTCAAGTAAGTCAAAAGTGCTTAGATACTTGTCAGATGTCAGTGTATCTATGAGCTCATCTGCCCTGGGTATAGGGTGAGCATCAGTTTTGGTTACTTGGTTGAGACCTCTATAGTCTACACAAAACCGCATTTCCTTCTTTCCATCTTTGGAATGAGGTTTTAGTACAAGTACCACAGGAGAGGCCCATGGACTTTCAGAGTGCTCAACCACTCCCAGTTCTAACATTTTCTGCACCTCTTGCTTTATGCAGTCTCTGACATGGTCAGGCTGCCTATAGATCTTACTTTTGACAGGCAAGCTGTCTCCAGTATCTATAGTGTGCTCACACCAAGAAGTGGTACCTCGCACAGTAGAGAAGAGTTCAGAAAACTGACCCAGGAGATTTATGCAGTGGTCTTTCTGCTCAGCAGTAAGACAATCTTCCAGTACAACACCTTCCAATAGAGCATCTTGTTCTGTGGAAGAGAAGAGATCAGGGAGAGGATCACTGTCTTCTTCCTGTCCCTCATCAGTTGTCATGAGCAGGGTGAGATCAGCCCTGTCATAGTAGGGTTTCAGGCAATTGACATGAAGTACCCTAAGGGGACTCCTGGCAGTGCCTAAGTCAACTAAGTAGGTGACTTCACCCTTCTTTTCAACAATTGTGTGGGGTCCACTCCATTTATCTTGGAGTGCTCTTGGGGCAACAGGCTCCAAGACCCACACTTTCTGCCCTGGTTGGTACTGAACCAAAACAGCCTTCTGGTCATGCCATTGCTTCTGGAGCTCTTGGCTGGCCTGAAGGTTTTTACTGGCCTTTTTCATGTACTCAGCCATCCTTGATCTGAGGCCAAGTATATAGTCCACTATGTCTTGCTTTGGAGCTTTTAAAGGTTGTTCCCAACCCTCCTTAACAAGTGTTAGAGGACCTCTCACAAGGTGACCAAATAGGAGTTCAAAGGGGCTGAAGCCCACTCCTTTCTGGGGTACCTCCCTGTAAGCAAAAAGGAGGCATGGTAAAAGGATATCCCATCTCCTGCGGAGTTTTTCAGGGAGTCCCATAATCATGCCTTTGAGAGTTTTGTTAAATCTCTCCACCAGTCCATTTGTTTGTGGATGATAGGGTGTAGTGAATTTGTATGTTACACCACACTCCTTCCACATGGCCTTTAAGTAAGCAGACATGAAATTGCTTCCCCTGTCTGATACCACCTCTTTTGGGAAGCCCACCCTGGAAAAGATTCCCAGGAGGGCCTTTGCCACTGCAGGAGCTGTAGTGGTCCTAAGAGGAATTGCTTCAGGATATCTAGTGGCATGGTCAACTACCACCAAGATAAACCTATTGCCTGAAGCAGTAGGAGGGTCAAGGGGGCCAACTATGTCAACCCCTACCCTTTCAAAGGGAACCCCAATCACAGGCAGTGGAATAAGGGGTGCCTTTGGAGTGTCACCTGTCTTGCCACTGGATTGACAGGTTTCACAGGACTTACAAAATTCCTTTGTGTCCTCTGACATTCTACGCCAATGAAACAAGGGAACAAGCCTGTCCCAAGTTTTCATTTGCCCCAAATGTCCAGCTAAGGGAATGTTGTGAGCAAGAGTTAGGAGGAACTTTCTGTAGTCCTGAGGAATCACCAATCTCCTGGCAGCTCCAGGTTTTGGATCCCTTGCTTCAGTGTACAAGAGGTTGTCCTCCCAGTAAACTCTGTAAGAGTCACTGACATCCCCATTTGCTTGTTTGACAGCTTGCTGTCTTAGACCCTCTAGTGTGGGACAGGTCTGCTGTGCCACACTCAGCTCCTCCCTGGCAGGCCCCCCTTCACCCAAAAGCTCAGCATTGTCTGCTTCCAGCTCCTCTGGTGTAGGTTCTGCACAGGGTGGAAATTCTTCTTCCTCAGAAGAAGAATCCACTGTAGAGGGAGGGATAGTAGGTAGTGATTTAGCTTTACTAACCCTAGCTTTAGGGAGCACTTGGTCCATTCTTCCAGGATCCAAGTCACCCTGTCCTTTTTGCTTTTTGGCCTGAGCCCTGGTCAAAGCAAAAATATGCCCTGGAATGCCCAGCATTGCTGCATGAGCCTCCAACTCCACTTCTGCCCAAGCTGATGTCTCTAAATCATTCCCTAATAGACAGTCTACAGGTAAATCTGAGGCAACCACAACTTTCTTTGGGCCTGTAACCCCCCCCCCCCCCCAGTTGAGATTCACAACAGCCATGGGGTGGCTAAGGGTGTTGTTATGAGCATCGGTTACTTGGTACTGGTGACCAAGTAGGTGTTGTTCAGGGTGGACCAGTTTCTCTATTACCATTGTAACACTGGCACCAGTGTCCCTGTAGGCCTGAACCTCAACACCATTTATTAGGGGTAGTTGCTTGTACTTATCCATGTTAAGGGGACAAGCAACCAAGGTGGCTAAATCAATAGCCCCCTCAGAGACTAACTCAGCCTCTGTGGTCTCCCTAATCAGACCAACCCCAACTAAGTTACCAATAGTGAGCCCAGCAACTCCCTTGGATTGGCTATTAGTAGGTTTGCTCCCACCACCACTGCTATTAGTAGGGACACTAGGTGTAGCAGTAGGGATTGTAATGGTAGAAGGCTTGGTGCTTTTCTTTGGACAACTGGGATCTGTTGTCCAATGGCCTTTATTTTACATAAAAAGCACAATGGTTTCTTTTCTTTGTTTTGATTTGAAGAGGATTTCGGCCCACCACCCCCACCAGAGTGTTTTTGTGGTTCTGATGAAGACTCATTTTTAGATTTGTCCCCACCCTTGTCAGAAGACTTACCATCCTTCTACTTATTGCCATCTTTGTCACCCCCTGTATGAACTTTTCTGTTCACCCTTGTTCTGACCCATTTGTCTGCCTTCTGTCCCAATTCTTGGGGAGAGGTCAGATCAGAGTCCACCAGGTACTGGTGCAACAAATCAGACACACAATTATTAAGAATATGCTCTCTCAGGATTAAGTTATACAGGCTTTCATACTCAGTAACTTTACTGCCATGTAACCACCCCTCCAAGACCTTCACTGAATGGTCAACAAAGTCTACCCAGTCTTGTGAAGACTCCTTTTTGGTCTCTCTGAACTTCATCCTGTACTGTTCAGTGGTTAGGCCATAACCATCCAGGAGTGCATTCTTAAGAACTGTAAAATTATTGGCATCACTTTCTTTCACAGTAAGGAGCCTATCCCTACCCTTTCCACTAAATGATAGCCATAGGATAGCAGCCCACTGCCTTTGAGGGACATCCTGTACAACACAGGCCCTCTCAAGTGCAGCAAACCACTTGTTAATGTCATCCCCCTCCTTATAAGGGGGAACTATCTTGTGCAGATTCCTTGAATCATGCTCTCTTGCAGGATGACTATGGGGAATACTGCTGCTGCCACCATGGGTTTCAAACCCAATTTTCTGTCTTTCTCTTTCTATCTCTAAGGACTGCCTATCTAAATCCAGCTGTTGCTTCTTGAGCTTCAGCCTGGATTCCTCCACTCTCAATCTATTGAGCTCCCTTTCTAACAGTCTGTCATCAGGGTGGGTGGGAGGGACATGCCTAGAGACAGAAGTATGGTGAGAATGAACAGAAGGAGACCTGTCCCTAACAGATGGCACTCTAACAGCCTGGCTAACAGAAATAGCACTTCTACTATGATGAGAAGGAATACTCTTACTGTGATGTGAGACCACACTATCTGTATGATGTGACTCCACCTCAGTACCAACTATGCTAGGTTGTCTGCTAATGGGCAGGCTAGGAAGTTTCCTTTCTAAATCTTTTGCTAGGGGTGCCCCATGGTCAGATTGGGAACCATCAGCTAACTTTTCAACAGAATTGCCACCTCTGGCCTTATCCTGTTCAACAAGCATATTTACCAACAGTTCTCTGAAGGGATTCTTCCCTACACTTAAACCTCTTTCTATGCAGAGACTACTTGCTCCTTTCCAGCTAAGGTGATCATAAGCAAGTTTGGACAGATCAACAGTTTTAAATTTTTTTAAGAACTTTTAGAAAGTTTAGAGGTACTTTTCAGCACTTTAGAAAAGAAGTGAAAAGAGAAAAGCAAAACTTTTTGGTTAGGTGTACATACACTGAACTTGTTTTGTATATTTTTCTCTTATGAAAAGTACAGTGACAAAAGTGGTAAGTAGTTGCAAAGTACCTATCCCATCGCTGCCACCAATGTAGGAGGCTGGACTGGCTTGTAGTGAGTACCAAGGGGTACTTACACCTTGCACCAGGCCCAGGTATCCCTTATTAGTGTATAGTGTGTCTAGCAGCTTAGGCTGATAGATAATGGTAGCTTAGCAGAGTAGCTTAGGCTGAACTAGGAGACGAGTGAAGCTCCTACAGTACCACTAGTGTCACTTGCACAATATCATAAAAAAACACAATACACAGATATACTAAAAATAAAAGGTACTTTATTTTTATGACAATATGCCAAAGTATCTCAGTGAGAACCCTCAGTATGAGGATAGCAAATATACACAAGATATATGTACACAATACCAAAAATATGCAGTATAGTCTTAGAAAACAGTGCAAACAATGTATAGTTACAATAGGATGCAATGGGGACACATAGGGATAGGGGCAACCAAACCTATGTGACCTTGTAGAGGGTTGCTGGGACTGTACGAAAACAGTGAGGGTTAGAAAAATAGCCCACCCCAAGACCCTGAAAAGTGAGTGCAAAGTGCACTAAAGTTCCCCAAAGAGCACAGAAGTCGTGATAGGGGAATTCTGCAGGAAAGACACAAACCAGCAATGCAACAATGATGGATTTCCAAACGAGGGTACCTGTGGAACAAGGGGACCAAGTCCAAAAGTCACAAGCAAGTCGGAGATGGGCAGATGCCCTGGAAATGCCAGCTGTGTGTGCAAAGAAGCTGCTACTAGGCAGTAGAAGCTGAGGATTCTGCAGGAACGACAATGGCTAGAAACTTCCCCTTTGTAGGATGGATGTCCCACATCGTGAAGAGTTGTGCAGAAGTGTTTTCCCGCCGAAATACCGCCAACAAACCTTGCTAGCTGCAAATCATGCAGTCAGGGTTTTTGGATGCTGCTGTGGCCCAGGAGGGACCAGGATGTCGCCAATTATGTCTGGGGACAGAGGGGGCATCGAGCAAGACAAGGAGCCCTCTCAGAAGCAGGCAGCAACCGCAGAAGTGCCAGAACAGGCACTACGAAGAGGAGTGAAACAGTGCTCACCCGAAGTTGCACAAAGGAGTTCCACGCCGCCGGAGGACAACTTAGAAAGTCGTGCAATGCAGGTTAGAGTGCCGTGGACCCAGGCTTGGCTGTGCACAAAGGATTTCCACCGGAAGTACACAGAGGCTGGAGTAGCTGCAAAAGACGCGCTTCCTAGCAATGCAGTCTGGCGTGGGGAGGCAAGGACTTACCTCCACCAAACTTGGACTGAAGAGTCACTGGACTGTGGGAGTCACTTGGACAGAGTTGCTGGATTCAAGGGACCTCGCTCGTTGTGCTGAGAGGGGACCCAGGGGACCGGTGATGCAGTTCTTTGGTGCCTGCGGTAGCAGGGGGAAGATTCCGTCGACCCACTGGAGATTTCTTCGGAGCTTCTAGTGCAGAGAGGAGGCAGACTACCCCCACAGCATGCACCACCAGGAAAACAGTCGAGAAGGCGGCAGGATCAGCGTTACAGAGTTGCAGTAGTCGTCTTTGCTACTTTGTTGCAGTTTTGCAGGCTTCCAGCGCGGTCAGCAGTCGATTCCTTGGCAGAAGGTGAAGAGAGAGATGCAGAGGAACTCTGATGAGCTCTTGCATTCGTTATCTAAGGAATTCCCCAAAGCAGAGCCCCTAAATAGCCAGAAAAGAGGGTTTGGCTACTTAGGAGAGAGTATAGGCTAGCAACACCTGAAGGAGCCTATCAGAAGGAGTCTCTGACGTCACCTGCTGGCCCTGGCCACTCAGAGCAGTCCAGTGTGCCAGCAGCATCTCTGTTTCCAAGATGGCAGAGGTCTGGAGCACACTGGAGGAGCTCTGGGCACCTCCCAGGGGAGGTGCAGGTCAGGGGAGTGGTCACTCCCCTTTCCTTTGTCCAGTTTCGCGCCAGAGCAGGGCTGAGGGGTCCCTGAACCGGTGCAGACTGGCCTATGCAGAAATGGGCACCATCTGTGCCCATGAAAGCATTTCCAGAGGCTGGGGGAGGCTACTCCTCCCCTGCCTTAACACCTTTTTCCAAAGGGAGAGGGTGTAACACCCTCTCTCTGAGGAAGTCCTTTGTTCTGCCTTCCTGGGCCAAGCCTGGCTGGACCCCTGGAGGGCAGTAACCTGTCTGAGGGGTTGGCAGCAGCAGCAGCAGCTGCAGTGAAACCCCTGAAAAGGCAGTTTGGCAGTACCCGGGTCTGAGCTACAGACCCGTGGGATCATGGGATTGTGCCAACAATGCCAGGATGGCATAGAGGGGGCAATTCCATGATCTTAGACATGTTACATGGCCATATTCGGAGTTACCATTGTGAAGCTACACATAGGTAGTGACCTATGTGTAGTGCACGCGTGTAATGGTGTCCCCGCACTCACAAAGTCCAGGGAATTTGCCCTGAACTATGTGGGAGCACCTTGGCTAGTGCCAGGGTGGCCACACACTAAGTAACTTTGCACCTAACCTTTACCAGGTAAAGGTTAGACATATAGGTGACTTATAAGTTTCTTAAGTGCAGTGAAAATGGCTGTGAAATAATGTGTGCATTATTTCACTTAGGCTGCAGTGGCAGGCCTGTGTAGGATTTGTCAGAGCTCCCTATGGGTGGCAAAAGAAATGCTGCAGCCCATAGGGATCTCCTGGAACCCCAATACCCTGGGTACCTCAGTACCATATAATAGGGGATTATAAGGGTGTTCCAGTATGCCAATGTAAATTGGTGAAATTGGTCACTAGCCTGTTAGTGACAATTTGGAAAGAAATGAGAGAGCATAACCACTGAGGTTCTGGATAGCAGAGCCTCAGTGAGACAGTTAGTCATAACACAGGTAACACATACAGGGCACACTTATGAGCACTGGGGCCCTGGCTGGCAGGGTCCCAGTGACACATACAACTAAAACAACATATATACAGTGAAAAATGGGGGTAACATGCCAGGCAAGATGGTACTTTCCTACAGTAACCATGTGCAAATGTTAAAAATGCATTAAATATGCATTTTTAAAATTGACACGTAACGCACACATGCCCCTTTGGCATGTGTGCGCCTTACATGTCCTGAAATATTTTTTGGGGTGCGGCAGAGGGGCCCTAGGCCCCCAGCACGCTAGGGGTTTTGCATTTCCTAAATTGCGAATTACAGTTGGGAATTCGCAATTTCAGAAATGCAAAAAAATAGCAAATATGGGCAGGCCCATAGGTGCAAATGGGGTCTGTATTGCAATTTGCGATTCGGTAATAGCATTTAGCGATTTTAAAAAAAACGCTATTACCGAATCGCAAAGTGTTTTCTTCATACATCTGGCCCTAAATTCATTTCTGCAGTCACCTGTGGTTCACCAACCAATGGAATATCACCACATTCAGACCTGGAAAAAAACGCTCTCGATGGTCAATCGTTCTGTCTTTGGGTACCTAACTGTACACCCATGGTACGATCCATCTTGGCACACTAGTCGACTTGCAGTTCCTCAAATAGTGGCTAAGGATGAAAAACTCGATAAATGGGTCCATAAAATAAGATATGAGAGAGATAAGCGAATATCCAAACATTCATGTTCACAATTGTATTAATAATTTGGACAGAATATTAAAATATTGAATTGCTCGGCAAAGCAATTTGTAGTACAATCCCGGCAAGCCTGCGTGTGAGGATCACAGTGTGGGCCTCGCCTGACGAAAGATGGAAGAAGCGGTTCTCAGCAGCTGCTCCGTCACGTCTGAGGCCGACCAGGGGGAGCGAGACCACCAACAGCGACTGCGTCCTCAGATTCGTCAGAGATGGGGAAAGCGGGCGCTGGCCCGGGGCCCCAACCTCGGGGACACATCCTTTCAGGAGCCCCTGATAGAGCCAGCTCTGTTCTGCAGAGGCTTGCCCTGGCGACCTTGAATAATTCTTACACATGTTGTTTCAAATACGTTTTTCTTGGATTTAATTTTAATGTGGGTGATGCGTGAGTGTAGGGTGACCAGAATTTTGAGGAGCAAAAACCGGGGCAGGTCAGACATAAAAGAAGGACTAAAGACTTTACACTCACTTTTATAGCTGGCCTGTCCAGTCTTTTTGCGTAGCTTTGTGAATGTGTACCCATACGTGTGTGTTTACATATACATACATACACAAACACACATTTACAAGACTACACATATAAAATTAGCTATGGCTTGACCTCCCACCTTGCACCCTCAACCTGCCCCCACCACCTCTCTCTGCTCCCCACTCCCTCTCTCTGCTGGGAGCAGACAGGCGACTGTGTTGCCTGACAGTAACAGATAAAGTACTTTCATTATTTCATACTTTGTAGGCGTCCATTAAATGAGAGCATACCATTAATTTTGCTTCCCTAGATGATCTGACCTTCGTCCCAAAAACCGTGATATTTATGTAATGATCTGACCTTTGGCCCAAAAACCGGGACATTTGTTTAAAATTAAGAGAAGCGTCGGGACACCGGAACAGTGCTCTAAAATCCGGGACTGTCCGGAGAAATCCAGGACGTCTGGTCACCCTACGTGAGTGTCTATTACAGACATTTTGCAGAGAAATGTTTAATGTTTCATGCAACATCAATGAAAAATGTTCTTGTAGCTCGAAAGAGAACCTGAAATATGTGAACTGGCAGGGATTACAGTGATAATTTGCAGTTATATTAGTGAACTTCTGCTGTGACATAATATTGAAAACACACATCACTATCCCAGAATATTAGATTTAAACACATTTACAATTTGGCCCAGTGTGTCTGTGACTGTGGGTGACCTGGCCAAAGAGGGCGTGAAAGAGCTGAAACTGGATCATAAATTCAAAGCTGTTCCAAACACGTTTGGCCCAGGGCCCCCCAAATCCTTAAAATGACTCTGGGCACTTCATCCTCAAAGTCCCTTCGCTGAGTTTATCTTACTGCTGAGGGTGGGGTTGATATAAAGTCATTTCACAAGACTCATACATTTTTCAGGTAGTTTTCTGTTTGGTTTTATGAAATGGGAAAATATAGACTGGGTAGGATCCCCAATGTTCTGCAAATGTTGCAGAGGTTGTAACTATTGTCAAGCCTTTGGCAGACGTTAAAAATGACCAAAAAAATTACGCAGTGAAATCTTGAAAAGTTCACTGCGCCATTGTTTCGGGCCTCCCTGCGTGGTAATGCCCCCCTTGCATACATTATGCCTGGTGCTGGCATAATTAGACAACAAAGGGTTGCAAAGTGGCGCTATCCATGCCCTGGGCCTCATTGTAAATGTGTAGCCGGGGATAGCCTACTTAGCTCCACCATAGAATAAAAAACTGACACTAAGGTGCTAAGAGGCGCTGAGGACTTGTAAATGTGCCCCTAAGTATTTCATTCCCTTCAGTAAATCTAGCAGGTAGAGTACCAATGAAACAGACATTCCTCATTGCAGTGTGCATTGATCAGTATACATCAGATGTAAACTGTGGTTGAAATGATAAGTTTTATTCCTGCAGGCCAGACCATGACATCATTATATGTTAAAACTCTCAGCCTACAGTTGGACTCGACAATTAGGCCCATATTTATGAAAAATGACGCACAACTGCGCTAGTGCAGTTGTGCGTAAAACAATTTAGCACAAGCTAACGCTATTCCTTAGAGTCATCTGTGCGCCATATTTATAAAATGACGCACAATGGCGCCAAGGAATGGCTAGCGTCATGAAAAATAACTCTAGCCGGGGCTGGAGAACTGTAGAACAAAATGGTGCTAGGCAGATTAGCTGCAAAAGATCTGCTGCTAGTCACCCTAGCGTCAATCTTTTGATGCACAAGCAGCCAAAAATTGCTCCTGTCTATGTATAGACAGGAGTCATTACCACAAACCTAATGCTCACCACAGGGGATCAGTGTCTGCAGGACAACCCCATCATACCCAGTGCCAGCCAGGGGGCCCCATATAAGTGGCCCCCAGTGGCACATAATAGTAAAAAATATATACTTACTTAAACTTACCTGGTATGGGCTCCCTCCACCTGTAGTGTTCCTGTGGTGCAGGTGGGGTGATGTTTGGGTTTGGGGTGGCCTCCTATGTGCCCAACATAGGAACACCTTGGTGGAATCCATGGTGTTTCCCTAAGGAAATGGGCCTACTTGCACAGTAATGCCTGGTCTGACCAGGCATTAAATAATGGCACTAATCAGTCTTAGTGTCATTTTTTGGGTCCACTTTCTAGGTGTGAATGGTTTTAGCGTAGGGAGTTAAATATGGCACTAGGGGGCTAGCGTTATTTTTTAGGAAGGGAAAGCCTACCTTGCATCTCGTTGTTGGCTCTCCCTAAAAATGGTGCTAACTCCGATATTTTGATTCTAGACAGGTTTAGCATCAAAATATAAATTTGGAGTTAAGTTAGCGGCACTTTAGGCGTAAAATAAATGACACTAAGGCGGCGCAAACATTTAATAAATATGGGCATTCAATTTTAAAACATCACTACAACTGCACTTCATGTCAAGGTGACTTTGCCCACTGTTCTGATTTATTCACCAGATATCAAGATGGGTGTCTGACACAATGGAGAATGTTTGCGTGCACACATATAAGCGCATTTGGGCCCATGTCACATTGAAACCCTCAGACATTCCTGACTGTTGATCTGCACTTTTCTTTCTGCAGCTTGAAGTATTTACCATAATAGGTATGCACATAGAAACCAAGGCATATAAACTGCTGTGGGATAAAAATGACCGCTTGAAAGATGATGCCTCACAGCACAGTGGCGTAACGAAACTGGAGGGGACCCCGCTGCAAAGAATTTGAAGGGGCCCCCCTCTGGGCTCACTCAGGCCAGGTGCTGTGCTGAGGGGAGCCCCTGGAGCTCAGGGGCCCCCCACACCGTGGGTGCTGCAGGAGCCTGTGTTATGCCAGTGTCTCAGCAACCTTGAAAACCTACCTCTTGGCTGTTGACCTTGTGTATATATGTATTGTCAGCAACAGTTGACGTGCTGACTTCTCCCTTTTCTGCACATATTTATGAAGTTGACTTGCTGGTAAAGATATTAAACTCATGTCATGTAAAGCATCTGTTTTCTGAGGAAAGTTTGCACTGCTGCGTAGTGGCGACAGCCGCACATGTGAAGGGGGGGGGGGGGGCGGGTGAGGTGGACGACGGGGGAAACAACATTTTTTAAAAACTTAAAAACACTTACTGTTTCCCTTGTGCTGCCTGTCACTCACCACCTCCAGCCGCCTCGCTCCTGTTGTGGTGTCCCAGCATTTGGTGGAATACCAGCACAGGCTCCCCAGCAATCCTGGTGCTGCTTACATGCTAAACACAGCATGTAAGCAGCGTCAGGATTGGGCTGAGCAGCTCAGGGTGCCACTCAGACACAAGCCTGGGGTCTGTGCTGTTTCTCCAGCCCAGTCTCAGACGGCCGTCCAAATACACATGCGCACTTAATGCACTCTCCCCTTCTCCCCCTCCCACATCCCATGACCCAGCCCTGGCCCTCCCTGTACACTCTGTTGGCTGAGCCAGCAGATGAAAAATGATAAAAAAATAAAATGATAGAAAGCTATTGTTTTACTTTTCATCTGTTGGCTCAGCCAGGGGGCAGCGTCCTTCCGCCATGGCAGAGGAGCCTCCCCCGCTGCTGTATGCTCCCAGTCCTCTGTGTGTTTTGAGAGTGCCACCCCAATAGCTGCTGCACATGGCTTTCACATTTTGTGTAAAGGAGTTCTGGACAGCTCTTACCTAGCATGTAGGTATTTTTTGTGAAGTGCCCACTGCTACTTCCTGTAACTGTTTACTCTGATGCACTTGTGTGGTGCGAGGGATCCCTGTACACCTAGTTCCAATGGTGAAGATGCTTAGTGTGAAGGTATTTTTCAAAGTTGCTGCATATAATGTCTTTCCTGTCTGTATGTGAAGAAACCTTACAATGCATATGTCCATTTTGAGTGTTTAAGAAATGAGCTTGCACAGCTACTCTTTGTGCTGTACTTCTACTGTTTTGTGTGAAGAAACTCAAGCACAGCATCGTAAGAAAATAACCTGCCAGTGCTGAGGGACTATGGCTGAAGGGGATCAGAGAACATGTAGAATGACAAGGGCAAATAGTTAAAGTGAGAGAGAGAATGAAGTGAAGTAAAGTGAAGGAAGAGATAAGACAGTAAAAAGAAGAATAGAGAGACAAGAAAGGAAGAGGAAAAAGAAGAAACTAAGGCCCTTATTATGAACATGGTGATCTGGGCCACCATGCCGGCATGGCGGCCCAGACCGCCATATAATATTCGTGGCAGAACCGCCACTTTGGTAACTCCGCCACAGCCAGGCTTCTGCCACCAGGCAGCCTGGCGGTGACGGAGTTACATATCCGCAGGGCAGCGCTGCCCACTGGATAATGAGGCAATTTCCACCAGCCTTTCCCTGGTGGTTTACCCCGCCAGGGAACAGCTAGTGGAATGGGTGTCTGGGGGTCCCCCGGGGTGGCGCTTCACTGCCCATGCACTTGGCATCGGCAGTGCAGGGGCCCTCAACGACAGCCCCGTCGCGCATGGGCACTGCTACATTGCCGCCAGCTCCATGTGGAGCCCGCGTCAATGAACAGGCCCTGCATTCTGCTGGACCGGCTAGTGGAAACACTGTTTCCGCCCGCTGGCCTAGCGGAATGTACATAATGTGGCCGGCGGGGTCCTCGGCGTGCTAACGGTCTTTTGATGAACGCCAGCGCCAAACTCAGCGGGTTTTCCCACCAGATTCATAATGAGGGCCTAAATCTTGTTATACAGACAATTTTAATTACCACCCTATTTCTCTCCTTCTCCATCCAGCATATGCTTTTAGAGTTTGCACTTGTTTTCAAGGCCTCTTTCATCATATGTAGGCAGACTTTCTTTCATTCACTGCATGGGATTTGTAGAGGTGTTGATCCTGGGTGACCTGGGAGGAAAGTTGTATGCTGACGGTTTTGAGGCTCAAATTATATTAGATTTACCAGCAGCATTTGGCATATTCAACCGTCCAACTCTCAAGGATTTTTCTGCAGTGGGTATTCAAGGCCCTGCTTGAACCTAGATACATAAAACAGCGCCCTGAATATCCAACCATACTTGAACTTTACAAAAGTTGTTTTGCCAGGAAATTGCATTGCACTAGGCATTGGAGGCCAGAGCTGGGGATTTGGGCCTGGAGTTGTGCCTGCAGATGTTGAAACAGGAATTGGATGCTGGAGCTGCAGCCGTGGAGGTTGCACCAAGCTCTGGTGAATGAAGATGACTACTGTATTGAAGGCTGTATCTGAATATATGAAGCTGGAGCTGGGAATCAGAGGTTGGAGATGCACCTGAGGAGGTTGCAGTGGGCACTGCCCCGTGGGTGTTCATCGGGCCCTGTAGTGCTTGATGCTTTATAAGGTGGTAAATAACATGATTGTATTATTTCTTCTATAATCTGGTCAACGTGACAGTTGGGGATCAAAAGACAATACATTCTATGTATAATAAAACAGGGGTTATGAATTTCATAAAATGTATATTATGAATTTCATGATTTATAGATATGTATTGAAAATAACTGGGATACATTAGGCATATTAGGTTGCAATTTACAAATGACAGTGCTAGGCTATAATAGGTGTACCAAGGCAGATGACAAATGAGTCACATTCATATCTTAGCAGTACCTTTGTTAAAATGTGGTGGTTTCTGTAACACCACTTATGTGCATGAGTTACCTTTGTGTTATTCTACTAATTTTACACTTACAATGGTCCTCTTAAAGATGATGTCAATCTGTCTGATGCTATTAGGGTCAAAGGGCATGTGATATCACTTCCTGGAAAGATTGAGCATGTAACACTTTGCACTAAGGGAATGCTTCTAATCATAATCCAATTGAGATTACAATGAATTCTGTGTTTTAACAGTACTATAAGGTAAAAAAAATATTTCTCCTGGTGTATGCCTTTCTAAGATGAATCAGATTTGAGATAATAATGAACACACATTTTTTTAATGATGTTTATTAATCAAACAAAATAAAGAATGCTTAATACCACTAAGACATTCACTCTTCTGTGCACAGGGTTTGTAAATCTTTGAAGCCTGGCCTTGCTTGTAAGTTACTCACAGCACCTGTTCTATTGATTCCTTCTTATAATACACTCCTTCGGAATGGTTCTTATCTTATTAGAATAAATGAACACTGCTGTGCGATGACTCCTGGTTTTACCTCATGTTCACTGTTCAGAAAACAGTAGAATGTTGTGGTATTACATTGTATACTCCTCAAAAGAAACTGTTTGAAAGTGTTCCATGACTGAAGATAACCATAGTAAATATACACTTGTATAAGCTAGTTGCCATTTTAACACAGAAAGAGCCGTCTTAATCTCTGTGGCAGAAACTGTTGCCCTGCAAACAGCTGAGTAGGCATTGAAATCCAATGACAACTACAGATGCAATTTATAAAACATTTTGCTGACTAATTGCATCCCATCTTCCATTCATCAAACACAGCATGCATACCCCACGTTTTTAAAGATATTGGATATGGCCTATTGACGGACTTCAGGACTATTTTCGGATTTATTCCCTCATTCTTCAAATCATTGTTTTCAAATCTGAATTTTCAATCACACTGGCTAGCTGCTTATGCTATTCTCAAGAGAATGCTGTAAAACAATTGCACTCTACTTAAAAGGTAAGGTATTGAATCAGATGAGTACTGTCATTTTAGAAATCTGTAGCTTTGCAAGTGAGACCTGCTTTTTGGTGGATGAACTGTATTGAAACAATTTATTTGGATGTACCATTGGAACTACCACCAATAGAATCACTCAACATGAAAGAAGCTATTCAACCAAAGACTTTCCATCAAGCATACCCCACTGCAATGCAGTAAGCAATCATAAAGTATGCAGGTTATGATGCCCCCAAATGCCAGTGACACCTAATCCATTACCTTTGATGCCAACTAGTGAGAGTCAGGTTACCAACAGTGTCTGCGTTTCTAGATTCAACTAGTGTCATCCTTCTACATGCACACACTCCATCTTCAACAGCAACAACAAGAACAACGTCAGATTCGAATTAGGCTTCCCTTCTGGTGCTGAGGTTAGCTTAGTGCGCCAAAGATATGAGGATGGGGTTGATATAAAGTTACACAACCAATATGCTGCAATATTGTCACACACCAAACTGTTCACTTACTATTCTGTTTCGTTTTATAATAGTTGCTGCACATGCTGTGTGCACTAGGATAGGATTTTTGTTATATAGGATAGGATATATATATATATATACATATCCATAACTTCCTACTATTCTTGGGTGTACCTTTCATATGTCAAAGAGGGTATGGATTCCACTAATTATCCCTGTGATATTTTATAGAATCAATTGGCCCCTGAAACCCATCTTACTCAAGTACATCTCAGAGGGTTGTTGGGTGGTCACAGTCCAGATGGCTTTCTGTGTTTTTATGCCACGTTGACAAAGTCTTAGTGACAGAGGGTCTAAAAAGCCATTTCTGGGGCCACGTTCTGGGGATCCAAAAAATGTTTCATTTTGGCACCCAGTACGGTTAGCAGAGATCTTTGTTGTAGTATTGGAAACCTCCTTAAGCTAAGATAACTTGCATTCATGCTGATGTGGTCTTGACTTGTAAAAGGTAATTCTCCATTTTGATTACAGTTTTAAATCTGTTGACAATGGCGGATCCTGTTCCTTTTCCAATAGGGGTAGATTTTAGGGCACTAACCACGCTACATCTCTGTAGTAGGGGGTTGTCCCTGACACAGGGCAAAGGGTAACGTTTGCTGTAAATGCACATGCTGGAAACCCTTTTAAAACATTCTATTCATGGATTGACTTTTCTTAACTTTTATTTATTATTGCATGCCATTAGTATTGTCGCCAACTCCTTTCACCATTATCATATTTCACGATAAGTGTCATGCACGTACAGTTGTCATATATATTAATGGGTTTTCTGGAAAAGCAACTTTTAGAAAGTTGCCACTCTATAGCCCAGTTTGTCCTGTAGCCTCACATGGTCACAGGCCACCAGTCAACCTTCTGCCTTCATGAGGTGTAGTGTGAACTACTCCCAGGCTCAGGAACAATAGCAGCTTGCTACTTGGAGAGGTGTTACCTCCCCCTTGCAGAAAGCCACTCAGGGTGTTGGCCCAAAAGGTGAGCGTCAAAGGCAAAGCGGCCTTTCCAAGGCAAATGTTGATCACAGTACTGAATGGTTGCCCCTTTGTTCAAGTAGACAGACTGGGGGTGGGAACAGGGAGGGGAGACCAGTGCCCAAATCGGGTTTCTTGTGGGCGCGTAGCCCACAGGTAGCCACACCTCTAGGGTGTTCTTCCAAGCTCTTAACATCCAAGGAAGGATTCAGACATCTTGGGAGTGGGCAGAATAGTGCTCTTTGGGTTTGCTGGATGCCACACATAGCTGGAAATCATCACAGAGCGGGAGGTATAGTGATGATCCATTGGCTAGTGACATCCCTCATCCCCCCAGGGCACTTTCTGACCATAAACATGGCACCCCTGACACCCTGAACCTCAGATCACTATAGAACTGGAGAAAGGACCAAAGAAGGACTGCCCTGCTGACCCCTGGACTTCTCACAGAAAGGCTGCACTGTCTGCTGGACTGCACCTGCTGCACCTTGGCATAATGAAGAGAGAACTGTGCCTGATCACTCCCAAGCTGAAGAAAGAGCATCAGGTCTATCAAAGCTGAAGTAGCCCACTCGGCACGTTAGTGGACACATCTAGAAAATCACCACTTGGCACCCCAAGAGACCACTCCTCAATGGGTAAAGGTTGCATCCGAGTCTGCTGGATCTGGGAGTGCTATCTGAGCCCAGACTGGTCACCCAAAAGGGACACCAGCCTCTACCAAAGGATACCGGTGGGACTGCTGTGGATGGAGATCAGTAGCACAGCAGCTGGCGTTCTACTGGCTCAGAGGACTTCGAGGGACCCTGACCTCTGTAGCCAAAGTCACCCCATCTGACCAATGGATTGGGGATTCACCCCAAGGACATACCTTTCAACTGCACAGCACCCAGATCATCCTCCATTTCCTGCATCCTCAGCATCAGGACCGCTCCGTTAAAGTCTATAGCGGTCGGGATGTCACTTTCAGAACTGAACTGGAGAACACTTTGGTGGCCAGGTAACAGTCAAAATACTCCTTACTGCCTCCACCTTCTCCCTGTCATATTTGGTCACTCTAGCCGGGCCGAAGTAGATGAACACAACTTTGTTTGTGGTTGTGCTTAAAAGCACTCAGATTTATATTATATTTTCTTTGAAATTCTATATCTCCCGATCCTTTGGGTGGGTTTTGTTCATCTTGGACTCTAAAAATATAATCTATTTTTATAAACTGGTGTCCGATTTCTTTTGTGTTGTATCAAATTCGTATTCTGTTGTAAGGTGCTTCTAAATGCGTTACACTATTTGCTTTGTTTGAGCCTTGCTGCGCAAAGCCACAGCCACCCAGGGCTGAGCTAAAGGTTTTGCAAACAAGCCTGACTGGACCCAAGACAGTTTTTGTGAGTGTGTCACATGGTAAGGTCGCACAACCATACCTTACAATACACTCAAACCCTCACAGGAATGATCTTTTAGGTCATTTCATCTCTTTCAGCTGATATTCATTTCATCCACTATCTGGCAAATGGAGCACATTGTGCGCACTCTATCAGCGTCATTATGAAAAAATCAATGATTAGAGTTTCATTACTCCGTATACATTTAAATGGGCACCTGGTGTTTGTATAGGCTGGTACTTATCACCTGGATTTACGTCAGTTCGTACTGTGCCCCCCCATTCTCCAATAGTTTTGTTTTACCAAGTCACGTGCCCTGTTTCCATCCTCACAGTAGGTCAGTTGTCACAATTGTCAGCTGGGCTGTGATTCCTGCGGTGCCTCTTCTAGTTGTTAGCTGCAGGAGCGCAACCTGCTCACTGCTGCTTCTGTCACGTGATCTCAGAGTCTGTAGACCTCAGCAGCAGGCTTGTTTTCCCCTTGTCCTTCCTTGGTATAAGCTGTAGTAGGAGGGCGGGAGCTGGAGCTGGAGCTGTCAATCACACATCTGCCACACAATCTATTTATTTACCAGTTTCAGCTTATTTTTGTTGGCAATTTGGTGTGTTAGATGCATGTATTTAAACATGGCTGCCAGAGTGATCTTAAAGGGCAGCCATCTTCCTTGGGCTCCCTAGAATCCTCCTGCCCTCTATGGGTGGATTTTAACACTGTAGATCCCAACACTGGGAATTTTCAAATGGAATGGGGTTTGGATCCCATGAGGTATGAACATGGCCCTGTACTAAACTTCTATTGAGTCTGGCGACAAGTGGATTTGCTTCACTAAATACTTTCTGATTTGCAATTTCTGTGGGACATCTTCCAATGGATGAGTATCCAGTGGGGGAGCACTTAGGTGGTCATTACAACCCTGTCGGTCGGTGTTAAAGCGGCGGTAAGACCGCCAACAGGCTGGCGTTAAAAAAAATGAAGTTACGACCGTGGCGGAAACCGCCAACATAGACAGCCACTTTAACACTCCGACCGCCACGGCGGTACAAACAAACAGCTTGGCGGTCACCGCCAACAGACAGGTGGAGGACAATGTACCGCCCACAGAATTACAACCCACCAATCCGCCACCTTTTCCGGGGCGGATTCACTGCGAACAAAAACACAGCGGAAACAGGACTTCGAAGGGAAAACGCTCACCTTTACACACCCCACGAGGAACCAGGACGCCATGGAACCAGAGCTCCAGATTCTTCCAGCCTTTATCTTCCTGCTCCTCTACCAGGAGCACGAACGCCGGCAGCGAAGACCACGGTGAGTACTGCACCTACGACACAGAGGAGGTGGGAGGGAAAAAACAGTGACACACACACGCAACACCCCCACCCTCACCCACTACAACACACACGCTAATACATCATGACACATCACAGTTACACCCCCCTAGGAATGCAAGGACAAAAGGAAATGAGTCGATTGATTGTGATATATTCAAAAACATGATTTGAAAATATTTACAAATATATACATTTATACTATATACAATAAATACACCAAGTCCAAGGTATTCCATCATCATAGTCCGTGGATCACTGGGCCCAAAAAGAATGGGTGAGGCCCACACAAGATACCCGAACAAGACAGAGAGAACACTGCAGGGGCATCAGATAGAAGCAAAACAGACACCTCAGAGGGAAAGGAAGAGGGGGGGCACCTCAGCCGTTTGAGTGCACAACGCCAAACCCACGAGGGGGCCCCATGCCCACTGTTCAATCCAGGGGAGTGCAAAGCCACAGTCTCTCAAGTCTCTACAGTGGGTGGTTTGCCCACTGCCATATCCTGGGGAGTGCAAACCCACAGTCTCTCAAGTCTCTACAGTGGGTGGTTTGCCCACTGCCATATCCTGGGGAGTGCAAAGCCACAGTCTCTCAAGTCTCTACAGTGGGTGGTTTGCCCACTGTTCAATCCTAGGGAGTGCAAACCCACAGTCTCTCAAGTCTCTACAGTGGATGGTTTGCCCACTGTGCTCCTGGGGAGTGCAAAGCCACAGTCTCTCAAGTCTCTACAGTGGGTGGGTTGCCCACTGTGCCATCCTGGGGAGTGCAAAGCCACAGTCTCTCAAGTCTCTGCAGCGGGTGGTTTGCCCACTGTTCAATCCTAGGGAGTGCAAAGCCACAGTCTCTCAAGTCTCACAAGTGGGTGGTTTGCCCACTGCCATATCCTGGGGAGTGCAAAGCCACAGTCTCTCAAGTCTCTACAGTGGGTGGGTTGCCACTGTTCAATCCTGGGGAGTACAAAACCACAGTCTCTCAAGTGGATAACAGTCTTCACTGGTTCTGGAGGGGGCTTGGTGCCCAGAGTGCTTCATCCTGCTCGTGCCGGCCTCAGTAGCGTCAGAGCTTTTGCCGCTCATGGGCCTGCTGTGCTGGTGGCGGCGGTGTCCTTGGCTGGCAGTGGTGCTTGTAACGGCTGTGTCCTTGGCAGCGGTGCTTGTGGTGGGGGAGTCTTTGGCAGTGGTGCTTGTGGCGGCGGTGTCCTTGGCAGCGGTGCTTGTGGCGGCGATGTCTTTGGCAGCGGTGCTTGTGGCGACGGTGTCCTTGGCAGCAGTGCTTGTGGCGGCGGAGTCTTTGGCAGCGGTGCTTGTGGCGGCAGTGTCTTTGGCAGCGGTTCAGCTGCTGGGGGTCCTGTCTGTGGCAGTGGGGCTGTTGGCGGTCGCCTCCTGGGCAGCGGGTCAGCTGCTGGCGGTCCTGTCTGGGGCAGCGGGCTGCTGCTTGCGGTCCTGTCTGGGGCAGCAGGCTGCTGCTTGCGGTCCTGTCTGGGGCAGCACGGCTGCTGGCGGTCGCCTCCTGGGCAGAGGGGCTGATGCTGGCGGTCCTGTCTGGGGCAGTGGGGCTGCTGGCGGTCGCCTCCTGGGCAGCGGGTCAGCTGCTGGCGGTCCTGTCTGGGGCAGTGGGGCTGCTGGCGGTCGCCTCCTGGGCAGCGGGGCTGCTGCTGGCGGTCCTGTCTGGGGCAGTGGGGCTGCTGGCGGTCGCCTCCTGGGCAGCGGGGCTACTGCTGGCGGTCCTGTCTGGGGCAGCGGGGCTGTTGGCGGTCGCCTCCTGGGCAGCGGGTCAGCTGCTGGCTGTCCTGTCTGGGGCAGTGGGGCTGCTGGCAGTCGCATCCTGGGCAGCGGGGCTGATGGCGTCTTCTCCAACTCTTCCGATGTGAAGCCAGGGGCTCTTTCCCCAGATGCCCAAGCCATTGTCTCTTCCAGACTGAGGTCACAGCAGCATTTGCAGTGTAGGTCCTCTCCTGTCGAAGATCAGGTATCGAGTGATTGAACAGATAGAAAATGGCGGTCACGTCCGTGGCGGTGCGTACTGTCACCCATCGGGTCCAATGTTAACCAATGCAGAATTGCACCGTGGTCTACGACCGCCTACCACAATGGTGTGCAACGCCAGCGCAGTTACCTCATATCCCATTGTCCCACTTTACAGGTCAGCCAGCCGCCATTATTTTTTTAAATTTTATTTTCATTATTTATTTTTTACTGCGTCACACATACCTAGGCCTTGGCTCAACACTCATACAGGCAAATTTAGGGTTATGTATAGTTTTCTGAGTAAGCTGTGTGTACGTACCTTAGAGTTGGTTGACTCTGTGCTGGCTGTTCTCCTCCCTAGGCACCGTCCGCTGGGGCATGTGAGGATATGGCGGCATCCTCCGGTGTACAGACTGCTGGTGGACCTGTCGACAATGGAGGAAAGACATGTGATCATCACCTACAGGCTTGATCGTGCCACAGTCCTGGAACTTTGTGCCCAGTTGGAGCCAGACCTGATGTCAGCCATCCGCCATCCCACAGGAATCCCCCCTCAAGTGCAGGTGCTGTCAGTACTCCATTACCTTGCAAGTGGGTAATTTCAAACAACAGTGGCCATAGCATCAGGGATGTCCCAGCCCATGTTTTCCAACGTGTTGTCCAGAGTGTTGTCTGTCTTGCTGAAACACATGCGGAGCTACATTGTTTTCCCTCAGGTGGAGGATTTGCCTACAATGAAAGGTGACTTCTATGCCCTGGGACATATCCCCAACATCATAGGTGCCATTGATGGGACCCATGTGGCATTGGTCCCCCCCGCAGGAGTGAACAGGTGTACAGAAACCGGAAGAGTTATAATTCGATGAATGTGTAGATGGTGTGTTTGGCAGACCAGTACATCTCCCATGTTAATGCCAAATTCCCTGGCTCAGTGCATGACGCTTACATCCTGCGGAATAGCAGCATCCCTTATATGATGGGCCAACTCCAGAGGCACCGTGTGTGGCTATTAGGTGAGCAGCTGGAACCAAATAAGTGGGAATAGTTGTCTGGGTCTGGGGATATCCCTAAGAGTTAGTGTGTGTCTAACAGTTGTCCCTCGCCATTTGCAGGTGACTCTGGTTACCCCAACCTGTCATGGCTACTGACCCCAGTGAGGAATCCCAGAACAAGGGCAGAGGAACGCTACAATGAGTCCCTTGGGGGGACTAGGAGGATTATAGAGCAGGCCTTCGTCCTCCTGAAGGCCAGGTTCCGGTGCCTACATATGACAGGTGGTTCCCTCTTCTACTCATCAAAGAAGGTGTGCCAGATCATTGTGGCCTGCTGTATGCTTCACAACTTGGCTTTGCGACGACAGGTGCCTTTTCTGCAGGAGGATGGTCCAGATGGAGGTGTTGTGGCAGCTGTGGAGTCTGTGGACAGTGAAGACGAGGCCTCTTCTGTTGGTGGTGTGGACATGTCTGGACCCTCCTGCCCGTTGATGTTGGGTAGGGGTCCTGCAGGGGTGTAAAAGCATGATTATTGCATCTGTGTGTGCCATGGTGTGCAATGGGTGGGTGACCGTGTACCCCAGTGCTTGCATTCCTGTGTGGGACCTTGTGTGATGATGGTTTAGGGGGGTGTATGGGTATGTGCAGTGGCCATGCTTTGGTGATGGGTACCCATGCTTTGGTGTTGCATGCAGGGTTTGGTGTTGGGATGGGTGGTTTGTGATATTGGGAGATTTGTGAGGAGTTGGAGTGATGGGGGTGAGGGCGAGGGTGGGGGTATGTGATAGCATGCAGGTAGGGTGGGGGATGTAATAGTTAAGATTTGACTTACCAGAGTCCATTTCTCCTGCTACTCCCGCGAGGCCCTCAGGATGCAGAATAGCCAAGACTTGCTCCTCCCATGTTGTTAGTTGTGGGGGAGGAGGTGGGGGTCCGCCGCCAGTCCTCTGAACTGCAGGGTGGTGTCTTGAGACCATGGAACGCACCATCCCCCTTAGGTCGTTCCACCTCTTCCTGATGTCATCCCTGCTTCTTGGGTGTTATCCCACTGTGTTGACCCTGTCCACTGTTCTTCGCCATAGCTCCATCTTCCTAGCTATGGAGGTGTGCTGCACCTGTGATCCGAATAGCTGTGGCTCTGCCCAGATGATTTCCTCCACCATGACCATGAGCTCCTCCTCAGAGAACCTGGGGTGTCTTTGCCGTGCCATGGGGTAGTGTGGGTGATGTGTGGGTTGGTGTGTGTTGTGATGTGTGGGGCTATATTTAGTGGTGTGTTGTGTGAGGAGAGTGGATGTTGTGTGAGTGATGGTGTTGAGTGCCTGTGGATGCTAGTTTGTAGATTGTGGTGTCTGTCTCTGGCCTTCTTTTGGAATTTGTGGTAGTAGGGGTTTGTGGGTGATGTGGGTGTGTGTTTTATATTGTATTGGGTGTGTGGGAGTGGTGTGTGTATGTGTATCAGGTGTGTGTATTTTGATTTGTCCAATGTGGTAGTGTTTTGTAAATGTGTGTGTATTTTGAGCGCAGTGGTGTGTACCGCCAATGGAATACCGCGGTTGAAAGACCGCTGGGTGGATTCATGGGTCGTGATAGTGTGGGCGTATTCCTGTTGGCGTGACGGTGGAGGTTTTGTTTTCGCCAGTTTATCACTGACCTTTGGTGTGGCGGACTTGTGTGGGTGTCTAAATTTTGGCGGATTCCGAGCTGTGGGTCATAATGACCGTGGCGGAATTCCACGGCCACAGCGGTGTGTTGGCGGTCTTCTGCACGGTGGTAAGCGGCTTTTACCGCCAATGTTTTAATGACCTCCTTAATGGTTTAAAAACTGTAAAGAAGCATTCCTCCCACCAGGAAAGCCCCCTGCACCAGCAGTCAAGTTCAAAGGCTTTACTGCCTTTGAAATTTGACCCCGCCTCTGCTGCTAGCAGCAGATGGCTGCCCAATGGTTTTTCTCCCACTTTGAGTGGGAAAAACGGTGGAAAAACTTAGTCACAGTTGGAGGAGGAGTGGCAGGTGAGGTGATTACTCCATTTAATTCTCCTCCATTTTGGATGGCAGGAAATAGCCAATGAGGGCTAGGGATGTAACCCCTTCCCACAGGAAGTGGTCAATTAGTGGGTGTAGCCATCCTAAGGCAGGTGGCCCATTGGCCACTACCAGGTACTCTCCCCAGCGCCCATAACTGCAGTATTTAGTGTGCATCCCTAGACCTACAGATCAGATTCACCAGACACAAGAAGATCAGCGACAAAGAAGACTCAAGGCAAGAGAACAGAAGCCCTGCTGCAAGAACAAAAAGGCGCCAAACCCTGACTGTTGCACCCAGGACTCAACAATTGCCGCTGAGGGGTTGACTGGTCATCTGAAGGACTCTAAGAAACCCTGGAGGACCTCCAGCCTGCTGAAAATTGCCAAGAACCTCCCTCTGCGTGAAGGCATCACTTCCTGCACCCAGCAGGCAAGAAACCAGTGAAGTCCACTTCACTGACCGGCCACTGACCAATGAACCGGACACAGCAGCCTGACCAAGCTCCACCCAGTGGACCTCAAGGACAAAGCCCGACGTTGTGCCAAGTTTGGTGGCACTGTAGCTTTCAGGGCCTGAGATATACCAATACTTGGGTACTGGACCCCCAACATCAGACACCCAGAAGCAAAGTCCACTCTGGACTCCAAAAGGACCAGAAGCAAGCACCACTCGAGGGACTTCAGGATGCCCAAGAACTACCCCCCAGAGTGGCCCTGCTGACTGGCAATCCACCCTCCAAGTGACCTACCTCTGGCTCCAAGGAACCTTTGACAAAACAACCCTTGACTGACAAATCCACACTACACCCAGCCTCCCTGGCCCCTGCATCGACAAACCAGCTGTGCTCTAGGGGTCCCCAACCCCTTGTAACCTCGATACTACAAGGGAACCCATCGGAGTTACCTTTAAGGCCATCTGTGCAGAGTGTTTCCAAGTTGTCCCCTTCACCGTGGTGTACCAGCTCCAAGACTTTCAGCCGCTGCTCCTGCCAAAACTGGGAACCACCCAAACTTCTCCGACTGGCCCACAGGACCTACAAACAAAAGGTGACACTTGTGTGAGCACTGCCTGATTTTATATACAATTTTAAAGTTTTTCCCATTGATTCCTATGGTGCATAAGTATGCACAGTAACATAAAATGTTCTAAACTTTGAAAAATTGTAACTTAAAAAAGTACCTGAGGATCTTGGTCTTAAAATTGTTATAAAATCTGAAGTATTTTTATAAATTGGTCTTGAGTTATTGTTCCAAGTGTGGGTCCACATTTATTGATACTGGGAGTAAAACAAATGCTTAGCACATCTCCAAGATGAGCTTAACTCCTCTCCCAAACTACCACAAAAATATATCATTAGGTGGTTGTAGGAAAGTGCCCTTGTTTGCATGGTTACCCCCACTTCTTAGCCGACATTGATGCCAACTTGACTGAGAGTGTGCTGGGATCCTGCTAACCAGGCCCTAGCACCAGTGTTCTTTCCCTAAAACTGTACCATTGTTTCCACAATTGGCACACGCCTGGCACACAGTTAAGTCCCTTGTGAAAGGTACTCATGGTACCAGGAAAGGTCCCCAAGGGCTGCAGCATGTATTATGCCACCCTGGGTAACCCCTCACCAAGCCCATGCACACTGCCATTGCAGCTTGAGTTGGCTGGTGGGGAGAAAAAGACAAGGCCGACATGGCACCCCTCTCAGGGTGCGATGCCCACAAACCACTGCCTGTGGCAGAGGTAAGTCACCCCTCTAGCAGGCCTTACACTCCTAAGGCAGGGTGCACTATACCACAGGTGAGGGCATAGCTGCATGAGCACTATGCCCCTACAGTGTCTAAGTCCATTATTAGACATTGTCCACAGCTCCATGATGGCTTCACTGAAGTCTGGGAAGTTTGGTATCAAACTTCTAAGCACAATTAACCCACACTGACGCCAGAGTTGGATTTATTGAGAAATGCACAGAGAGGGCATTTTAGAGATGCCCCCTGTATGTTAGCCAAACTGCTAGAGCAGGACTGACCAGTCTGTGCCAGCCTGCCACTTTCAGATGTGTTTCTGACCACATGGGGCGAGAGCCTTTGTGCCCTCTGTGGCCAGAAACAAAGCCTGCACTCAGTGGAGGTGCTTCTCACCTCCCCCCTACAGGAACTGTAACACCTGGCGGTGAGCCTCAAAGGCTCAGACCTCTTGTTACAGTGCCCCAAGGCCCTCCAGCTAGTGGAGATGTCTGCCCCCGGACAAAGCCCCACTTTTGGCCGCAAGTCCGGTGGGAAAATTAGGGAAAACAAGGAGGAGTGACTACTTCAGCTGGGACCACCCCTAAGGTGTCCAGAGCTGAAGTGACCTCCTCCTTGCAAAATCCTCCTTCTTGGTTTGGAGGACAGAGACCAGTAGGGTTAGGTCTGGGTCCCCACCCCAAAGGGAGTGGACACTGGAAGGGTGTAGACACCCTCAGGGACAGTAGCCATTGGCTACTGCCCCCTGACCCCTGTAATTCCCCTAAATCCAGGATTTAAGGGCTCCCCTGAACCTAAGTATTCAGATTACTGGCAACCTCAAGAAGAAGAAAGAAGAAGGATTGTTAAGCTGACCCCCAGCAGAGAAGACTGAAGACACAAACTGACTTGTCCCCAGCCCTACCGGCCTGTCTCCAGCTTCTGAAGCCCTGCAAAAAAACAAAGCGACACATCCTGCGGACCAGTGACCTCTTAAAAGCCTCAAGAGGCCTGCCTGCACCCCAGGGGACCAAGATCTCCCGTGGGCAGCGGCCCTGTCCAGAAAGAAAATCCATCCAAGGACTCCAGAACCACCCCGGATCCTTGAGTCCTGACCACTCTGCACCCAACTCCCACGGCCCATGTCCAGGTGGCCCAACTGACCAGAGCCTGGTCCCCAGGTGATTCCGACCTAGTGTCCACCCTAGGTTTACCCCTCCTGTTCAACACGTCCTCTACAGCCTGAATCAGGAAGAACCCCGTGACTGCAACAGAACTGGACAAATATACCCATCGCCAAAAGGTACCCTGCAACCGCAGTCCTCTGGCCTTGGGGATTCCAAACTCCAGTGCAGCAACATTCAGCAGGCAGCCCTCCTCCTTGTCCAGCCCGTGGTTTTCCATAACCGACCCTCTGGACCCAGACTGCAGCATCTTTGTGACCGCCGGGGTCCACCGATAGAGAAGCATTGGGAGCCCAACGGTGTGTTTGCACTCTGCACTCTGCCGACCATGTGCCAATGGGGGTGCTGGCCTGTGGCCCCCCCCGGTGCTCTCCTAAACCCCCCGGCCAAGTCTGCTCTCCAAAGACGCAGGTACTTGCCTGCAAGCAGGCCTGAATCCGAGTGCCTCCAGTCTACATAGGAGTCCATGTTAAATGTGCCGCAAATTTGACCTCTGCACCCGACTGGCCCTGTGTTGCTGGTGATGGGTGTTTAGGGTTAACTTGAACTCCAACCTGTTGACTTCCTAACCCCTGGAGAGTGGAAATGTAATTCATGTACTTACCGCAAAACTGTGCTAACTTTTCTTCCCCCCCTAGAACTGTCTTTGAAAATTGTAGTCGACTTTTGAAACAGATTATTGCTATTTATTCCAAAAACTTTTAATTGCCAAATCGAAACAAAGTGGTATTGATATATATGTTGGATACTTACTTGCAAATGTACTTACCTGCAACTTGAATCTTGTGGTTCTAGAAATAAAGTAACAAAATATATTTTTGCTATACAAAAACCATTAGCCTGAAGGTAGTCATTGAGTGTGTGCTTCCTTTATTGCTTGTGTGTGTATAACACATGCTTTGCACTACCCTCTGATAAGCCTAACTGCTTGACCACACTACCACAAAAGAGAGCATTAGCATTATCTACTTTAGCCTCTGTTAAGCCTCTGGGGAACCCCTGGACTCTGTGCACACTGTGGGGGTCATTATGACCCCGGCGGTCGGCGTTAATGTGGCAGTAGTACCGCCAACAGGCTGGCGGTACTTACCGCCACATTATGACATTGGCTGAAGCCAACCCGCCAATGTACCACTCCGACCGGCATGGCGGTAGCAGCCACCAGGCTGGAGATAACCATCTCCAGCCCAGCGGCCGCCATTGTGCCGCCGGCGGTATTATGTCCCTGCCTACCGCCATGGTTTTCATGGCGTTACGAACGCCACGAAAACCATGGCTGTAGGCCCTATCAGGGACAGGGAATTCCCTTCCCTGTCACTGATAGGAGAACGCCACGAAAACCATGGCGGTAGGCCCTATCAGGAACAGGGAATTCCCTTCCCTTTCACTGATAGGTGGCCCCCACCCCTCCATGCCTCTCCAAACACCCCTCCAAGCCCCCTATTCACACACACGCAGACATACACTCACTCACACATACATACATGCATGCATTCATCCATTCACGCACACATCCGCACACACATCAAAACATACAGGCAAACACACATTACGATTTCCAGACATACACGCAATCACACTTCCATATGTACATGCTCTCACACACATTCATACAGGCAAGCAATCAACACTAAACACACACTCGCGTTCACTCATACACTCACACATACATGCACACACTCCCACACACACACACACAACAGCCCCCACCCCCCTCCCCTGTCAGACACCCGACTTGCCTGGATCCAGGGTGTCCTCTGGCAGGAGACAGGACGGGGCACTGCTACCGCCAACAGCATCCGCGAGCAGAACACCGCCAGGTCGTATTATTTGTCATAATACTGCTGGCAGCAGTCTACTAGCGTGGTGCTGCTGGTAGTAGCAGCGCCACCTTACAGCCTTCTGCCAGTATGGCCACAGCTGGATTTCCGCCCTTCTTGTAGCAGAAATCCAGCTATGGTCATATTATGGCAGACGGATGGGACGGATGGTGACGGTCTTTTGGCAGCCGTCTATTTTTTACCATTGACTACCAAGGTGGGGTTGCTCATACTCTCTGCACAGTGCACAGTACACTATATAGACAGTCAGACGATGTTGAGAGCAAGTTTTCCGCATACTTGCCATTTGATGTTAAGACACACCTCACCATCAAAATGACCATTGACGTCAAGAACAAGGTCGCCATTGATATCTGCAAAAACCATACATTGATGTTGAGACATACTTCACCGAAGCAGCACCCATCGAAGTCACATCCATCAATGTCGAAAACTTTGGAAGACCCCCAATCAATATTGAGAACAGCTCAAGTGGCATCCTATCTATTGATGATGTCAAGGGACCTCTCAACTTCATAAGAAGTGCATGCTTCAGCAACCGCAGAGGAGACAAGGCCTCCTGCTCCAAGGCCTTCTGCTGCTAGTCGACTGAATATTTCATTATGTTGGCTGAAATCTCTACAGCAGAGGCCTGTACCCCATTCCTTATGCTCTGAATACTCACGGATACTCACGAACTCTACATCTAGAGTTTCACCAAATAAACCATCTCCAAAGAGAACACTGCCTCCTATGTTTTCTCCAGAGACTCCTTCCGTTCTTCTGGAGAGACATACACCTGTGCCAAGCTCTCGATCCAGGTCTAGGAGTCCGCTAAGTTGAAGATCTAGTCAAAATCAGAACAGACAAGGTCTACTTCACAATCTAGGAGGTCTCCTTGTTCTCGTTCCAGATCAGCACATAGACGGCATAGATCGCCTTCTTGGTCTACTACCTCTGGGTCTTCCGTCAGAGACTACTCACCTTCACTCACTGATACACCACCAGCAAGAGCATCTCCTGTGGACGAACTTACCACCTTCAATCAGGTTTTGATGAGAGGAGCATCAAAGCTGAATACAGACATCTCTATGCCTACAACCTTTTCTTCAGTAATATTTGAAACTCTCCATCATTGAACAGTATCAAGGCCTTTACTACCCCTTGTTCGAGGGCTCCTGGAACCAGCGAAGCAGACATTCCTGACTCCAGCTTCTGTGACAGCTGCCCCCTCATGGTTTTTAAAAAAATATAAAGCTCCAGACCAAGACCCTCTGTTCTTGAGAGCGGATTCTCCATCTGACTCAGTGATTACAGCAGCCACCTGGAAGGTGCATTCAGTTGCCACTTCCTTGTCAGTCCCTCCTGATAGCATGTGGACTCATTAGGAAAGAAAATATGTGCGATATCTGCCTCCTATATGAAAGTAGCGAGTGCATCTGCCTTGATAGGCAGCTATGATAGATCCTTGTGAGACTCTTTAAACAGATTTGCGTAGAAACTCCCAAAGGAAGATCACCAAGATTCTATAGAAATCATCAATGAATGGAAATTTGTTTCTAACCAAATCATAAGTGCTGCTGCGGATGCTTCAGAACTTGCATGGCTACTCCCATGGTATTTGTCAAAGGTGCTCTTCTTAGCTACATCTTACAGGTTTGAAGCCAGAGGCCAAATATAGAAGTTTGAACCTTCCTTTCACAGGCGACCCACTTTTCGGAACCCATGCAGATGAGGAAATGTCTAGGATGAAAGTGGAGCTGGACACTCTCAAAGCTGTGGGGCAGGAGAAAAGGAAGGAATATCACAAAAGATTCCATCCTTAAGACAGGTGTTATTTTCAACAGAGGGTTCAAACTCCTCACCAGACTCAACCACAACAACAACAGGCACGGTCACATTACCATCCCAGGCAACCCTCTAGAGGCAGAGGATCTCCGCAGACAACTGCATCCTCCAGAAACCCCACAAACAAAACAAATTGTTCATGCTTCCCTCTTCTCCGTTACCCACTCCGGTGGGGGGAAGTATTACAACATATTACAAGGTTCCTGGATGAGTGGCATCTCATTGCAAGAGAGAAATGGGTCTTAAACATTGTTCAGAATGGATACTCACTTCTGTTCAAGTCCCCTCATCCTGCTGTTCCACCAATAAAGCAATGTTACCGCCATCAAGACCTCTTGCGAAAAGGAGTCCACATCTTGCTACAGAAGAGGCCACAGAGCAGATTATGCAACATCAAAGGGGAACGGGAATCTACTTATATTATTTCCTGGTAAAGAAAACAGGCCCAAAACAAGGATTCAGACCCATTCTGGACCTGAGAATACTAAACACATTCATACACAGGGAGAAATTCAGGATTTTGGATCTGCAACAAATCGACCCACAGCAACACCAGGGGGACTGGATGTATTCTATTGATCTTCAGGATGTGTACTTCTACATCCCAATCACCACAAAACACAGGAGGTTTTTACGCTTCAAAGTGTGATCGCATCACTACCAATACAAAGTACTGCCCTTTGGCCTCAAGTCTGCCCCTCAAACCTTTTCAAAATGCAGGCCGTGATTCCAGCAGCCTTATGAAAAAGTATAGTCGTCTACCCATTCTTAGACGATTCACTCATAAAGGGTTCCTCCTAATCATGTGCACAAGAACATTTTCAAATTTCTGTAGAGATGCTACAAAATCTAGGTCTCCATATTAATTTCCAAAAGTCCATAGAACATCCAGCGCAAAGGCTTAACTATCTGAGGGCAACACTGGACATACTAGGCACAAAAGTGTATTCTTCGGAGGAGAGACTATCCTCAATCACTGTGAAGTGTCACATCTCCTGAGCAATCCACATCCATCGGCGAGGCAGCAGTGATGGGCGGCAGCTTTAGGAGTGACGGGGCGGGCGGGAAGAATACACACACTCATTCTTTCACACACACACACGCACACACGCACATCCATTAACAACACTCATAACATTCAAACATGCACGCATGCACCAAACATTCATTTTAAAAGATCACACACACACTCATTCTTTCACACACACACGCACGCACATCCATTAACAACACTCATAACATTCAAACATGCACGCATGCACCAAACATTCAATTTAAAAGATCACATACACACACACACACAGACACACTCATTCTTACACGTGCATGCACGCACACCCATTAACAACAATCATAACATTCAAACAT
Organism: Pleurodeles waltl; assembly: GCF_031143425.1. NCBI lineage: Eukaryota > Metazoa > Chordata > Amphibia > Caudata > Salamandridae > Pleurodeles > Pleurodeles waltl. The sequence continues at coordinate 1,710,665,778 of NC_090445.1, read as the reverse complement.
CCACGCGCGCAACAAACATTCATTTTAAAAGATCACACACACACTCATTCTTTCACACACACACGTACGCACATCCATTAACAACACTCATAACATTCAAACATGTACGCATGCACCAAACATTCATTTTAAAAGATCACACACACACACACTCATTCTTACACACGCACATCCATTAACAACACTCATAACATTCAAACATGCACGCACGCACCAAACATTCATTTTAAACGATCACACATACACTCATTCTTTCACACACACATGCACACACGCACATCCATTAACACTCATAACATTCAAACATGCACGCACGCACCAAACATTCATTTTAAAACATCACACACACTCATTCTTTCACACACACACGCCTGCACGCACATCCACTAACAACCCTCATAACATTAAAAAATGCACGCACACACCAAACATTCATTTTAAAAGATCACACACACTCATTCTTTCACACACACACGCACGCACATCCATTAACAACACTCATAACATTCAAACATGCACACACGCACCAAACGTTCATTTTAAAAGATCACACACACTCATTCTTTCACGCACACATGCACGCATGCACATCCATTAACAACACTCATAACATTTAAACATGTACGCACGCACCAAATATTCATTTTAAAAGATCACACACACACTCATTCTTTCACACACATACGCATGCATGCACATCCATTAACAACACTCATAACATTCAAACATGCACGCACGCACCAAACATTCATTTTAAAAGATCACGCACACACACTCACTCATTCTTGCACATGCACGCACGCACATCCATTAACAACACTCATAACATTAAAACATGCACACACGCACCAAACATTCATTTAAAAAGTTCACACACACACTCATTCTTTCACACACACACGCACACATGCACATCCATTAACAACACTCATAACATTCACACATGCACGAACGCACCAAACATTCATTTTAAAAGAGCACACACTCATTCTTTCACACACACATGCACGCACACACATTCATTAACAACACTCATGACATTCAAACATGCACGCACGCACCAAACATTCATTTTAAAAGATCACACACACTCATTCTTTCACACACACATGCACGCACGCACATCCATTAACAACACTCATAACATTCAAACATGCACACACGCACCAAACATTAATTTGAAAAGATCATACACACTCATTCTTTCACACACATATGCATGCATGCACATCCATTAACAACACTCATAACATTCAAACATGCACGCATGCACAAAACATTCATTTTAAAAGATCACCCACACACACTCACTCATTCTTTCACATGCACACATGCACATCCATTAACAACACTCATAACATTAAAACATGCACGCATGCACCAAACATTCATTTTAAAAGATCACACACACACACACTTACCTTCAGCCACGGAGGTCCCAGGAGGGTTTGGGACTGCTGACCTTAGGTAGCGGTATGAAGGAAGGCAGCAGTCCTAGCCTCGTCACAGAGTGAGACTGCTGACCCCACCCCACTCTGTGAAGAAGTGTCACTGATTGACACTCGCCCTGGGCGCTTCAGGGCTTAAACCTGAAGCCCTCAGGTCGAAGTCAATGGGGGACGCTTTCCTCGTCACCCAGGGGAGGGCCTCAAGGCACCTTTGCTGAGCCGAGGAGGTCACGCCCATAGGAACTGTGACCTCCTCAGCCCAGCAAAGTTCAGCTCAGGCAGCCAGGAGTCTGTCAAATCGCACATGTCTCACTCCTGGCTGTCTGAGCTGAAACAGAAGAGTGTCTGTCAGGCTGACCTTTTTTCAGCCTGACAGACACTCTTCACGAGGGGCAAAAGGTGGGGGGGGGGTGGACCTCTGCCCTAAAGGACAGGCCGCACCTGCGAGGCAGATGGCTTCGTTGCTGGGCTCAATGGCCTCTTGCATTTTCATTGTTTCCCATGCAAGGCTTCACATGAGACCTTTCCAACAATGTCTTGAGGATCAATGGACCCAATTTTCGGATCACTGGGAGGACAAACTACACCTCTCGAAGGAGGCAATCCAGCCACCCCCATGGTGATCTCATCAAAAGAACGTGCTGCAAGAAGTTCCTTTTCACCAGGACCCTCCAACACAGACACTGATCACAGTCGCTTCCTTGCAGGGATGGGATGCTCACCTCGGTCCCCTTCAGATTCAAGTTGTGTGGTTGGACAAGGAAAGGAACTATCACATCAACATGTTGGAATTGAGAGAAGTTTGTCTGGCACTAAAATCTTTTCTACCATCAATAACGTCGCACTCTCTTCTTGTCCAAACTGACAACATGATCACCATGTACTATCATTCTAAACAAACAAGGAGGAACTCATTCTTGCCTTGTATCTGTGGAAGCTCAGGGCATCTGTAAATGGCCGATAGCCTGGGACTTAACAATACAAGGCATTCACCTGCCAGGAGCCCAGAACACTCTAGTGGACGCCCTCAGTCAACACTTCCACAAAAATCACGACTAGATCCTATATGACAATGGCATACAAGACATCTTCCAAGAATAGAGCCATCCACAAATAGATCTGTTCACAGAAGCAACCAACAAAAAATGGCTAGGCGTCGCGGGTCTACCAACCAGAAACACTGGGACATGCCCTTCCAATAAGTTGGTCAGGGAAATTTCTCTACATGGTCCCACCAGCTCCGCTGATTCCCACAGTGATCAACAAGTTTTACAGGTCCAAGATCAGAATGATCCTCATAATGCTGGAGTGGCCTCGCCAGTGGTGGTTCACGAACCTAGGCCACGCAAGAGGTTGCCTTACAGACAGGATCTTCTGTACAATCTTGGAGGGAAGATTCTACATCCCAGCCTGTCCTCCCAGAACTTGATAGCATAGCTCCTGAATTCCTCCAATATGGACATCTATGGGCCTCATTATGACCCTGGCGGTAGAGAACCGCCAGGGCCAACGGGGGCGGGAGCACCGCCGACAGGCCGGCGGTGCTCCCTTGGGCATTCTGACCGCGGCGCTTTGGCCGCGGTCAGAAAGGGAAAACCGGCGGTCTCCCGCCGGTTTTCCACTGCCCCTAAGAATCCTCCAAGGCGGCGCAGCTCGCTGCGCCGCCGAGGGGATTCTGACAATCCTTACCGCCATCCTGTTCCTGGCGGCTCGCCCGCCAGGAACAGGATGGCGGTAAGGATTGTCGTGGGGCCCCTGGGGGCCCCTGCAGTGCCCATGCCAATGGCATGGGCACTGCAGGGGCCCCCGTAAGAGGGCCCCGCTAGTATTTCACTGTCTGCGTAGCAGACAGTGAAATACGCGACGGGTGTAGTAGCACCCGTCGCACCTTCCCACTCCGCCGGCTCGATTACGAGCCGGCATCCTCGTGGGAAGGGAGTTTTTCCCTGGGCTGGCGGGCGGTCTTTTGGAGACCGCCCGCCAGCCCAGGGAAAAACTCATAATACCCTCCGCGGTCTTCTGACCGCGTAGCGGTATTATGGAGGGCGGCATCCTGGCGGGTGGCCTCCGCCGCCCGCCAGGGTCGTAATGAGGCCCTATGTCTCTCCGAGGAGTGCATGAGTATTCTCAGAGAATCCACAAGACCTTCTACCAGAAACTCCAATGCTTTCAAGTGGAAGATGGTCTACCTGTGGTGTGTCCAGGACAATTTCCACTCTACTTTAGGTAAAAAAATTATGATTCTACACTACCTTCCCCATTTAGTAAAGTTTGGGCTGCAGTGTTCTTCCATTAAGGTGCACCTTGCAGCTATTACAGCATATAAAAAGTCACCCACACAGTTATCTCTCTTTAAAATGCCAGTAGTTAAGGATTTCCTAGAAGGTCTGAAAAAGGTGTTCTGATGGATACATCTACCTGTGGATTCTTCACCTTTTGAATACCCCCAATGCGCGAGCATTTGATGGAAATTTTCCTCTCTAGCTTTTCATGTCGACGAGGACGTCACAATGGAACGGCTCCACACGCGACTCCGTCTGACGTCACTGGAGCCATAAGAAGTCATTGTCGGCGTGCTGACATCAGTTCCCGTTTTTCCACGCATAACGTTTTTTTTCAACCTCTCCGTGTGGTTACACTGTTTCAAGGGAATTTGTTTGTCTGTGTCTCGTTAGGAGACAATGTCTCTGCCTAAGAAATCAGGCTTCAAACCTTGTTGAGAGTGTGGAGGTCAGATGTTGGTTACGAACCTGAACAGAGATTGTCTTTGGTGCCTTAGTTCGGATCACAACGTCCCAAGCTGCACTTCGTGTCAGAGCATGAATCCCAAGGCTCTGAAGGAAAGATATGTGAAATTGGTCTTGGCTAAAGCTAAAAAGGACAAGCAAGGCCATCATAAATCCCGGCCTCGAGAGGAGCCGTCATCTCATAGATCCTCGAGGTCACACAAGAAGAGACAACGCCATAGTTCACGGTGTCGGTCACCTTGAAAAGCCAGTCCTCAGCCTCTGTCTCTGGCTTTGAAGTCCCGGCGTCGATAGACTTGAGAAGTGAGTCCAAGTCTGTCTCCTCTTCCTGTGAAGTTGCCTGAAGTTTCACCGGCACCATCTTTGGTAGAGATACCAGTGTCACCTGTGACTCCGTTAGTGCAGTTCTCTCCTTTTACACCACCCAATCACGAGACTGAAGAGCAGGCAGCAGGTCATGTTCAGCCTCCCCAGCAGGAGCAAGAATATCCTACCTTTCCAGGTCCAGGAACAGACTCAACAATTTTTTTAAATGCTATGTATAGCATTTTCAATAGGGCAATTACCCCCTCTGGTGCGCCGGCTGGCCCCATGGGTCCATTGTCTTTCTCCCTGGGAGGTTTCCCAGTGCCGTATAGGAAGGCTCCATTCCTGCCTTTTATGCCTACGGCACCCTGGCCTTTGACAGCACCAAGGAAGACACCATCACCAACTGATGTTCGGAAGATTTGTCAGCGCCGGTGGCACCGGTACTGACGTTGGAGAGATCACGTCAGATGTTGAGCCACTCTACTCCTGCTCGGGAGGTTTCAGGGTCTAAATTATCAGCACTGACACCGACTTCACCAGCGCTGCAACAGACATCATCAATGCCAGTACACTCCCTTCTGACATCATAGTTGGAGTCAAGGTTGAGATCAAGAAGGGAAGACTTGAGGCTCCTGGAGGAGCAGCAATAGTTAGAGGAGCAACAAGACCCTCAATTAGCAGAGGGTGAGATTCCAGTACCATCTCAGGAATTCTACGTCATTGACGCGGCAAGAACTCTGGACCCTTCTCCAGAATGTGAGTTATTATCCCCTGGGGGCACACCCACACCAGGGGTTTTATAATATCATTGGGTAATAAGGAAGGCAGCAGGACTGTTGGACTTGCCTCTTCCCACAACTGAGCTAAAATCAAATATACTTACAGAGGTTCTTCATTCTACCTTGTCTGCATCAGAGCCTTTGTTGCCTTTCAATGAGGCTCTGACGGAACCAGCATTCGATTTGTGGCAGAAGGTGGTTTCTACTCCAGCAGTGTCAATATTGATTGCTAGGAGGTATAGGGTGGTGCCAGGATATCCTGCATTTATGAGTCAGCATCCAACACCAGAAAGCTTGGTGGTCCAGTCTTCTTGCTCTTCAAGATCAGACCCTGGTTCTTTTCCTACGACCCCTGCTGACAGAGTATCGAAACAGATGAAACAATCTGCAGAAAAGATTTATTCTTCAGGAAGCATGTCATTGAAATCTGTAAATGCCACTTGTCTGTTAGGCAGATACATCCATGCGTTGATGGACTCAGCCAGTCAGCCAGTAGCTTGGGGATGGCTCATCCCCAAGCTACCGCACAATGTTCAGGGCCATTTTCCAGAGCTTTTGAACGACAGTCAGGTGGCAGCAGAACAAGTAATACAATCAGGCCTTGATATAGCAAATTTGGTGGCCACTGCAAAGTTATTGGGTCTTCAGTCCTTCTCCATGACCTACAGACCACTACATAGGTTCAGGGGGTTTGGCCGGAGCTCCTCCTTTCGAGGGAGGCAGCATTTCCAGCAACAACAGTTGGCTAGCCCCTCTACAGATCCTACAGAAGTCGTGGAAGAGTTAAACAACGTGGTGCTGCACCGGCCTTCTTCCTCCTCCTCTTCTACTTCCTTGGCTAATCTTTCAGGGAAGCAGCCCTACTTCCCCCATCTTAGGTGAGCAAGCTTTACCAGTGGGAGGGAGGATGATTAATTTCCTACAAGAATGGAAGTCCATATAAATGGACAGTTGGTATTAGACATTGTAGAAAATGGATATGCCCTTCGCTTCCAGGAGTTTCCTAACCTTTTCCTCCCCAGTAAAGTTTTTCTTCAAAAGAACATCTACTGCTATTAGGGCAGCAGGTGCAAAATCTACTTTTAAAGAGTAGCTGTAGAATTGGTTCCGGTGCATGAAAGGGGTCAGAGATGTTATTCAAGTTATTTCCTGATCCCCAAAAAGGATGGTTGTTCACAGATGATCCTAGATCTGAGGATTTTGAATTGGTTCCTCAAACAGGGAAGATTTAAAATGCTGACCCGAGCACAGGTGCTTCTTCAGCTGGACAAAGAAGACTGGACAGTTTCCATAGACTTGCAGGATGCGTATTTTCATATTCCCATTCTGCAGTTGCACAGGAAGTATTTCTGTTTCACGGGAGGGCAGCTGCATTACCAGTTTGCAGTCTTTCCATTTGGTCTTACTCCTGCAAATTGAGTCTTCATGAAGGTTATGGCAGTGGTTGCGGCACATCTCAGACGGTGAGGAATTTCAGTATTTTCTTACCTGGATGATTGGTTACTCAAAGCCAAGTCTCCAGAGTTGGAGCAGCATCACTTCCATTTGACAACTCAGCTGTTGCTCAATCTGGGATTTTCCATCAACGTACCCAAATCTCACCTGGAGCCCTCTCAGTGCACCCTGTTCATAAGGGCAGTACTGGATACAACAGTGAATCGTGCCTACCCTGCACCTCAGAGGGCTCAAGACATTCAGGCTTTGATTCCGATGTTTCAGAACGGAGTGCTTGTTCTAGTCCTAAAGGTCTTACATCTGCTCGGTCTGTTTGCTTCCTGCATTCTGTTGGTCACTCATGCACGCTGGCACATGAGGCCCCTCCAGTAGCAAGCAGTGGTTTCAACACAACGGAGATCTCAAGGAGTCAATAAGGATCTCCAGGGAGAATGCAGTGGATCTTCAATCGTGGAGTGGGGATGGCAACTTGACACAAGTAAACCCGTTTTGCCCTCCACCTCCGGTGACCACAGTGATAACAGATGGTTCCACTCTAGGTTGGGGAGCTCATCTGGGGGATCTGGAGATCAAGGGACTTTGGTCTCCAGTAGAACAGATATTTCATATAAATCTGTTGGAATTGCAGGCGATACGTCTGGCTCTAAAGGCCTTCCTCCCTTTTACACGCGGTCAATCGGTACAAGTCTTGACAGACAACACTACCGCGATGTGGTAGATCAATAAACTCAGCAGAGAGGCTCTACAACTCTGGTCCTGGGCTCAGGACCATCGGATTTGCTTAGTAGCAAACCATTTGACTGGAGCTCTCAATGTGCGTGCGGGAAGTCTCAGCTAGCACTTCTCAGTCGACCCCGAGTGGCATCCCCTTCCAGAGGTGGTACTCCACATCTTCAGGTTATGGGGGACGGCTCAGATAGACCTGTTTGCCACTCATGAGAACGCGCACTGCCCGTTCTTCTGCCTGCAGCCTCCAGTATCCAATGCAAGGATGCGTTCAGTGGGACTGGAGCAGCCAGTTGCTTTGCGTGTTTCCTCCCATACCATTGAGTCTTTGGGTTCTGAGGAAGATTCGGCAAGACAGTGCCCAAGTCATGTTGATAGCTCCAGATTGGCCAAGAAGGGTGTGGTTCACAGACCTCCTTCAACTCTCACTTTGGCCTGTGCTCCATCTCCCTCACAAACAAGACCTCCTCTCGCTATTGCAGGGGCAGGTTGTACACCCCCCCCTCCATACCCTGCACCTTCATGCCTGGAGATTGAACAGGGCAACCTGAATTCCTTTTCTGTTCATGCTGATGTGGCAGATGTTATTATGTTACTCCACCAAAGCTGTCTATCTTGGTAGATGGACCAAGTTTGTCAAATGGTGTGAAGAAAGACATGTTTTGGAATTTGGAATACTTTGGAATTTGCTCTTTCTTTAGCGCAAAAAGGTTGTGCAGTTGTGACAGTGAAGGGCTATTTGTCTGCACTGTCGTCTTTTATTTGTTTGCCTGACTAACCCTCATTGTTTAAGTCCCATATAGTTTTAATGTTTCTTAAAGGTTTGACTAATATGCATCTTCCCACTCCGTTCATCATGCCTCAGTGTGATTTAAATTTGGTTTTAACGTACCTCATGGGTGTACCATTGATGCTTCTTACAATAAAGACTGTTTTTCTAGTGGCAATCACATCAGCTAGGCATGTTAGCGAGCTGTAAGCTCTGAGTGTTAAACCCCCGTTTCCCACTTTTCACGCCAACAAGGTGGTTTTGAGAACCAGGGCGGCTTTCCTGCCAAAGGTAGTGACTTCTTTTCATTTAGGACAGTACATCACCCTTCTGACCTTTTACCCTCCTCCCCATCCCTCTAAGGAGGAGGAAAGGCTGCATCGTCTGGATCAGAAGAGAGCGTTGAGCTTCTACATGGAAGGGATCAGTGAATTTAGAATGGACAATCAGCTGTTCATCAGCTTTGTAGGCAAGATGAAGAGCAAAGCTGCCCACAAAAGAACAAGGTCAAGGTAGACCATCCTTTGCATCAAAATATGTTATACTTTGGCAAAGAAAGAACCTCCTGAGGGTATAAGAGCTCATTCGACCAGAGCTAAGTCTGCTACATCAACCTTGGCTAGATGTGTCCCTGTTAAAGACATTCGCAAAGCGGTGATTTGGGCTTCCCTTCACACTTTCACAAAGCATTACTGCTTGTACTCAGAAGTGAGGCAGGACGGCCATTTTGCCCAGTCAATGCTACAGGATTTCTTGGTATAAAAAGATGAGCACCCACCTCCAAGTGCGGGACTGCGTTGGGACACTATTTGAAAGGTGAGGAATCCACAGGTAGATGTATCCATCAGTAGAACAAGTTACTTGCCTTCTGGAATGCTTTTTCTGGTGGATACAGTAGCTACCTGTGGATTTCTCACTGACCCGCCAGCCTCCCCATTGCCTGTCTGGATATACCAAGAAGGAAAGTGTTGGTGTATATTGTGTGTATTGAAAGTTGTAAATATAGAATATATGTTTTTTTATATGAGTGTATATAAATCTTTGAGTTGGGTGTGCACATGCTGTGCTTGCGATGTTGGTATTCACCTGTTCGCCTCGAAGGCAGGAAAGAAAGTGGGAGAAACAGATGTCAGCACGCCGGCGAGGACTTCTTATGGCTCCGATGACGTCAGACGGAGACGTGTGCGGAGATGTTCCATTGTGACGTCATCATCGACGTGAGAGTTAGAGAGGAACATTTCTGTTGAATGCTGACTCATTAGGGGTATTGAAAAGGTGAAGAATCCACAGGTTGATACTGTATCCACCAGAAAAATTGTTACTGAAGGTAAGTAACTTGTTCTGTCCTCCGGTTAGGTCTCCCTCTCCTCTGTCAGAGCTTAACCTTGTACTTTCCAAGCGCATGGGTCTGCCTTTTGAGCCAATACACAAAGCCTCTTTGCAACATCTTACATGGAAATCTGCTTTTGTAGTAGCCATAACATCAGCGAGCAGAGTCAGTGAGATTCAGTCTCTGTGTGCAAAATAACTATTTACGTTTTTTTACTTTAACAGAGTAGTTATGAGAACTCATCCTAGCATTCTCCCCAAAGTGGTCTCCAATTTCCACATTAACCAAACTATTTCACCACCGACGTTCTCTCTGAATCTTACTCTCCTAGCGAAAGCAAAATTGCATTCTTTCTATGTAAAAAGAGTGTTAAAGTTTTATCTGCATAAACAAAAGAGATCAGAAAGTCAGATCACTTGTTTGTCAACTACGGCCCACTCAAAACAGGCATAGCTTCCTCCATGCAAACAATCTCTAATTGGATAGTTTCATGTATAGTGTTTTCATATCAGTTAGCCAATAAACACGTATCTGTCAGACCTAAAACCCATTCTACCAGAGATAGAGCGGCAACAGCTGCCTTATTAAGAAATGTAGCTTTGTTGGAGGTATGCAGGGCTACAACTTGGAGGTCTGTACATACTTTTCCTAAACATTACTGTCTAGACTCAGATTCAAGAGCAGAAACTCAAGTGCTACAAGCTTCCTTAAGAAATCCCTTTGGATAATGACAACAGCTGCTAGTCTTTATTTCATCTGCAGGTTTGTGGGATGGGCTTGCTATTCTATTCAGTGCTTTTGACTATTGGTGAGGATCCCCTGGAAGAGAAGGATAAGTTACCTACCTGTAATCCTAGTTCTCTTCCAGGGGAATCCTCATCAAAGTCATAAGCAACCCACCCACCTCCTCGGGCGAATTTTTTATTGCACCTTCTTGCACGCTTTGTGGCACAGGATTTTAAATCAGCGTAAAAATGAACTGACGTGTCACCTGTGAGGCATGATGTGATACATACATACATGTGCTGAGACCTATTGGCTTTGCCAGTGCTTGTTTCTGCTTGAGATTAGGATGTCCTGACCTCAACAAGGCTTCTTGAAGTCTTGTGACATTCTGACTTCCATTATTCCCACAAGGCTTCAGGCAGCTATCTTAGGGCTAGGATGTCCAGAACAAGGACGCTCGCTATGGCGAAGGAGCGTCGCCCCACTGGCTGAGCCCGAAGCACAAGTTTTCCATTGTTTTATTTTTCTGCTTCTGGCTCAGCAGTGCAGGGAGGGGCGGGACTGGGTCACATAGAAATGGGAGGGGGAGGAGGGGAGAGTGCACTACGTGCCCCTGTGTGTTTGGCCGGCCGTCTCAGACCGTCCAAACACACAGGTGCACTTAAGTTTCTCCAGCCCAGCTGTATACACAGCAGCTCTGGAGAAACCGCACAGACCCCAGGCTTGTGTCTGAGCGACAGTCACTGCTACCCAGACCAATCCTGGCGCCGGTTACATGCCGGGTTTGGCATATAAGCAGTTCCAGGATTGCTGGGGAGCCTGTGCTGGCCACATCAACAAAAGAGGAGTGACGAATGAGGCTGTGGCATCCCTGAAGGTAAGTTCAATGTCTTTTATTATTTTTTTTTATTATTCCCCTCCATGTCTGCCCCCGCCCCTCCCCTTCTGATGTGCGGCCGCTGCCACTGGTCCAGACCTGCAAAAACAAACAGCAATCATTATAGAGTGAGACTTACACTTAGATCCTGATCAATACATAAACAAATATGTCTGCTTTGAAAACCAAACTAAAAATTACTTATTTCTGTAGAGAACGCATGCATGATGGCTCGTTCTCCTTTTTAGATGTAAATGTGCAACAGAAGCACTCCCTAGGAAGTGATGCCCAACAAAGCCCATTGCATTTTGCAAAAAGTGTTTACTTCTCTGAAGCCCAAGGTGTGTATATTTTTGGAAGAATAGTGACAAAGGGTCTGGCGGACCTCAAAAGGTGCAAACCCAGATGTAATATGACAGTGACTCGTCTGGAAGAAACAGCCCCTGTCAAAATGGATACACGCACTAAATGAAAGTGATGTTGAATGTCAATCTTCATCTATAGTTTCATCTGTCGACCGTGTTTCATGTCCATTGTAGAATATCCTAGACAGCGGCGGCCGCTGCATAACTCATGGGGAGAGGAGTAGTGGGACGGAGACGAGGTGAAAATAAAACACACTTACCTGGATGCCTCCGTCCCAGCCGCCTCGCTCGTCGCTCCTCTCACAGGCTCCCCAGCAATCATGGTGCTGCTTTCATGCTAAACTTAGCATGAAAGCAGCACCAGAATTGGCCTGAGCGGCTTGGACTACCGCTCAGACACTGCCCTCGGGTCTGTGCAGTTTCTCCAGCCCGGCTGTTAAACAAAGCGGGGTTGAAGAAACCTAAATGTGCATGTGTGTTTGGTTGGCCTCAGACAGCCAGCCAAACACACATGCGCACTAGGTGCACTTTTCCCTCTTCCCCTGTCCCCCCTCTCATGGCCCGCCCCTCCCTACACTGCTGGCTGAGCCAGCAGCAGGAAAATAAAACAATAGTAAACTATGGTTTTATTTGTCTGCTTCTGGCTGAGGCAGTGGGGTGACGCTCCTCCGCCACAGCGAAGGAGCCGCCCCTCCACCACAGCGAAGGAGCCACCCCTCCACCACAGTGAAGGAGCCGCCCCTCTGCCACAGTGAAGGAGCACCCCCTGGGTCAATCTCAAATGAGAAAGACATGTCTGCAGCAGAACAAGAAATGACCATCGGTTTCCTTAAAAAGCAGTGGCTACTTAGGAACAACTCTTAATAAATAAACTGAAACCAAAAATAAGTGGACAAAATCAGGAAAACATTTATTTTTTTTAAATCAATAAATCAACAAATGACCTTTAAAGAAATACAACACAGCACAACGTTACTGTCTTTTTAACCACAAATGAACACAGTTTCAGATAACGGGTATAGTCGCGAGATGCAGGAATTAAAGCCTGGTCCTCAGGTGCTTTTCTGTTGTCATGCACTAAAAACAAATCTTCTCAAACTTGGAGGATGTGTGATGGAGCCTCATGTTCAGGGGGCTTGTGGGGGATAAGAGGGTTGGAGGATGCGTGATTGAGCCTCATGTTCAGGGGGTTGTGAGGGATAAGAGGGTTGGAGGATGCGTGATTGAGCCTCATGTTCGGGGGCTTGTGGGGGATAAGAGGGTTGGAGGATGCGTGATGGAGCCTCATGTTCAGGGGGTTGTGGGGGATAAGAGGGTTGGAGGATGCGTGATGGAGCCTCATGTTCAGGGGCTTGTGGGGGATAAGAGGGTTGGAGGATGCGTGATGGAGCCTCATGTTCAGGGGCTTGTGGGGGATAAGAGGGTTGGAGGATGCGTGATGGAGCCTCATGTTCAGGGGGTTGTGGGGGATAAGAGGGTTGGAGGATGCGTGATGGAGCCTCATGTTCAGGGGGTTGTGGGGGATAAGAGGGTTGGAGAATGCGTGATGGAGCCTCATGTTCGGGGGCTTGTGGGGGATAAGAGGGTTGGAGGATGCGTGATGGAGCCTCATGTTCGGGGGGTTGGGGGGGATAAGAGTGTTGGAGGATGCGTGATGGAGCCTCATGTTCGGGGGCTTGTGGGGAATAAGGGGGTGTCACACCGCCAAAGGCTGTGGTTGGGTCTTAGCTTTTGTGGCTATGAGAGTGTGCCAGGCTAAAAAATATTTATGAACCTTTGCCTAATTTCATCCTAAGGCCAGGTGATTTTGCGTTGTCCCACATATTTACAATACTGCAGGTCTCTCTGTCAGAACCTGGGCTGGCCTACATACTGGTAAATACTTAGCATCTCTCCCGAATACAGTGCCGAGATGTACTAAGCACAACCGCCTACAAGATCTTCTACTGTGTTGTACCCCCAAACCCAGGAGGCCCTGCCACACACCCAAATAAAAGTTTAATGATGACATAAAGGACCTTTCAGAACAAATCTTTAAATTTTCAACTAAGTCTAGTGCAGTGATTTGTGCCCTGGCAGCGAGAAGGACAGCGGGATGCGAGGCCTCAAAGAGTACGCAGGAAGCACTCAGGATATTCGTACACAATGAGTACCTGCAACAGATAAAACATTGTCAAAACAGTGGAGGACAGCACTCACCTGCACAATAAGTCTTACATACGTGCAAATAAAGTATGCGTTCATTCTTTTAAGCTGTTTATTTATGACATAAAACATACACAGTTCTGTACTGCAAAAAATAGAAAAACGTTCCAACAAAATTGAGACTATAACTGCGCAACTCCAAGTCTGTTAAGCAAAAACAGGCCAAATATGAGACACCAGCAGAGACATCTGACACCCTAAAATTGTAAATTCAGTGGACTTAAAACGACATCACTGTTGCATCACCCAGATCCTCGTTTCCCTCGTTGTACACTGAGGGGGGTTGCCTCGCAGGCAGAGCTTCGAAGCCCCTAGGGTTTGTTGTCAGGAGTCTTTTTTCCATTTTCCCTGCCTCTGCTTTATGTATGGCTCTGCCCCTCTTCTCCCTTAACTTCCTAGGAGAGCAACAGCCCAGCATGTGCTATCACCACAAGAACATGTCACCTCCACTCCAGGGGCTACTACCCCACGAGGGGAGTGAGGAGCGAGACAGACAAGATGAGAAATGATGAGTCATAGTGCAATAAGGGTGTTAGGTTGGCCTGAATCATGGGCATAATTGTAATAAGTAGAGATTATTAAAACATATACAATTATCAAATAAACCTTTACCAGAAGTAAACTTTTGGCATTAGACTGTACAGCTGAAAACACCATAAGAAAAATATTATTTGTAAGAAACACAGTCATGTAACCAAATTGCTACCCCTAAAGGGCATAACCCCCTAAAATAACAGGTGAAAGTAATGCAGTGTAACCATATGTTTAGCCCCTAGAGAACATAATACATTATGGGGGTCATTACAACCCTGGCGGACGGTGTTAAAGCGGCTGTAAGACCGCCAACAGGCTGGCAGTCTTTTTTTTTGTATTATGACCATGGCTGTTACCGCCATGGTCATCCGCCGCTTCTCCGTTCCGCCCGCCAGGGTGGAGACGACCGCTGGGCTGGAGATCTGGGTCTCCAGCCCGGCGGCCGTGACAATACTGCCGCTGGTATTTTGACCCGGCTTACCGCCGTGGATTTCCAGCGGTAGGAACCGCCATGAAATCCATGGCGGTTAGCACTATCAGTGCCAGGGAATTCCTTCCCTGGCAATGATAGGGGTATCCCCCACCCCCCACCCCCACCCCGACTCCCTCCCCTACACGCCCCACCACCCCTGCCACACACCAAAGGTGGCAGGGCCTCCTCTCCCCACCCCGACCCCCGACATTACCTTACACATACACACCGAACATGCACGCAGGCACCACCAACACACATACACGCACACACACCGACATACATGCCAACATCCACACACACAGTCAGACACGTACACCCACATTCAAACATACATGCACACATCCATACAGACATACCTACAGACATACACACACTCATTCCTATACACACAACACCCCTGCAAGCATACACGCACTCACACACCCCCCTTCACATACACACACACACCCCCATGCACGCACACAACAACCCCCCACCCCCCTCCCCTCACGGACGATCGACTTACCTGTTCCGTCGATCCTCCGGGAGGGGACGGGTGCCATGGGGGCAGCTCCGCCGACACCACACCGCCAACAGAACACCGCTGCGCAGAATCACAGGACGTGATTAGCTGGGCAGTGTTCTGTTGGCGTGGGGGTGGAGCAACCTCCACTTCCCCGCCGCCCGCAAGTATGGCTGTTGGCGGCTCTCTGTCAGAAAAACGACGGAGGGCAGCCAACAGTCATAATACGCCGATCGGCAAACCGCCACTACTGGTGGTCTTCCGCACGGCGGTCCCTCAGCGGTCTTGTTAAAAGACCGCAGAGGTTGTAATGACCACCTATGTATTTTCAAGGCTAACAGGTCTATTGCAATTAGACTACAAACAATGCCCTTAAAACATAACTTCTCTCTGCTACAAAGCACAAGTTCCAGCCATGAGACAACTTAAACAGATAATGAATGGTGGTAAGGATTATAATTTTGGGGCCCCACTAACCTAGTGTGGGGACCCAGAGATGATGTAGACAGAAAGAGCACGTTCTGCTGAACGTTTTGGTGGTGGTCCCATTGTCTCACATTGTCCTATGACCACCACAGGCTGAATTATGAGCAAAAAAGTTTTACCAAAGTAATGCCCTGCAAAGCATTATGGGTTTCTGTGTGACACTAATATTTTAGTGTGTTGATATTACTATGATGCTTAGAACAGCCCTAGAGGGCACCACAATGAAAATAGCATTTGTAAGAAACATTGGCCCTAATTAAGACAACAGGCTGGCAATATATACCGCCACATTATGAGTGTGGCAGGTTGGCTGCTGCCAACCCGCGACATCTCTACTCATACCGCCATGGCAGTATGAACCCCTGGGTCGGAGATGTACTCCAGCCCAGCGATCCACAGCAGACTGCCGGCAGCAGTATGAGCCGGCCTACCACCATGGTTTCCGCAGCAGTAGCACCGCCATGAAAACCATGGCGGTAGGGCTACCGGTGACAGGGACTTCCTTCCCTGTCACCGGTAGATGGCCCCCCCGCACCCCACCAGCCAACACCTGACCCCCTGACCCCCTACACACATAGCGCCCCCCTCACCCCTTACACACATAGAACATCCCACCCTCCCTGCATACATGCACACACACCCACATGCACCATGCATACACCCATTCACCTTCACTTTCAGACACGCATCCACTCACACTCATCCATACATGCATTCACTCACACATACTCACACTCATCCATACACGCATTCACTCAAACATACTGACACGCATTCAGGGACGCATTCACTCAAACATACTCACACGCATACTCACACGCATACACACTGACATGCAGTCACGCACTCACTGTAACATTTATACACGCATTCACTCATACTCGTACAACCACGCATACACCACAACACTCACAGAAGCATTCATTCTATCTTCCCACCCCCGTCTGCTGTCGGATGCCAGACTCACCTTGTCTGGCGCGGAGGTCGTCCGTCAGGGAACGGGAAGGGGCGCTGCTACCGATGGCAGCGCCCAGCCAGCAGGACACCGTCAAGCCGTATTAATGGTCTTAATACGGCTGGCGGTGTCCTTCTGGCAGGGCGGTGCAGGTGGTAGCACCGCCCAGGCGCCTCAGACCACCAGCATGGATACTGCTGGATTTTCGCCCACAGCGTGTCAGAAATCCGACAGTACCCATTATATGGCGGGCGGAAGACCACTAGCACTGGCGGTCTTCTGGCACCCGTGGCTTCGGCAGTCTTAAGAAAAGACTGCTGAAGTCATAATGAAGTCATAATGAGGGCCATAGTCATGTAACGATATAGTTATCCCCTAGAGAACATAACCACACAAAAATAAAATGACAATACAGCTGTTAAACAAAAGTTCCAGCCATGATAGCACTCACAAAAAAAAAACACTATGGTGGGAGGGGTTATTATTAAGGTGTGCGGCGAGCTCTGCTCCACTGGCGGAGCTAACGGAGTTTTAAGAACTGCGCGCTCTGCTTGGAGCGCAGAGTTATCCAAAAAACTCCACTAGCCCCGCCAGCGGAGCAGAGCTCACCAGGTGAGGCAGTCTGTGCTTGAGCTGTGCAGCCCATAACTGGGCTGCAGCGTGCACCAGAGCACAGGAGGCAGGCAGCTTCTGTGGAGGAATCGTCATCGGGCGGCGAGGAGGACCCCCGGGAAGACCGACGTAAGTCCTCACCTCTTTCTTTGCATTGTTGTTGTTTGTGCACACTGGTGCACAAACAAGGATTGAAACAGCAGTTTTTGCTGCCTACGGCCCTGGACTGAACTCAGGTCAGGGCCGTAGGCAGGAAAGCTGCAGTTTGAGGCCTCTTGTGCACCGGCCTGCCCTGTGTGCCGTGCACATGGTGCAGGCCGGTGCATAATCTGCAGATTTTAACAATAAAAATGTGTTTCTAGCTCAAACAGTTCAAAAGTTGCTAAAAGCGCAGCAACATATATTGCCATGCAGTAGAAACCTCTTTGCAAAGCTGGACTGGTCACCTTTCTGTTTTTTTATTGCTGTATTTGAGTGTTAAAATGAAACAATTGAAGTGCAACCAATGCCCAGACATTGTTAACAAGTTGTAAAAATGACAAAATAATGGTGCAATACTATCATAAAGTGAGCCACATTGTGGTGCATAATTTGCTTTTTCTTGCTGCTTAATTTATTCAACCCTGCGGCAAAATTCGTCCCCCCACCACATAATACCAGTGGCCCTGCCCGTAACTCTATTTTTTACACATACTGACACCTTCACTCTGAAAATGTATCAATACACTTGCCTAAAAAGTCCCAATAGGCATAACATGCACATAAGATTTCTGGTGTTTATTGACAGTATTGGAACTACACAAATATTTGAATATGTGTTGTTGCTCCTAGATTTATTCATCATCATGCTCATTCCCTCATTAACCTTAGTGCCTCGAAAACAAAGTCTTATGCCTCCCAGTACATCAATACATTTTCTAAAAGCAAATGAGCCCTTAGTAAGAAGAAAATAAATAGCAAACAATCCAGCCTCAAGATGGTCCCTCAAGACTTGTGCAAAAATCCTAAGAACAGACATACACAGCATCTTAATACTTGTCATGCCTCACAGATGCCTCCAACAAAAGCAAAGCCTTTATCAAAGCCATCAAACACTGCAACAAACAAACAAGTGGAGCACTGTTAGTGCCTCTCCTAAAGGTGGCCCCCTGGAGGGCGGAAATGCGGTCTCACGGACTCCCCCAGACATCCCCTTGACGGTGGGTGCAGTCACTCACTGCAAGGCCTGCAAGGGATCTCTCTCTCTTCTTGAAAGGGCAGGTGGGGGGCACCTGCCCAGTGAAACATGGAGCAGCTCTAAAGCAGCCGCTCTGTGTTTCCGTTGAGTGCGCTGCTCTCACGGCGGCACAAGTTTGCGGCTGTCCTGGGGGCGGCGCATGCATAGTAATACAGCGCACTCTCCCTGCTTGCGCAGGTCACGCCTATTTAAAGGTGTGCTGTGGTGCAAACAGGGAAAGTGCTCCCTATATATAATGCAGCCCCTGGTCATGAGAAGTGTGGGGGGAGGGCCCCTGGTCATGAGAAGTGTGGGGGGAGGGCATCTCCTCTGTAGTCACACATTTGTCAAGAGGTAAGTGCTGCCTGTATTACTGATGAGTAATACAGGGAGCCATAGGTATATGGTTCATAGTTTTTGAAAGAAACTCCTGGAGGGAGTCCACGACACACCATATGCATCAGAGAATGGCTTAATACTTCTAGTTTAGAAATTTACAAAGCAGGTTCCAGTGCAAGCTGTGACAGGTTTAGGTCTAGTAGTGAGTGATTAAATGATCCTTTTCCAGCTAATGGCTGTAAAGACTCAGTGAAGCCACATACAGAAACTCACACCTTATATGCACATTTGCCGTGATTGGCACAAGTATGCCACACCTCCAGGCATGATGTTACTGGCACAGACTCACCTCTTACCTGCACTCTCACCATTAGCGGCCTATTCTTCTCTGGTGGTTGTTGTTCCTCATTCCCTTGAAGATTAGAATGATTCCCACGATTACACCAATGACACCCACAGAGAGTCCAAGCGCACACACCACAGTCTGAATCTCTTCTGAAGGTGGGACGGGCACTTGTGCATCTGCAGAGGAGAGATTGACAGCTGTCACTGGCAGTAAACACAACCTTCCCCCGCCTGGCTCTTCACTTTTGGTGCTCGCTAATGTGACCCTTGTGGTGGTCAGGGGTGTTCCCACTCGTGGGTTGACCACTGCATGGCTCTGTTTCACTGGTTGCCAGGAGCAGGGTCACAGCATGGCCTCAGTCACTGGCTCCCTCTGTTGTAACCCATGTGACTCTGTAGTGTTGACTGCCAAGAATGCGGCCTCCAGTGGTCCTCGCCCAAGACCTCCCCAGGAGTATAGGTGGCTCTTTACCTAGGTCCAATGTAGTCCTGGCTTACTCATTCCCTGTGGCTTGGCTCTGATGTCCAAGCTCTTGTCTACACTACTGGTTGTTTCTCTAAGCCCAAGAAGGTAAGTTCCGAGGAGCGGTACTTGTCTCATAGGGGATCTCCATTGATAGTCATAAACACTGAATAGTCCCACCCATGTGCGGGGACCCCAAAGCACTTTTTCACAATATATATTCTTAAGCGTATATATTCACCTTTCTTTGGGAAAGCCTGCAGAGTCACTTATGATAGAAAAAAGATTATGCAGCCTATAGGAACTGGCTAGAGTGGCACAATTCTTCATCTTGTAGTTAAAAAAGGGGGCGGGAGAATTATATATGTCTATACTTTTATGATGTTTTTGTAAAACAGCACAAATCTTTTTCACAAACCCTTTTTTAATAGAGTATATAGATGAAGAAGAATAGGACAGTGTAGCCCCCAAAGGCTGTCATTATAAGAGTTAAAAATAGAGGCTGTTTCTTTAAGAACCTAGGACCACCAGTATCCCATCATGCTCAGCAGGTGATAGTTTCTTCAGTTCTGTTTTTTCCGGCTCCTGCTGCTAGGGCCTTGAAGCACTGAAATTGGCCTTTTAGGCTTTCTCTCTTCAAAATTCACTTTGAAGTTTTATCATAACTACTTCATTTGACGTTTTTTTTCTCCCTCTTACATTTTATGACAGTAATGTGTGGTATTTTGTCAGTAAAAATGCCATCTTTATTTGACAAGTGCCCTGCTTGAGGGAGAAAGAAAGCCAAAATAGACCCCCAGCATGTCTGCATCATTTGTCTTCCAGCAAGTAATGTTCCTGATGATTGTCATCACTGCAGGAAGTTTTCCAGGTGAACCCTGAGGGAAAGGGAGAAGATTCACCTTCATGGCATGGAAGGACGGTGCAGGCAGACAGACAAAGTTGAAAGGTGGGTCTTCAGAGCGAGAAAAGGGTCAGTGCTCTACCAGGCCTCTGTCATCTACCTTTGATGTACATGGAAGATCCAAAAGAGGTTTCCAGTACAAAATGCCATCATTCCCTGTCAATGTTGAGAGGATCAACATCAAGACAAGGTACAGTATCAACTTGCTCGCTGTCAAGGGCTGGATCAACATTGACAAGGAGGAGGAGATCGACGTCGAGACAGGGTAGGACAACATCAAAGACCCATACGCCGTCAACACACCGTCGGAGATGACTATGAGTAGGTTGACCTCAGGACACTGAGACCTGTTGACGTTGAGAAGTGGTTTGCTGTCAAGGCGACAATGGAGATTGCCGTCAAGGAGCAGATCAACATCGAGACCTCACCGGAGGTCGACATTGAGGAGCATATCAACACCAGAGAACACGTCAGAGAAAGAGGAGACTCATTTCTTCATCACCAGGATCTGATTATTCCAGGACATAATCTCCATCTTCACCTATAGTCTTGCCAGATTCTCCTTCACCACCATCTCCGCCACCACCTCCTCTGCCTCTGTATTCAGTGCCAGTCCCACCGGCGCCAACACTTCCTGCGGAACCACCTCGTCCAGAACAAAGGTCATGGTCCAGAACATGCCATTGTTCACATCACAGGCGCCAGAGATCAAGGCATTCGTCATTGCATCATTCTACATGATGATCTCACCATCACAGTCATTCAAACAGATCAAGGTCAAGGTCATGATCACGGTCTAGACATCACCGTAGATACACATCATCCACTTCTGCCCTCACAGACTCTCCACCACCTAGAGTCTCCCCAGTTGATGATATTACCACCTTTCAAGAGGTCTTAGTGAGAGGAGCGGCAAAGTTAAATATCCAGATATCAGTACCTACACCTTCGACATCAGTGATATTCAAGACGCTTCACCAACGCACAGCGTCCAGACCACTCCTTCCTTTAGTACCAGGCCTCCCAGAACCGGCAATGGAATTATTTTTGACTCCGGCCTCAACCAACTCTGTTCTGTCAAGGCTACAAAAGAAATACAGACCTCCTGTTCACAGTCGTCCTTTGACTATACCACCAAAACCATCCAATCACCACCTGCAGATGCTAAGACCGGAAATCAACATCTTGCTTCAGAAACATGTGGTGAAGGCCGTTCCTCACCAACAACGGGGAACAGGCATTTATTCCAGATAATTCCTGGTACAGAAAAAAAGGCAAGAACGAATTCAGACCCATTCTCGACTTAAAATTCGTCAACAAATGGATTTGACAAGAAAAGTTCAGGATGCTGGCCTTACATCAAATCTATCCCAACTACACCTGGGAGATTGGCTCAGCTCCATCGACCTCCAAGATGCATATTTTCACATACCAATCACAAGAAAACATTGAAAGTCCTTGAAGTTTGTGATCGGGAAGGATCAGTACCAAGTACTTCCATTTGGCCTAAAGTCAGCACAGAGAACATTCTCAAAATGCATGGCAGTAGTGACTGCCCGTCTCAGAAAACATTGTGTCTTTGTCTATCCATACCTAAATGACTGGCTAATAAAGGCATCAACTTTTCAGGGAGCCCAACTTCATTTCAACTGGACCTGCAATCTCCTCCAATGGTTGGGACTTTATATCAACAGCAGCAAGTTAACACTGACCCTGGTTCAGACCTTGCATTATCTGGGAGCCTCCATGGACACCATTCAAGCAAAGGTGTCCTTTGGAGCAAAGACATTTATCGACCCTTCAGAAATGTCACTCTCTCATGAAAGGATCTAATCCAACGGTGAGAGCAGGGTCATCTCTCCTCAGCTCAATGGCTTCCTGCATCTTCCTCACTCCTGATGCCCCTCTGCACATGGGGCCCCTCCAAGAATGACTCAAGGACCAGTGGGATCAACTAATTGGCAATTGGGAGGACAGGATCAATCTGTCCCTTCATGCAAAACATTCCCTGAAATGGTGGTACTCCACTGCCCATCTGCTTCAAGCAATGACTTTTCACTAATAGGTTCCTACTCAGACCTTAGTGACGGATGCATCGCTACAGGGATGGGGAGTCCACATGTATCATCTGCATGTTGAGGGTGCACGGTGTCTGAAGGAGATGCCCTATCACATCAACCTTCTCGAGCTCCAGGAAGTTCATTTAGCGCTCAAAGCCTTTTGTCCGTTATCCAAGACACAGCCTGTGCTTGTTCAGATGGACAATACAACCACCATGTACTATTTAAAAAAGCGGGGGGGCGAGGTCCAGGCCCTTGTCACATGAGGCCCACACAATTTGGGAATGGTTGATAGCCCGAAACCTTTGGATCACGGAGACTCACCTTCTAGGTGTGCAGAATGTGCAAGCAGACGCCCTCAGCAGGGCTCTGGAACAAAACCACTAATGGGTCTTGCATGAAGACGTAATTCAACACATTTTTGACCTGTGGGACACTCACATTGACTTGTTCGCCACTGAAGAAAACAAAAAATGCTGCAGCGTGCCTCAAGGTACTGCCAACAGGAACCCTTGGGAATGCACTATGGACAACAGGTCCGGCAAATTTCTTTCTGCCTGATCCCGTCAATCCTCATCAAGCTGTGCAACTTGAGAGCGAATATGATCCCCATAGCTCCGGAGTGGCCACAACAGTGGTGGTTCATGGACCTCCTTCACTGGTCATAGCGTCCACATCGCAAGCTGTCATGCAGACCAGACCTGCTAATGAAGTTCGGAGGCCAGATGATTCACCCCAAATTTTTCTCCTTGAATTTGGCTGCATGGCTTCTGAGCTAGTGTGGTACGGATATCTGAACCTGGCACAGGTCTGCATGGAGATCCTCAAGGAGGCCAAGCGACCTTCCACCCAGTCTGCACATGTCTTCAAGTGGAAGAGATTTTGCATTTAGTGTTCCTCCACGAATGTCGATCTTAAGACTTGCCAAGAAGATGTCATTCTTCCATATGTATTATATCTGGCAAAATCTGGTTTACAATTCTGTTCCATAAAGATTCACTTGTCAGCTCTTACTGAAAATGTCCGTCACAAGCCTCTTTTTTCAAAATCGCCATAATCATTGATTTTTTAGAATGGTTAAAGATGGTTTTTCATCCAGTTAGGTCCCCTTCACCTGCCTGGGAGCTCAACGGAGTCCTTCCACAACTCATGCAGAACCCTTTTGAGGCCATTCGTAAGGCATCCCTGCAACATGTCTCTTGGACAACAGCTTTCCTTGTGAAATCACATCAGCCCGCAGGGTTAGCAAGATTCAAGCACTATGTTTTCACGAACCATACACAGTATTCCACTCTCATAAAATGGTTATAAGGTCTCACCCGAAGTACCTCCCTAAGGTTAGTTCAGATTTCCACATTAATCAGACCTGTTCATTACCAACATTCTTTCAGAATTCCTCTACTCTGACTGAGAGACCACTTCATTCTCTAGATTTGAGGAGGGTCTTAAAGTTTTATCTTGATAAGACACAGGACATCCGCAGATAGAACCAATTATTTATCAATTATGGCCCGGTCCGTACAGGGCTAGCCACTTCCAAACAAACCATTTTTAGATGGATTGTGTCCTGTATCCTGTTACGCTATCAAAAAGTTAACAAGACGCTACCAGCTAGACCTAAGGCACGCTCCACTAGGGGTAAAGTGGCTACTGCCACTTTAAGGAGGAACAGCCCTACTGTGGATATTTGCAAAGCAGCCACATGGAGGTCTGTTCACACATTCATCAAGCACTACTATCTATATTTGGATGCTAGGGAAGATGCTCAAGTAGGACAAGCCTCCCTCAGAAATCAATTTGCCTAGATGGTTCCTTTCTTCTTTCCTCTGTCTTTTCCACCGCTCCTAGTGGGGATGGCCTTGCTCTTCTGTTCAGTGCTTATGACTATCAATGAGATCCCCTACGAGAGAAGGAATAGTTTCTCATCTGTAACTCCAGTTCTCTCGTAGGGGAATGTCCATTGAAGTCATATGCAACCCTCCCTCATCCCCGGTGGACTGGACAGAGGTCACCATTGGTCTATCTATCATTCACACATCGCCTCAAAAAGAACCGAAGCAACTGTCACCTGCTGAGCATGATGGGATAGTGGTCCCTAGGTTCTAAAAAGGCACAGCCTCTATTTCTATTTTAAAAGGGTTTGTGAAAGAGATGTTTGCTGTTTTACAAAAAACTTCATGAAGTCATGGACACACAGAATTCTTCTGGCCCCTTTATTCACTACTAGATGAAAAATTGAACCACGGTACCCTACTCCTATAGGCTGCATAACCTTTTTATTTCCTAAGTGACTATCCAGGCCTTCACGAAGAAAGATGAACATCTACACTTAAGAAGAAATATTGGTAAAAAGTGCTCCATGGTCCCTGCACGTGGGCAGGGCTATTCAGTGCTTATGACTTCAATGGATATTCCCCTACAAGAGAACTGGAGTTACAGATAAGAAACTGTTCCTTCCTTTCCCTGCTCTGTAGTCAAAGAACTCAGAAGTATTTGCAGTTCCTTCGAAGACTAACCAGCTACAATTCCCTTTGAGCGGAGATGGTATAGTGCTCACAAACATTCCTATCAATACGGCATCCATTAACTGCGCCACGTCATTTGGTTTAAAGGGGAACTAGAAATACAGGGAACATTTATTTCCTTCACCACCCACTGGGGTTGCCCACACTGTGCTGACACTTACCCCAAAGCACGTTCACGGTATCCGACTGCCCCCAGTGGTCAACAGAACAGGCATACTCATCCTTTTCTGTGGGGATAAATGACAGGTAAAGAAACTTCCGGAAGGAGAAATCATCATTCGGGTAAAAGTCCGTCTCGGCGACCCCCTCGAACACACGCACTCCATTCTTCAGCCACGTGGCATTGATGACGGGCGGGAAGAACTTGTTCATGAAACAGATTAGAATGTTCGGCTCCCCCAAATCCACCGGGTTCTCTGTGAACACCATCACCTCGGGGGGATCTAAGCATCAAAACAGTGGGTGTCAAGAAAAGGCAACAAGGTGGAAATGAGGTGAAAGGGGAGTGGCGAGAAGGCCTCAGATTTAGGACAGGAAAAAGAGACAGGGAGTGAGGGCAGGAGAAGGACTTAGAGGGCTGAAGATAAGTCTGATGCAGGCACTTTTAAAGATTCATGCTTGATGATGAGAAGAAATAGACGGGGTTTGGAGAAAAGGTGGATAAGGAGTGATGAGAAGAAAGTGAGGTGGGAGAAAGAATAAAAGGAAAGCCAAGAAGACAGTGGGTAGGGCTGATGGGTGGAGTGAGATGTTGTCATTGTTGGTCAGTGCATGAGTTGTAGCCGGAAGAGAGGCTTCTTGTGTGAGCTATAGTGTGTGATCAATGCTTATGGTCACTCGGTTAGCACCAGCCAGTGAGTGACCACTGGTCAGAGCTGGGAGGAGAGGGGTAGATTTGCCTCTTCTGAGTCATGGTCCCTCCCCACACTCAACAATGGTAATACATAGGATATTGCACCCTGCACCTCTGTGTAGGTACTATATGAAGTACCTGGGAGTTACATCATCATCATGTCTAACATGTACATTTGCATGTGGAAGAGGCTAGTGAGCTCTTTTCATTTACTGTCACACCTGGAGTCCACGGTCCATGAATCATGCTATTTTTGTTAAGTGTCTACTCCATCAGGAGTCCTACTCATGGTTAGAAACAGGAACCCTTCCACTTGTTTTCAGTTCCACCTGAATGACGGCATGCCATAGAAAGGGGTGAGCTGAACGACATAGCTGGCTATGATTATAAACCATAAGATCCGCTGACTTGCAGTTGGACGTTCAAGCTTTCCATACACTAGGTGTAGCCCCTGGCCCCTGACTTCCTACACTCGCTTCTAGTGAGTGTTCAGGGTCTGCAGCACCCACCTGTAGCAGTGACTCTCTTTGATGCTGCACGTGGCCATCCTACACGTGTCCATACCAGACGTGTCTATCCTACACGTGGCCATCCTAGATGTGTCCATCCTACACATGTCCATCTGTCCATCCAGCACGTGTCCATCCTACACGTCTCCATCCCAGATGAGTCCATCCTACACGTGTCCTTCCTAGACTGGGGCCCCTTTTGTTTCTTCCCTCGCGTTATCTGCCACAATGCTGAGGCCGGGTAGTCGTGTACTAGTTCCTCCCAGAAGCCACTAGGTATGCAGCTGCCTCTCATATTCCAGCTCTATGGTCAGGCACAGCATGCACTATTCCTACATTTTCAGTCTACTCTGGAACCAGTCACTTTCACTCTTCAAGTGTTTCTCTCACTCTTTCAGCAGATGCAGGGAAACCAAGCCCCAAGTGTGGGAGGGTCCCTTTGCCCTTGATATACTCATCTTTTCTACATCCCAAGCATCAGGGGCTCATTTTACTTGCTTGCATTACGGCTCATGTCGGCCTTGCTGTGGCAAGGACCTCAAACCTTTCTTGCTTCACCCTATGCACAATATCGCTTAATGTTGCTAAGCGACACCGCATCTGGAGATTCCTCCACGATGGCCGCCAAGGTCCCCTACACCCCACCAGGACCTACTCCAGGGTTGCTTTGTCTTGGCTGGTACTGGCACCCTGTAGCCATGCTTGCAGCTCTTCTTGCGTAGATTGAGTCTTTGCACCAAGGACGTAGTGCTCCAGCCCTGGGCTTTTCCTTTAAAAATCATTGTTTTCAGATACCTTAGCTGGGTCAGAGCACCTAAGTGAAGCAGAACTACAACTCCCAGAGAACATCAGGCTGTTAAACAGAAGCCCAGGGCCCTTGTGGGAATGGACTGGCCTGGTCACCTGACCCTCGAGCAGCGGCACCAGCAGTAGGTCTTACGTACTCGGACAGTGGGAAGGCGATCCTGACCCCCACCCTGCACCCAGGTCTTACATCCTGGCTGAGACCTCTAGTGTCCTTGTTTCTGAGAAGTCTGTGCCAGACTCCTGAACTGAAAGTAGAGGTAGGACCAGGCCCTTCAAGCAGCTCAGACTCCTGAACAGGAAGTAGAGAGGTGGGACCACCCCCTTCAAGCAGCTCAGACTCCTGAACAGGAAGTAGAGAGGTGGGACCACCCCCTTCAAGCAGCTCAGACTCCTGAACAGGAAGTAGAGAGGTGGGACCAGGCCCTTCAAGCAGCTTCCCCTTCTCTTTGTATCTGTGAAACAAATGAAGCTGTGTCTAATCACGCTTCCACATGCCACTAAAGCTTGAAATGAAGCCTGCTTTTTATAATGCGGATACCATGACAGTGTATCTCAACATAACACATAGACCATGTGAGTTCTACTGATGCAGGCTGTTTTTCTGTGCCCTATTTGTGCTTCTCTGAGGCAGGATACACATAAGCAGGACACAAGTCTGGTGTAGGGGTTCTTCTGCCCAGTCCACGTTTTTCATCCGAGTAGCTGGACACACCCCTGTGAACTCATATTTTTGCATAATCTCCCCCAACTATCTCATTTACTCAGACAAGACCCACAGCACCCGGAGAAGATGACTTAAATAAATGTTGTCAATTTATGAGCTGACACCAGCGTGTGAGTTCTGGCCACTGATGGTAGTCAAAGGGATTGTCTTTGAATCTGTGGTCGGTGTGGTCTGATCTCGGGTCAATGTCGGTTGTCAGTTTTAGTGGTCAGTGTGTGATCTCTGAGTATTGCTGATGGTCAGTGTCTGACTGCGTCAGTGGTGGAGATCTGCCTATAGTGGCGTCAATGCATCTGTCGAGCACAAGAGCTGCTCTGGTCCATGCTTTGGTTAGTACTGATGATCAGTGTGTAATTACTAATAAATCTTGTTCATAAAATTGTGTGAAGGTTTATTTACCATTTTTAGCTGCTGTGTAGTTTGATCTCTTGGCCCAAATGTCTAAATTATATTTATCCACTGCCAGGTTCCCCAGAGCTCCCTGTGAGTCAAAGGAAGTAAACTTTTCAAAGTCTGGGAGCCTCCAGGACACCTCCTTCCTTGGAGACTGCACGTAAAATATTTCATCGCCGTCATTCTGGAATGTATATTCTCCCAGCTGGTCATACGACTGAGTAATTTCCGACACCATTTGCACATGGTGCACTGCAAAGAAAACGAGAAAGAGACAGTGTGAGAGAGCTTCTGCATACATCTGGCCAAGTGTTTGTGTCCCATGTCCCAGCCTAAGGAGGGGAGCGGCTGTTCTCCAGCCTGGACCATCCTCATACTCAACCCGGTCTGAGAGAGAGTCTTCTGACATCTGGCCAAGTGCTTGTGTCCCATGTCCCAGCCTAAGGAGGGGAGGCAGTTCTCCAGAACTGGACCATCCTCATACCCAACCCGGTCTGAGAGAGCTTCTTCTGACCTCTGCTCCAGTGCTGGTGTCCCATGCCCCAGCCCTGAGAAGGGGAGCGCAGTTCTCCAGCACTGGACCATCCTCGTACCCAACCTGGTCTGAGAGAGAGTCTTCTGACCTCTGGCCCAGTGCTGGTGTCCCACGCCCCAGTCTAAGGAGGGGAGTGGCAGTTCTCCAGCACTGGACCATCCTCATACTCAACCCGGTCTGAGAGAGCTTCTTCTGACCTCTGTTCCAGTGCTGGTGTCCCATGCCCCAGCCCTGAGAAGGGGAGCACAGTTCTCCAGCACTGGACCATCCTTGCATCCAAACAGGTCTGAGAGAGCTTCTTCTGACATCTGGTCCAGTGCTGGTGTCCCATGCCCCAGCCTAAGGAGGGGAGCGCAGTTCTCCAGCACTGGACCATCCTCGCAACCAACCTAATGAAATGAGCACCTGTGTATTAATTGTTTTCCATGCCCCATGTTTCATTTTTGGGGTATCCACCTCCACTCTTCCTTTGTTTAGCTCATTATTTTAGTTCTTTGGCCTGTGATGCTTTCCAATTTTAATTCTCCTTTCTTTTTTGAGTTTATATTTTATTTTGGTTTTCTTTCATTTCCCAGTGGATGCTGGGCTCCTGCTACTGACTTATTTTCTCCCGAATTACAGTCTTGTATCCTGAACACACACTTTGTGACCCGGACACGTCCCCGCCAGCCACCTTCCCACAATGGCTATAACAGCCCAGTGCAATGGTTCTGACCTCCCAAAAATAAAACCAATAAGTAACAGCTCCTAGAAGCACAGCAACTTTACATAACACCACATAATACTATATCCATTGCTGTCTCATTGGTATTGTCACTGATAATGTTGTAAGTACTCTGACAAGTAACATTCTTTGTATTATTTGTAATCACGTCTGTCACATCAAGGGTGAGGTCATCAGCAGCATATTTGGTGTTTGAGTTACATTTTTCTGGCTATCAGAGTTATGGATTGCAGTACCAATCATAACTTGTGTGATCAAGTGTTTTTTGGTTTTTCCTCATTCTGGTAGTTTGCACAAAATCTGATAATAATTGAGCAATTTGCACAAAGCCTGCATGCACTCTATTTTAAACGTTGTATCTGGTTTTAAAAGTATTATTGATTTTAGTTTTGTAGATCATGCTTGATTCCGGGAATCGTGGGGCGTATTTAAAATAATCAGGATAGTATGGCAACTCAGTGTTTTGAATATACAAGGCCCTTGCACCCCTTAACGCCACATCTGTGGCAAACGTTTTGCCGCAAATGTGACACTAATGGGCCGTTACCATTGCTTTATATTTACAAACTAGGATGGCGCCACCTTGTAATCCCTTTACGCCACATCATGCATAATATATGCATTATGTATGCAAAGGGGGCGTTCCCCCGTTAGAGGGTCACTAAAAATGGTGCAATGGAATCTACAAGATTCCATTGCGGCATTTATAGCATCATTTTTAACGCCTGTGGCCAACCCCCTAATGCCACCTGACCTTACACCGTGCAAGGCTTTCACCCATGTGCAGCTGAGGTTGCCCGCAACACCTGGCCTGCAGTCAGACCCTGCGGCCAACCTCCATAACCACCCATCCCCATGCTGCACATTGTCCTCTGGCCGTGCGTGGTGGGAGTTTTCTGCGGCCTCTCTGGGTGTGAGAATGGGTGTGAGAGGATGTATCTAGGGGAGAGAGTGGCTGTCTGATTGTCTGTCTGGGTGTGACAATGCATACATATGTGTCTTAGTGGGTGCATCAGTGTGTGTGTGGGTCTGTGAGTGGGTGCATAAGGGTGTCAGTGAGTCTGTGAGTGGGTGTGTGACAGACTGAGTGGGTGAGTAACTGTCTGAGTGTGTCTGTGAGTGGTTGTGTGAGGGTCTGACTTGGACTGTGAGTGAATGTCTGAGGGTCTGAGTGTGTCTGTGAGTGAGTGCATGAGTGTCTGAGTGGGTCTGTGAGTGGGTGCAGAAGTGTCTGAGTGGGTCTGTAAGTGGGTGCAGAAGTGTCTGAGTGTGTCTGTGAGTGGGTGTGTGAGGGTCTGACTTGGACTGTGAGTGAATGCCTGAGGGTCTGAGTGGGGCTGTGAGTGAGTGCATGAGTGTCTGAGTGGGCATGTGAGTGGGTGCAGAAGTGTCTGAGTGGGCCTGTGAGTGGGTGCAGAAGTGTCTGAGTGGGTCTGTGAGTGGGTGTTTAAGTGTCTGATTTGGGCTGTGAGTGGGTGCATGAGTGTCTGAGTGGGTCTGTGAGAGGGTATGTGAGTGTCTGAGTGGGTCTGTGAGTGGGTGCGTAACTATTTGAGTTGACTCTGAGTGGGTGCATGAGGGTCTGCGTGGGTCAGTGAGTGGGTGTGCGAGTGTCTGAGTGGGTCTGTGAGTAGGTGCATGAGTGTCTGAGTGGGTCTGTGAGTGGGTGCGTGAGTGTCTGAGTGGGTGTGCGAGTGGGTGCATAAGTGTCTGCATGGGTCTGTGAGTGGGTGTGCGAGTATCTGAGTGGGTCTGTGAGTGGGTGTGTGAGTGTCTGAGTGGGTGTGTGAGTGGGTGCATAAGTATCTGCGTAGGTCTGTGAGTGGGTGCATGAGTGTCTGAGTGGGTGTGTGAGTGGGTGCGTGAGTGTCTGAGTGGGTGTGTGAGTAGGAGAAATTGACTGAAAGAGAGATAGAATGAGAAAAAGAAAGTGAGGGAGAGAGAGTATTTTTAGGGCATGGTGTCTGATATACTTACAATGTCATATTTGTGTACAATTTAAAATCAAAAATATATTTATTATTTTAAAAAAGAATATATATATTTTTTAAATAAGAGTCCAGTGGGACTCGAACCCCCAATGGTCTGAAGGTCTGTGACCTTCACACTGAGCTATGGGTTCTCTTTTTTTGTTTTAGCCCTTTATGGGCTATCTGGGACTGGGAGGGAGCCCTCGAGTGCTCCCTCACGGGCCCTATATATTTATGTATTTATTTTTATTTTTTATTTTAAAAATAAAATGCCCTTTACTGGCTATCTGGGACCATTAAGGGCTTCCTTGCCCTCCCTCCTTATTGATTTATTTATTTAAATGAAATAAAATGCCCTATACGGGCTACCTTGCACCACAGGGGAAGCCTTAAGGCTCCCCCTAGCCCAATAGATCATTTATACCAAGCATTCCTGAAGAGAAAAAAGTTATTCTCTAAAGAGAAACGTACCATCTCTGATAACATATGGGAATGGTCATGCATAAAAATGGGTTTTCCCTGAAAAACTATTTGCAAGCTTGAATGACTAAATCCTGATTAATACATGTATACAAAGAGGCAATGTCAATAGTTACCAATATAAAATTGGGCTGCCAAGGCATCTCCGTGATCTTAGTAAGAAAATCAGTGCTATCCCTGCACTAGCTTGGTAAATTCAGTACATAGGGCAATAGAAAGAAATCCAAATACATTGATGCGTGTTCTGGAAAACTATTGTTAGCTGGAATAATCGGCCTTCCTAGGGGATTTGTTCTACTCTTATGAATATTGGGCACCATATAGAAACATGGTGCTGTAGGTCTGGCTATATGCAAAAATGTGTAATCCTCACTACTCAAAATTCCCCTGTCCCTCTAGCCCAGCAGTGATGCTTGAAAAGTGTTGATGGTTTGTTTGTATTTGTCCGTAACTGTCTGTGCCTTGTAATCGTATATGCGCTTCCTGAATCTATTTATTGGCGTTCCATAGGACAATGTTGCCACTTTTGCCTGAGGGTTTAATGATAAAGGTTGGATCTTTTCTCAAAGTGTTTAACTCTAATCTCTGGCCTCTAGTTAAATTGACGGCGTACATTTTCTTAGACTTACACCAAATGACCATCAAGTCATTAATAACAACATCATGAAAAGTATAGATATTATGATGGGGTGGATTGCAAAGGGATTTAGGTTTCAAAAATGACACGTTAGGTCTATCAATTTCCAAACCCTGTGAACATAAAAGATCCCGCTCTGATGCGTAATCTCTGATGCGTAATCTACAGTGCCTCCTTCTAACTACCTCACGGCAGCTAGCCCCTCAATGTCTCCAAGACATAAATGATCATACGTGTGATCAGTGCCAAATCCCAAAGCCTCAGATACATTGTCTGCATTAGGCTTCTTCTGTTCCTGAAGTAAATGTACGTTCATTAACTCTTCACTCAGTTCATGTGGGGACTCATGTAAAACATTTAGGTTCTCACCCATTATCTCTTTTTGGCCTGCTGAGTCGACTTCCCGTGCGGCATGGCTCTTTTGGGCTTTGGTCCCACCTTACCAAGTCTTTGGTCTTTTTCGCTGTTTCCTTTTCCTTCTGGTGGCTTTTTGCACGGTCTCTGGTTGGCTAGTAAAAACAGTATTCCTCAAGGGATGTGAATGGCAGAAAATCTTTTGATCCAGATGTAGGCTGGTCCTCCAAATCTCAATACATATCTGATCCTGAAGACATTGGGGGTTATTCTAACTTTGGAGGAGGTGTTAATCCGTCCCAAAAGTGACGGAAAAGTGACGGATATACCACCAGCCGTATTACGAGTCCATTATATCCTATGGAACTCGTAATATGGCTGGTGGTATATCCGTCACTTTACCGTCATTTTTGGGACGGATTAACACTCCTCCAAAGTTAGAATAACCCCCATTATCTCCTGTTGTCTGAGAGTCCCCATTTGCCTGAATTGCCTAATTGCCCCATCACATTTTCTTGTAAAAGTTGAAATATGACCATTGGCATAGACCTGTTTATCTTACAAAAATGTTTGTCTCTTATT
Source organism: Pleurodeles waltl (assembly GCF_031143425.1). Lineage (NCBI taxonomy): Eukaryota > Metazoa > Chordata > Amphibia > Caudata > Salamandridae > Pleurodeles > Pleurodeles waltl. The sequence goes on along the minus strand of NC_090445.1, from coordinate 1,710,632,058 downwards.
TTGAGTTTAATTCCTTCTTCATAAGCAGTCATTCTCTGTCCATCTGTGTAATGAATGTCTGAACTTCATCTTGGGAGGGATGTTTAACTATAAGCTCTTTAAGTTTCACTATTTCCGCACTTATTTGATCTAGTTCGATTTCGGTGTATTTTGACAATATCCCTAACATATTCTTGCAGGTAGCCTCCATCAACTGGGACCGTTCCTCCAGCAGTTTGGGGTTCAAGTTTCGATGGATAGGGGTAATCAGGATACGCAGACCCCTAGGAATCCTCCCCTCCTCAATGTAATTAAGTGGCAGATGAACTTTTCTAAGCGATCAAGTTGGTCAGCTATTTACAGAACAGGTAGACACCACGCCCTTATTTTGCAAGGGGGGATTACATAGAGATATCCATTAAACACAACTCCTCTGAGAGTAGGTTAGGTTTCTGGTCCGGCGGAATTGCCATGATCCATGTGGGACATTAAATAGGCAAGAAACATGTCGACCTTATTCCATTAATACACCTGAGTCAGAAGGATCATTGCACCCATTACTGACTCGCTCTGTTGCTTTTAATCATGACAAGGGCTTCTACACAATGAACTGATTTTAGATCTCCCCTATTCATTGTTTATTTACCTTTCCTGCACCAATCTACTCACTCTCAAAACACCACATCTCCACTGCACCTCACCATTCAGATCGGCAACTGGAAAAGATCTCTAGCAGAGAGCCCCCCAGTGGGGCCAGCTGGGCACTGCAGCGCTGGCCCAATGTGGGGATGCCCGGTGATGAAGCATGACCCCCTTTGGAGTGTGTGATGGCTCTAGCTCCTGAACGGGGCTACCCCCATATAGGGTTCTGACCTGCATGCAGTGCTTTTTGTTTTTGTAGGAACTGCATACTTATTTTTGTTATAGTTAGGTGGGGGGGTGTACGCTGGACCTTTAACGGCCCTCGTCCCTTTTTGTTGTGAAGTGCCAAACCAGAGCCAGGTGCCCTCATGTCTGTTGTTCCCCCGGTCTCAGCCCTGAGCCCAATGCTCTGTAATGTATACGTGCCCTCCCTCACGGATGTGGTAGAAAGCTACAGACTAACCCTGTTCTTGTATGCAGATAACAGGCAAATTATCTTCTCCCGGTCTTCGGCATAGGGATACAGCACTGTAGCCCTGAAGTTGAGCATGAGCAGGATCTCTATCTGGATGAATAACAATGCTCTCAAGCTTAATGGAGAGAAGACCGAAGCTATGGTCCTCGGTTATGTGGCCCTCAGCACTGGCCGAGGCTCTTGTGACCCTTTCTGAACTAACCTCCAGGATAAAGAACCTTGGTGTCTGGTTGGACGAGAGTCTGTCATTGAAGCCGCAGGTAGTCAAGGTGGCTTCAACGTGCTTTGCAGTGCTTAAGTGGGTTAACAAAATAATTGGTGTGATATCACTGTCACCCCAAAAAACAATGACGCAAGCCTTGGTTCTTTCAAGAGTTGACAACAAGGAACATGTTACATCTGGGAGCAGGTAAGGCAGCCATTTGGAGCCTACAAGTAATCCAGAATTCCATGGCCAGGCTCCCCTAGTGCCTCCCGAAGTCTGCCGCTGGGTCAGATCTTCCCTGAAAGCTCCGCTGGCTCGCCATGGATAAATAAACACAGATCAGAGCCTTGTGCTACATGCACAAGAGAGATCTGGCACAGGCCCACGCTAGACTCAAGATCTGGTGGCGCCTTACCAGCCTGCTCGCACACTTTGAGCACTCAACCAGTCCCTCTGGAAAGTGCTTAGAATCCACCTTGCGTGCATGGGAGGTCGGTCCTTCGCGTACTTAAGCCCAAAGCTGAGGAATGCCCTCCCAGATTCTCTGTGAAGCTGCACCTCACTATCTGTGTTCCATAATAACTTGAAGACCTGGTTGTCCTAGTATGTGGGCTTGTTCCACCCTACCTTGGTCCAGCACTGGGAAGCCCTTTGGGGTAGCTGAGCGCTTCACAAGATGCAATAATACCTATAATGATGCGTTGTAAAGGCATTGCATGGTAATGCCTGTGTTGTGAAGGCACTTTCCCCTTCCCTGCAGACAGGATGTGCAGTTTTAAAACTTCCAATTGGGCCTGGCAAAATAAAACTTTTGCTAGGCCTAAACTTTAATTCTTAATACTTATAAATCACCCATGGGGCAGGGTGCCCGGACACTAAAACGTAGGACATGTATATTTTATTTTTTACATGTCCTAGCAGTCAAAAACCTCCAACAACATTTTTCACTGTGGCAATGCTGCCTCTTCCATAGGAAAACACTGGGTTACACGATAGCGCTTTGTAATGGGTAACTTCAGTTTTGCAAATGACTAGAAAAATGATTCAAGGACTCATTTTATTAGAAATTTAAAAATCCTACTTGATGGTCAAATCTGACTTTATGTTATGGTTTTGCGATATAGTCGCCGAGAATATGCACAATCTAAATTTCATCAGTTTCCCAATAATTCGCCAGATCCTTGCTAAAAACAAAATGTGATGGCCTGTTCAATATTTCTAATGTTGGCAGGCTGAAGGATGGAGAAGGAGACCTGTTTTATGCTACAGTAAGAATCCACGGCGTAGCCCTTGTGCTCATAGGACTGCGTGGACAAAAGATCCTTTGATTTGCAGGTGGTCCTCAGCATAGTCTTTATTAGTTCCTTATATTTGAGGTGGGATGGATAGCTTTCCAGTAAGAGGTGGTAAATTATTCTCTTTGATGAGTTTATCGCCAGCATGATACTCAAATTCTTTGAAGAACTACTAACGTTGGTTAGTTCTTTAAATATCAACTTTTTAATGGAGATTTCTTTTGCCGGAACACTGCCGCAGACAAAATTGATCACGGTGCCTTCATGAAGAGCAGATAATGAGAGTAACTAGAGGTTGAGGTGAAATTTACTGTGAGGTGTAAATGATCGAAGATTCAATAAGGATCTAATCCCATTCATAGAAATGTTCTTCAAGGTAACAGGATGGATCGATTGTTTGGTCATCAATATCTTTTTATAGAATTCAAAGCAAGATTGGCCTGTTTGCACTTATTTATAATGTGCTCTGGTCAAGCTAGTTTGTGATTCACTGTTGCACCCCAGTAGATGTATTTGCTTACTTATTCAGTCGTGTTCTTATCAATTTTCCAGCTGTAGTGATTCTTAGTCTTGCCAGACAACATATTTTTCATCATTGCCAGGCTGACTTGTAAATTATTGACATCATTAAATTCTTGCAGTGTTTGTAATTGAAACTGCAGACCTGGCTGAGCTGAAGAACAAATGACAATGTCATTGGCGTAACCTTGGTTTGAAATGTATTTTGACCAAGTTTAGAAGGCAGATCCATTGCATTTCTGAAGTGTATGGACAAACCATATATATGAGGCGAATAGTAAGGGTGCCAATTTACAACCTTGCTTGAATCCATTGGAGGTTCTTGTCTGTGTTGAAAGGTTTCTCTCTGTAACCTTTACTTGCAACCAAGTGCTGTCATATCAAGCCACCAAGTAGTGGAGCAATGTCTGATTAACTCCCCATTTCTTAAATTTTTCCCCAGAGTTCGGACAGATTAACTAATCAAAAACCAAAAAGTAGTCAATATAGCTAACAAACAATGGGTGCTTCAATGTTAAGGTTTGAGTGAGTAAGAGATTCAGGCCCTTATTACAACCCTGGTGGTCAAAGACCGCCAGGGCTGTTTTGACAATTGCACCACCAACAGGCTGGCTGTGCAATCCTTGGTATTACTACCGCGGCAGAAGCGCTGCGGTCGCAACACCGGGACCGGCGGTTTGCCGGCACGTTGGTCCCGGTGGTTGTAATCCTCCAGGGCAGCGCTGTTTGCAGCCCTGCGAGGGGATTACGAGTCCCCCTCCCGCCAGCCTTTTCATGGTGGTACGAGCCGACTCCCGTGTTGCGGCCGACATCCCCGCCGGCCCAGCAGGGATCTCATAATGGCCACCGCTGGAGTGCGGCTGCATTGGTGGCCGCACGGCAATTACAACTTGGCGGGCAGCGGTTGCCGCCCACCAATTTTGTAATGAGGGCCTCAGTGCCACAATGTTGTATAGTGTGAGGCACACTTGGTAAATTCGGTTTGATTAAATGGTAGCAAATTACAATATGGTGGTCCAATCGAAAATTTAATTCAATAAAGATTTCCAAATAGCTTCCCTTCAGCATCCAATAATGCAATAAGCTCATAGTTTTTAAGATCATTAGTAGCTTCTTTTTATACAGCGGATAAATAATTAATCCTTGCCGGGAAGATGGAATTTGGCATGTCTGGAGAATTTTAGTAAATTAAGTCAAAATCAATTGGCTCCAAAGCTAAGGGTCAGATTTAAAGATGATAATCCTTTTGAAGATTCTTTGAAGGTCTAGACTTTTTGACCAGTGTGCAAATATCATCCTTTGTGACCTCTAAATCTAATCTCCTTGGTCAGTTTGAAATGGTGAACCCGCGTGTTGTATTGCTTGTGCACAAAGTCAATCTGGGTGTACCATGTTTTAAACAGTATATGGAAGTCAGAAGCCGTACAAAGATATCCCATTCTGTGCCCAACTAACCTCCAAAATGATTTTGTGTCATTGGACTCTGCACCTAAGAACAGTTGAGACCATGCTGCGTCTAGACACATTATCCATAGGTCTTGTATTTTTCTTTTATGGCATTTTTGCCCCCTGATCAATTTTTTGCATTCCACCGCGGGTGGAATATTTAGGTGTTTTCTAAGCTGACGGTGATGAACTATTTTTTCTGTGTTTCACAGTGTGTCTCTGGTTTGCAGATGCATTCTGATTCTAGAGCGAGAATCGGAGGATACATAGATTAAAACTGAATTTAGAAATTGTTTTCAGTCCTTGCTCCAATTAAATGATGGATGGCTCTCCACACTTCATTTCTTCATTATAAATTTAGATTTTTTTAACATTGAGATTTTTAAGTTCACAGACATGTGCCATCTAGGTGTTTTTTGATGTATCAGGATCATGGAGGTGTTGCTATTGTGTTCAACAGGGTATCAAAACCCATATTTCCAATATAATGAGATGGGGTCTCTTTCAGCCCTTAGTGTAATCCTAAAGTCCCTGCATATTGTAGAATCAGATATCTGAAGCAATGTATAGTAAATTATAGATCCACAGAGGGTGCATTGACGACGGGCATGGCTTCACTGCAGCTCCCGCTACATTCTTCTCCACAGCACTAAATCTGATTCACAAGGCCCAACACTGAGCTTCATCCTACGACATCAAACAATTTCTGGCTACAGCCTACAGGCTGCAGCCTTGCCCTGCTGAAGGAATCAGACTTCCAGAGAAGAGACTAGGTATGAAGGTAAGCACCTTCTCCAGACCCAAAGCCGAGCACCATCTGATCAACGTTGATGGCTTCCTGGACTTTGCCTGCTCAGGGCTTTTACCGTCTTCATCGAAGGCTGCATCAAGACAAAGCCCAATGCCAACCCGTCATTGACGACTCCATCATTGGATCCAGCCTGCTGGCATGCTCCTCTGAGGACTATATTGTCTCACAAAATTCTTAGGTAACACTTTACTGGGACCTGGCTAGGCCTTCTATGAGAACAACGCTTCATTGCGGTTGGCCTTAAAAGGTAAGAGCCTTGTACAACCAGTGGCCCCAGCTTTTTAGCGTTGACATGTAAATCAAAATTTAAAAACTCAAATTTCCATTTTCCCACATTGGATTTTCGTCGTTTTGGTGTCAGTTTGTTCACTAAAATGTTCTCTATTTTTTATAAATTGGAGTGGGATTTTTTTTACATGTTGCGTTTTGTTTTTACTTTTTGACTGTTTCGGTACTTCTAAAAGCTTTACACATTTCCTTAACATACCCGGGGTTGATCTGAGGTTTAAATTAATGAAACTTTACTAAACCTAACAGGGATAGTGGTATTATTACTTGTAGGGGACACCCATCCACCTCAAGTAATAATCTGCTCTCTTACATAATCCAGTCAAGGAAAAGAAATGTATGGACTTTGAGACAAGGTGATACAGGTTTCAAAAAAGGTTTAAGTCACCTAAGAATGGTATGTTTCCCTGTTTAAGATGTTACGTTTGCTATACCATTTTGTAAGGGTTGGTTATACAGCATACAAAAACAGTAAGGGTTGGTTATACAGCATACAAAAACAGAATTACGACAATATTTAATACAAGATGTAATCTATTTGTTGAAATAACCAGGTTGTAAGGTTTATATTTCACAAACAAAATGAATATAAAAAATTTGAATTAATAAACACAAAAGTTCTAAGTTATATAAGTAGAAAGAGTATAAGATCAAGTGTGATCAATCATTTATGGAAGCTGACAAAAGTACAAGTATGTGTAAGTGAAGTGTTAAAGTGAACATACAGAGGCACGGTACCCAGTGAAAACCTCTCCAGAACGAAGGTTGGTGGATCAATTTTCTAGAGACTTTATACCTGGATGAATGACCAATACCGTTTTGAGTGTTTGTCATGGTGGACCCTGATTGTTATTTGGAAAGATCTGTGAGGAAAGGCCTCTTTTTGACATGGTTCGCCCCCACTTTTTGCCTGATGTATGATATGGCCTAGAAATGGTAGTGCCCAGGGCCCCTGCTGATCAGGTTACCTAGGCCAGAGCTCTTTCCCTAAAACTGTTATGATGCCTTGGCACAACTGGAGACCTCTTAAGTTACCACTATAAGTCCCTAGTGAATGGTACTTAGGTACCCAGGGCAGGGGGTACTAAGGACAGTCCCCTGAGGGCAGCAGCACTGAATGTGCCACCCTCTAGGGCCATCCATCCAGATGCACCCAGCACTGCCAATACAGCCTGAGTGCTCTGGTTGGTACAAACCTAAAAAGTAAACACGACATGGCACACTGTCTGTGTGCCCTGCCAACTATACACTGTATACCATATAGATAAGTCACCCCTCTGGCAGGCCTTCCAGCACTAAGGCAGGGTGCACTATATTGTATGTGAGAGCATAGCTGCATGAGCAATATGCCCCCACAGTGTCCTTACCAAACCTGGGACATAGTGAGTGGACAGAGCAGCCATTTTACTTCATGTGCTGGACACTGGTCAGTACGAGTTTCAAGGCTACATGATGGCCTCGCTGAACCCTGGGTTGTTTGGTATCAAACAACTAAGAATGATAAATCCAAACTGGTATCAGTTTTGGATTTATTACTAAGTGTACCCTGTGGCACCCTTAGAAGTGCCCCCTGGGAAAGCGAACTAGCCTGGCATGGTTGCTGACTGGTTCTAACCAGCCTGCCACTTCTAGACAGCCAATCTACAACCTTGGGGAGAGAGATTCTTCTCTTTGGGTTGCAGACAAAGCCCTTTTTGGGTAGAGAGATTCTTCTCTTTGGGTTGCAGACAAAGCCCTTACTGGGTGGAGGTGCCAACACCCCCTCCCTCAGGAATGTGCACTGCCCCGGCAGCGAGCTTCAAAGGGCTTGTAGCCTTTGAAACTCGACCCCCAGGCCTGCTGCTAGCAGAAGATGGCCGCCTTTGCTGCACACCCCCACTTTTGGTGGGAGCAACAGTGGGAAAACTACACAAAGGGTAGGAGCAGTGGCCACAACTGGCATGTACCACCCCTAAGGTGTTACCTGTGAGATGGACACTCCATTTCATTTTCTTCCATCTTAAATGGAAGGAAAATAGCCAATCAGGTATAGGGATGTGACCTCTGCCCAGTGGAAGTGGTCACTTAGTGGGTATAGCCACCCTAAGGTAGATGACCTATTGGTCACTACCAGGGTCCCTCTAAAACGCCCCCTAAATTTAATATTTAGAGGGCAGCCCTAGACCAAGACTTTGGATTTGACGGACAAAAAGAAGACCAACAGAAGAAGATCCAAAGCACAAGAACTGTGGACCTGCTGCATCAAAGAAAAGGCGTCAAACCGTGCCTGCTGTACCCAGGACCCGAAAATGACTGCTGAGGAACTGCTGGACAACTAGAAAACTCTACAAAAACACCGGAGGATCTCTAGGCTTCGTAAATCACCCAAGAACTCCCTCCAGAGTGGAGGTACCACTCTAAAAACGTCAAGGAACCAGCAAGCCAGTGAGGGTCACTTCACTGACCAGCCACTAACTCCAGAACCGGACATCACAGCTGGACCAAACTTCATCCCAACAACTGCGAGGACAACCCCCACCAGTGTGCAAAGTTTGCTGGCACTCTACCTTCCAGTGGTCAAACCGTGCCAATACCCTGAGTATTGGTCAGCTAACATCAGACACCAAGAAAAACAGCCCCCCCCCCGGCTGCAAAAGGACCAGTAGGAAGCCCCAGTCAAGGGACTTCAGGAACACCTGGATCTCCCACCAGAGTGCCCCAGTTGTCCTGAAAATGGCCCTTGAACCAACTTACCTCCTGCTCCTGAGGGCATCTTTGTGCACAGCTCCTGGCTCACCGAATCACACTGCACCAGGCCGCCCTGTGTCCTGCACCAAAGTACCTGCTGTGCCCTAAGGATCCCCCAACCTCGACACTCCAAGGGGACCCCCAGGATCAATCTTTCAACTTGTCTGTGCAGTGATTTTCCAAGTGGTCCGTCGCAGTGCCACCGGCTCCAGAGACCTTCTCCCGCTGCTCCCTCCTGAACTGCGAGCCACCTGAACTTCTCCAGCTGGCACAGTGTGCCCACCTACGACCTTGCCAACCTGCAAAGAAGAACGTGGTAAACCAACTGTACGATTTTATAAGTATTTTTAAAGTTGATCCTCCATTGATTCCTATGGTGCGTAATTATGCACAAAAATACAATTTTTTATTAAAATTCATATTTTGAAGAGTAATTAACTAAATCTGATCATCTTGGTCCTAAAATGTATATAAAAATCTGAAGCATTTTTATAAATTTGTTTCGAGTTATTCCTTTGAGCGTGTGAGTTGCAAGATTGATGCTGTGAGTACAACAAATGCTGTACACTTCCCCAGGACAGGCCTAACTGCTCGACCAAGCTACTTTAGAAAGTAGAGCATTAGGTGGTCTAGCTTTTGCCTCTGTAAACCAATGTATGGTTGCCTGGACCCCTGCACAGTGTGCCTAGCTTTGCACACTACACAGTGGAACAGCCTTGTACAAGATCTGCAGCATGGTGGAAGCTTTTGCCTATTTAAGTTTATAAGTTTTCATAATTCACGTGCAGCATCACAGGAAGACTGAAAGGTTTTTCCAGGTATTGCGTTTAGAATTTTCAATTCTATTAAGGACACGGAGGCGAGGATTATGCTTCTCTTTCTATGCTTTAATAACTTCAGCAGCCAATTAAAAAGACTTTTCACAAAAAACTACAAATCCCATGAACCCGCTATTGCACTAGAATGACCATAGAGTCCAGCCCTATAAAACCTTCCTGACACAAAGTCTCTTCCTCTTTCTTTGCATATAGACATAGCTCCTGCACTAATGCCGAAGAGTCACAATTAAACCTGGAGTCCAGAAAAAAGAAGAACGACGAACTTCCGAACCAGAACGATGAACATCCCATCAACAACGAGGAAGGAGAAGCAAGACTCCTCAGTGGAAATCCAGGCGATGGAATCTGAATCATTTATCCTCTTGATCCAGGACAAAGAAAATAACGAGCCATAAACACTGTCTTATATATAATAGAGCAGATAAAGTCAAACACTTTTTTTTATGTACACAATACAATATCAGGGTGGGAATTTATTATTATTATGTGTTTTAAAAACACATCAACATTATGAAAAACAAAGTATAAATACATCAAGAAACATGAAAGCCGAACAATAATCATGGGTGGGATAATCCTCGCCTCTGTGTCCTTAATAGATAGAATTGAAAACTCTAAACACGATAGATAGAAAATTTTTCATTCTATGTCAGGACCGGAGGCTCTGATTATGCTGTTTAAAGTCTTGCCGTTACTACTGACAACACATCCAAAATAAATCTATAATCAAACCTTTTAAACGTGGAATCCGAGGACTAATCTGCTGCGTTCAAGATATCTTCTAAACGAGAACCAAGAGTAAAATACTTTGATGCCATAGCACCCCTCACGGAATGCGCCCCAAATTTGGAAGTATCAATACCCGCTTCAGACAAAATCCATTTCACCCATCTGGCAAGAGTAGCTGAAGAAACAGGTCTAAATGGTTTTTGGAGTGAAATAAGCAGCTGGCCCAACATATCGGAGCGAAATTCAGAAGTACTCACCTCATAATCTTTTAGGCATTGAACAATGCAAAGTTTGTTATTATCCGGAAATGCTGGATAGGATATCAACCTGGTGTTGCACTTAGTCCTTCAAGATATAACAAATGAAACACCTTCAGGAGAGAAAAGTCTCCCTGCCAATTCTAAAGCTTTAATGTCAGAAACACGTTTACAAGAAATGAGACAAAGCAGGATAGTAAGCTTGGCAGAAAGTTGTTTCCTGGAGATCTAAAAACCCTAGAACAATGTTAACATCCCAGAGCTCCGAGTACTTGGGTAGAGGGGGATTTAACATCCTAATGCCCCGAATCAGTTTACAAACAACAGGTAACTGACCAACAGGTCTACCATCAATAAAGACACGGCTGGCAGAAATGGATGAACAAACATTTTTGACAGAATTATAAGCCATCCCAGAGGCGGCTAAAGATGCCAGAAAATTCAGGATCATAGTCCAATCCGCATTAAAGGGATCTGAACCCTGTGAAGAACACCAACTACACCAGCGTCTCCAAGCTGAGGCTTAACATTCATGTATGTTGGGGGCCCAGGATTGATTGATGAATTCCTGAGCTTCGTTTGAAAGGCCTGGGAGACTCCAATTTTGCCTAAAAGATGCCAAGCTAGAAGAGACAGTTGACCTGACAGGATCAAGGGGTTAGGAGACCCCGCTGGATCCAGAAGGAGGTTCCAACGCCAGGGCAAGAGACTGGGGGGAGCACAGGCTAGCTCCATCATGACGGGAAACCAAGGCTGGGCTCTCCAAAATGGAGCGATCAAAACCTTGTCCGCTTCTTGTCTCTGAAGATGAGCTAGGACCCTGGGAATCATTACAAATGGAGGGAATGCATCAGAGAGGAAAGGAGTCCAATCTTGGAGAAAAGCATTGGTAGCCCTTGCTCCCGGATCCAGACGCCAACTGAAGTACGTCGGGAGTTGAGAATTCAGATGGGGAGCAAAAAGCTTAATTGTGCACGGACCCCACAACCTCATGACAGACCTGAAAACTCACGGGTGCAACCTCCAATCGCTGGAATCCGTCAAATGACGGGAGTGCCAATCCGCAATCACATTCCATTGACCTGGTAAGTACTCCGCTGTCACAGAAATGTGATTGTGAAGACAATAATACCAAAAGTCTTTGGCAATCTCCATCAATAAAGGTGAATGGGTCCCCCCCAGCTTGTTCACGTATCGAACCGCTGAAACATTGTCCATCCTGAGAAGAATGCAACATTTCGCTTTGCCCACGGTGAAGCTGCGAATTGCAAAGGAGCCTGCTAAGAGCTCCAGGCAATTGATATGCAGAGATAGTTCCTGCTGGGACCAGCGACCCCCAGTAGAGATATGGCTGCAATGAGCCCCCAAACCCCACAGACTGGCATCCGCTTCTATGATCAGGTCCGTGGAGCAGGGAAAAATGGCTCTCCCATTCCATGCTTCCATGTGAGATAAACACCAAGAGATTTCTATCTTCGCCTCCTCCGAAAGGGGAACTGACTGGGAGTAAGACAAGCCCTTGTTCAGGTGCATGATCTTGAGGAGTTGAAGAAACCTGTAATGCAGGGGCCCCGGAAAGATCGCTTGAATAGAAGAGGCTAGCAGTCCCACCAGGTGAGCCAGGGACCTCAAGGATACAGTCGTCTTGGACAAGGCTAGTCTCAATTCTCTCTTGATATTCCTCACTTTTGTTGGAGGAAGAATCAACTGAGCTGAGGGTGAGTCCACCAGGAAACCTAGGAATTCTATAGATTGAGAAGGGATTAGAATGGATTTTTGGATGTTGATGGCAAAGCCTAAATATTGAAGGAGAGAAATCGCCCATTCCAAGTGGGTCATAACCGTCTGGGGAGATTGGGACATAATTATTATGTCGTCCAGATAAATGATCAGGCAAATGCCCCTGGTTCTCAGACATTCCACAACTGGCCTCATTCGTTTCGTGCAACACCACGGGGCTGAAGGGAAGAACCTTGAATTCATAGATTTTTCCCTCCCAACGAAACTGGAGGAAACGTCTCTGGGGAGGGAAGATAGGAACGGATAGATAAGCATCTTTCAGGTCCAGACGGACCATCCAATCTCCAGTCCGGAGAATGTCCCGTAGTAAATGGATGCCCTCCATTTTGGAATGGCGATACAGAATCCACTGATTGAATTCCTTTAGATTGAGGACTAATCTTGAGCAGCCACCCTTATTATCTAAATAATAATATTTATCACTAAACCTCGGGGATGCAACTCTGTTTTCTCTATTGCATCCTTGGATAGAAGCTCCTGAATCTCTTTTTGAATGATTATCTGATCTGCGTGGGAAAAATACAGAGTGCTGGGAAAAGGAAGTTGAAGAGGAGATTGAAAGAACTCTATCTTGAATCCCCAAACGGATTCTAGCACCCACGGGTCGTTTGAAATTTGTTGCCGATTGTGATAGAAACATTGAGTGGGACCCCCTAAGGAAACCTCTTCCCACAAAATAATTCTCACCTGCAGAGGAGGAATCCTGGATGGCGGCGGCTGTGCCCCTGAACCTTCCTCTACAGAAACGGCCTCTGAAGGAACGTCTGGAAGGGTAGAAGGAGGAGGCTTGGTCCTGATAGACACCTCAACCTCTGTGACCCTGGAAGCTGTCTCCGGTTGGATTCTGTATGCAAGTTCCAGGATCTTAGTCAGAGGACCTGACAAGTCCAAAAGCTTGTCCTGACAGGATTTCCAAGCCCTATCGATACCCTTCTTAGGGTCCTTAGTATATTTTTTCAGGTAGGTCACCACTGATGGGTCTATCTAGGGAGTCTCGGCCACCTTGTCGGGAAGATCAGGTCTGGGGCATTCAGAGCTCAAACATGCGCGTACCTCCTTATCGAACTCTTGTCGAATGTGGACTTTCACATAGTCAGTGACTTCAGGAGGAGGGATCCAAGCCGTAGATCTGGGGTGTATAATCTCACCCAGTTCAAAAGTTAACAGTTTTGCCTGCTTAGGGTTGGAGGTATGATGGGTTTTTGCCTTACGCTTGCGTGGTGGGCGCGAATCAGTTTTAGACGAACCCCGAGAAGAGGAAGCGTTGGAATCATCTGATAACTCTTCAGAGCGGGGTTCAGCAGGCATACTGTAGGGATGCTCATTAGCCAAAGAAGCCGCAAGTTTCTGGAAGGCTTCAGAGTGAATTTCTTTAGAAGGCAAAGACATGGACTCTTCACTAAGGCCCCCGGCGGGGGGAAGCCAGCCTTGTTGTTGAGCAAACCCGTAAAGGTGATCCTTTAATGGGGTAATAGCTTTAACCAATGCATCATTAACGGTTTGGTGCATGCCTGCGTCCAATGCCTGCGTCCAATGCCTGCACAAGATCCTGTTCAAAGGAGCCGGTGTGAGCTTCTTCAAAATAGTAATTCTCATCCCCCTCTTGATATTCTTCATACATAGCTGGTTAGAATGAGAGCAACCCAGAGTAAACAGAAATATATATATATAATGATGATCACACTGTGATCAAGGGGGAGGATAAAAGGGGGGAGCTGTAAATTCTGACCCCAAATTGCAGAAACTGAAATAGAGTGTGGAGGAGCACTCATACAGCTCTAGGTAAATCCTTGATTTAATTTTACAACCCTGGAGCACCAAATTTGGCAGAGCGTTCAGGGGAGCACAGGGGACGGAGGCCCCGTAATTATGGAGAGGCCCCACGGTGTTCAGAAACTCAAGAACACACTGGGTACAGCTGCACTGAAAACTACGGGACGCACGAGCCGGGATATTCTCCTAATGAGAGGGAACACGTTTGACGGCTCGCGCGTACCCGGGGCGCGCTATAAACATAAAAATAGGACAGTCCAGGCTTCCAGAAAGGGCTCCTGCTCCACAACAACGTGAGTGGCAAACCGCCAGGTTCACAATTTTAAAAAATAAAAGGTAACACTGTAAAACACAATAAAGAACAAGGAATAAACAGCGCGGAAGCCACTCATAAGGTGAAACAACAACACTGTAAGCAATACAGGAAAACAATCGCGTAAGAGGTAAAACTAGAATTAACTGGCTGCGAAGCAGCAAAGAAAGAGGAAGAGACTTTGGGGGTTATTACAACTTTGGAGGAGGTGTTAATCCGTCCCAAAAGTGACGGTAAGGTGACGGATATACCACCAGCCGTATTACGAGTTCCATAGGATATAATGGACTCGTAATACGGCTGGTGGTATATCCGTCACTTTACCGTCACTTTTGGGACGGATTAACACCTCCTCCAAAGTTGTAATAACCCCCTTTGTGTCAGGAAGGTTTTATAGGGCTGGACTCTATGGTCGTTCTAGTGCTATAGTGGGTTCATGGGATTGGTAGTTTTTTTGTGAAAAGTCTTTCTAATTGGCTGCTGAAGTTATTAAAGCATAGAAAGAGAAGCATAATCAGAGCCTCCGGTCCTGACATAGATTTAAGAAGGGATAGGGTAGGATTCGGTATCAGTCCAAGTGTGACACGTTTGTGACCTGAAGAGAAACCCATAATGCCATGTGGATTAGAGCACATTGTAGGCTTGCTGCTACTTTCAACAACATTTGCCTCTTGCAACAGGCATTCAATAAATTGTGTGTTTTCTAATGTTGTACATAAAAAGCCTTTGCATTTATACAATCAATATGGTCTTGCTTTATTTCGTTATTTTTGTAGAAATGTAAATCTATTCTCCTGGTGAAGGATAGATGACACCCCAAAACTTGTTGGGGAAATTGAAAAAGTGTGTAAACGATATTTCAAAAGCTCCGAGGGATATTTTCTATTGTGAATTCATTTGAATTATATATAAACTGGATGCACTGTATGTCTATATAGTGTGCCATTTTATTGGAATATAGGTTTGATTCTTGGAGCCAGCGTTTGATAAAAGAGTCTTCGGTTCTCCTTGTTCTGCAGCTGTTTGCATTGCTACTTTAGCGCCTGCTGGCGTCGCTGCGCTATGTCCCAACTGTGGCTCCATATTCGTATGCAGCCCTTTCTCGTTAATAATGAACCTTTACCTTAGTCTGTTGGTAGCCTGGTGGCCCTTAGTACCTATGAATTCATCTCTCGTTCACCGTGAAATACCTCCTGTACTTTGTAAGGGCTGCCTCTAGCTCTGGAATCAGGGCCAGTGTTACCCTACTAATCAAGACATGGCCTGACTCTGCCCCCGTTGACTCGGCCTCTGTGCTGCACTCTGAAGCCCGGGCCCTGTGGACTTGGCGCTTTACAGGGCAACCATTGCACACAAGTAATCAGCGTCTTCCCACTCGCTACAGGTTCTGCTTAAAGTGCTCCCCAACACTTCCCACCTCGCCAGTGGCGTAGCGTGGGTTGTCAGCACCCGGGGCAAGGCAAGTAATTTGCGCCCCCTAACCCGTGGATTTTAGCACTCGAGTCTCTTCCAAGATGTTGCGCCCGGTGCGGCCGGCCCCCCCTGCACCCCCCACGCTACGCCACTGAATTACAACATTATCTTACAGCCGGGGTTGTAACTCCCCAGGCAACGCCGCCGTTGCTTACTTGAAGTAAGTTTTGCTTGGCTCAGCCGTAACCTGCTCCAGCCTTGTCTCCGGCCCAGGCTGGCAGATGGCGAAAGGACGGGCCCCGCTGCATTGTACTGCACACTGATATAGCGCTTACCATCCTTCTGTGTGGCGCTTAAATGCCTGCTTCCTTGGCAGCAAGCCTCGCTCCGGAGGGAGTCTGCTCCAGAGGAGGGGCCTTTACATCTTCACTTTAGAGGGGAGAAGAGTCATTCGTTTGTGCAGCCAAAATGTTTAACTGTTGGTGCAATCTGAAAATTGTGGTCTTGTTCCTTTGTCGTGTCTAAGCCTTCGGACCGCTCCATGCTTCCTTGGTGTGGATCATTTCTATGTAACTCACTGCAGACCTATGTGTGTAACACCCTGCACACCCATGTGTGTAACACCCTGCAGACCCATGTGTGTAACCACTGCAGACACATGTGTAACCCACTGCAGACCCATGTGTGTAACACACTGCAGACCCATGTGTGGAACCCACTGCACACCCATGTGTGTAATACCCTGCAGACCCATGTGTGTAACCCACTGCAGACCCATGTGTGTACACTCTGCAGACCCGTGTGTGTAACCCACTGCACACCCGTGTGTGTGACACACTGCAGACCCTTGTGTTTAACCCACTGCACACCAATGTGTGTAACCCACAGCAGCCACGTGTGTAATACCCTGCAGACCCATGTGTGTAACACCCTGCAGACCCATGTGTGTAACCCACTGCAGACCCATGTGTGTAACCCACTGCAGACACGTGTGTAACCCACTGCACACCCATGTGTGTAACCCACTGTAGACCCATGTGTGTGACCCACTGCAGACCCATGTGTGTGACCCACTGCAGACCCGTGTGTGGAACCCACTGCAGACACATGTGTGTAACACCCTGCAGACCCATGTGTGTAACCCACTGCAGACCCATGTGTGTAACCCACTGCACACCCATGTGTGTAACCCACTGCAGACCCATGTGTGTAACCCACTGCACACCCATGTGTGTAACCCACTGCACACCTATGTGTGTAACCCCCTGCAGACCCATGTGTGTAACCCACTGCACACCCATGTGTGTAACCCACTGCAGACCCATGTGTGTAACCCACTGCAGACACGTGTGTAACCCACTGCAGACCCATGTGTGTAACCCACTGCAGACCCATGTGTGTAACCCACAGCAGACGCATGTGTGTAACACCCTGCAGACCCATGTGTGTAACCCACTGCAGACGCATGTGTGCAACCCACTGCAGACCCATGTGTGCAACCCACTGCACACCCATGTGTGTAACACCCTGCAGACCCATGTGTGTAACCCACTGCAGACGCATGTGTGTAACCCACTGCAGACCCATGTGTGTAACCCACTGCAGACACATGTGTGTAACACCCTGAACACCCATGTGTGTAACCCACTGCAGACACATGTGTGTAACCCACTGCAGACACATGTGTGTAACCCACTGCAGACCCGTGTGTGTAACGCCCTGCACACCTGTGTGTGTAACACCCTGCACACCCGTGTGTGTAACTCACTGCACACCCATGTGTGTAACACCCTGCACACCCATGTGTGTAACCCACTGCAGACGCATGTGTGTACCCACTGCAGACCCATGTGTGTAACCCACTGCACATCCATGTGTAACCCACTGCAGACCCATGTGTGTAACACCCTGCAGACCCATGTGTGTAACACCCTGCACCCCCATGTGTGTAACCCACTGCAGACCTGTGTGTGTAACGCCCTGCACACCCATGTGTGTAACACCCTGCACACCCATGTGTGTAAGCCACTGCACACCCATGTGTGTAACACCCTGCACACCCATGTGTGTAACCCACTGCATACGCATGTGTGTAACCCACTGCAGACCCATGTGTGTAACCCACTGCACACCAATGTGTAACCCACTGCAGACGCATGTGTGTAACACCCTGCAGACACATGTGTGTAACACCCTGCAGACACATGTGTGTAACCCACTGCAGACCCATGTGTGTAACACCCTGCAGACCCATGTGTGTAACCCACTGCAGACCCATGTGTGTAACCCACTGCAGACCCATGTAACACCCTGCAGACCCATGTGTGTAACCCACTGCAGACCCATGTGTGTAACCCACTGCAGACCCATGTGTGTAACCCACTGCACACCCATGTGTAACCCACTGCAGACCCATGTGTGTAACACCCTGCACACCCATGTGTGTAACACCCTGCACACCCATGTGTGTAAGCCACTGCACACCCATGTGTGTAACACCCTGCACACCCATGTGTGTAACCCACTGCATACGCATGTGTGTAACCCACTGCAGACCCATGTGTGTAACCCACTGCACACCAATGTGTAACCCACTGCAGACGCATGTGTGTAACACCCTGCAGACACATGTGTGTAACACCCTGCAGACACATGTGAGTAACCCACTGCAGACCCATGTGTGTAACACCCTGCAGACCCATGTGTGTAACCCACTGCAGACCCATGTGTGTAACCCGCTGCAGACCCATGTAACACCCTGCAGACCCATGTGTGTAACCCACTGCAGACCCATGTGTGTAACCCACTGCAGACCCATGTGTGTAACCCACTGCACACCCATGTGTAACCCACTGCAGACCCATGTGTGTAACACCCTGCAGACACATGTGTGTAACCCACTGCAGACCCATGTGTGTAACCCATTGCAGACCCATGTGTGTAACCCACTGCAGACCCATGTGTGTAGCCCACTGCAGACCCGTGTGTGTAGCCCACTGCAGACCCATGTGTGTAGCCCACTGCAGACCCATGTGTGTAGCCCACTGCAGACCCATGTGTGTAGCCCACTGCAGACCCATGTAACACCCTGCAGGCCCATGTGTGTAACCCACTGCAGACCCATGTGTGTAACCCACTGCAGAGCCATGTGTGTAACCCACTGCACACCCATGTGTAACCCACTGCAGACGCATGTGTGTAACCCACTGCAGACCCATGTAACACCCTGCAGACCCATGTGGGTAACCCACTGCAGACCCATGTGTGTAACCCACTGCAGACCCATGTGTGTAACCCACTGCATACGCATGTGTGTAACCCACTGCAGACCCATGTGTGTAACCCACTGCACACCCATGTGTGTAACCCACTGCACACCCATGTGTGTAACCCACTGCACACCCATGTGTAACCCACTGCAGACGCATGTGTGTAACCCACTGCAGACCCATGTATGTAACCCACTGCAGACCCAGGTGTGTAACCCACTGCAGACCCATGTATGGAACCCACTGCAGACGCATGTGTGTAACCCACTGCAGACGCATGTGTGTAACCCACTGCAGACCCATGTGTGTGACCCACTGCAGACCCATGTGTGGAACCCACTGCAGACCCATGTGTGTAACCCACTGCAGATCCATGTGTGTAACCCACTGCACACCCATGTGTGTAACCCACTGCAGACCCATGGGTGTAACCCACTGCATTTGTGCACTGCCTTAACTTACTGGCCGTGCTCCAACCCCAGCTCTCAGCTGGGCAATGCTCTCGCTGGCTGCATCTCTGAGTCATAGATTATTCACTTTTCTTTTGTTAATAAACCCCTTTTGGCTTCAAATTGTCATGTGAGCAGATGTTATACATATAAACTCTCTAGGAGGCATGTGCCTTTTTGTATGCATCTGGCATAACATTTGCTAGGTGTGTGATGCATTCGACCATCAGTGTTATTTCCCGCCTTGGGTCTGGGCCCTTTAATAATCACCCCACACACCTGTGCCTGACCTCGGCACCACAGGATCTGTAAGTTTATGCGCTGTACTAACTGGGCTCGTCTAGACTAGTTAGTTCTTGGGTGACACTCGGAAATCTTTACCAGTTGTGTCCTGAGTGGACCTGGCACTGTGCTGTGCCCCCCAGAATGAATGTGTTATTTAATGGTGCCTTGTACTGGGCCCTGGTGCTTCACAATCACTCCCCTTTCTCCACTATAGTAACTACTGTTTTACCTGCATGCTGTACTTAACCCCCTTGGAGCCCCTGTCCTCTCGGGGTCCTATTCTCAGCGGAACCCCCTTACCCCCAGCTAGTGAGGAAAGAAGGCGGAGACACAACCAACCCACTGAACACATTCAAACACCAGCCCAACCTGTAGGAAGGCTACTAAACATGTCCAAACCGCACGGAAACTGGTCAGAACCTCATCCAACGCCTTCAGGGATGAAAACCAGACACTGAGCTTCTCATGGTCTGTCTCTGGAGCCAAAGAGGCACTAGACTGATGTCTAAGAGAGAGCTCATGCACTAGACTGATGTCTAAGAGAGAGCTCATGCTTCAAGGCGACGGCAGCGTGCCATCCTCTGAACCCTCCGCTCCAGTCCCACCGCACTCCCAGAGCCTCCTCACAGCGCGCAGCCTCGCGCCTCACACCCACCGAGGTCTCTAGTCCCACCGCACTCTCAGAGCCTCCTCACAGCGCGCAAACTCAGGCCTCACACCCACCGCACTCCCAGAGCCTCCCCACAGCGCGCAACCTCAGGCCTCACACCCACCGAGGTCTCCAGTACCACCGCACTCCCAGAGCCTCCTCACACCAACCGAGGTCTCTAGACCCACCGCACTCCCAGAGCCTCCCCACAGCGCGCAACCTCGCGCCTCACACCCACCGCACTCCCAGAGCCTCCCCACAGCGCGCAACCTCAGGCCTCACACCCACCGAGGTCTCCAGTACCACCGCACTCCCAGAGCCTCCTCACACCAACCGAGGTCTCTAGACCCACCGCACTCCCAGAGCCTCCCCACAGCGCGCAACCTCAGGCCTCACACACACCGCACTCCCAGAGCCTCCTCACAGCGCGCAGCCTCGCGCCTCACACCCACCGAGGTCTCTAGTCCCACCGCACTCTCAGAGCCTCCTCACAGCGCGCAAACTCAGGCCTCACACCCACCGCACTCCCAGAGCCTCCCCACAGCGCGCAACCTCAGGCCTCACACCCACCGAGGTCTCCAGTACCACCGCACTCCCAGAGCCTCCTCACACCAACCGAGGTCTCTAGACCCACCGCACTCCCAGAGCCTCCCCACAGCGCGCAACCTCGCGCCTCACACCCACCGCACTCCCAGAGCCTCCCCACAGCGCGCAACCTCAGGCCTCACACCCACCGCACTCCCAGAGCCTCCCCACAGCGCGCAACCTCAGGCCTCACACCCACCGAGGTCTCTAGACCCACCGCACTCCCAGAGCCTCCCCACAGCGCGCAACCTCAGGCATCACACCAACCGAGGTCTCTAGACCCACCGCACTCCCAGAGCCTCCCCACAGCGCGCAACCTCAGGCCTCACACCCACCGAGGTCTCTAGACCCACCGCACTCCCAGAGCCTCCCCACAGCGCGCAACCTCAGGCATCACACCAACCGAGGTCTCTAGACCCACCGCACTCACAGAGCCTCCCCACAGCGCGCAACCTCAGGCATCACACCAACCGAGGTCTCTAGACCCACCGCACTCACAGAGCCTCCCCACAGCGCGCAACCTCAAACCAACCTCTGCACTCTTCGGCAACCCTAGATCCCAACCAGAAACCTTAAGTGCTGATAGTTCATCAAATGGAAAAATAACAACAAAGCCGAACTCTTTCATCGACGTTTGATATCTATGTGAAAACACGAAAGGGAACCCCGGAGACCCAGCGGTGCAGATCACCTTTCACAGCCGCGGTCTGTGCTCTGCGCTCCCACAGACCGCTACACAACCCCGGACTCACAGCCAGGGCCCCTGGTCTCCCCACAGCCCTGCCTGAGAGGTCAGCGCATCCTCTGCGTGCCTTCCTCTCCCTGCCCCCTCTGTACTCGAGTAAAGTACCCGTCCACCTCGTTACACCTCATAAACTCGCATGTTACAGTCCTGGCAGCATGTAACCTTCTCTAACCTAGGGACTCACCCGCTCTCATAACTCACAGGGTATCCTCTGTGCAACAGCTGCTTTAACCACTGACGTTTAGTTGCGGAGTAGTGTGTTACCAGCCATGAAGCGCCTCGGCGCCTGCTCAGGGGTAGCAGGCACTATATAAAACATGTGAGTATCTGTTGCAGGGAGCCCTTCCCAATCAGAGGCAGCGTGCCCTCTCACAGCCAATCACTCTGTCCAATACACCCACGCGCCACGCATGCACTGAAGGTGGGAAGTCAGTCACAGCTGGAGCGGGGTGAGGCCCACCCTTGCCGCTGAAGTATCTCAGACGATACAGACCTACCGAAGGGCCATTGACTCTTCGCATGAAAGCTGCCCGGAACCTCCACGAACATGTACAGAAACTCACCCGACACCTGCACTCTGCGCCTGTGACAAGGTGACTGAGCTCCTCTGTCAATGACTCACAATGTCTGTACTGGGGGGTACTTTATCTCCTCTATAGGATGGATCGTGCCCCGCTAGCTCTGTACCTGTCGGATGCCTTACAGCTCTTAAAGGACTCACCTTCGAGAGCCCCCATCTCTGGCAGTGCCAGCAGATGCCACAAGGCCACAGCCCACATGAAAGGTGCGAGGTCTCCCATGGCCTCCTCCGGACAAAGTGCCTCCCTTCTCCTCAGTCACCGCTCTGCCTCTGTAGCGCCGTCTGATCTTGTCTCCGGCTCTCGCAGCGCTGGGCGGGCCCCGGGAGGGAGGGGAGCGCGGACCGTGTACCGGCTCCAATGGTGGCCCTCCCCGCCAGTGACACTACGGTTACTAGGTAGGAAACCCCCGGCACCAGACGTTGGGACCTTGCCAGTCACTGAACCCCTGGAGGCTTCATTCCGTGCCGACCTCTTTGGGTCTGGCCTGGAGGCAGCTCACTCGCTAGACTTATGTTTGCAGAAAAAAATGATAAATAACAAATACATAACTCTATGCAGACATCCAAGAGTTTTCAGACAGCGGCCCTTTCCATTGGTCCGTTCTGCTGTCATTCTCATTTTGCCTCCCCCCGCCCCTAAGATACACCATGGGGCAATGAGTCAGGCTACTTTAACCATTGGCTTCCTCACTGTGCTTGAAGGCACTTGTCCCCTGCACAAGTGTATACTCACCAGCAAAAGTAGTGCACCCCAGTGCCTGGGATGCTCAGCCGTTGTGCCAATGTACGTTTACTGTGCTGTGCCCGACATGTCCTGGCACCAAGAACTGCTCGCTTCAGGTCGCTTTCCCTCGTTCACTGGATAGCGGCAGCTCTCCCTTCACCTATATAGTCTTGTTGTGAGAGCTTTTGGGTAATTAGGAGCTATAGTGCAGCCGTAGCTTCCTACCCTCGAAAATACCAGCCCTCGTGCAGGGCTTTAAGTGGGCCGGGTCCCTCCGGGTCTCAGACTAACCGTAATAGAAAACAGAGGTCGAAACGGGACCCTAACAGGCCCTACATTCATGCCCTTAACGTAACCTCCCAAAAACATTGATTGAGTACCGAACGATGAATGTAAAAAATGTTAACAGAATCCATGTCAGTGATGCCTGTTCTGTTTATAGTTCACGTTTAGCACTGCCACGAATGCAAGATTAAGTCAATTATTTCCAGGATGCTGTATTTTTGGTGCAGCCTACAGAATGTATACTTTGAATTCAGTCCCCTCCAGGTGTTTCTGAGGGGCCACTATTGACAGCGCTGGAGTTCAGGCTGAAGGCAGGGCCTGTTTCTTGCAGTTCAAGTCTGTGGGTCACAGAGGGGCTCATGCAATCCTTGGCCTCTCTGCAGAGCGCACAGAGCAAGGGACACCCTTTCCACCTGTGAGTATGTGTAAATGTGTGCGAAGCAGTAACACATTTGTCAAAATACTGACAGGTGAAAGCCAGAAAAAGAATAAAGAGCTTTCAGATAAGTGGGTGAGTTACGTGGGGAGGGTGAAGTGAGGGAGATGTGTAGAACTGCACTCAAGAGAGTGAAAACAGGGTGTTTAAGAGGAGAGAGACGAGGTGTAAAAAATGCAGATGGATGAGATGTGGAAAGACGAAGGGTGGACATGCCTAATAGAGAGAGAACAGAACGAGAGTAATTGATACACTCTAAAGAGCACAACCATTCCCACAACCTCAATAACAATTTCAGAATTTAGACATTTTCAAATATTAGTTACAATAAAGTCCAACAGAGTAGGTTTCTTCACTTTTGTTAACTACGCAAAGACGATTTTAATTTTTAAATGCTTTATTTTCTTTGGAAGATTGTGCTCTGCGTTTGGAAGCCGGGTCTCTAGTTGGCAGAGGTGTGTACCCTGTCCAAGTAGGGACCACAGTCCTAGTCAGGGTAAATTAGATACAATCCATACATTAACCTGTGCTCACCCTCTGGTAGGCTTAACTTAAGAGGCAATGTGTAAATTATTTGTGCAACACTTAAAACGGTATAACAGTGAAAAACATCATACAAAAATAATCTACACCAGGTTACGAACATAGATCTTAATTTAATGAAAAAAATGAGACCAAAACGACAAAAATTCAGTAACTACAAGTTGAGATATGAATTTTTAAAAAATATCCGTAATGTAGTGCTTAGAAACTCAAAGAGCCAACAAGGGCTATCTGGTCACACTAGACCAGGGTAAATCCAAAAGTTCAGGGCGACATCGATTGTGCGCAGGTCGCCTACAGGGCTCAACCTTGTCCCACTGAAAAAGTACCTTGTGGAGGGTTGCATTGATGTCGAAGATTCAATGCGAGGGTGATGCGTCATTCATACCACACAACGCTACATCTACACATTTTTACAAACATATATACAATCATAGCTCTTCGAGAAGCCTTTACTGCGCTTTTATTACTCGGCCCGATTGTGTCTTTTGTCATTGCTCTCCCAAACAGCAACGCTGCAGGGCTTTCACCTGTGTCCGAGTGATGTGTCGAATAGTGAGCTTGTAGTGTAGCATTCAAGACAGTTTGAGGTCGAGCTTTTCCGATGTAGCTCACTAAGCAGCTTTCTTTAATGTACTCATGAAACGTTCAACAAAGCCATTAGCCCGTGGCCAAAGAGTTGTGCTCTTCTGATGCTTAACATTAAGCAGATTGAGAAAGTTTCTGAATTCTTGACTATTGAAATGTGGACCATTGTCAGACTTTAAAGTCACAGGAATGCCCCATGTCCCATAGGTGCCATCTAAGCTCTCAATGACTCTTTCCTGAGTGATAGATGAGAGAGCTTCTGCTAATGGAAAATGGGAATATTCATCCACAGTCACCATCAGGTGATGTCCTTTGTCAAGTGGATCGAAAAGTCAACAGTAATTCTTTCCCATTCGTGCTTTGACAGTTCTGACATACTCAAGGGGTGTTGAGTGGTTTTTGATGACGGGCAGTTGCATAGATGACAGGCCTTTAACGCTCTTCCAACTCTTTCATCCAGATGAGGAAACCCGACTTGGTCTTGGAGAGCTGGTTTTGTGGGAATAATTTGATGATGTCCTTCATGGGCCACTACAATTATTTGTTGTTGCAGACTCACCAGATTGACAATTTATGCACACCTCAGGATAATGCTTTCTTGTGTCACAGAATGTTCACCTTTGATATTTATACATTTCTGGGATTCACTGTCACTGCTAAGAAAGAGGTTGAGTATGTTGGTTTCATGGCTGATGTGAAATAATGTCTTTTGGTTTTAGCATGTCAATATCTTGACTCATAGCGGTGACAATCAATTTGTTCCAACGAAATGGCAGCTGGTGTGTTTGATTTCACAATGAAGTGTATGCAGGCTTCAGCTGTATAAGAACGGGTATCTTCACACTGTTTAGGTGCTTTGGAGAAATATGTGGCAGGGTTTTGATCGTTCCCTGGATGATGCACAATTGTGAGGTTGTACTTTTGTAATTGTAGACCCATTCAATGCGCAGAGGCTTCTTGGCTTTTTGATTGCCAAAGACGGTCATTAGTGCTCGATGATCTGTCCCAAGCGTAAAAGGTTTTCTGTACACATGGAAATATTCACAAGCCCACACCACTGCTAAACTCTCTTTTTCAGGTTGAAAATAGGCATGTTCAGTCTGGGACAAACTTTCACTGGCATATGCCACAATATGACTTCAAGCCTTTGGATGTATATTGTGTTATACAAAAATCGCACCAAACCCAACGAGGCTAACGTCAACAACAACTTCTGTATGTAGCTGCTAATCAAAATATGCCATTTCAGTAGCATTTTCAATAGCTTGTTTGATTCTCTTAAAACATGGCTTGCACTCGTGTGACCAGTGAAATTAAACATTCTTTTTCGTCAGCTTTCTCAATGGAGCACTCCCAGTGGCAAAGTCTCATATGTATCTGGAACAGTAACTGGCCATGCCAAGTAATGAGGTAAAATGCAGACATCTTTTGGGGGACTGGCAGTTGACAGTGCTTGTACTTTAGCTGGGTCTGGTGTCATATCACATCAGAAAAGATATCACCAAAGAACTTTAGCTTTATCTTGTTGAATTCATTCACCTCTAAACCTGCATCAGCAAGTAAACAACACACTTGCCTGAGAGCTTTATCGTATTCCTTCTGTGTGTAGCTCTGAAAACATATATATCATCGCAATAGTTGAAAGCTTTCATGACAGGCTGTATGATACGTCTAATGACATTTTAAAAAATCTCTGCAGCTGATGACACTCCAAAACGGAGTCTTTTGTATAGAAACAGACCAATATGTGTAGAAAAAGTTGTAGTGCACCTGCAATTCTCCTCAATCAATCAAATCAATCACAGATTTGTAAAGCACGGCTAATCATTCATGGGGTCACAAGGTCCTCGAGTTCCAACTGATGATATCCTTTATTTAATTCAAGGTGAGAGAAGATCTTCGCACCATTCAATTGTGTTATCATGTCAGCAATGTGCGGACCTGGAAGTTGTTCTCTTTCAACTGCCTTGTTCGCTTGACACATATCCACACAGATCCGTACAGCTCCTTCACTATTCTATTTGGTCACTATCACCATGGGAGAAACCCATGGCGTTAGACCAGTAGAATGCTCAATTATATCATGCTTAGGTAACGATTCCAGTTTCTTTTCAACAGCTTCTTGTGAGTGAAATGCAATTCTTCTGTGTCTTTGAGGATGGACATCTTTATTAATATGCAATGGTACTTTCATAGTCGTAAGTTTCCGTACCCTATGACACAATGAAGGGAATTGACTTACTATTTTATGTTGAGCATTCATGTTGCAGTTTACTAAAATCAGTCCCATATCAGCAGCTGTGCTGAAACGGAGGAAACAGGCACTGGATGCGGTACCTTGAAGCACGTGAATGGGCGCTTGCATAATCGCTACGAATGAACCTTTACTTTTCAAGGGTATCGATGCAGCCCATGTTTACACTTTCGTTTTTGATGGCGTCAGTCTTAGCAATGGAGATAGTTCATTATATTTCTCCTAAGGCATAATATTTATAAATGCTCCACTGTCAATAATGAAAGGTATGGAACAACCTATTATTTTCAGTTTAATTGTCTAACAATGTTTGAATGATTTTGGTGCTTTTGCATATTACATTTTCTTTGACTGGCATTTTTCTTCACATATGGCCAGTCCAACATGCGCGCATTTATCTGAGGTAAACATCGACATTGCACAATCATCTTCTTCACTTTCACTTGATACTGATGAACTTTTTGAGGATGATGTAGATGATGATCGAGTTCATTTGGTGTTGATTTGTCTCAACTAATGTTGTCGCTTGGCCTTCTGGGCCTGTGTCAAACGTCACTTCTGGAACGTTCTGTCAGCCATTTTGTCTTCTCGCCATGACACACTTACTTTTTCCTTCGCCTTGCAAACTGTTACAAAATGGTTCTTGTTAACACATCCTTAATATATCTGCCCAATGGCAAGACATTTACCTGTGCGTGGAAATGACAATCCGTACCTAAAACACAACTTCTTGTTCTTTGGAGACATCACCTTGTGTCCTTCAGCTTTGTGTTTCTGCTTGCTTTTTTTGTTCATGACTGACTCGCTTTGGGCACCTCCGGCCTCCATGGCAGCAGCTTGTCGATAAGAACGTGCTCTTCAGCACCTGGCAGGCATGAGAACTCGCTCCAGGCTAAGAGCTTCTCTCAGCATTTGTCATCTGAATGAATCTGACAGGCTCCCGTCAATAACTCTAAGATGTATTGCTTATTCATAATTAAATTCATTGAATCTACAGTGTTTGATGAGAGTACGCAGCCTCTCAAAAAAAGTATCTATGGTTTCACCAACTCTTTGTCATTATTGACTGAAAATGTACCTTTCGTAATCTACATTCGGCAATTAATTGACCTTGAGATTCATGGCTTCTTTAAGTTGACAGTACATAACTTCATCACTTTGTGGAATTTTCTTTATGGCTTCTTTAACACCATCACCAGCAAGATTCTTGAGGTATTTCATAATCTTTTTGTCATCTGTTTCCTCTAGAGCATCAATGAAATCACCAAATGTCTCTATGCAGGTAGTACATCTATTGCTAAAAGTTTGCTTTTTGGCGGTGTTGAAGGGTGGTGGTGGTGATTTCAGGAAGGAGGCGGCAGTTTAACTGTTCACGGAATTGACTGACACTTCAAATGGAGTTCTCCCCAGCTCAACTTGACGGTCTTGGTGAATTTGTTGATGCACACCATTTTTGAGGCCTTGTGATGTGCTGGCCTCTGGATCATCTTGGGCAGTCTGTGGAACTGTGACCGCGTTCTTGGTCTCTATTGGAGCCCTTCACCTGGAGACTAATGGAGTTGTGCTAACCCGCGACCCGGCAGGTTTGGTGGTGTGCTGCTTCAGGTATGGGGCAGCTCAATAAGCACAACCCTTGTGCTTCTGCTTGGGTTTCCTCGCCCACTGCTGAGGTCGTAGAGCTCTTCTGCTGAGGCTCATGTGAATGTAACAACAGTATGCTATTTTATCAACTATTCTGTCAGCTAGCGCTCTTTTCTGCATCTGCTTGAGGCCACCTTTAGCACTATCACTCGCTTACTGTATAGCTTTATTTTGTGTAGTAGTGCGGTACCTCTCTGCGCGACCTGGCTAGTAGGTTCTTGATTAATGATGTGTAAACTTCTTAATGAAGCTTTCTTTATCTTTAACCACTTCACACTGCACTTTGACTCCACATATGCCAAACGTCAATTCAGCACTTCGACAAAGGCACAAGTGGCACGCACAAGCAGTTTGCTTGGACCATGGCAAACTCTCTGGGAGAGCACTGTCCATCTTCGGGTTAGTTACCCCTTATCCTGTCGCCACTTGTAGTGTCCTCCCCTGCCTGGGTACCCACAAAAGAATACACCAGACACGGAGCTATGTATTACACATCTTTATTCGTCTGAGTGTAGCCGCAAACTCAACATTCTAAACCTGCATTCACTTCACCACTTTCTAACACATGTCACAGCTCTACGGAGCCAAAAGGGTGCCGTATATTCATACTCACACAACACTACAACCGGGGGCAACTCATTCCCCAGAATACAGTCTATGGGCATCAAGGGACTAACTATTACCCTACTCTGGGCCGCCTCCCACCCCACTCTAGGGATACCAGGGCCAAGGGCGGAAGAAGTCCTGCCCATGGGCCTGAGTTACCCTACACACCTGGCTGGTGTACTCCTCTGGGGAAACTGGCCTTTCCACTACCGTGGTCTGGCTAGCCCCAGAATCCCTCAGAGCAGTGACTGGAACCCCATCCATTGTCACCTGGTGGAAGTGACAAAGCCTACCCTCAGGGATCACCAACTTACCCTCTGAGTCCACCTCCTAATTAAGAGAAATTATGGCATGGTCTATGAACCGCTGCTGGGGACTACTTACCCCTAAGGCCATGTGGCAACCCCTGTAAAGGTCCCACCAGTGGGTGGTTTCTCAGAACAGACCGAGTCCCCTTCCTTGTGTCCTAGCTGGGAACACTCAAAGCAGCAGGGTTGGAAATGTGGGGCCTTGGGCCACCGCCCAGCAGAACCTCTACTCTAATTCTCAGAAGGGGGATGGGGACCCTTTCCTCCTCACTTACTCTGGGACTTGTCTGGGTCTCCTTTGACCTCCCCTCACTCTGCTGGAGGGAACATGAAGCACCCTTCTTGGGGTCACTTCTAGACATCTTCCTGTGGATCCTGGTGCTAACCCAGTAGTCTGCCTCCTAAGCAAGCTCCCTGGGTTCAGAAAGCGTACTGTCAAGGCATTGGTGCGGATCTGGAAAACAAAGACTGAACATGTGCTCTTTGCAATCAAGTTATACAGCCTCTGGTAATCCTTTACCTCACTGCCCTTCACCTATTCATCCATTGCCTTGCAAAGGGAATCCACACAATCCACCCAGGTCAGTCCCTGAACTTCTGTCTCTACTTTTCTGGGGTCAAACCAAACTTAAGACCTGCTTCATCAGGGAATACCTCATCCTGTCACCCCCCTGTAGTGCCAGTTGGTGTCCCTCCCTTCAGTAGGAATGTGCCTCCACAGGCTAGCTCCCCAATCCTCCCCAGGGACCTTGTACATATGCCTAGCAATTTCATAAGCCTCAAACCATCTGGCTGTGTCGTCCCCCACCACAAAGTCAGACACCAAACCCTTGAGTATCTGGACCCTCCTGTCAGAGGGCACTGAAGACCTACTGCCACCATCTTGGCTGGACTCAGGTCCCGATCTTTGAGGCTCAACTCCTGAGCCAACATCATGATCCCCTCCTCCATGGCCAATCTTTTCTCCGCCAAGGCTCTCTCCTTCTCCAATCTAAGCTTAGCCAGGTCCAACTTTAGTTTCCTCTCCTCCCTCCTGCCCTCTGGCTCCTCCGGGACAGGCCTCTAGATGAAATGCTGCTTCCAGCCCTGGCATGGGGGGAACGTCCACTCCATCGGCTCCCTGCCCCCCAGGCAGTTCCAGTAAATATTTGTCCCGCTCCACATCATCCTCTATTATCTCATCCTCCTCCTTGTCTGGGGTCACAGGTGCATCCCAAGCTTGTAAGCAGGCCCTCAGCGCCTTTTGCAGCTCATCCTTCCCGGTGAAGTCTTTTACAGAAAGCCCAAACCCCTTGCAGACATCCTTGAGCTGAGCCACAGTGTAACTCTCCAGCTTGCCTAGCTCAGAGTCCATTTTTGCAGATGTAGGACCTCCGGTCAGAGATATGATTTTAGGGGGCAAAAATGCCTGTCGGGGAATAAGAAAAATTTAAAATGCCAACCAGGGAGAGTAGGAAAAAATGCTAATGCTCACTCCCAGGCAAGGAAGGCTGCATGCAGGAAGAGAAAAGCAGGAGTCCAGCAAGTCCAGCAGAGTTCCAGCAGAGTGACAGTCCTTTCCGCAGCACAGCAGTCCTTCTTCCTGGCAGAATGTACTCAAGCCCAGAAGTGTACTGGGTTCCTGGCGTTTGAGTTCCAATGCTTTTATCCAGTGGTGCTTTTGAAGTGGGGGAGACTTCAAAGAGAGTTCTTTGAAGTGCACGGAGTCCCCACCCTTCCTGCCCTGGCTCTAGACTCACTACAGAAGGTTTGAAGCCCTTTGTATGGGGACAGGCACCTCCTATTCTGGTGTAAGTGTCAGCTCTTCCCTCCGATCCTGCCCAGGAAGACAGACAATCAGAATGAAGATGGGTACTCAGTCACACCTACTGTCCCTTTGTTTGTGGCTGTCTAGAGGGACTGCACAAAGCCCAGTTGTCACCCACCCACCCAGAGGTGTATTCAGAGACAGGAAGAAGGCACACAGTGGTTACGGTAAAAAAATACCAACTTTTTAGAAGTGGCTTTTTCAGAATTACAATTTAAAATTTAAGTTCACCATGAGTTAGGATTTTAAATTGTGACTTCAGAGACACCAAAACTCAGGGGTCCCTGCGCTTCCCAATTGGAAAATACACTTATGAAATGTAATAAGGTAATCCCAATGTTAACCGATGGGAGAGACAGGCCTTGCAGTAGTGGAAAACGAATTTAAGAGGTTTTTTTCACTGCCTGGACATGTAAAACTTAAAAGTACATGTCCACTGCACCCTGCCCTTGGGTCTGTCTAGGGCCTAACTTAGGAGTGACAAATGTATTTTAAAAAATGGTTTGGGCCTGGAAAAAGGGTTAACTTCCAGGTCAACACGGCAGTTTAAAACTGCACACACAGGCACTTCAATGGCAGACCTGAGACATGGTTAAAGGGCTACTTAAGTGGGTGACGCAATCAGTGCTGCAGGTCACTAGTAGCATTTAATTTATAGGCCCTGGGTACATGCAGTACACTTTACTAGGGAGTTATAAGTAAATTAATTATGCCAATTGGGTATGAGCCAATGTTATGTTTAGAGGGAGAGCACATGACCTTTAGCACTGGTTATCAGTGGTTAAGTGCACTGAGTCCTAAAACCAAAAAAAACAAATTCAGCAAAAAGTGAAGGGAAGAGGCTAAAAGTCTGGGGATGACCCTGCAGAAAGGGCCAGGTCAAACAGGTGGGTAATGATTGGTGCCTCATCATGGTTCCGTTATGATTATATTGCTTGGGGGATTCTCTAACTTACCAATAGATAAGCTTCTGCCAGCCTCCCCGTCAGGGTGCGTGCATGCTTCTAGGTACTTGTGGTGCAGAATCTTCTGTAAGCGAATACCTTCGATACCCTAAAACCTTTAATTAGGGAACAACCTAACCTTCCGTAGTCTGGCATAATCTGGGTATATCACATCACCAGCACTTACAAATATTTGGCATAATGTATGAAGCGCTAAGATAAAAAAGACGTTGTTCCCGTCACGCCTTGTACCAGTTGTCATTAAGTAGTGTTCTACATGGTCAGCTGAGTATGTATGAAACATCTTCCCAGTTGCTAGATCAGTATGTCCCTTCGGTGCACACTTCCTCTGGCTGAAAATAAAAAGATGATGCTGGGATTGTTTTTGCTTTGCTCATTACTACTGTTCTTTATGTTCAAGGGGTGCAGATGCTCTGCTTCCCATGAACTGTGTGATGTGTTCCATCTCCTGACCGATTTGTTTGCACCAAGCGGTTGCACCCTGCTGCGTGTGCTCCCCTGGGAGGTGGTCCTTCTCTGAGGACATCCTGAGCCTCCTCTGTGGCTGGCCCCGGACAAGTGTAAACAGTGAGCTGAGTAAACCAAGGCAAGCCTTATAGCTCCAGAGTCCAAAGGAAGGAAGGCCTTAAATACGGCTGGCGCTAAGGGGTGCAAGACGCCACTTTTTATAAATCTGACCCAGTGTGTATATGCGGTGCGTGCGTCTGCAGGTTACCAGGGGGTGGGTCGGGTGATTTGGGTGGCAAGGGTATTTTTAGGGTTTAGGGTAGGTCGGGATATTTAAGGGGCAAGGGTATTTTTAGGGTTGGTAGGCTTTAGGGGTTGGGGTTGATAAGGTTATCTATATATGTAGGCTTTTTGCCAACATGCAAAATACTTTCATTTTCGTTGTAAAGGCATGCATGGTAGAGGCATATGGGTAGTAAACTTTTGCGTGGTAAAGGCTTGTGCATTATAATGGACGTGTTGTAAAGGTATGCATGGCTCTGTCATACAGCGTTTGGAGCATTTCTATTGCTGAATATTTTCTGATGGGATCTTGCATTATTGCCTTTCTTGACATATTATTTTGGACTTGGGTAATATGTTGATACTAGCCTTGAAGAAGTTGTTA
The DNA here is from genome assembly GCF_031143425.1 of Pleurodeles waltl. Classification (NCBI taxonomy): domain Eukaryota; kingdom Metazoa; phylum Chordata; class Amphibia; order Caudata; family Salamandridae; genus Pleurodeles; species Pleurodeles waltl. The sequence continues at coordinate 1,710,598,714 of NC_090445.1, read as the reverse complement.
GTGGACTTACCATAGCGTCTACTGACTCCACCTACATCCCTCCACAGTGACTGCTGACTCTACCTACAGCCCTGAGTGACTGCTGACTCCACCTACAGCCCTCCTCAGTGACTGCTGACTCCACCTACAGCCCTCCTCAGTGACCGCTGACTCCACCTACAGCCCTCCTTAGTGACCGCTGACTCTACCTACAGACCTCAGACAATTCTTACACAGGCCTGCCACTGCAGCCTGAGTGAAATAACATCCATGTTATTTCACAGCCATTTTACACTGCACTTAAGTAACTTATGAGTCACCTATATGTCTAACCCTCACATGGTGAAGGTTAGCTGCAAAGTTACTTAGTGTGTGGGCACCCTGGCACTAGCCAAGGTGCCCCCACATTGTTCAGGGCAATTTCCCCGGACTTTGTGAGTGCGGGGACACCATTACACATGTGCACTCCATATAGGTCAGTACCTATATGTAGCTTCACAATGGTAACTCCGAACATGGCCATGTAACATGTCTAAGATCATGGAATTGTCCCCCGAAGCCAAATCTGGTATTGGGGTGCCAATCCCATGCATCCCCGGGGCTCCAGCATGGACCCCGGGTACTGCCAAACCAGCTCTCTGGGGTTTTCTCTGCAGCTACCGCTGCTGCCAACCCTCTTGATAGGCTGTTACCTGATTAGGTAGCCAATCCTCCTCTGAGGGCTATTTAGGGTCTCTCCTTTGGGTTTCTTGTCAGATAACGAATGCAAGAGCTCACCAGAGTTCCTCTGCATCTCTCTCTTCAACTTCTGCCAAGGATCGACCGCTGACTGCTCCAGGACGCCTGCAAAACCGCAACAAAGTAGCAAGAAGACTACCAGCAACATTGTAGCACCTGATCCTGCTGGCTTTCTCGACTGTTTCCTGGTGGTGCATGCACTGGGGGCTGTCTGCCTTCACCCTGCACTGGAAACCAAGAACAAATCTCCTGTGGGTCGACGGAATCTTCCCCCTGCTAACGCAGGCACCAAACTTCTGCATCACCGGTCCTCTGGGTCCCCTCTCATCTTGACGAGCGTGGTCCCTGGAACACAGGAGCTGGATCCAAGTGACCCCGACAGTCCAGTGGTCCTTCTGTCCAAATTTGATGGAGGTAAGTCCTTCCCTCCCCACGCCAGACAGTAATCCTGTGTACTGCGTGATCTGCAGCTGCTAGGGCTTCTGTGCATTTTTGCAAGGGTTCCTTCGTGCACAGCACAGCCCAGGTCCCCAGCACTCCGTCCTGCATTGCTCAACTTGCTGAGTTGACCACCGACTTCGTGAGACCCTCTTTTGTTGTGTTGAGATGACGTCCCGTGCTCAGATTTCTTGAACGCCTGTTCAAGTACTTCTGCAGATGCTGCCTGCCTCTGCATGGGCTCACTCTGTTGCTGAGCACCCCCTCTGTCTCCTCCTCCAAGGGGCAACCTCCTAGTCCTTCCTGGGCCCAGGCAGCACCCATTATCTTCAACAGTGACTCTTGCAGCTAGCAAGGCTTGTTTGTGGTGTTTGTGCGTGGAAACAACTCTGCATCCACAAGCACGCCATGGGACATTTTCTGACCAAAGGAAAAGTTCCTGGCACCTTCCGTTGTTGCAGAATCCTTGGCTTCTTCCACCCAGAGGCAGCCTTTTTGCACCTTCATCCGGGGTTTAGTGGGCTTCTGCCTGCCCTCGACCCTTTCGTGACTCTTGGACTTAGTCCCCTTCCTTTGCAGGTCCTCAGGTCCAGGAATCCGTCTTCAGTGCTTTGCAGTCAGTTGTTGCCTTTTCAGAATCCCCTATCTCGACTTTACTGTCTTTCTGGGGTAGTAGGGTAACTTTACTCCTACTTTTCAAGGTCTTGGGGTGGGGTATCTTGGACATCCTCAGTGTTTTCTTACACTCCCAGCGACCCTCTACACACTACACTACGCCTGGGGTCCATTCGTGGTTCGCATTCCACTTTTGGAGTCTATGGTTTGTGTTGCCCCAGGCCTATTGTCTCCTATTGTATTCTATTGTGTTCTACAGTGTTTGCACTACTTTTCTAACTGTTTACTTACCTGATTTTGGTTTGCGTGTATATATGTGTATTTTACTTACCTCCTAAGGGAGTATATCCTCTGAGATACTTTTGGCATATTGTCACTAAAAAAAAGTACCTTTATTTTTAGTAACTCAGAGAATTGTGTTTCTTATGATATTGTGCATATGACACCAGTGGTATAGTAGGAGCTTTGCATGTCTCCTAGTTCAGCCTAAGCTGCTCTGCTATAGCTACCACCTCTTATCTACTAATAAGGGATAACTGGACCTGGCACAAGGTGTAAGTACCATCAGGTACCCACTATAAGCCAGGCCAGCCTCTTACATCTACCTACAGCCCTCCTCAGTGACTGCTGACTCTACCTACAGCCCCACTGAGTGACTGCTGACTCTAACTACAGCCCTCCTCAGTGACTGCTGACTCTACCTACAGCCCCGCTGAGTGACTGCTTACTCTAACTACAGCCCTCCTCAGTGACTGCTGACTAACTACAGCCCTCCTCAGTGACTGCTGACTCTCCCTACAACCCTCCTCAGTGACTGCTGACTAACTACAGCCCTCCTCGGTGTCTACTGACGCTACCTACAGCCCTCCTGAGTGACTGCTGTCTCTACCTACAGCCCCACTGAGTGACTGCTGACTCTAACTACAGCCCTCCTCAGTGACTGCTGACTCTACCTACAGCCCCGCTGAGTGACTGCTTACTCTAACTACAGCCCTCCTCAGTGACTGCTGACTAACTACAGCCCTCCTCAGTGACTGCTGACTCTCCCTACAACCCTCCTCAGTGACTGCTGACTAACTACAGCCCTCCTCGGTGTCTACTGACGCTACCTACAGCCCTCCTGAGTGACTGCTGTCTCTACCTACAGCCCTCCTCACTGACTGCTGACTAACCACCGCCCTCCTCAGTGTCTACTGACGCTACCCACAGCCCTCCTGAGTGACTGCTGTCTCTACCTACAGCCCTCCTCACCGACTGCTGACTCCACCTAAAGCCCTCCTCAGTGACCGCTGATTCTAAATACAGCCCTCCTCAGTGACTGCTGACTCCACCTACAACCCTCTTCAGTGACTGCTGACTCTACCTACAGCCCTCCTCAGTGACTACTAACTACAGCCCTCCTCAGCCCTCCTCAGCGACTGCTCATTCCAAATACAGCCCTCTTCAGTGACTGCTGACTCTGACTAAAGCCTTCCTCAGTGACTGCTGGTTCTGACTACAACCCCCCTCAGTGACTGCTGACTCTGGCTACACCCCTCCTCAGTGACTGCTGACTGTACCTACACCCCTCCTCAGTGACTGGTGATTCTGACTACAGTCCTCCTCCTCATTGACTGCTGACTGTACCTACACCTCTCCTCAGTGACTGCTGATTCCGTCTACAGCCCTCCTCCTCTTCAGTGACTGGTCTTGCCCACACTCTCAGCTACCCCGAGTGCCGGAGCCTCACCTGCTCAGTGACTGCTGACGCTGCCTGTGTTGAGTCGTGATTGGCCGGCCCTGAGCTGGGAGGGAGGGGCGCTATATGTCAGTGCAGGCTTCAGTGCTCTGTAAGCGCCGGTGACTGAAGTCTATAGGACACTTGTGCATCCAGAGGAGACGGGAAACACTGCTGCTCATGGGGGGCGCCTGGAGGACCACGGGGGGGCTCATGGCCCTGCTGGCCCTGCTGGGAGCTCGGGCCATCCACGGCAGAGAGACCGCAGGTGAGTGAGTGCCCATCTCAGGACAGTGCTCACTGGCTGCCCAGGTAGAGGGTGCAACAAAAGGTGAAACGCATCGAGCGCACAGTCACTCCATAGGGTCGGTTTGGGAGTTGTGCTTTGCTGTCTGTGGTAAATCCGAGTACTCGCTTCCGGGCGGGGTACCAGGGCACCGGGGCTGCGCGGTTCCCTTGCACCCTCGAGCCCGAGCCGAGCTTCCGTGTGTCTTCTGCCCGCCACCTATGCTCTAACTGAGGGCACCAACAGTTAAAGAAAAAAACAATATTTGATGTGAAGCAGTAGGGGGGGGGGGGGGGGGGAGAGAGACCCATCTAGCGGCTGAATGGCACAATGTGAATAAAAACAGTTTTTTTTCTTAGTTTATATTTTCTACTTAACTGTGCTTTCTTGTTATTGCACTTGTGAGTACTTTGGTACACGTGGGTCCTGGGCGTGTATCATACAAGAGTATTTCTTGTGTATTTAAATACACGGCACTGTTGCTCCCTGCAAGCACCGAGGCCACCTCCACGGTGCACCTGGCCACTGACTTCCCTCCTAACTCACTAAGAGGCCTGGCGGGGGCTGCGGGTGGGACGATAATATGTTTAAGTTCATGTTTAAACACTCGCTTTTAACAAACCTCATCATACCTCCCATCGGGTCCGGTACACAGACAGCGTGTGCACGGGCCCTGGCAGCCCACCCAGACCCTTGGCTCGGCTCTGCCCTGCCCCTTAATTTGTTGGCGAGCTCACCCCCACGCAGTGCTCCTGACAGTTTATACTCCCCCCACGGAGTGATGTTCTCCTCGGCGGTGGTCGGTATAACAGCATGAAGTATATATCACCCCTACTCAGGTGGGGCCCCGTGGCTTCCGGGTTACACGTTATCGGCCCTCGCAGCAGGGCCATTAACCCACTGCGCTGTTCCTGCAGGAACCTGTGACCTGCGCACAGATTCTTGCGGTGAGTGCACTGACCCTCGAAGGGAATGGAGTGAGATTCTCATCGGTGAGTTTCGGGGTACAGACACACACTTTAGTACAGGGGTACGAACATCCGGGGCGGGACCTGTGAAATATTGCCTTTCACCACTGACAAAAGGTAATTGGAGAAGGCGTTTTTCACTGGAGCGTAGATGAAGGTTGCAAGTACGGAAACTACGACACCCTCAAAGAGATCTGCGGCTTTTGTACATGTGAACATCTCATGTGTTACTACACACAGCACCGGGGTGTGAGAGGCGGGGGGGGGGGGGGGGGGGCAGAAACTAATACTGCGAACTTCAAGTTTCTCTCAAACTCCTGCAGTGGACTAGTGAACCGACTGAACTACACTCATAGGTGAACTTGAAGGGACTGACGATGCATTTACAAACGCGCTGAGGCGTAGCATGAGAGAGCCGACACATGAACAGGGCGAGCCGAGCCAGAGCCGAGCCGAGCCAGCGGATGGGTTTGGCTTTTACAGTCAGTGCACAAGCCGAGCGCTGACAGTGTTTGCCATGAAAATAATACAACAAACATCACATAAAATAAATAAGATGAACTAAAATCACAATTAAAAAAAACTATTTCTTTCCCACGTGGAGCCTTTGACATTATTGCGTCCATTATAGCTCTACACAGAGAAGTACTTATTAAAACTGATTTTTTAAACATGAACTTCGGACTTTGGCAGCCCCGCTCCGGTCACAGTGCCAGTATGTGCCTCAGATCACACAATTTGGTTAAATGCGGAGGCCTCGCTAAATGCATGTTTTCTAGATTCACTTTGTGTAAATCGGTCAGTAAGTGAGTATCCTTTTTACGTTAATAGTTAATGCTTTATTTGTACCTCCTTGTGCATGAGAGTACAAGAGCGAGAGTGGAGGCAGAAGCCACATGGGAGCTCGGCTCGTCACGGGCTCGCGGTTCCAGCAGAGCCTCGAACAGAGCCAAGTCCGGGCTCGAGCCTGGCTCGAGCTTTCAGTGGCTCGCCCACCTCTGCGCAGCTTTGAGGACAGCTCTGCTTGAGGTACCAATACTTGGGTAACATAGATTGAGGTCTTGAGAGGCACTGAGAGAGGTGTGTGTGCTTCAGTACTGGGGTAAGAAGAGTCGGTGGAGGGCAGAGTTGAGGGGCACTGAGAGAGTTCTTTGTGCTTCAGTACTGGGGTAGGAAGGGTTGGTGGAGGGCAGAGTTGAGGGGCACTGAGAGAGGTGTGTGTGCTTCAGTACCGAGGTAAGAAGAGTTGGTGGAGGGCAGAGTTGAGGGGCACTGAGAGAGGTCTGTGTGCTTCAGTACTCAGGTAAGAATAGTTGGTGGAGGGCAGAGTTGAGGGGCACTGAGAGAGGTCTGTGTGCTTCAGTACTGGGGTAAGAAGAGTTGGTGGAGGGCAGAGTTGAGGGGCACTGAGAGAGTTGTGTGCTTCAGTACTGGGGTAAGAAGAGTTGGTGGAGGGCAGAGTTGAGGGGCACTGAGAGAGGTGTGTGTGTTTCAGTACTCGGGTAAGAAGAGTTGGTGGAGGGCAGAGTTGAGGGGCACTGAGAGAGGTGTGTGTGTTTCAGTACTCGGGTAAGAAGAGTTGGTGGAGGGCAGAGTTGAGGGGCACTGAGAGAGGTGTGTGTGTTTCAGTACTGGGGTAAGAAGAGACTGAGAGAGGTCTGTGTGCTTCAGTACTGAGGTAAGAAGAGTTGGTGGAGGGCAGAGTTGAGGGGCACTGAGAGAGGTGTGTGCTACAGTACTGGGGTAAGAAGAGTTGGTGGAGGGCAGAGTTGAGGGGCACTGAGATTTGTGTGCTTCAGTAGTCGGGTAAGAAGAGTCAGTGGAGGGCAGAGTTGAGGGGCACTGAGAGAGGTCTGTGTGCTTCAGTACTGGGGTAAGAAGAGTTGGTGGAGGGCAGAGTTGAGGGGCACTGAGAGAGGTGTGTGCTTCAGTGCTGGGGTAGGGAGAGCTGGTGGAGGGCAGAGTTGAGGGGCACTGAGAGAGGTCTGTGTGCTTCAGTACTGGGGTAAGAAGAGTTGGAGGAGGGCAGAGTTGAGGGGTACTGACAGAGCTGTGTGCTTCAGTGCTGGGGTAGGGAGAGCTGGTGGAGGGCAGAGTAGAGGGGCACTGAGAGAGGTCTGTATGCTTCAGTACTGGGGTAAGAAGAGTCGGTGGAGGGCAGAGTTGAGGGGCACTGAAAGAGGTCTGTGTGCTTCAGTACTGGGGTAAGAAGAGTCGGTGGAGGGCAGAGTTGAGGGGCACTGAGAGAGGTATGTGTGATTCAGTACTGGGGTAAGAAGAGACGGCGGAGGGCAGAGTTGAGGGGCACTGAGAGAGGTGTGTGCTTCAGTACTGCGGTAAGAAGAGTTGGTGGAGGGCAGAGTTGAGGGGCACTGAGAGAGGTGTGTGCTTCAGTACTCGGGTAAGAAGAGTCGGTGGAGGGCAGAGGTGAGGGGCACTGAGAGAGTTGTGTGCTTCAGTACTCTGGTAAGAAGAGTCGGTGGAGGGCAGAGTTGAGGGGCACTGAGAGAGTTGTGTGCTTCAGTACTCTGGTAAGAAGAGTCGGTGGAGGGCAGAGATGAGGGGCACTGAGAGAGTTGTGTGCTTCAGTACTCTGGTAAGAAGAGTCGGTGGAGGGCAGAGTTGAGGGGCACTGAGAGAGGTCTGTGTGCTTCAGTACTGGGGTAAGAAGAGTTGGTGGATGGCAGAGTTGAGGGGCACTGAGAGAGGTGTGTGCTACAGTACTGGGGTAAGAAGAGTCAGTGGAGGGCAGAGTTGAGGGGCACTGAGAGAGGTCTGTGTGCTTCAGTACTGGGGTAAGAAGAGTTGGTGGAGGGCAGAGTTGAGGGGCACTGAGAGAGGTGTGTGCTATAGTACTGGGGTAAGAAGAGTTGGTGGAGGGCAGAGTTGAGGGGCACGGAGAGAGGTCTGTGTGCTTCAGTACTGGGGTAAGAAGAGTTGGTGGAGGGTAGAGTTGAGGGGCACTGAGAGAGGTGTGTGCTACAGTACTGGGGTAAGAAGAGTCGGTGGAGAGCAGAATTGAGGGGCACTGAGAGAGTTCTGTGTGCTTCAGTACTAGGGTAAGAAGAGTTGGTGGAGGGCAGAGTTGAGGGGCACTGAGAGAGGTGTGCGCTTCAGTACTGGGGTAAGAAGAGTCGGTGGGCGGCAGAGTTGAGGGGCACTGAAAGAGGTCTGTGTGCTACAGTACTGGGGTAAGAGGAGTTGGTGGAGGGCAGAGTTGAGGGGCACTGAGAGAGATCTGTGTGCTTCAGTACTGGGGTAAGAAGAGTCGGCGGAGGGCAGAGTTGAGTGGCACTGAGAGAGGTGTGTGCTTCAGTACTGTGGTAAGAAGAGTTGGTGGAGGGCAGAGTTGAGGGGCACTGAGAGAGTTGTGTGCTTCAGTACTGGGGCAAGAAGAGTCAGTGGACGGCAGAGTTGAGGGGCACTGAGAGAGGTGTGTGCTTCAGTACTGCGGTAAGAAGAGTTGGTGGAGGGCAGAGTTGAGGGGCACTGAGAGAGGTCTGTGTGCTTCAGTACTGGGGTAAGAAGAGTTGGTGGAGGGCAGAGTTGAGGGGCACTGAGAGAGGTGTGTGCTACAGTACTGGGGTAAGAAGAGTTGGTGGAGGGCAGAGTTGAGGGGCACGGAGAGAGGTCTGTGTGCTTCAGTACTGGGGTAAGAAGAGTTGGTGGAGGGTAGAGTTGAGGGGCACTGAGAGAGGTGTGTGCTACAGTACTGGGGTAAGAAGAGTCGGTGGAGAGCAGAATTGAGGGGCACTGAGAGAGTTCTGTGTGCTTCAGTACTAGGGTAAGAAGAGTTGGTGGAGGGCAGAGTTGAGGGGCACTGAGAGAGGTGTGCGCTTCAGTACTGGGGTAAGAAGAGTCGGTGGACGGCAGAGTTGAGGGGCACTGAAAGAGGTCTGTGTGCTACAGTACTGGGGTAAGAGGAGTTGGTGGAGGGCAGAGTTGAGGGGCACTGAGAGAGATCTGTGTGCTTCAGTACTGGGGTAAGAAGAGTTGGCGGAGGGCAGAGTTGAGTGGCACTGAGAGAGGTGTGTGCTTCAGTACTGTGGTAAGAAGAGTTGGTGGAGGGCAGAGTTGAAGGGCACTGAGAGAGTTGTGTGCTTCAGTACTGGGGCAAGAAGAGTCAGTGGACGGCAGAGTTGAGGGGCACTGAGAGAGGTGTGTGCTTCAGTACTGCGGTAAGAAGAGTTGGTGGAGGGCAGAGTTGAGGGGCACTGAGAGAGTTGTGTGCTTCAGTACTCGGGTAAGAAGAGTTGGTGGAGGGCAGAATTGAGGGCACTGAAAGAGGTCTGTGTGCTTCAGTACTCAGGTAAGAAGCGTTGGAGGAGGGCAGAGTTGAGGGGCACAGAAAGAGGTCTGTGTGCTTCAGTACTGGGGTAAGAAGAGTTGGTAGAGGGCAGAGTTGAGGGGCACTGAGAGAGTTGTGTGCTTCAGTACTCGGGTAAGAAGAGTTGGTGGAGGGCAGAGTTGAGGGGCACTGAGAGAGTTCTGTGTGCTTCAGTACTCGGGTAAGAAGAGTTGGAGGAGGGCAGAGTTGAGGGGCACTGAGAGAGGTGTGTGCTACAGTACTGGGGTAAGAAGAGTCGGTGGAGGGCAGAGTTGAGGGGCAGTAAGAGAGCTGTGTGCTTCAGTACTGAGGTAAGAAGAGTTGGTAGAGGGCAGAGTTGAGGGGCACTGAGAGAGTTCTGTGTGCTTCAGTACTGAGGTAAGAAGAGTTGGTAGAGGGCAGAGTTGAGGGGCACTGAGAGAGCTGTGTGCTTCAGTACTGGGGTAGGGAGAGTTGGTAGAGGGCAGAGTTGAGGGCACTGAGGGAGGTGAGTTCACAGGATGGGGTGCTGGTGAGACCCTCACCCTCTGCGGGGGGTGCAGTACAGGTGCGTTCAGAGGATGGTGTGAGACCCTCACCCTCTGCGGGTGGGGGAGGTGTGATCCCAGCGCACCCCCTGACCCTCACAGCTCCTCTTGTCTCCGCAGTGGACTTCGTGGCGGAGGTGAGGAGTGAGTGCCGCTTCCTGAACGGGACCCAGCAGGTCCGGTACCTGCGGCGCTTCGCCTACAACGGGCAGCAGTTCGTGCACTTCGACAGCGACCTGGGGTACTTCGTGGCGGACACGGAGTTCGGGGAGCCGGACGCCAAGTACTGGAACAGCGACGAGGAGTTCATACAGCGGCTGAAGGCCGAGGTGGAGCGCTTCTGCAGACACAACTACGACGTGTTCGAGAGCTCCATGCCGCAGAGGAGACGTGAGTCACCCCGGGGGGCACCACAGCGGGGGGGGGACCCCTGACCCCATGCACTCACTGGGAGCAGGGCTCTCTGGGGGGAGGCGCCGGGGGCTTCATGCAGCACCGGAGACATGGGGGGGGCACCACAGCGGGGGGGGGCACCCCTGACCCCATGCACTCACCGGGGGCAGGGCTCTCTGGGGGGGATGCTGGGGGGATTCATGCAGCACCAGAGACATGGGGGGGGCACCACAGCGGGGGGGGCACCCCTGACCCCATGCACTCACTGGGAGCAGGGCTCTCTGGGGGGAGGCGCCGGGGGCTTCATGGCGCAGAAGAGACACGCGGAGGGGACCCCAGGGCTGGTGTCTGGGAGCTGGGGGGGCGCTGCTCTCACCGGGCCCGGGGACCTCTAGGGGGGGTGCTGGGGGACTTCATGAAGCACCGGAGACGAGAGTCACGGGGGGGGCACTCACAGCAAGGGGGGGGGCACCCCTGACCCCATGCACTCACTGGGGGCAGGGCTCTCGGGGGGGACGCTGGGGGATTCATGGACCACCGGAGACATGGGGGGGGGCACTCACAGCGGGGGGGGGGGGGGCACCCTGCACTCACTGGGGGCAGGGCTCTCTGGGGGGAGGCGCCGGGGGCTTCATGGAGCACCGGAGACATGGGGGGGGGGGCACTCACAGCAGGGGGGGGGGGGCACCCTGCACTCACCGGGGGCAGGGCTCTCGGGGGGATGCTGGGGGGATTCATGGAGCACCGGAGACATCGGGGGGGGGGGGGCACTCACAGCAGGGGGGGGGCACCCCTGACCCCATGCACTCACTGGGGGCAGGGCTCTCGGGGGGATGCTGGGGGATTCATGGAGCACCGGAGACATCGGGGGGGGGGGTCACCGAGGGTCTGACCCTGCACTCACCGGCCCGGGGTGCACGTGCTCGCAGTCACCCAGCACAGAGCTAGAGCCCAACGAGCCGAGTCCCGGGCCGAGCCGAGCCGAGAAACCTTTCTCATTTCAAAACTAAACCACGTAACATGCACGTTACCAAATCATGCACCAGGCGTCACCCTAGAATGTGACAATGGCCTTCAAAACACAAACAAGCACTGCCCAAGACAACTGGACCAGCGATATTACAAGCAGTGCTTAGTTTGTAAATAAAGACGTGCCGGTGCCCAGAGCCCTCCTCTTAAACACGCGGCTGCTGCGATTAAATGTGTGAACGCGGAATACTGAGGCACCGGAATCCTGAAGCCATCTCGGGCCTCTTCAATCCATTTACGGCCACTCCCTGCCCCTTCAGCTCACACCTTCCGCTTTCTCCTCTCTCCTATATGACGCTTTTTCGTTTTTCTCTTCCCCGTCTTTCCCATATGTCTCTTTTCCTCGCAGTAAATGCTTGAGGCAGAACAATAAGCCCCGGCCCTGAAAAATAAATACCGGTGCTCATCACCGGAAACAACAAGCACAACTTAAGCACTGGTGTAAAGCTGTTCTTTTCTGTCCTTGGAATGTGTATATATTAACTAGACACATCACTGAGTGATTATACAAATGAATCCATATTTTGAGGAATGAGGGAGTGGACTGATGCAAAGAATCAATGAATAACCGAGTGCACGGCTACATGAGAGTGTGCGCAAATCAGCCAATGGAAAGAAGCTCGCAGCATGGTCAGTAAAATGTACTCAGAGACACTAGACCACTCTTACAGCCTAGGCTTCACGCGACAGCTACAATGCTATGAAAGAACTACCGTTTTATGCCACTCCAAGCATTGCACAGACCTGTGCACATGAAAAACCAGTGCTTAATTTGTGCCTGTTCTTTCCGCTGCGGGGCACCGGCACTTATCTTTGAGGGTCCGCACTTATGTGTTTCTGCCTCAAGCATTTACAGCGAACAAAACACACATATGGGAAAGACGGCGGAAGAGAAAAACGAAAAAGCGTCACAACGGGAGAAAGCAGAAAGCTCCAAGAGTGAGCCGAAGGGGCAGGGAGTGGCTGTAAATGGATTGAAGAGGCCCGAGATGGCTTCAGGATTACGCTGCCCAAGTATTCCGGGTTCGCACGTTTAAGTGCAGCAGCCGCGTGTTTAAAAGGGTTTTGGACACCGGCACGTTTTTATTTGTAACTTTGTGGAATATCACAAACTGGATTTGAGAATACCATTGTGCCACTAGGTGGCACTGCTGCTACTGATAGACAGATAGCTCAATGGGAAGGCAGTTTAATAGAGAGAAAGACATGGTGTGAAGCTCCAGTACTGCCCAGAACCTGCAATTCTGTCCCCAGAAGCTGCAGTACTGCCCCCAGAAGCTGCAGTACTGTCCCCATAAGCAGCAATACTGCCCCAGAAGCAGGAGTACTGCCCCCAGAAGCTGCAGTACTGCCCCCCAAAGCTGCAATACTGTCCCCAGAAGCAGTAGTACTGCCCCCAGAAGCTGCAGTACTGCCTCCAGAAGCTGCAGTACTGTCCCCAGAAGCTGTAATACTGTCCCCAGAAGCTGCAGTACTGTCTCCAGAAGCAGGAGTACTGCCCCCAGAAGCTGCAGTACTGTCCCCAGAAGCTGCAGTACTGTCCCCAGAAGCATCAGTACTGTCCCCATAAGCAGCAGTACTGCCCCAGAAGCAGGAGTACTGCCCCAGAAGCTGCAGTACAGTCCTCCGAAGCTGTAATACTGCCTCCATAAGCTGCAGTACTGCCCCGAAGCTGCAGTACTGTCACCAGAAGCTGCAGTACTGCCCCCAGAAGCTGCAGTACTGTCCCCCGAAGCAGCAGTACTGTCCCCCGAAGCAGCAGTACTGCCCCCGAAGCTGCAATACTGTCCCCCGAAGCAGTAGTACAGTCCCCATAAGCAGCAGTACTGCCCCAGAAGCAGGAGTACTGCCCCCAGAAGCTGCAGTACTGTCCTCCGAAGCTGTAATACTGCCTCCATAAGCTGCAGTACTGCCCCCCAAAGCTGTAATACTGTCCCCAGAAGCTGCAGTACTGGCCCCAGAAGCTGCAGTACTGCCCCCAGAAGCTGCAGTACTGCCCCCAGAAGCTGCAGTACTGCCCCCAGGCGCTATAGTACTGTCCCCAGGTGCTACAGTTTGGGAGACATGCTGCGACGGGCACGGTGTGGAGACAAGTGAAAGAAACTGTGGGGTAGCTTCAGAGAAGGCCATCATTTCGATGATATTCTGCAAGCCACCAAACCAGAGTGAGCCGAGCTGCTAGCGAAGCTCTTAGCCAATGACACTGGGGAAAAAAACGTGAAAAGCTACGATGTCAGTCACAGGGCATGGGCACACCAGAAGCTGCAGTACTGCCTCCAGAAGCTGCAGTACTGTCCCTCGAAGTTGTAATACTGCCTCCATAAGCTGCAGTACAGCCCCCAGAAGCTGCAGTGCTGCCCGAAGCTCCCAGAAGCTGCAGTATTGCCTCCAGAAGCTGCAGTACTGTCCCCAGAAGCTGTAATACTGTCCCCAGAAGCTGCAATACTGCCCCCGAACCTGCAGTACTGCCTCCAGAAGCTGCAGTACTGTCCCCCGAAGCAGTAATACTGCCTCCAGAACCTGCGGTGCTGCCCCAGAAGCAGCAGTACTGCCTCCAGAAGCTGCAGTTCTGTCCCCAGAAGCTGTAATACTGCCTCCATAAGCTGCAGTACTGCCCCCAGAAGCTGCAGTACTTCCCCCAGAAGCTGCAGTGCTGCCCCCGAAGCCCCCAGAAGCTGCAGTACTGTCCCCAGAAGCTGTAATACTGTCCCCAGAAGCTGCAGTACTGCCCCGAAGCTGCAGTACTGCCTTCAGAAGCTGCAGTATTGTCCCCCGAAGCAGTAATACTGACTCCAGAAGCTGCGGTGCTGCCCCTGAAGCCCCCAGAAGCAGCAGTACTGCCTCCAGAAGCTGCAGTACTGTCCCCAGAAACTGTAATACTGCCGCCATAAGCTGCATTACTGCCCCCCGAAGCTGTAGCACTGCCCCCAGAAGCTGCAGTACTGCCTCCAGAAGCTGCAGTACTGTCCCCAAGCAGTACTGCCCCCAGAAGCTGCAGTACTGCCCCCAGAAGCTGCAGTACTGCCCCCAGAAGCTGCAGTACTGCCCCCAGGCGCTATAGTACTGTCCCCAGGTGCTACAGTTTGGGAGACATGCTGCGACGGGCACGGTGTGGAGACAAGTGAAAGAAACTGTGGGGTAGCTTCAGAGAAGGCCATCATTTCGATGATATTCTGCAAGCCACCAAACCAGAGTGAGCCGAGCTGCTAGCGAAGCTCTTAGCCAATGACACTGGGGAAAAAAACGTGAAAAGCTACGATGTCAGTCACAGGGCATGGGCACACCAGAAGCACAGACATCCTGTCCATGAAAGGGTGTCAAAACGAGCTAACATGCTGAATAGATTGGTAATCAGATATACATAGTACTCATTATGTCCAAGCATAGACCTTTTAAGGCACTTAAAGTATTTTGGGAACATAATCTAGCTGGTACCAGGTTTGAAGTAAAACCCTTAAGGTGAACTTCGCGTTCCCTACTTGCGAGCTTCTGCTCCTGACTATGACTAGAGGTGGGTGGAGAATTCCGCTCTGCCGGCGGAGTTCGTGGAGTTTTCCCCACTCTGCCCAGAATTCCAAAAAACTACGCGAAGTGACGCTAATATGGCGAGCGGGAGCGAGATTTCTGAAAACAAGCGGTTGCAGTAGGCTGTGACCCCTCACAATGAGAAAGCTACCGCTCGAGTAGAAAATCTACTCGAGTGACAGAAAGAAGTTAGCGCCCTCTGGCGCTCTGTGTGATGCCGTTCACGCTGATTTTACAGTGCAAGAGAATCTCCTGGTGCTGAAAACCAGCCCAAACAGCACGATTCACCCAAACTCTGCCGCTCGCGGAACTCCACTGAGTCTCTTCAGGCAGTCTGCTGGGTATGATGAGTGGACAGGTGCAGTTGGGGGGACCCAGCACCACGGCAAGTCTCTGTAGTTTAACCAGACTTCTCTGAGCTCGACTGGCAGTGTTGAATGGGTCTGGATCTCTCAATCCTCTGTCCATGAGGTTACAGTACACCTGGGCACTGTCTGTCCCGTCCCGCCTGGTCTCACGGTGTTGGAGTTTATTTACAAAGTCCACTGTGAAGTTGCACCCTGAGCAATGGTGGAGTCTATTTACATAGTTCGGTGTGTGTGCATCAGGAGCGGTGGGCGAGTCCAGTGCGGAGATCACTTTGAAATCGCTCAGGTTAAATGGACGGAAAATCTGCTAAGACTGAGGACAACATTGATGAATGGGCGTCTTCCTTGAAGGCCATAACGCTTTCCAACGTGCGCTGGTAGAGCAGTTTCAGACTTCCCTTTCGTACCAGGACTCCCTCGCACAAGAGATTCCTTGAGGGCCTTTGGCCGGGCTGCTGTGTATCCATGTGCACTATGCGGGGCATATCATCGCCAAGCAAAGGCGTCCCTGAGGAGCAGCCAACAGGACCATATCCAAGTCACGCTTGCAGCCACAAAGGGTGGTTGTCTCAGGGTCTGTGTGCTCTGGCCATCGGGACTCGGGTGCACAGGCCTTCTTCCGATAGTCTTTGGGTGACCGTCTCCATCCGTGACCTCCATGTTTCCTGGAGTCTTAAAATCTAAAACATGATTGACAGGTGGTGATGTCCCGCTTGGAGAAAGGATGACCAAAGGGACTTCGTAGCCACTTGCGGTTCTTGTTCGGCATGTGCAGCTACCAGCAGGGATGCCATCATTGTCAAGCAGTGGGCGACATGTGTCTGGACGGTCTCACTGTGAAGCGCTGGGCCTGGATGCGGTTCGTGCTTCGTGGCGGCTTACAGTTGATCCACCTGCAGAGCTGTCGTTAGTGATGTCTGTGCACCCCGGTGGCTGGCTTGTGTTGATGGAAACCGTCTCCGGTATTGGTAGGAATCCTCAGTTTATTGCTCCTCTTCCTTTTCTCCTGCACACCTGTGGTGTTATGGATGTTTGGTGTGACAAGTTTGTCACACACGTTTCTTCTTCCAACCATCTTCACGATGTGGAGTCGTGACACGCTCCTCTCTCCTTTCCCTTTTCTTGCGTGAGGTGGCGTTGTGCCACAGGTCGCATGTTACTCCACATGGACTTCTTGTTGGTTGTGTCCTGCTCCTAGGACAATGTATTGTCTTCGGTTGCGTCCTCTCACAGGCTAAGCCCTGTCAATAGGACTTGATTCTTTCTCCTTGTGTTCCTCTCACAGGTCCCATCCCTTCCTCAGGGATCCCCTTGGTGCTCCGTTCGCTGGATCACCTTCCTTCATCTTCTCTCCTTCACTCGAGGGTGTAACAGTTGCGCCTCGAGGCTCCACCATTGCAGCACTTGGTCCTGCCTCGGTGCGGGCATGCTTGGCAGGGTCGGTCCCTCCGTGTGACGTGCTCAGTGATGGGCAAACAGTGGCCATCCTTGCTGGGGGTGGCCAGCTGGTGCAGCCTCTGCCATGTCACATTCCTTCTTGTTCTTTGGGCTGACTCTCTCTCTCGGGCTCCTGCCCATGCTGTCAGGTTCGCTGGTGCAACCCTCTGTGCACCTCTGACTTCGTGCTCTCAGTCTTTCTTCATGGGCGCCTTCTGCTGGTGCTTTGCATGTCTGTTTCTCCCTCTTGCTGCGGTGGCTGTCCACCTCTAGGGGCGTGCGGCGCTATCTTCCTAACCGCGCTACCAGCAGACAGTCACTAGGAGGTGCGTGCACAGTGCTCCTCACTGCTGGCTGTCCGCCGGGAGAGTAGCTTCTGGTAGCCGGCGTGCTGCTCAGTCTTTCTCCTCTCTGGGTCGAGCAGGGGTTGCTCACCTCTTTGGGTCCCTTTATTCAGAAACCTCGGTTAGTTTTGCAATGCCTTGGGACTGGGGGCAGCATGCAAATGTCATCGGGTGCTGCTGCCACTTAAATCATGGGCCACGGCAGCCTTCTTAGCGCTGCGGGTCGTTTCTTTGGCCAATGCACACTTTATCACTTTAACGGGGGCAGTAACCACCAGTGGCCACTAGGTGGCACTGCAGCTCCACTTCTCACTGGCCGCCCGCTTCCCTCTTGCTGCTGGTTACTGGGGCTGGGAATGCTGGTTGGGAGCCACGCAACACTGGAGCAGCCCGGCCCCCCTTAAAGGCTGTCTTGGCCTGGCCCTTCTCCCACAAATGCCTCAGGTAGGCAGGGCAGCCGCATTATCTTTGGAGGCCGCAGCAGCCTTCCTAGCACTGTGGGCCTTACTCTCCTGGGGGTCAGCGGGAGGGCTGACCCAACGCTCCTCTCACCTGTGGGTGGCGTCTCAGCAGGGAGCCGGCGTGCTTCTCTCTGGGGCATGTACAGATGGGGTGCAGTCTCCTCGGCGGGTACCACGCTCATGGGCAGGCAGCGAGGTGCTTCTCTCTGGGGCATGTACAGATGGGGGGCAGTCTCCTCGGCGGGTACCACGCTCATGGGCAGGCAGCCGGCGTGCTTCTCTCTGGGGCATGTACAGATGGGGTGCAGTCTCCTCGGCGGGTACCACGCTCATGGGCAGGCAGCCGGCGTGCTTCTCTCTGGGGCAGGTACAGATGGGGTGCAGTCTCCTCGGCGGGTACCACGCTCATGGGCAGGCAGCCGGCGTGCTTCTCTCTGGGGCATGTACAGATGGGGTGCAGTCTCCTCGGCGGGTACCACGCTCATTGGCAGGCAGCGAGGTGCTTCTCTCTGGGGCATGTACAGATGGGGGGCAGTCTCCTTGGCGGGTACCACGCTCATGGGCAGGCAGCGAGGTGCTTCTCTCTGGGGCATGTACAGATGGGGGGCAGTCTCCTCGGCGGGTACCACGCTCATGGGCAGGCAGCCGGCGTGCTTCTCTCTGGGGCATGTACAGATGGGGGGCCGTCTCCTCGGCGGGTACCACGCTCATGGGCAGGCAGCCGGCGTGCTTCTCTCTGGGGCATGTACAGATGGGGTGCAGTCTCCTCGGCGGGTACCACGCTCATGGGCAGGCAGCCGGCGTGCTTCTCTCTGGGGCATGTACAGATGGGGTGCAGTCTCCTCGGCGGGTACCACGCTCATGGGCAGGCAGCGAGGTGCTTCTCTCTGGGGCATGTACAGATGGGGGGCAGTCTCCTCGGCGGGTACCACGCTCATGGGCAGGCAGCCGGCGTGCTTCTCTCTGGGGCATGTACAGATGGGGGGCAGTCTCCTCGGCGGGTACCACGCTCATGGGCAGGCAGCCGGCGTGCTTCTCTCTGGGGCATGTACAGATGGGGTGCAGTCTCCTCGGCGGGTACCACGCTCATGGGCAGGCAGCCGGCGTGCTTCTCTCTGGGGCATGTACAGATGGGGTGCAGTCTCCTCGGCGGGTACCACGCTCATGGGCAGGCAGCGAGGTGCTTCTCTCTGGGGCATGTGCAGATGGGGTGCAGTCTCCTCGGCGGGTACCACGCTCATGGGCAGGCAGCGGCGTGCTTCTCTCTGGGGCATGTAGAGATGGGGTGCAGTCTCCTCGGCGGGTACCACGCTCATGGGCAGGCAGCGGCGTGCTTCTCTCTGGGGCATGTAGAGATGGGGTGCAGTCTCCTCGGCGGGTACCACGCTCATTGGCAGGCAGCGAGGTGCTTCTCTCTGGGGCATGTACAGATGGGGTGCAGTCTCCTCGGCGGGTACCACGCTCATGGGCAGGCAGCGAGGTGCTTCTCTCTGGGGCATGTACAGATGGGGTGCAGTCTCCTCGGCGGGTACCACGCTCATGGGCAGGCAGCGAGGTGCTTCTCTCTGGGGCATGTGCAGATGGGGTGCAGTCTCCTCGGCGGGTACCACGCTCATGGGCAGGCAGCGAGGTGCTTCTCTCTGGGGCATGTGCAGATGGGGTGCAGTCTCCTCGGCGGGTACCACGCTCATGGGCAGGCAGCGAGGTGCTTCTCTCTGGGGCATGTACAGATGGGGGGCAGTCTCCTCGGCGGGTACCACGCTCATGGGCAGGCAGCCGGCGTGCTTCTCTCTGGGGCATGTACAGATGGGGGGCAGTCTCCTCGGCGGGTACCACGCTCATTGGCAGGCAGCCGGCGTGCTTCTCTCTGGGGCATGTACAGATGGGGGGCAGTCTCCTCGGCGGGTACCACGCTCATGGGCAGGCAGCGAGGTGCTTCTCTCTGGGGCATGTACAGATGGGGTGCAGTCTCCTCGGCGGGTACCACGCTCATTGGCAGGCAGCCGGCGTGCTTCTCTCTGGGGCATGTACAGATGGGGGGCAGTCTCCTCGGCGGGTACTACGCTCATGGGCAGGCAGCGAGGTGCTTCTCTCTGGGGCATGTACAGATGGGGTGCAGTCTCCTTGGCGGGTACCACGCTCATGGGCAGGCAGCGAGGTGCTTCTCTCTGGGGCATGTGCAGATGGGGTGCAGTCTCCTCGGCGGGTACCACGCTCATGGGCAGGCAGCGAGGTGCTTCTCTCTGGGCCGCTGCCTTGAGCATGTACAGATGGGGTGCAGTCTCCTCAGCGGGTACCACGCTCATGGGCAGGCAGCGAGGAGCTTCTCTCTGGGCCGCTGCCTTGAGCATGTACAGATGGGGTGCAGTCTCCTCGGCGGGTACCACGCTCATGGGCAGGCAGCGAGGTGCTTCTCTCTGGGGCATGTACAGATGGGGGGCAGTCTCCTCGGCGGGTACCACGCTCATTGGCAGGCAGCGAGGTGCTTCTCTCTGGGGCATGTACAGATGGGATGCAGTCTCCTCGGCGGGTACCACGCTCATGGGCAGGCAGCGAGGTGCTTCTCTCTGGGGCATGTACAGATGGGGGGCAGTCTCCTTGGCGGGTACCACGCTCATGGGCAGGCAGCGAGGTGCTTCTCTCTGGGGCATGTACAGATGGGGGGCAGTCTCCTCGGCGGGTACCACGCTCATGGGCAGGCAGCGGCGTGCTTCTCTCTGGGGCATGTACAGATGGGGGGCAGTCTCCTCGGCGGGTACCACGCTCATGGGCAGGCAGCGGCGTGCTTCTCTCTGGGGCATGTACAGATGGGGTGCAGTCTCCTCGGCGGGTACCACGCTCATTGGCAGGCAGCGAGGTGCTTCTCTCTGGGGCATGTACAGATGGGGGGCAGTCTCCTCGGCGGGTACCACGCTCATTGGCAGGCAGCGAGGTGCTTCTCTCTGGGGCATGTACAGATGGGGTGCAGTCTCCTCGGCGGGTACCACGCTCATGGGCAGGCAGCGAGGTGCTTCTCTCTGGGGCATGTACAGATGGGGTGCAGTCTCCTTGGCGGGTACCACGCTCATGGGCAGGCAGCGAGGTGCTTCTCTCTGGGGCATGTACAGATGGGGGGCAGTCTCCTCGGCGGGTACCACGCTCATGGGCAGGCAGCGAGGTGCTTCTCTCTGGGGCATGTACAGATGGGGGGCAGTCTCCTCGGCGGGTACCACGCTCATGGGCAGGCAGCGGCGTGCTTCTCTCTGGGGCATGTACAGATGGGGTGCAGTCTCCTCGGCGGGTACCACGCTCATTGGCAGGCAGCGAGGTGCTTCTCTCTGGGGCATGTACAGATGGGGTGCAGTCTCCTCGGCGGGTACCACGCTCATGGGCAGGCAGCGAGGTGCTTCTCTCTGGGGCATGTACAGATGGGGGGCAGTCTCCTTGGCGGGTACCACGCTCATGGGCAGGCAGCGAGGTGCTTCTCTCTGGGGCATGTACAGATGGGGGGCAGTCTCCTCGGCGGGTACCACGCTCATGGGCAGGCAGCGAGGTGCTTCTCTCTGGGGCATGTACAGATGGGGGGCAGTCTCCTCGGCGGGTACCACGCTCATGGGCAGGCAGCGGCGTGCTTCTCTCTGGGGCATGTACAGATGGGGGGCAGTCTCCTCGGCGGGTACCACGCTCATTGGCAGGCAGCGGCGTGCTTCTCTCTGGGGCATGTACAGATGGGGTGCAGTCTCCTCGGCGGGTACCACGCTCATTGGCAGGCAGCGAGGTGCTTCTCTCTGGGGCATGTACAGATGGGGTGCAGTCTCCTTGGCGGGTACCACGCTCATGGGCAGGCAGCGAGGTGCTTCTCTCTGGGGCATGTACAGATGGGGGGCAGTCTCCTCGGCGGGTACCACGCTCATGGGCAGGCAGCGGCGTGCTTCTCTCTGGGGCATGTACAGATGGGGGGCAGTCTCCTCGGCGGGTACCACGCTCATGGGCAGGCAGCGGCGTGCTTCTCTCTGGGGCATGTACAGATGGGGGGCAGTCTCCTCGGCGGGTACCACGCTCATGGGCAGGCAGCCGGCGTGCTTCTCTCTGGGGCATGTACAGATGGGGGGCAGTCTCCTCGGCGGGTACCACGCTCATGGGCAGGCAGCGGCGTGCTTCTCTCTGGGGCATGTACAGATGGGGGGCCGTCTCCTCGGCGGGTACCACGCTCATTGGCAGGCAGCGAGGTGCTTCTCTCTGGGGCATGTACAGATGGGGGGCCGTCTCCTCGGCGGGTACCACGCTCATTGGCAGGCAGCCGGCGTGCTTCTCTCTGGGGCATGTACAGATGGGGGGCAGTCTCCTCGGCGGGTACCACGCTCATTGGCAGGCAGCCGGCGTGCTTCTCTCTGGGGCATGTACAGATGGGGGGCAGTCTCCTCAGCGGGTACCACGCTCATGGGCAGGCAGCGAGGTGCTTCTCTCTGGGGCATGTACAGATGGGGTGCAGTCTCCTCGGCGGGTACCACGCTCATGGGCAAGCAGCCGGCGTGCTTCTCTCTGGGGCATGTACAAATGGGGGGCCGTCTCCTCGGCGGGTACCACGCTCATTGGCAGGCAGCCGGCGTGCTTCTCTCTGGGGCATGTACAGATGGGGGGCAGTCTCCTCGGCGGGTACCACGCTCATTGGCAGGCAGCGAGGTGCTTCTCTCTGGGGCATGTACAGATGGGGTGCAGTCTCCTCGGCGGGTACCACGCTCATTGGCAGGCAGCGAGGTGCTTCTCTCTGGGGCATGTACAGATGGGGTGCAGTCTCCTCGGCGGGTACCACGCTCATGGGCAGGCAGCGAGGTGCTTCTCTCTGGGGCATGTACAGATGGGGTGCAGTCTCCTCGGCGGGTACCACGCTCATTGGCAGGCAGCGAGGTGCTTCTCTCTGGGGCATGTACAGATGGGGTGCAGTCTCCTCGGCGGGTACCACGCTCATGGGCAGGCAGCCGGCGTGCTTCTCTCTGGGGCATGTACAGATGGGGGGCCGTCTCCTCGGCGGGTACCACGCTCATGGGCAGGCAGCCGGCGTGCTTCTCTCTGGGGCATGTACAGATGGGGGGCAGTCTCCTCGGCGGGTACCACGCTCATGGGCAGGCAGCGGCGTGCTTCTCTCTGGGGCATGTACAGATGGGGGGCAGTCTCCTCGGCGGGTACCACGCTCATGGGCAAGCAGCGAGGTGCTTCTCTCTGGGGCATGTACAGATGGGGGGCAGTCTCCTCGGCGGGTACCACGCTCATGGGCAGGCAGCCTGCACGTCTCGCTGCACCACTTTCAGCCCGAGAAGCTGCAGGGGCCGCTTGCACGTCTTCCTTGCAGGCCCTTTGCCCGCTTCCCTGCTGGCACAGTCCTTCTTTGTGCCCACACATGCACCGCCGGATGGGGGAGGCCGCTCGCTTCATGCAAGCGTGAGAACTGCGACGCTATTTGCAACACCCCCATCGTATTGTTCACTGGCTTCACGCTGCATGGCCGGTCAGCATTACAGCTGCAGGGGCATCAGCATGTGGGCGGCTGCAGGGGTCTCACTGGGGGATGCCAGGGTCTGCACTGGGTGGCCTTCTTCTCGTCCTGCGCCCGTATCTGTCGTGAGGGCAGTAGGTGCAGGGGTGCCTTAGACTGAGGCTACCCTTCCCCCATAAGGAACAGCAGAGTAGTTGCGAGCACGCACGTGGGGTCAGACTCCCTCATCGCCATTGTGGTGCTGGGGGCTCTAGGCCCTCGTGTTAGCTAAAATGACCACACAGCACATGATTGTGGGTACTAGAACTGTCCCAGAGCACGTGCACCCGGCCCGTTTTATTTGCAGGGTCACCTGACCAGTGACACCTGTGATGGATGGGCGTGGGGTGAGTGTGGCCCTCAAGGAGAGCCTGCTGGAAACACATCACTATAGAAACACTAGTATGACTCCAGCAGTACTCTACAGTGTAGATTACCTATGCATAGATGCAGCAGGATCTGTATTTTAAAATAATTTCTAAAAATGCAGAACCATTGAAAGAACACATCAGTACACCGTCCAGGACATTGAAGAGGGTTATTTTTACACTGGATGTGCACATTGTGCATAAGTAAAATTCCGTCACTCACAGTGAAGGGAGCCAATGCCTGAGGTGGGCTCGCCTGTTGCCTCCTGTATTATAGGGTGCTGGGCGGAAGCAAAATCTGAATGACAGCTGAACCGACCAGTGGATGAAAATGTCTCACTAGAAGCATATATATATATATGTGTGTATATTCATGTATGTACATATATATATGTATGTACAATGTGTGTATATATATATATATATATCAAACCAAGGCCCTTTCAGGGTTAGAGTGACGCATAAATTATGCAAAAAACAAAGGAGAACTCTGGGAAGTTCCCAATTTTAGGTGGAGAGCTGCTCTAGTAAGGAGCATCCTGCAACACCAGCGACACTCTAGATTTGCTCACCTCAAATGTCTGCTTATCTAGCAAAGTTTTTAAGCATAGGATCAGCACAGTGCTATCCTCGCCGAGCTAGATAGTGACAAAATCTTTTGCCATTTGTACAGCAAATTCTTTAAGCATAGGATTGACATAGTGCCATCCTTGCCGAGCTGTAAAATAACAAAAGCCATTTACCACTCCAGGCACAGCATTACAGCTTTGGACTGGTCAAATACCATACAAGCCAACCTGGAATGAGTAAAGGTTTGACTTATACTGGGTGCTCCTTGGTGTCTGGACAAAGCTATACCCCTCTGAAGAGCTCTAATGAGAGCGAAACATATGTCAGGGGTTGCTTTACTCATTCCAGGTTGGCTTGGACGGTATTTGACAAGTCCAAAGCTGTAATACTGTGCTGGAGTGGTAAATGGCTTTTGTTATTTTACAGCTCGGCAAGGATGGCACTATGTCAATCCTATGCTTAAAGAATTTGCTGTACAAATGGCAAAAGATTTTGTCACTATCTAGCTCGGCGAGGATAGCACTGTGCTGATCCTATGCTTAAAAACTTTGCTAGATAAGCAGACATTTGAGGTGAGCAAATCTAGAGTGTCGCTGGTGTTGCAGGATGCTCCTTACTAGAGCAGCTCTCCACCTAAAATTGGGAACTTCCCAGAGTTCTCCTTTGTTTTTTGCACATATATATATATATATATATATATATGAATTCACTAAAAAACAAAGGTTACATGGACGTTATAGTTAGGTTCAGATTTTACGTGCACAAAACCATAGAAATTCAGCTGTTACGGTTACTCCAATAACTATAATTCGTGCGCTGAGGTAACTATAACTCACGCCCTCGCCACGCACATTTTTTTCATCAATAATTTTACTGCAAATGTTAGAGTGATAATGTCAATGATGTCATAGAAGATGTCAGGAGTGATGTAATATCTGGGGTAATTAGCAGTGCATGGCGAAGCTGCGAGTTATAGTTACTTGAAATAACTGCTGAATCTCTATGGTTTTGTACGTGTAAATTCTGAGCCTTTCTATGACGTCCCTGTAACCTTTGCTTTTTTCAGTGAATTTATAAGGGTGTTTTTCATTCTATTTCCTGACTATAATGTCCCTGTAACCTCTGTTTTTTTTCAATGAATTGCTAGTTTTTTTTAAGTGAAGTAAGATGCTCATCTCACTGCACCGTGTGGAGGTTGAACCCAGGGCCTGGCATTGTGCTACCCAAATCCAAGCTTGCAGTCCCCCTCCCCCCACCTCCTTGTCATCTATTGTCCAAGTTGATGCCCCTGCTCCCTCACTACAACCCTGTGTGGCTATTTTTCTGCCACTGCCCTTTCCACCTGCCCCGAACAGTTAGCGTACTGCCCCATCCACCTCCTCCCTAACCTCTGTTTCATGCACCAGCCCCCTCACTCCTGCCCTGCATGGTCTGATTTGCTGCCACTGTCCTCCATTCAGCTTGATGTCCCTGCCCACTCCTCCTGCCCTCCGTTCCCCAATTCTCTGCCCCATCATTACCCTCCTGCTTAGCCTCTTTCCCCGTGCACTATGTGCATGCCCCTGCTCCCTCCTTTTTGCCCACTATGTTCCATGGACCTGCCCCTCCTACAGACTCTGGGTGTTCTGTGGAGCTGCCACTGCCCCTCCCACCTGCCTAGCATGGTCAGGTGGCTGACTCCTGTCCCTGCCACCTCCACCCTGCCTGTCTAAGGTTAATGCCCC
Organism: Pleurodeles waltl; assembly: GCF_031143425.1. Classification (NCBI taxonomy): domain Eukaryota; kingdom Metazoa; phylum Chordata; class Amphibia; order Caudata; family Salamandridae; genus Pleurodeles; species Pleurodeles waltl. The sequence goes on along the minus strand of NC_090445.1, from coordinate 1,710,573,388 downwards.
TACCTCCCTCCTGTCTTCCATGGTCCATCTTCCTGCCACTCCCTTCTGCCCTCCATGTTCTGTTGTGCTGCAACTGCTCCTCATGCCTGCCCTTTGTTGTCTATTGTGAAGCCTCCTCCCCTGCCCTCTCTTGTCTGTGTCCAGCACCTACCCCTCCCTTATGTCCTTGTTGGTCCTTTGTGCATGCCCCTGCCCCCTCCCTCTTGCCCACGATGGCTGTTATGCTGTCACTTACCCTCCAGCTTGCAATGTATGGTCTGTGCTGCCAGAGCCCCTCCCACCTACCCTGTGTGGTCAGATTTCTGCCCCAACCCCCTCCCCTCTGTTGTCTGTGTGTGCCATCACTTTCACTGTTGCCTTCTGTGGTGTGTTGTGCTTCACCTGCCCTCCATGGTCAGCTTGCTGCTCTTGCTCCCTTGCCCCTGCCCTCTGTTTAGCATGTGCAGGCCCTATCCCCTCCCTCCTGCCTTGCCTGGTCTGTTGTTGTGCCCCTGTCCCCTCCCTCTTGCCCACCATGGCTGTTATGCTGTCACTTACCCTCCCGCTTGCAATGTATGGTCTTCTGTGCTGCCACAGCCCCTCCCACCTGCCCTGTGTGGTCAGGTTTCTGCCCCAACCCCCTCCCTCTGTTGTCTGTGTGTGCCATTAGTCTCACCGTTGCTTTCTGTGGTGTGTTGTGTTTCCAGTGCCTATCCCACCCGCCCTCCATGGTCAGCTTGCTGCTCCTGATTCCTTGCCCCTGCCCTCTGTTTAGCATGTGCAGGCCCTATCCCCTCCCTCCTGCCTTGCCTGGTCTGTTGTTGTGCCCCTGTCCCCTCCCTCTTGCCCTTCATGGTCCGTTGTGCTGCAACTGTCCCTCATGTCTGTCCGGTTTGGTCAGTTTGATGCCTTTGCCTCTTCCCCTCTGCTCTCTGTTATCCATGTGCATGGTCCCCTCCCTATTGTTTTCCATAGTCCATTGTACTGCACTGCCGTCCCGTTTGCTCTGTGTGGTGTATTGTGCTGATGCAACCCCTGATGACTGCCATGTAAGGTCAGTTTGGCGCCCCTGCCCATCTCCCTCCTGCCCTTAGTTATCCGAGTCCATGTCCCTACCCTATTCCTCCTGCCCTTTGTGCTCCAGTGTATCATACTTGCCAACATATTGAATTTAGTAAGAGGAAGATACTGAAAAAGAAAAACCCGGGGTACTGATTTTTCAAATTGACTTACATTGAAAAAGAGGATATTTTAGGCAGGAGACAAATAAAATAAAGCCCTTTTGGGCTTAACAACATCAGGATTCTCCTGCCTGAATCAGGTCTGTTGGCATGTATGGTTGTACTGACACTGCCTCTTCATTCTACCGTCTATAGTCTCTTATATTTCCACAACATCTCTTGCCTGTCGTGCATGGTTGGTTTGTTGCCCCTGCCCCCTTTTCCCTGCCCTCCATGGGCCGTTGTGCTGCCACTGTCCCTCCCGTCTGCCCAGCGTGGTAAGCATGTTGCCTCTGCACCTTCCTCCCTGCCACAAATATCCAAATCCGTTCCCCTGACCTCTGCCTCCCCACAGTATTCTAATAAACAACTAGATTGCTAACATTCTATATTTATTACAAAAGTGTGGCACGCCTACCATTGTCTTGATGTAATCAAAACTGTAATACCTTGAGCATTTCCTTAAATTATAAAAATGAAAGTGTCTTATTCCCGTAGAAATTATGGTTAGTGCTGTAAAAAACTAAAAGAAGGACATATTTTCTGAGGTCTCAAATAGCAACAAAGCACTTTTAAATTGTTTGCTATATTTGTGTTTTTTATCTAGTTGATCACTTGATTATTTGTTACAGTTAGGGGAGAGGATGTGGCGTTACAACCAGAGCTGCAGACTTTGCAGCTGGGGAACTAGGTTTGAGTTTCAACATCAGTTCGACATCCTGTGATTTTGGGCAAATCACTTAACCTCCCCATGCCTAAAACCAAAATGAATGTGTCCTTGTGTAATGTAACTAATGGTCAGGTAAAGCACTCCAATATCTTTGGGTCAAGTCTGCGCTATATAAAATTGCAAAAAAAAATGAAGTGTTTTCACACTTCTGCAATTGGGCTATACGTGGACTACATTTGGGTGATATTTGTGCTACATTTGGGCTCTTTTTTCTCTGGTGGCCATCTTGGGAGACTTATTTGTTATGAAGCTCCCTAATCACCTCATTTACTGCAGTATCCTCAGTAGAAAATGCTTTCAGTTTTCCACTTCGATGCAATCAAGATGGCGTTCAGACATGCCACACTTTTGGCATAAATTCAGAATGTTAGCATTCTAGTTGCTCATTAGAAATCTGGAGAGAAGATGCTGATCACTAGGGAGTTAACTGGCAGTCCGCTGCTGGTGTTAAAAGTGCATTTTCCAGTCTGCATGTCAGAATTTTTATATGAAATAGAAGCGGAAGATATTTGAGAACTCACTTAAAACATGTCCTAATTTTTCTTTCTACAGCACCAACCATAATTTGTATGACAAAATTAACCCCTTCATATTCTTCCTTTCTAAATTAAATGTTTTAGGTTGTACCAGTTTGATTCCATCAAGATGGCTTCAGGTGTGCCACACTTTTGCCATACGTAAGACTGTTGGCCCTCTAATTGTTCTTTAGAACACTCTGGGAGGCTGCAGCAGAACACAAGGGCATCACACTGACCGGCTGCTCAGAATGAATGTCAGACTTCATTCTCATGGCTGAGAAAGATAGTCTGAAGTTACAGAAAATATGCTCCCATTTTAGTTTCTGAAGAATCTTCCATAACCTTTATGGGAAAATCATGAGAAAACAGTTTTCTATGAAACATAATTCATGAAATCCCAGCAGAAGGCATTTTCACAGGGTAAAATCACCTTAGAACACTCAACAGTTCCTAAAATTAGCATGATATCATCAACAAATGATTTATATTGTAACTAAAATCTGTTATCACCCCTTTATACGTTCTCCTTTTTGTGACTTTCAAAACCTGCCATTCGCTACAGTGTTTCACTGGCCGCTATCATGTATGTTGGTCCCAAGATGACTGCCAGTACTTCCTGGTCAAAGTGCTGACAGTTAATCCTATCTCACCATGAGATCTGTGCTTAGGCTCTACCCAGATAGCTGTATTTATTTTTCCTTCAATAACTCCAAAACTACTGAACTGATTTATGCCAAATAACAAACGGCACGATCTGCGTACTAAGATCTCGCTCCCTGCCAGATTTTGTGTAATTCCGTTCAGCAGTTCTGGCTGTAATTGTGTTTAATGACCCTTTGGGAAAATGCACCTTTTTTTCTTGGGCCCGCTTGACGGATCACCCTAAGTGTCAAGACAGCAGCTGAACTGATCAGTTTTTAAAATTTTGTGAAGATTCTTCAAGTTGCTCCAAAGTTATAGGCAAAACAAAAAATGATATATATATATATATATATATATATATTTATATATATATATCTCCTTTTGAATGGAGGCTGGTGAGGGAGAGGGAGTAATGCCTGCTTATCTACTGCCTCTAGCATTGCCAGGCTTGCAGTCAGTGGGATACCCCCACCCTTCTGGGTATCTATGGCTCAGGTGCTCAGCTCTTCTGTCAAGTCAATAAAACCCTCTATCCAGTCCTCTTCCAACAACCATAGGTCATCTCTCCATTGTTGAACTGCTGACTTGCTTTGCAGTGTATCTTGAGAGCCTCTTAGACATTTATAGTTCCCCAGTAGCCTGTAGCTCAGCTTAGGTGGGCCCCAAAAGTCAGAAGAAGTGTTCTTCCACAGCATAGAATGGCAAAATATTGTCCTGCCAAATCTCGAATCCAGTATTGTGAAGCTAAGTCTTTACAGAGGTGTAAATTTAATATTCCAACCTCTTCATCTACGTATCTTGAAGGTATATATATCGTCATATAGTCTTACCTGAGAAGTGGTGTTATTAATAGTAAATCCAAACTTACCTTTATATGTATATTGTCATAATATTGTGGTGTTTGATATCCTGGAGCCAGTATTTTGGCAAGGCGATATTTTCTCACTCAGTTTTGTAATATACAGCTGCTGCAATGCTTCTTCCCCAACTCATATTCCTCTGTGGGTTCTAGAGTAGGCCACTTGTTGTCTGTATCTTACCACTGAAGCACTTGAGTTGTTGCTCTCTGATGCAACTCACCAGAGGCTATAATGGGTAAGCTAGGCCTGACTCAACACAACCAGTATAAAAGAGCCAAGTGCAATTAATCATTAAACTAGTGAAAACGGCCTCATCCGTTTACATTTTCAGTCCATGTTTGCCTTGGTCACTGGTGGCTCTGTTGTGCCCCAAAGCATCCCTCCATCAGGCCATGCTCACTGCATCGGTACTACTTTAGGGTGATATACCATGTCTAGCCTCTATATTCAGCAACAAAGCCCCTTGATCGCCTCAATCAGTCCATAGTACAGGTAAGATATACTACAAAGGGCACATATTTCAGATGTAATTCATGCTTTCTAAAAAAGAGTTTAAAACACTTTGTCCTGACCCTCCATATCACCTTTCCTTCTCACAGTGAAGCCCTCAGTGAGATTGTACGCATCGAAGACTGTGGACCCGAAGAAGCCACACCGCCTCACATGCAATGTGAATGGTTTCTATCCTTACGGCATCACAGTCCGCTGGTTCAAGAATGGCCTGGAAGACCCAGGCGTGGTGTCCTCAGAGCTGCTCCAGAATGGAGACTGGACTGCCCAGATCATGGTACTATTGAGTACCACCATCCAGCATGGAGACATCTTCATCTGCGAGGTGGAACACATCAGCCTGGAGCAGCCGATCCGCCTTGAGTGGAGTAAGAGCTTTCAGTTTCATGACTCTCTCTTCCATTACCATAAATGGCCCTATGTGTTCAATAATTGTGTTTGCTAAAGCACATTCACTCTATTAAGAGAACCTTTATCCTCTTCTGCCCCCAGGAGGATCTCTGTCTTGAATAATTTAGTAGAAAGAGTGGGGTGCTTGAAAATGCAGAAAAGTTTAAGTTTAGAGATAGAGCTGCTTTTTGTATCTGTAAAAGGAGGTGCCATGATATAGTCCTTGCTAAAGGGAGTATGTATCTTCCAAAAATTTGCAAACACCCTTTCATTTCACTAATACTCAGCCATAAACATTTCACTCAAACCTCCTTCTGATAGACAACCCTTATTAATCATAGCTCCCCTTGTAGAGTGAGCACTAATCTTTGACATATCTGATACTCACATCAGCAATCTCATTTCTCTTGTAATCTTCACAGACATTACCAGCATAAATGGCTTTACGTATGAAATCAGCAGCTGTGATATTCCTGCTGGCCTGAAGTGCACTGTGCAGTCCTCGTTCAAATGCATCTCACCACACATCACTTTGGATGTTTTAAAGATTTGGGATAAAAGATCAACACACTCATTGCCTTGGTTTGTTTCACTATCTGAGACATAAAACTCACTACCCCCTCCCAGAATTCACAAACAGCCAACACTCTTCTAAAAGAAATCAAACAAAAACATGCCACCAACTTCACACTCAACTGTTTTATAGTTAGATATCTATTATCAGTCCATCACATCATTACTTTTTAAAAGACCCTCCCTATCCCACATTGGACTATAAATAACCCTTGGTGATCTGCAAATTCTAATACGTTTCATTGGTCTTTTAAACTAAGGCATCTCCCATTCTCTCAACAGAAATTACTAACATGTCACCATTTTGTATGAGAAAGCAGACTTCTAAACAAACTTGAGAGGACATTAACCAAAGTTGCCACAAAGACTTCCATGGCATCCAACCCCCTTGCCATGCACCAACAACTCATGCATTTCCTAGTTACCAAAGTCCAAGATTTGTTTAGCACTCTTGCAGTTGCCTCCAAAAGTCCCTTGAATTCCTTACCTCTCCTGAGAACTTCCAAGCAAGACAGTCCAGAACTTCTTCTTCCATAAGAGGACACTCTTCTCCGTCTATTCCTTGTAAAAGACTTCTGCTCACACCAACTAAAAAGTTTCCTGAATTGGTAATTATAAAGAACCTGAAACCCGTGGTTGCTACTCCCAAAATGGAGTTACCAGAGCCAACAGAGAAGCATACCTCGCCCCCAAACTATGAATCATCACAATTAGTGGAAATACGTCACTTTTCATCTCTCACCAATTCTGGTGAAAAGCATCTACCGCATTCACACCTGGATCGTGTCTCCAGCACTCCGATCACTGCGGTTTCTCACAAATATGGAACTTCAGTCTGCCACCAGATCCTTCAGGCATGGCAAATATTCTGCCTTAGTATCTATCTTGTGTTCCTAACAGAAATACCAAAACTCCTGTGCTATATCTGATAACTCATTTGATCTGGAACATCTAAATCGATTTATATAGCATACAGCACTGCCTTTATCTGGCTTCATTAATACAGAGCAATTTCCTTTTTGACTCAAACCTTTATAACATCAAGAAACCTGCCTGTCTCTCTAAACTACGTATGAACATTCTCCTCTCTTGTGCGTCTTCAACCATTCTCCAACTGTACTAACCTTGCAACCCAACCACACTGGCTTGCTTCGAACTCTCTAACATACTCTGGCAAAGTCCCAAAAATGGCCAGACTATTCCAGCCTCCAAAATCACCATCCACCATCTTAATTAATGTCTCAGCTTCTCTCCATACCGAAGGGCTCTGTGTTTTCAGCCTTTGCGAAGCCCTGTATTGTAACATGATTTGAAACACCATCTGAATTAAGGACAACAATAACCCTATCATCCTGGTCAGATTGCCCAATCTCATCCTTTCTTTAGCACCAAACCAAACTCATGTCTTTAACTCTGAACCTTCCTCATAGGTACATCTTTGCTGCATCCTGGGTATCCACCTGGAGTCCTAAAATCTCCAGAGACCTTGCAGGGATCAACACAGACTTTCCCACTTTTATCACAATACCCAACTTCCCCAAAAGTGAACAAAGTTGATCCAGTCGAAAAAGAAACTTTTCTCAACACTGAGATCAACCTTGCACTCATAAATATGCCTCTTCTGGTTTCATTATATCCATAAAGCACCATGGCGTTGAAGACAGGCCGAATGGTAAACTCACAAACTGATACAACTTTCTGACCTATTGTAATTGAAGATAAATCTGCATTTTTTTCAGCCATGGATACTTTGAAATAAGAATTCTTTGGGTCAAATTGTACTAACCAGTCACCCTCCTGAAGGATATCACTCAAAAGATATATCTCATTGATTTATGACTAGCCTCCTGAATGTGTTCTTCTTTTCCACTAGGAAAACATTGTCACAAACTCTTTTGCTTTCCAAAACCTTTCCAATCACAAATGTTATTGGTAGTTGCTGAACCTCTTGGCTTGACTGATTTCCATGTTTTTCTGAAAAATGCAGTTCTCTTGAATCCCTCACCTTTGAGGTATTTTCTGCCATTTTTACACTGAACCCTCACGCAATCTGCAACACCTGAGGTTCTTGTGTCAACTTGCTTCAATCCTGAGAAAACTGAACACAACCCTCCCCCTTACCCTGAGGGAAAGAACCAGCAGAGATCTCCATACTCACCTTGGACACCTGCTTAAGCTGGTAGTCTGCTTGCTTTGCCTCTTGCAGATCACTCATACTCATCTAAAAGAGCTGCAGAAGTGTAGCAATGAGATGGTTTCATACATAATGATAGCCTCTGATCTTGCCATAAAATCATCTATCAAGCATTCTGATATGTGGTCTTTTTGTTATAGTAAATTCTACCATTTGTCAGAGAGCATGGGATCTTTTATGTCGAACCAATCCCTGTTTTTTACTTTTTCCCTGCTCTGGACAACCCTTTTCCTGATATTGCAAACAATTTTAGACTTATGTTGCTTTTTTTGTACCTTCTGATGGATGACACTATCCCTTTTCTCCACATCTACTGACCTTTTAAACCAGGTCTTTATCCACTCAAGATAGAATTTGGAAATGTTTCAAAAGGAGTTAGTCAAATGTGGAATGGTTAGAAGAGAGCAGAGCATACAGTATACCACCTCCTTTACAGGCCTTGCCCATTGAATACACTGCTCTTTGTTCCTATGCTCCATGGGCTTGTGGATGACAACAGCAACACTGCGATGACATTACATTCATGCCCAAACATCTGCATCCTTAACCAAGTTATTCTCTATTGTCCAATACAATTAAGCTGGGAAACCCTTCTCTCATAAAAATGCTCCATCTATGCTTAGATTGGACTCAACCCAGACAGTTCTGAGACCAAGACTGTTTCCATTTCCACACCCATGACGTTGAAGCTAATGAGTTATTCAACAATATATAGTCAAACTGTGACCTAACATGATGTGCATGAGACTGGTATGTATATTCCTTCTCCTCTAAGTGCTGTCTCTCCACATGTCCCAGAAACCTATCTCCTGGAAGCATTTCTTAAGGCCTTTTTTGAAAGCTCCTGTGAATCGCGTTCTTCAATTAGATCTATCCTTCTCTATGTCCCTATGCAAACCCAGATAATTTGTCTAAAGATCCTTTCAGGAATCCATCCTGTTTGGGGCATGGAGTGTGCTGATTATGACTTTTCTACAGACTAGGGTCTCCTCAAGCATAAGAAGCCTGCATCCCCGTCCATCCTTTTCTTCTGTAGTTCAACAGGGACCTCCTTCCTAATAGATATAGCCGCTCCATTGTGTGTGGACCCTATGAATTCTTAAAATGCATTGGGGTATAATCTGTTTCATTCGAAGTTGGTCCGTCTTCTTTAAGTGAGTCTTCTAAAAGCATATTTCATCCCCTTGTAATGTGTCAGTGCTGATGCAGGAGTCTTTCCTTCGCTGTAGTGTGGCCTGAGAAAGATCCTGGTAGACCAGGCATAATTCACCCCTGATTTGTATCTAGGACTAGCAAGAACCTGAGTCCTGCCACTGGTTACTCTTAGCGTCTCACAAAATGGGTCTGTAAATAGGACTAGTCATCCGGTCATGACCTCAGAGCTGAGTGGGCTCTTGATTGGTGCTAACCTTGAGTGACCATGCACTTGAAAAGTATAATCTCTCATTCACTCACTCTGACTAAGCTCCTGAGTCCCTGTAAAAATGAGGGAACCCTTAATGAGTAGATGTACCTCAGAGCGAGCTCCAGGTTAACTCTTACCCTGAGACTTTCTCTAACCCACGAGTCAGCGTTGGTCTTCTCCATTCCCTGAGTGGCCTGGTTGTCTCTTGTGTGAGCTCCTGAGTGATCTCCCCGGATTGTCTCTAACCCTCGAGTAACTCTATAATGCCTCTCACCTTTCCTCACACAGAGCTTCAAGCCTCCGAGTCGGCCAGAAACAAGATGGTGACAGGAATCGTGGGCTTCGTGCTCGGAGGGATCTTCATCACCATTGGACTTGTGTTCTACCTGAAGAACAAAAAAGGTGAGGATTTAAAGAGGAGGCTGAGGGATGGCAACACTAAGGGACGATAATGGACATAGTGAGGGATAGTAACTGTGAGGACTGTAACAGTGTAACAGTGAGGGACCACAATGGACACACTCATACACAGAAACTGTGAAGGACATCAACAATGAGTACCATGGCAGACATGGTAAGATATAGTAAGACTGAGAGATCACAGTGGACACAATGAGGAATAGTAACACTGAGGGATGGTAACATTGAGGGACCACAGTAGACAAGGCGAGGGCTAGTAGTAGAAAGGGGCCATGATGGACAAAGGGAGGTGGCATGAGGCGTCCTGATGGACACTATGAGTAATAGTAACACAGATGGATAGTAACATTAAGGGACCACGATGGCCATAGTGAGGGACAGTAACAGAGATGGAGGGTGCCAGACACAGTGAGGTATAGAAGCATGAAGTACCACAATTGCCTCAGTGAGGGATATTAACAGGGTGGGACTTTGATGAACACAGCGAGGGACCACAATGAACACAGTCAGGGATAGACCTCAACCACTTCCCCTCTTTATTTTTTTGTACATAGACAAAAAAAAAATATATATATATATATATATATATATATATATATATATATATATATATATATATATATATCGAGAGAGAGAGAGAGAGAGAGAGAGAGAGATAGATATAGATAGATAGATAGATAGATAGATATATTCAGTTAAAAAACTAAGGTTACAGGGACGTTATAGTTCGGTTCTGAATTTAGTCGCACAACAAAACCATAGAAATTCAGCAATTATAGTTATGGTTATCTCAAGTAACTACAACTCACACCCTAAAGTAACTATAACTCTCGTCCGCCAAGTTTACTCTTCGATCATTTGACTGCTAACATTACATTGATATTCATAATTATGTTATAATAAAAAAAAGTCATGAATGCTGTAAAATCTAGGGTAATTAGCAGTGCACGGCGAGGGCGTGGGTTATAGTGACCTTAGGGCGAGAGTTATTGTTACTTGAGATACCTATAATGTAATGTAACAGCGGCCACTGCTGCCCCTGCGGTGCGGGGGCGCAGGCTTTCACATACTGAAGGGCAGGCCCCACAGTCCCTACTGACGTGAGTGTGGGGGGCCCCTTCAGCATATCTCGAGGGGTCCCATACAAATTTTGTTATGCCACTGGGAGGAGTGAAGTGTTGTAGAGTGGAGTAGGGGGAGTAGAGTATTGTAGAGTTGAATGGAGGAGAGTAGAATTTGATGGTTCAATGTATGACTGAGGTAGTGGGGTGGATTAGAGTAGAGTGGGGTGGGGTGGATTGGAATGGGGTGGTTTGAAATGGGGTGAGGTGCATTGGAGTGGGGTGGCTAGACTGGATTAGGGAGGATGATTGGACTGAAGTGATAGGACTAGGGCAGGGCAGATGGGGGTGGATTGGATTGGCGTGGTTTTGAGTTGGGTGAATCGGAGTAGGGTGGATTATATTGGACATAAATGGGGTAGATTGGATTGGACTGGTATGGGGTGGGTGGATTGGACTGAATGGAGAGGGCTAGGGAGAATTGGAGTGAGGTGGGCTGACGAATTGGCGTGAGGTGGATTCAACTGGGGTGGATTGGATTGGAGTAGAGTGGGGTGGATTGGACTAGAGTGGGTTGGATTGGACTGGAGTGGGCTGTATTGAGATGGAAGTGGGGTGGACTGGATTGGGGTGGTCTGGGTTGAGGTGGAGTGGATTGGATTGGGGTGGGTTGAGTTGGATTAGAGTGGGGTGGATTGGAGTGGGGTGAATTGCACTGAGGTAGGGTGTATTGGAGTGGGGAGAATTGGACTGGAGTGAGGTGAATTGGACTGGACTGGAGTGGAGTGGGATAGACTGGAGTGGGGTAGACTGAGGTAGGGTGTATTGGAGTGGGGTGTATTGGACTGGAGTGGACTGTATTGGGATGGAATTAAGTGGGGTGGAATGGATTGGGTTGGATTGAGTGGGGTGGACTGGATTGGGGTGGATTGGATTGGGAGGGTGGATTGGATTGAGGTTGATTGACATGGGGTGGGATGGATTGGACTGGAGTGGAATGGATTTTTTGTAGTGGGGTGGATTGGAATGAACTGGACTGGAAGTGAGAAGGGTGGACTGGACTGGACTGGAGCGGGGTGGATTGGATTGGGTCGGATTGGAGTGGGGCAGATTGGATTGGAGTGGGGTGGATTGGATTGAGTATGGTGGATTGGACTGCAGTGGGGTTGATTGGATTGGTGTGGGGTGGGATGGATTTTATTGGGGTGGGTTGGATTAAGGGGGTTTGGAGTGGGGTGGATTGAACATCAGTGGATTAAGGTGGACTGTATTGGACTGTAGTGTGATGGGTTAAGGTGAATTAGATCGGAGTGGGATGGATTGGAGTGGATTGGGTTGGAGTGGGGTGGACTGAACTGGACTGTTTTGGATTGGAGTAGAGTTGGGTGGACTGGAGTAGAGTGGGGTGGACTGGAGTAGAGTGGGTAGGACTGGATCAGAGTGAGGTGGGTTGGAGTAGAGTGGGATGAGGTAGATTGAAGTGGGGTGGAGTGGATGGGGTGGATTGGGCTAGTGTGGGGTGGATTACAATGGGGTAGGATGGGGTAGACTGGAGTGGAGCGGGATGGATTGGATTTGGGTGTGGTAGGGTGGATTGGATTGGAGTGGAGTGGGGTGAGTTGGATGAATAGGATTGGAGTGGGGTGGACTGGAGTGGGTTGGGATGGAATGGAATGGGGTTGACAGGAATGGAGTGAGGGATTGGGTTGAGTGGGGTGGTTTGGATTGTAGTAGGGTGGATTGGACTGGAGTGGGATGAATTTGATTGGAGTGGGGTGGAGTGGATTGGTGTAGAGTCGTTTGGGGTATATTGAATTGGAGTAGGGTGGAATAAGGTGAACTGGATTGGACTGGGTGGATTCCAGTTATACATTAAACAAATATTTCTGTTATCAGCCTTGAAGAAGTCTCTGAGAAGAGACGAAACATGTGTTTGATGAACTCTTGACTTGTCAAAGAACATCGATGCAGCATAAAGCATTCATGTTTTATTTACAATAACAATTGTTTAGTCTGAGGATGAGCTGTCTATTAACTCGAGATTATGTTTGTAATTAGGGGCCAGATGTAGGAAGCACTTTGCGAGTCGCAAATGGCAAAATTTGCCGTTTGCGACTCGCAAATGCGTGATTCCTATGCAGAAATGCATTTTGCGAGTCGGGACCGACTCGCAAAATGCATTTCCGAATCGCAAATAGGAAGGGGTGTTCCCTTCCTATTTGCGATTCGCAATGGTATGCAATTCCATTTGCGACCGCGTATGCGGTCGCAAATGGAGTCGCAGTTACCATCCACTTGAAGTGGATGGTAACCCATTCGCAAACGGGAAGGGGTCCCCATGGGACCCCTTCCCCTTTGTGAATGGACCCCATATTATTTTTTCAGGGCAGGGAGTGGTCCAAGGGACCACTCCCTGCCCTGAAAATTCCGAAACTAAAGGTTTCGGAATTTTTTGAAATGCAGCTCGTTTTCCTGTGAGGAAAACGGGCTGCACTTAAAAAAAAAAAAAAAACTTTATTTAAAAGGCAGGTCGCTAACATGGAGGCCTGCTGACGTCAGCAGGCCTCCATGTTAGCGAGTGCCTATACTCGCAATGGGGTCGCAAACTGCGACCCACCTCATAAATATTTATGAGGTGGGTCTTTGCGACCCCATTGCGAGTTGCAGAAGGTGTCTGAGACACCTTTCTGCATGTCAAATTGCGACTTGCAATTTGCGAGTCGCACAGACTCGCAAATTGCAAGTCGCAATTTGATTTTTTCCTACATCTGGCCCTAGATCTTCTGTTTGTTGATAAATTCTATCATCAGAGAATTTAAAAGTCTCTGATTTAATTTTTGTGCATATTTGTTTGGTACTAAAATTGATTATATTGCCACGTGTTCCTGAGCTCTTGGTGGTGACACGTCTGCGTAGAATTGAGTGTGCTCCACTACCATTTGTATTTATCTATTTTTGCAGAATTTATTTCTGCCTAAAATGTTCACATCAGGGCAACAGGTGTGTTGTAGCGTTGAGCACCATGGTTTCGATATTTCTTACACACGAGATGTGCAGTAATTGGACCACTTTTGCCATTTGTGAAGTGTTTTGTAGATTGAATTAGAGCGGAGTGGATTGGGGTGTACTGCACAATAATGTGTTAAGGCATAGTTTCAAAAATTACACCTAAGAACGCATGTTTTTGCCAGGCATGCACCTTTGGTTTGCACTAGAAGTTAAAAAGAACAAAATAGTACCTCAATCATGTCGTAGCAGCAGACAGGCACTGATTAAGTGTAATCAATCAGTGCTTGGTCCCTGCTCCACTGACAGGAACGGATATAATGAAATGCCAACTGTAACCAATTATGAGGCTGTAAAGAAGAGTGCCACGCAATCCAACAAATGATAAGCGACAGGCGGGCTCCAAGCCCTTTTCTAAACACAAAGGCATCTCACAGTGCAATACGAATGTGCTAGCACATGCTATTGCACGCCCAACCCTAAAAAGGAGGGGGCACAAGGGTTCCCCATCCTAGGGCTCTTTTGAGCCCTGGGGACCACCACTTCACTAGAGCTTTTTTTTTTTATCTTAGGGGGGAGCCACGCGGACCCCCCCCTCCACTGGGCTCCTATGAGCCCCTGGGACCACCACCACCACCTTCCCGGGGCTTTAATAATAATCTGCAGGGGGGGCGTATGGACCCCCTCTTGGGGCTTTGAAATGCCCCAGGGTCCACCACCTCTCTGGGGTTACATTAATATGTCTTTAGGGGGGCTATGCAGGCCTCAGGGATCACTACCTCCTTGGGGCTTTTTTAAAATCTTGGAGAGGGCCAGTGGGGACCACCATTCATTGGGCTGTTATGAGCCCCAAAGACCACCACCACCCCAGGGCTTTAATAATAATATAGAGGAGCTGTGGGTATCCCCCACCTGGGGTTTAGAAATGCTCCTGGGACCACCACCTCCCGGGGCTTATTTAACTTTTATTGAGAGGGTCATGCGAATCCCCCGGGCCCCAGGGACCCCCACATCCCGAGCCAATATCATTTATAAAACTGGGTGGGGAGCCATGTGGACGCCCTCCCCTGGCTGATTTTGGCCCCAGGGTCCACCCTCCCTGGGGCCCAGCCACATCTGCCTGGGTGCCCTGGCCCCACCCAGTGTATAATAATGGGGGCCGCAAAGGGAGCTTGAAGGCCCCCGTTATCACAGCTGGCTCCCCGCCTCCTGCAGGAGCCGGTATCGCTACAGCACATAGGGAACTGCAAGAAATGTATCTCCCTGCCTGCAGGAGCAATTTTTCATCTGTTTCCCTCCCGGCATGACAGCAGACAGGGAAACAGATGAAAACTCCTGTCTCAGCAAGCGGGAGCAGTTTTACAGCTCCCGCTTGCTGGGAGCGGAGTTAATATTTGCTCTTTCTTAGTGGGAGCGGTCACACCTCCCGCCAAGCGAAAGCAAACAGCTATCTCTCAAGGGTGCCCACCTTGGGAGATAGCAGGAGCTGGCCTTGGGGGAATGGCGGACCTTAGGGCCATTAATGGCTTCAGGAGGGGGGCGCACGGCTCCCCTCCTTTCTTTTGCATAGGCCAGGCCCGGGAAGGTGGTGGTCCCTGGGGCTGTATATGGCCCAGGAGGGGGGGGTCTACACAGCCCCCCCAGCAAATTTTCTATTGAGCACCAGGGAGGTGTTGGTCCCTGGGACTTGTTGTTGTCCCCGTAGGGGGGTCCACACTGCCTCTCTCTGTTATTAAAATAACGCCCCAGGGAGGTGGTGGTCCCCGGGCTCAACCGACCCCAATGGTGGGGGTCCGCATCCCCCTCCATTTGTATTTTGAAGCCCCAGCGAGGTGGTGGTCTCTGGGGCTCAGAAGAGGGAAGAGGAGCCCCATTTACCCCCCTCCTTGTTTGTTAAATACCCTCATGCCCCTGGGGCCTGGCCCACCCTTGGGCTCAACTAAAAATAAGTGCGAGAGATGGCACTTTTTTTTTAGCTAATCTGTCACAATTTTGCAGCAACTTTTTTTTTTAAACTTGTTTTTGTGGCCTGACGGGGTCTCTGGGAAATCCCAGCATCAAGGCCAGTGGGTCAGGGTATTCCTACCCTGCCCCCTTTTCTTTTTTTCAATTTTTTTTTGGGGGAAGGGGGACTTAGTGGAGCCCGGGTGCCAAAATGGCTGCCAACACTTCCTGGTTGAAGTTTTCCCAGCCAATCAGATCTCTGCATGAGATCAGGAGGATTTGTGAAGTTTTCGTGCCTCTGGATATACAAACTAGGTTTTCTTTAAATAACTCAGAAACTACTGAACGGATTCACACCAAATACCAACAAGCATTTGCAATGCAATGGGTCTCGCATTTGCTTGAGTTAGAGCTATTGATTTTGTAAATTCATAACTGGACTTTTCTTGTCACACAATTTGGTCTTTTCCTGCCACATAATTCCAGTGGCCCTGCATATAATTAAAGCACTTCTTTTTAACCTTCTTTGTCTATCTGCAGCCAAAAATGAAATTCTTGCCATTTAGCATCCTCATTTAAATCCGCTACCTTACTTCCAATAGAATACTACTTTCACCACCCCAGCATCAGAGCTGCTGGCTGGCTAACACAATCCCCAAAACAAGACAGCCACAGAGGAGAAATAAAATAAAAGGGTCACCCAAACATATCAAGAGTGTTCAAACACATACGAATTCGAACATGTGTAAATGTACATTGCATGAGATGACGTAAACATTTAGGCCCATATTTATACTTTTTTTGCGCTGCATTTGCATCATTTTTGACCCAAAATCGGCGCAAAAGTACAAAATACAATTGTATTTTGTAAGTTTGTGCCGATTTTGTGTAAAAAAGTGGCGCAAATGCGGTGCTAAAAAGTATAAATATGGGCCTTAGTAACACAGATTTTGCACATGCTAACTTTTCCCCACATGTAAATTATTAACCCCTGTAGGTGAACATTTTTTCCTACCTCCACCACAAATATATTTTCTGCACTGGAACGTCACTTTCCACCCTTGGAAGCAGCTTTACACAACGCTTCCCTAATATTCTGTACGAGTAACTTTTGGACGCAAATTAAACTTTTATGAATTTTGAATTCGCACAAATGTACACATTGCTTTCCCTCTGTAAACTGAAATGTGTTGGAAAGACATTAAACACAAATCAGCCGAGATCGAATCTTCAAAAAGTATGTGTTTGCTTGTGTGACCTAAAAGGTCGTCTCGCACTGTTTTAATCGGGCGCGTATTTTTCCATTAATCTTGAGAACATTAGGAAACTTCTGAAAATGAAGACGCTGAAAAATCTAGAATTTCCATTAAAAGATACGATTGCAAAAATATGACAAACACAGGGGCCGTTGGAAAAATGGTTTCAAGCTAAAATAAATCAAATCTATCAGCTCCTTCGCGGCTGCCTGCTTGCTAAACCTGCAGGGTGCCTCTTCTCATCTGTGGGCTGGTCTCAAGGTAAATACTGAGCTCATCAACGAACCTTGTGTACATTTCGCAGCAGCGCGGACTATATTTGTTTAATAGGTTAAAACCGTCCTCAGCGGTATTGTAGCCATGATCCTGTAGGTTTGATTCGCCTTTCCAGAAGGCAGGATGAGTTGAGCTGTTCCGATGCAAGGATCCCACAGTCCTCCGCGGCGAGCACCCAACAATCTGTTCCAAAAGCTGTAAGGGCAGAACGCAACGCCACCGACACAAGGAGCTGCTGCCCGACCTTCATGACGGAATGCTAAACATACATAAATAAAAGTGCCCGTAGGATAGAAGCGAGGTTTACAGAGAGGGAGCTATTGTAAGGTGTACACTAGCCTTTTGGGTTGGATGTGGTTTACACGGGCGAGCGGGCGAGTGCCCATTAAAAGCAGATGACCTTCCTCAGTAACACGCTTGTGGCAGGGAAACGCCCTGAGAATAACGATACAAATACAGTCAAAAGATAGGAACGAAAACAATCTAACAAAATATTAGGAATTCATGTCACAGTGTGTGTGAGGAGAATGGAACACGTAGATTGTATGCACGTACTAAAGACACGTCGATCAATATGCTAAAAAAAGCATGCCATATTTAGTTGCCACTGTGTTTAACGTTGACATATTTTTGATAACAAGATATTAAACGTGACATACCGAAACAAACAAAAACAGCATATTGATACTGCCGCCCGAGCTGGTGCTGTGAGCACCATGGTCACCGTGAGGGAGAAGGGTACAGACAAAAGAGAACAAGCAAGATTGCGCTGCGAAAACAGACAGAAAGTAGTCCACAAACCGGACAGAAAACAGCGAGCCTCACATGTTTTCAGTACTTGGTCGCTGCGCTCGAGGACGGCCAACCATCGGAAAAGGCATGACTTCCACTAATGAAAGCAAGCAGATTTTGAAAGGCAAGCCCATGAACCAATGAAAGACACTGACGTAACATGGACGGGGCTCCGAGCCCTTTTCTATCTACAAGAGTGTCTTGCAAGCAAAACTGTCTAGTGGTTCAGGCCGTAGACATGTCGAAAATCCCTATGGGAAATTGCATAGGGAATGCTTGTTTTGGGAACCCCCTCCTTCTTCTTTGTCCCCGCTTGACGAATCACCACACAACTTTCAAGTCAGCAGCTGAAGTGAGTGACAAAATAGTTTTGAAAATTTCGTGAAGATTCGTCAAACAGCACCAAAGTTATTGGCAAAACAAAAAACACTTTTCCTATGGAAACTGGGTCCTAACTAGTTATAGTTATGTTAGGGTACAAGTTATAGATACCTGAGATAATTCTAACTATAACTGGTGAATTTGTATGGTTCGTACATTTAAAATGTGAGCCTAACTATAACGTCGCTGTAATCTTTGTTTATTTAAGTGAATTTCTATGTTTTTTTTTATATTCTATGTCCTTACTCTAACATCTCTGTAACCTTTATTTTTTCAGTGAATTTCAGTTTTTTTAGCCTATAGTAATTTCCATTCATGTGGCGGCGGTTGGCCACAGTGATTGGGTGCAAGAGGGTGTCAGTGGGAATGTGAGTGGGTGTGTGAGAGTATCAGTGGGAATGTGAGTGGGTGTGTGAATGTGTGAGTGGGTCTGTGAGTGGGTGCATGAGGGTCGGACTGGGGCTGTGTGTGTGCACAAGTGTCTGAGTGAGTCTGTGAGTGGGTGTGTGAGTGTCTGAGTGGATTTGTGAGTGCGTGCATAAGGGTCTGAGAGTGTGGGTGAGTGGGAGAAAGATTGAAGGAGAGAGAGCAAAAGACAATGAGAGAAATATAGAATTTTTGAGGCTTTGATGTATGATATACTTAGAATGAGATATGTCTGCACAAATTGAATACAAAAATGTATTTGTCAATTAAAAATAGTAAAATCACCTTTCAATATGAACATTTGTAGTTGAAAAAATTTTAAGGAGGGAAATGAGTAGGGATTCACCTGGACTCGAACACTTATCTCTCTGGTTGAAAGTTTGTGACCCTCACCATTAGGCTAGCTGTTTTTTAGCCCTTTATGTGCTATCTGGGACCATGTGTGTGGGGGGGGGGGCTTAAGGCCAGCTAGGCAGTCCCCACACAATTATTCATTTTTTTATTGTGTGCCTTTTAGTGGCTATTTGGGAGCATGGGGGAAGCCTTAAGGCCCCCAGCAGTCCCACCTGGCTTACGCCTCCTGCAGGAGTCAGCATTGCTACAGCAACCAAGCAGCTGCTTTAAGTAGCAGCTTCCTGCTTGCTGGAGCAATTTTTCATCTGTCTTCCCAGCATGCATATCTGCGTGCAGGGAAGACAGATGAAAACTCCACTTTCTGACAGTGGGACCTGCTTGACAGGTCCATCAGTGGCTCCGCGAGGGAGGCCGCGTGGCCCACCTCCAACGTAGAAGTAGCCCTGGGGAGATGGTGGTCCGGAAGCAGACCCCCTTTCTTTTTTTTTTTTTACTATTTGCCCCAGTTGGTGGTCCCCAGAGCTGCGGGGGGTGCATGGATGTCGCATAATATTTGTACACAGCCCCAGGGCGGCAGTGGTCCCTTGGTTTGCGGGGATGCTGTGCCCCCCCCCCTCCGGATAATATTTGTATACAGCCCCAGGGAGGTGGTGGCCCATGGGGCAGCGCGCCTCCTGCATTATGATATAAATGCCCCCAGGACTTGGCCCACCCAGGGGCTTAAAAAAGACAACGAGCAAGAGCCTGTGCTTTTTTTTTCAAAAAATTATGGCAGATCCACTGTGACTCCCGCTGTGAATTAAAGCTAATGGGTCAGGATGACTCTACCCTGGCCCCTTTATTTTTAACCATTTTTGTGGGAATCAAGATAAAGTGGAAAAGCAGCAAGAGCACAACAGACCACAAAGCCTTCAAAGAAACCATCACATCGCACCACCAGGCTCTTCAGATCAGCTAGAAAACCAGCCATTCAGGAGCTCATCAACACCTATGCACACAACAGCAAGGAACTCTTCAGCATAGTCAAAGAATTTGCAAAACCCGGCTCAGACACCACAGACACTCCCCTCCCCCCCAGGACTTCTGCGACAACCTTGCCACCTTCTTTCACCCAAAAATCCAGGACATCCACGAAGGATTTGCAAGACAAGACCCGCCCCTCGTCCACCAGCACCACCACGGACTCTAACCCTCTGCTGACCATGAACAACTGGGCCCTCCTCATCCCTGAAGACACCCTGAAGCTCATGAGTTCCATCAACTCTCGGACCCAGGCCCCCACTACATCTTCAACCGAGCCAGCGCAGCATCGCACCTGAACAATGCCGTACCATCAACTGCTCCATCAAGACTGCCATCTTCCCGGATGACTGGAAACACACAGTGATAAACCCCCTACCGAAGAAGCCCTCCGCAGACCCGACGTAGCTGAAAAACTACAGACCAATCTCACTGCTCCCTTTTCAAGCCAAGGTAATAGAAAAAGTGATCAACACACAGCTCACCGAGTTCATTGAGGCGAACCACATCCTAGATCCCTCCCAGTCCAGATTCAGGAGCAACCACTAGACCAAAACCGCACTCCTAAAAGCCACGGATGACATCCGCCCCCTATTGGACCATGGTGAAACAACTGCCCTCATTTCCTGGACCTCTCCACCGCATTTGACACTGTCTCCCACACCACCTTGTGCATCAGATGACACGACGCCAGCATCCGCTGCAAAACCCTGGAGTGGATCCGCTCCTTCCTCACCGGCCGAATACAGAGAGTCAGGCTCCCGCCTTTCACCTTGAAACTGATGGAAACCAGCTATGGAGTATCCCAGGGCTCCTCTCTGAGCCCCATCCTCTTCACTGTCTACATGATCCTGCTAGCCAAGATTGTCAGACACCACGTGCTCAACATCGTCTCATACATTGACAACACACAGCTAATTTTCTCCCTCACTGACTAACCATCAACATCCAAAAGCAACTTTCACAACGGAATTAAGGCAGTCGCCGACTGGATGAAAGACAGTTACCTCAGGCTCAACTCAGATAAGATGGAGCTGCTCATTCTGGGCCCCATCCCCACTACAGAGTACTACGCCTGGGGGTCCACTGCCCTCGGAACTGCCCCATCTCCCACTGATTACCCACAACGCAACCTCAGCATCATTCTTGACTCCTCGCTGTCTACGGCCCACCAAGTCAACGCCATCTCATCCTCATGCTTCCATGCACTCCACCTGCTCTGGAAGATTTTCAAGTGGATCCCCATCGACTCTAGAAGAATAGTCACCCAAGCACTTGTCAGCAGTAAACTTGACTACAGAAATGCACTCTATGCCAGCATTGACAAGAAACTCCAAACAAGACTCCAGAGAATACAGAACGGCGTGGTCAGATTCATCCTGGACATCCCCGTCACAGTTACATCTCCTCCTACCTAACCGACCTACACTGGCTCACTGTCAACAAACACATCACTTTCAAGATCCTGACACATGCCTTCAAGGCCCTACACAACATCAGACCTGCCTACCTCAACCACCGCCTCTCCTCTATACATCCCCCAGGCAACTCCACTCTGCTTAACTGGCCCTCGCCACTACGCCTGCGATCCGCAAGAACATGGCTGGAGGAAAATCCTTCTCCTACCTTGCCACGCAGACCTAGAACACGCTGCCGCTTCCCATCAATCAGTACCCTTCGCTGTCTCAGTTCAGGAAGGACCGCAAGACCTGGCTCTTCAACTGATCTGCGTCCCCCCATCAGCGCCTTGAGACACCCCCGGGTGATAAGTTGCGCTTTACAAATTTCTGATTGATTGATTGGACTCAACTGAAACTGAGTCCCAACATGGCTGACAACACTTCCTTGTTGAAGTGTGGTCAGCCAATCAGATCTCAGCATGAGATTCGGACGGGTCGCAAATCCTTTGCGTCCCTATGTAAGCAATTTTAAATTTCTTTTAATTGCTCTAAAGGTACTGAACGGATTTACACCAAATTACAAAAATGCCTCTTCCTGGATCAAGAGCTACCTTTCTGCCAAATTTGGTGTAATTCCATCCAGTGGTTTTGGCGCTATCGCTGTTCAAAATCCCTACGAAAAAATGAATGGGAAAAAAGCATTTTGGGACTCCCCCCTTTTTCTCACACCCTGCTTGATGGATCACCCCAAACCTTCCAGACAGTAACTGAAGTGATGTCTGTTGTTTTTTGGAAAATTATGTGAAGATGCATCAAACGGCACCAAAGTTATAAGCAAAACAAAAAATGCATTTTCTATGGAAACTATGTCCTAACTATAACTACCTAGTGGCGGCTATTACATATATATATATATATATGTGTGTGTTTGTGTATATATATTATATATAATATATATATATATATATATATATATATATATATATATATAATTGTGATGGGGGGTTAGAGAGAGGTAGTACCTCTGATGGGGGGAAGACGTCATGCTCTTCGGAGTAGTTCATCCAGCTTGGTCCTCACTGGACACTCAGCTCTCACCTGTGGCTTCCTGTAGCTGTTTGCATGCAACAGCAGCCACACCCGAGCAATGGCTTTGACTGGCTGGTAAAACCAGGTGAGGGTAGCCAACGGGTCTGAAACCCTGGGTGAGTTAGGGCTTGTCTACCTACACATGCGAAGACTGGATCTGGCGGACTGAGCCGAGGAAATCACCAGATTGGTTCAAGTGGCAGGAAGGGGGACTCAGCAAAGTGCTGTGGAGTGCAAATAGGGCATAGTGAGACACATTAGGACACTGCTGGCCATCCAGCGCATCCTGACCCATCTCCAGTCGTCTCAACTAAGTCCTGCTGCTGGATCAAGATAGGCGAGGATGAGAGAGTGAAGCTGACGATCTGCACAGCTCTCCCTCACTATAATCCGGTTCATGCGCAAGTCAAGACATTATCCTCCCCATCCGTGAGCGATGAAGCAGCAGGTGTGGATACATTGGAAGCTGTAGCCACAACTTCACTCACAGGTGCCCCAGTAATGGGTCCCTTTCCACTGGACAGAAGCAGCAGTGGAGTTCGACAGCCTCCTGGGTGTCTGAATAGCCCAATTTAGGATTGCTCTGCTCACCTCCATGGCCTGAGGAAGGGGCTAGGAAAGGTTACCTAAACATAGCCTGCTTCACCCCTATCCCTGGCCTGCTTGCCGCGCCAGACGGGGACCCCATTTGTCACAAGGGAACTCAGCAGGTACAACATCCAGATCGCAGCCCTCTGCGAGGCCAGGTTCGCGGACAAAGGCCAGCTGACAGAAATCTAAGCCGGCGATACCTTTTTCTGGAGTGGCAGCAGCAGCAGCATTGAACATCATGAAGCAGGAGTGGATTTTTCCATCAGATCTAATCTAATCAGCAAATTAGCAGCCTCCCAAAAGGATTCAACGACCGACTCATGTCTCTGTGGCTCCCCCTGAAAGGAATGCGCCACACCACCTTCATCAATGCACATACCCCCACCATAACAAACCCAGAAGAGATCAAAGACCAGTTCATGAAGACTTGGAGTCTCTCATAGCATCTGTGCCCAAGCAGGACAAGCTCGCCGTCTAAGGTGACTTCAGTGCCAGAGTTGGTGCAGACTACCAGACATGGGAGGAGCCACTGGGAGGAAGGGAGTCAGCAAAAGCAACAGCAGTGGTCATCCACTTTTGAAGATCTGTGCAGCTCATGACCTGTTGATCATAAACACAGTCTTCCACCTACCCAACCATAACAAGATGTCCTGGATACACTCACACAACAAGCACTGGCATCTCATTCATTACATCGTAGTAAGGAGAAGGGACAGGCAGAATGTTAGAGTGACTAAGGCCATGTGCGGCGCAGACTGCTGGACAGACCACAGACTCATCCTTTCAAAACTCCACGTGCACATCCCTCAGGCGGAGCCCACAGGGGAAAAAGACCAATAGGCAACTGAATGACAGTAAGTTAAAAAGGCACTCTGTGCACCAGAACCTCAGCGAGGACCTCAACAGAAAGCTTGTCCAACTCAGCTTTGGCACAAACGGTGCAGACGAGGACTGGGCAGCTTTTAGAGATGTGGTTTACAACACCGCTCTCGCTAACTTGGACCAGAACACACACAAATACCAGGAATAGTTTGACGACAATGATGAAGACATTCAGAAGCTGCTGGATGAGAAGCATGAAGCCGTCAGATCCCTCCAGCAAGGCACTACATCTGACTCCAAGAAGGCAGTCTACAACTCCATCAATGGCAAAGTGCAAGCAAAGCTCAGAGAGATGAGACGCCCGGCTCAGCAAAAAATCAGAAGAGATCCAGAAGTACGCTGACAGCAACAACTACAAGCGTTTCTACGATGCTCTGAAGACCATCTATGGGCCACAGTCCTCTGGAACATCACCACTGCTTGGTGCCGACAAGAACGCCATCCTGAAAAAATGGGCTGAGCACTTCAACAATGTCCTGAGCAGGCCTTCCTCTATCAATGCAGAAGCCATTGACCGAATGCCGCAAGTCGCCATCAGCACCTCCCTGGCAGAACCTCCAAAGGAATCAGAGGTTAAGGAAGTAATTAAGCTTCTCTCCAGTGGTAAAGCACCAGGCTCTGACACATCCCAGCTGAAATCTACAAGGCAGAGGGACCAGTCTAGTTACAGAAGCTCACTGCGCCCTTTCAGACCACATGGCAACAGGAAGTTATCCCTCAGGAGCTCAAGGATGCCTCCATCATCCATCTCTACAAGAGAAAAGGAAACAGGCAGTCTTGTGACAACCATAGAGGAATCTCTCTCTTGGTCATTGCCGGCAAAATCCTTGCCAGAGTCCTCCTCAACCGCCTCACTCAAAACATGGAAGATGGACAACTGCCAGAGAGTCAGTGTGGCTTCAGAGAGGGCCTAGGGACAGTGCATATGATACTTGTAGCACGTCAACTACAGGAGAAGTACCAGGAACAAAACAGGGACCTTTATACAATGTTTATGTGGACCTGACCAAAGTCTTTGACACCATCAGTCGTGAGAGGCTGTGGCAGATTATGGAGAAGTTTGGAAGCCCAGGCAAATTCATCAGTATGGTGAGCCAGTTCCTTGACGGGATGCTTGCTCGAGTACTGGATGATGGAGACTCCTCTAATGCCTTCCCAGTCACCAATGGAGTCAAGCAAGGGTGTGTACTGGCACCCACGCTGTTCAGCATGATGTTCTTGGCCATGCAGTCAGATGCCTTCTGCGATGATGATGAAACCTGCATCAAAATCAGATATAGGACTGATGGCAGGCTCTTCATCCTGTGGAGGCTACAGGCCAAGCCCAAGGTTGAAGAGGACTCTGTGCACGATTTCCTGTTCGCAGATGACTGCACACTCAACGCTGCCACAGAGGCCCAGATGCAGCAGAGCATGATCCATTTTTCCACTTCCTGCAGAAATTTCAGCCTCACAATCAGGGCCAAGAAGACTGAGGTCTTACATCAGCCCACACCGCAGAAGACGTATACGGAACCAACTATCACCACTGAAGGGAAATCCTGAATACTGTTGACAAAGTTACATACCCCGGCAGCACACTCTCCAGATCTGTGAATAATTGACGATGAGATCGACACACGCATCGCCATGGCAACCTCTGCATTTGGATGGCTGCGGTAGTCAGTGTGGAAGAAGAGAGGCGTCAAACTGTCCACAAAGCTGAAGATGTATAAGGTAGTCATACTGCTCACACTACTGTATGTCTGTGAGACCTGGACTGTGTACGAGCACCATGCCAAAAAGCTGAATCGCTTCCACATGAACTGCTTTGTACCTGGCAGGACAAAGTTTCAGACACAGATGCCCTCTCTCAAGCTGGTCTGCCAAGTATCTACACCCTGCTGAGGAGAGCCCAAGTCAGGTGGGCAGGTCACCTTGTAAGTATGCCAGACAAACGACTCCCAAAGAGACTGTTCTATGGTGAACTGGCAGAAGGCAAATGCACACAAGGTGGGCAGAAAAAGTGCAAGGACACGCTGAAAGTCTCTCTGAAGAGCTTTGGCATTGATCCAGACTCCTGGGAAACCCTAGGGCAAGTCCGCCCCACCTTGTGAAGATGCATCAGCAAAGGTTCTACCTCCTGCAAGCAGGCGCAGAAGAAGTGTGAGGTGTGCAAATTCATAGCCAACTCTTTGCCAACCAACCCAGGAAACCACTTGTGCCGGAAGTGCAGCAGAGCTTTCCGAGCTCGCATCGGACTGATCAGCCACAGCCGGAAACACTGTACCCAGTCAACCTCCTCAACCTGCTGTCCTTAGTAATCTTTGACAACAACGGACGAACAACATATAATGAAAAAAAACAAAGGTTACAGGGACATTATAGTTAGGTTCTGAATTTACTCGTAGAAAACCATAGAAATTCAAAAGTTAGAGTTATTTCAAGTAACTATAACTTGTGCCCTAAGGTAACTATATCTTGCGGCCCCTCCATGCACAGTTTTTTCTTCAAAATTTGAGTGATAATGTTTCATTTTTATTTTAATGACGTTATAGAAGTTGTCATGAGTGCTGTAATATCTAGGGTAATTAGCAGTGCAAGGCGAGGGTCCGAGTTATAGTTACCTTAGGGTGCGATGGTGGGAATGAGAAAGAGAATGATAGCTCACCATTACTGGAACAGATGGCTCAGCACTGCCTGACCCACTGCCATATTACCTTCAGGCGTGGCATCCAAGCAGTAGTGTGGTGCTGTGAGGTGAGGGTGGTACAAAAAGACTGCTTTGCAAAAAATAAATATCTAAAAAATTATTTTTATCATGTGAATCCTGGGCTCTCCCTTGGGCCTCAGGATTTGCAAATTCCTCACATTAGCTACGAACCCTGAAAAAACAACAACAAAGTAATCAGTGCACTACAGCTGCATTTGGTCAAAGTCCGTAGGCTGTTGTTGGCCTCACATGATGTGGGTACGGAGCACGGCCTGGTGGCAGTTCAGTCCCTTCTGCCAATTCCCCGCTCACGCGGCCAAAGGCCATGCCAGGGGCATCAGCAGCCCACACCCTAATGGGCCCTATGGCTATTCCCTTCTCTGCACAAGCCTTGCTCATCAGTATGTGGTCACACGCTGCAGGTTGGGCCTTTGACCTGGCTACCTAGGATAATATCCCGTCGAGGACCACCTAAATCAGGGGCTGGCCTCCCCCACAAGGAGTTGTGTGCTGGGCTGGGCTGGAAGCCACATACTGTGGCCCACCCCCGCTATGCCTGGCCAGCTGCTTTGTGTTGCTGGGTTTGCCCGCCTGCAGAGGTTTGGAGCATGTCCTAAGCTCAGGTGAATCCCTGAGGTCAACCCCCACTGTGCAGAAACAAAAGGCCATGTGCAGCTGGGGCTGACTGCCTATGATTAGTAGGGTGCAGGGAACTGTTGTATGTGGTATATGATTAAAAAAAAAAGGTTAGCTATGATAGTAACACATTAGCATTTATTTTTTTTGTTTTAAAAATGAAGACATTCACTGAATTTTTAATGTTAGGGTTGTAAATTAAGACTAAAAAAACACCGATATGCGCAATGTATGGTTAAGAGCATAATCCATAACTCGCATGACAGACATTTGGAATTATAACTGGGTAACAGTAAATTACGAGGGTGTTTTTTACCAAGCTGTTCTGAGTGACATGAAATAAACAGCGAGAGCAAGGCTTGAACAGTCGGTGATGTCACTCACACAGCGAATTTGCTTTTTGCCCATCTATAACTTTGTTATGTATGGCTGCCCAAATCTTCTACCCCTACTTTTAACTGCTACGCAGGGCGGAAGATAATGAGAGAGCTGTACATATTATGCCCTCTCCTCCCTGACGCAAATGTGAAAAACAAATACTTGAGCTGCCATCCTTAAGCGGCCCCGCCGCCCTGCCTGCCTCCCCCTCCTGCTCTGGGCTCTCTCCTTTCATCCAAAGCAGACATGCGGCGTGGCACTGACCGGCTCCCCGAGGGCCCTGCCACCTGGCCTGAAGGGCCCCTAGGACCCAGCCACAGTGGTAACCAGTTGTGTCATCAAGTGTTGCTATGTCATAGCAAGTAGTTGTGAGCTTCAGAGACTGAAATAAATGCCAGACACTCTCTCTGAGAGCCATACATGACAAGTATCTCACAGCTCACACACTAAGGGCCAGATGTAGCAAAGGTTTTTCCCCATTCTGTGTCTATGGGAAAAAGTGTTCGTACATATGGCCCTAAATGCGTTGGTGATGAGCACACAGTATTTATCCCACCAAGTAACACCTCCAGCCACACGTAACAGTTTACACTTCACCCAATAAATCCTGCATCCATTGTTGTCTTTCTCCTAGTGTGAAGGGTAGTGTCATACTAATATCACCTGTAGGTTTGTTTATGATATTTGTAATTGCATCAGTCACATGAAGGGTCAGGACAGGAGCATTGCATCTCTTCTGCGGGTCACGGTCTGAATGTCTCTTATGCAACTGGTTTGCAGTCCTGCCAACTTGAGAATTTGATTCGTTTTTTGGTTTTACTTTGTATCCATAATGCCACTCTGGGGGTCATTACAACCCTGGCGGTACAAGACAACCAGGGCTGTAATGACAGAAGCACCGCCAACAGGCTGGCGGTGCTTCCCGGGTCATTACGACCGCGGCGGAAGAGCCGTGGTCGCACCGCCGGGGCCGGCGGTTTTCCGCCACAATGGCCCCAGCGGTAGTAATCCGCCAGGGCAGCGCTGCTAGCAGCACTGCCCAGGGGATTACGAGTCCCTCTACCGCCAGCCTTTTCCTGGCGGTTTGAACTGCCAGGAAAAGGCTGGCGGTACGGGAAGTCGCGGGGCCCCTGGCCCACTGGCATGGGCAGTGCAGGGCCCCCTGACAGGGCCCCGTGCAGCTTTTCACTGTCTGCATAGCAGACAGTGAAAAGCGTGACGGGTGCAACTGCACCCGTCGCACGGCCGCAACACCACCGGCTCCATTTGGAGCCGGCTCCTGTGTTGCGGCCGAGATCCCCGCTGGGCCGGCGGGCGGAAAGTAGGTCGTAATGAGGGCCTCTGTCTTTTTTAGTGAATTCTTAAGGTTATATTTAAACATATGTAAATGTGTTACCTCAGAGCTAACCATACCTTCACATTAACCTCCCGCATGACATTTGGCAGACCACTAGTATGTTTGTTTGTCTATTGGCATGTCGGGATAATCAAGGAGAGCACTTTCACAGGAATGGGATCAAAGATCTTCAGTTCGTTGGTAACTTTGGAGCTGGTGGAACTGATTGTTTGACAACACGCCCCATCCCTCATCTTTGCTCCTCTTAATGAATCTTCACCAAACTTGACACACAAAACCCAGGCACAGTAAATATCGGCCAGATTTCATGTGGATTTTGAAATGACGGCACAGATATTACCAGGTGAACTTTTTAGCCACTTTAACTGTCTACCCTTAAAGAATCTGCACACATTTAAAAAACCCACGAGTAAGTGAAACATGCCACCATCTGCCAAACTTTGTGCAGATTTGTCAAACAGCAGAAAGGATAGGCAAATAAAAACCCCTTTCCAGTCAAGATAGTTCAGACCTCTGTAGCCATTCACACCCACCCACCACATTTCTGTAATCCAAAATGATTCTCAAACATCATTGAAAGTTTACATCAGAGAAAGCAAAGGCACTTCAATGAGTAAAGTTCTAGTTCCGTGTCACCTCTGATGTGTTTCCGTTCACCGCTGTTCTGCAGTGAAGAACAAAGGTTCCTGAGGGAGTTAAAATGGGAAACCTCGCTTTTTTTGGGGACCCTTTATTTCAACGCTTGACCCTTGACAAATTTGCACAAACCTGTCCATGCTAAACGCAAAACACACAAGTTTTGTGCAGATTTGTGAAATAATTTCACGGTTATTAGTAAAACGAGCAGTTTTAAAGTGGAAACTCCAATATAACCAGAACATTACATTGGCTATTGTGTGTTTGTGTGTGTGTGAGAGAGAGAGAAGGGTAAGATTTAAAACATACAATTATACTTCAATTTTATACTAGCACATACCTCCCTGTGTTGTAATGCTCCCTGAGTCCTCATGTAATAGCATAAAAAACTCATGTGCAATCCACTGACTTCCAATGTTCTGCTCTCCATGTAGTGACGGGTGCATCCTTGTGATAGAGTCGTATCCTTAGCTAAGGATTTTTGAGTGACAGCACACCAAGTGAGCAATTCTTGAGTGAGAGGACACTGAGTGAGAGGACACTGAGTGAGAGGACACTGAATGAGGCGTTCTTGAGTGACAGGACTCTGAGAAAGGGATTGTTGAGTGACAGGGCACTGAGTGAGGTATTGTTGAGTGAGAGGCTACTGAGTGAGGGATTGTTGAGTGACAGGACACTGAGCAAGGCATTCTTGAGTGATAAGACACTGAGTGAGACGTTCTTGAGTGAGAGGCTACTGAGTGAGGTATTGTTGCGAAACAGGACACTGAGCAAGGCATTGTTGAGTGATAGGACACTGAGTGAGACATTGTTGAGTTACAGGACACTGAGGGCTAAATTCACAAAGGTAAACTTAGACCTAAAGTTTAACTTTACACCTGAATTCTAACTTTACACCTGAAGTCTAAGTTTAGACCAAAAGTCTAACTTAAACTGAAAGTCTAACTTCACTACTTTTCGGTATTCACAAAATAAAGTTACTCCTAGTAAGTTTACAACTAATAATTTTACTGGTATTAACTTAACTTTATTAATAGGAAGTTTATTTGTACTAAACGTACTAGTAGTAACTTACCTTTCTGAATACGAAAAAGTAGTAAAGTTAGACTTTTGGTCTAAGGTAGTCTTTTGGTCTAAGTCAGATTTTTGTTCTAAACTTAAACTCCATGTTTAAAGCTAGACTTTTGGTCTAAACTTAGACTTTTGGTCTAACTTTACCTTTGCAAATGAGTCCCTATTTGAGGTGCTGTTGAGTGACAGGACACTGAGTGAGGCGTTTTTGAGTGGCAGGATGATTGAGTGAGGCATAGTTGAGTAACAGTGGCTGAGTGAGGCGTTGTTGAGTAACCGGATGACTGAGTGAGGCGATATTGAGTGACAGGACACTGAATGATGGATTATCGAGTGACTGGTCTCGGAATGGAACACAGACCACAGAGTGAGTAATGTTGAACTTTAACAAGACATTTCTTTGTTTTCCACAGGAACACGTCAGTTCATCGATTGTGCGCCTGAAGGTAATTTTAAAATATTACATCTACAGACTTTTATACATATGCGGATTTCATCTCAGTCGGTGATATTTGCTGGGACTACCTTTGGAAGGTACAGTCCACATCCTCTGTATTCAAGTTACCCTCATACATGGCATAGGTGTGGCCTGTAGAGCACCTTGGACTGATTACATTGCAGAATGTCTTTCCTTTCTGTCAATATGCACCTTGGTGAACTGAGTACAGGGGTGCAGTGCCCCCATTCACAACAGAGGTGGTTTGCTGAGTGGGCGCTATGTTTCAACTACATGCTTGGCAAACTTTTTACTGTATTTAGAGAAAACACATTCCGAAAATGAAAATGTATTTTCTCTTTACAAAACAACGCATCGCCCCTCCTATGCCAGGGAGTTGGCACTTTGTGACCGTTCTCCAGTTTCCATCAGTGATGGTCACCATGCCATAAATAGATCCAGGTGACTACCGCAAGGTCCTGGCACCCCTGTGCCAGCTGAGCCACCGCGCTAGGGGCTACTGTGGGAAGAGCCTAGCAAGGCTTCTCGTGCCCCTAAAGGGCCGGGGAACCACAGGTTTTGTAGGGCAGGAGACCCAGTGTTCAATAGAGGCGTTCGACCTCCACAAACCCTAAATGAGGTTCTCACTTCCTTATCCTGGTACGATTGTCCCTCCTGTGAAAGTTGTTGGGAGCAAGAGGAACAAAAGTATCAAATACAAGACCGAGCGCCTGTGGAGAGGACTCTGCTGTTCTGTGTACACCTGGCAGTCCTGACCTGACAGGGTCCCAGAAGACAGCATAGATGGAGGAATTACCTGAAAAGCCATATCTTGAGTTTTTTCCTGAAAGTGGTCAGGCCTGGTGCAGTGCCAATGGAGACAGGTAGAGAATGCCAATGTTTGGCAGCGATGGATGAAAGAGTGGCCGCCAAGCCAGGTTATAAGACTGGAGATGGGACCCTTAGTGGATCAAGAAAAGAGGCATGAAGATGGATCCTCTCTATCTCTAGCCCCACTGGTCTTTCACCTTTGAAGTGACAGATGCCATGGGTGACTGATTCAATATCAATCTTTCTGTCGCATTTTGCACTACCTGGAGACGGTGAATTAGATACTCTGGAGCGACCAGATATAAGGAGCTGCCCTAGTCTAGCCTAGAAGCAATGGATCTTTGGAGCACAGTGATGAATCTGGAAATAAGAAGAAGAATTTCCTCCACATCCTGAGAAAAGAAAAGGAAATGGCTGAAACACAATTAATCTGGTTAGACAAAATAGCTTTTTGGCATTGAAGGAAGCATAGATATTTTACAGACTCACCCAGTACAGGTGGAGGTCCAAGACCCAAGGGCCACCACTGGGGTGATGATGAAATTGGCAAAATGCCAAAAATGAAAACCTCGGTTTTGTCACAGCTACATTTAAGGGAATCATCCATTTCAGATGCTGCAGACATGCAGGAGCAGACATTTGTTTGTTCTCTGTAGGACACATGTCTGAAGTTTGAAAGCGCGTGCCAAGGAGGTCAGAGGGGTAGTGTGCCTGTTGAAGATTCGGGGGAGTGAAGAGCCCTTCGGATGCCCAGAGCAGCGGGAAGTGGCTGTGGAGTGGAGGTAGGAAGAGATACTGTCTGGCAGTTAGAAAGGACCACAGACATGAGTGCTGGTTCTCAGATACCTCGATTGCAGGTTCTCAAGGTGGAATGCGAGACCTCATCGAGCGCTGACGGCAGATCGAGAAGAACTAGAGCACCAGAGGTGCCTTGGTCAAGTAGCATTTTTCAGTCATCGATTACAGATAGTAGAGTATTTCAGTGATATGGAGTGTGAAAACCAAGAAGCCATTAGGTTCAAGATAGTTAAAAAGTTTTTTATCGATGGCCATTTCAAGAATTTTAGAAGGAAGGGTTAACCGCGAAATGGGGTAATAATTTATGGGGATCCTTGGGTCTGCTGATGGTTTCTGGAGAAGACACACCCTGGTTGCCAGCATTCTAGTACCATTGAGTTACGGAGAACTGTATTGCACATGTCCGTCAAGCCTTGGATAGGGAGTCAGAAATGAGAGTGAATGTAAGAGTGGGCCAAGGATGAAGTGGATTAGACCTTCCAGACTTCCTTGTATTTTTCAGAAGAATTAAAATCGAAGCTCTTCCTAGAAGATACAATGTTATCCCAAACCACTGATAGCATGACAGAAAACTCAAGGTGCCCTCTGGGCTGGTTCAAGATATGATTGATGTTTTCTCAAAACAATGGCTGAAGAGGACAGATGCAAACAAGCCAATGGTCAGGGGGTGGGATGTCACCAAAGCACACTCCCGGTCTGTCGTAAACAATAGTTCATCTGTGTTGTCAAATCAGACCTGAAAGCAAGCAAAGACGACCAAAGAGCACAAGATGGCCCAGCTGCTAGATAAGTGAATTCACTTCATTAACAGACACTTCAAGCTATTTAAATATTGTGTGGGGGCATTTTAGAAAAATATAACACCAAGAGCAGATCTTCAGAGAAGGGGAAAACACAGCATAGAAAGGAGAATATGATTATTGCTGCTGAATGTGTGTTAATAAACAGGAGAGGCTGTGCGCGCAGATGATGTTTCCTTTTTTACACAATTGAATAGGAATGGCAGACCTGTCTCACTAGAGTGGTCTCATAGGTTTCGGAAAATGATATATTGTATAAATCACAAACCGTGTCTCCAGTTGATGGACTCCAAGGGGCAGATTTCAGAAAAGTGGTGCTGCACACAGTCCAACTGCACCCAGGCCAGCGCCACTCTTCTTGTGACCCCTAGCACCCCCTAAAGCCACTATTTCTGCGCCGTATCTGGAGGTGGTAAGGGAACTAGGATAAAGATGCTAGTTCGGAGCTTTGCAGGATTCGTGTAAAAAAATAAAATTACGCTAATCCTGCAAAGCACATTGATGCCCATTATGATTAATGGTGTGCATCCTTTTAACGCCTGCTCTGAGCAAAGTGCTGAAAGAAATTACACAAAAGATGTTGGGGGAACACCCCCTTTGCATACATTATGCATAGCGCATCCGTGATGTAGTACAAAGGTTTACAAAGTGGTGCATTGCATGCATTGTAACACTGTGTAAATCTGCCATAGCATTTTTGCCCATCTAATGCCACATTAGCGTAAAAAAATGACGCTAATGTGTTATTGGATGGCGCAAGAGGCTCCTAAATCTGCCCCTAAGTTGTGGAGCGACAACTCTGTCCAGTATTCACAGAGTAGAAGTGAGATACCCTGAAATAGTCTTAGAGTTGGTTTGGTTCTGCTGATTTAAGAGGTTGGTTCCTTCTCATGAATTGCACCACAGCCTCCTCATAAACTGAGAAACATTCAGACATTCTTAAGCACCACTAATGATACATTTCAATAGTTTTGCACTTGGCCAGTCAACTCTTAAAAGGGAGTTAAGGGTTTTTACCTACCCGAAGGAATCTTTGACGAAAGTGCAAAACACCACATTGGTTTGCACAGTTTCCCTAATATTGCTTGCAGAGCAATAGCACATGTGGGTAAAAAATGTACTATTCAATCGGATATTCCCCTTTTTTTTCAAAATGTGCTCTGCTTCTCCCTTTTTCTCTTATACATTAAACTTCCAATCATTTTTCCACCTTCCCCCTTTCAAGCAGATTGGGAATCTGATGGAAGGGGCAGTTAGAAACTCGAGACAGCAGTATAGGACCATATTTCACAAGCTGCCCATCAAGGATCTTTTAATATGTTTACCGATACAGCATGGACACCACTTACCACCGTTGGCCACAGAAGCGGTCAGGGGCATTCGTACCCTCAACAAAACCCCTCTCATGGAGAGCGGTGGTGCCCCTTTTCCATCGATCTGCTATCACAGCCCATCACTGCAGCTGCCCGGCCTGGCCTCTTCTCAACCCTAAATCCCATGCACCGCCTGGCTGGAGCTGCGCTGTTGAGTATCTACAAGCGACTGCTCCTGGCTGTGGGACACAACCTTGGTCATGGGGAGGGGGGGCTGGACTCGGCTGTTTGGGGGGGTGGAATGGGGTAGCTTGGCAAGGACCACAGCACTCCCCTCCTGAAGGCAAGAAGGTGGCACTGATGCAGCTTTCCACCCGGGTGAGGCTGGCTGGACAGCTGATATAAAAGGAGATTGGCGCTAGATTGGCTCTAGATGCCCCAGCTGGTTTCAAGGAACACAGGGAGAACAAGGTATTGTGAACCCCAGGTGTGTGTCCATAGAACTGTGGTCCACTGAGCCTGGCGCCTGTTTTGTTAAGCTACTGCAGAGTCATCATTGCTCTGGTGTGCTTCCTGTTGTCCTGCTGGCAAGTACATTGTAAAGTAGACAACTAGATGGCCTCCTTAGGTAGTATTTACTTGATTCCACTTATTGAAGGGGCAAGGGGCAAGCAACATTGCATTTTTGCTCCATTTGTGCTTGATTATTGCAGATACCTTTATGTAGAGAATTCCAACTGGTTTAAGAGACACTAAGGGCAAAGAACTTATTGTTCTGTGCACTCCTCCTCACTGCTAGTCACCCCATGGCCCGCCCCTTTCATAAAGAAAGGATAATAAACACTGCTGCTGGGTGGGGCGATGCTCCTCCACCCTCACGGAGGAGCAGCCCCTGCTCTTATCCCATTTACAAGCAGACTTCAGGGAAGGAGTGGGGGCCTGAGACCAAGTAAGCAGATTCTACTGTGTATGCTCCAGGTATACACCATTTAAAACATCGTCTTTGTACATGGTCTTCATTGGACAGCTTTAACTCGGTAGACGGGACGCTGCTCTGAGCCGAAGTAAAGGAGCAAGGTCTGCCAATAAATCTCAAGGCTGACATTAAACAGCTATAGTGAATACTAAAGCTAGTTAGATATGCCAAGAGGGGAATGTAAAACTGAATTTGACATCAAAAATGGTCCTCCCTCCTACTTTATTTAACCTATTTGGGAACAATATGGACAAATGGCCATTGGATTTGAACTTGGATGCATGACGATGGTGGGAGAGACATTATCCTAAATACTTTTAGCCCATGATGCAGCTTTGCTTACAGCAACTGAACTACCATTGCACTGCTAAAAGGGTTCAAAACTTACTGCAGCTCTAAAATAACTCAGCACAAATATCTTAAAAACCTACATTTATGAAGCTGAACTCAAGGAATGATCTGAAGTCAACATTCAAAATCCAGACAGCCAACCTGGAGTGGGTTAAGTCTTTTCACCACCAAAGCAATTGACAAAAATGCACACCCAAATTTAAGAGTGCCTCCTGCGCCTCATTTGACGCTAATGCGGCTCAACGAGGCCAAATTCGCCGTGCCAGATTTACACAATGCATGCATTGCGCCACTTTGTAACCCTTGCGCCACATTATGCCTGCGCCAGGCATAATGTATGCATGGGGGCGTTCCCCTGTTAGGAGGACCTCAAAAATGGCGCAGTGAGATTCCACTCAGTAGTTTTTAGCTGCTATTTTTAACACCTGCACAGAGTAGGGGTTAAATGGGGCACGCCAATATTTATAATGGGCCCCTATTAACCTTGCACGATTAGCGCCAACATTTTTGTTAAAGCTAATCCTGCAATGTACTACAATAACGTCAAAATTATTCCATAACCTGCACCATGGTGTGCCGTATGTTTAATACTGCGCACACATGATGGTGTTAGGGGGCGCTGATGGGTTCTTGAATTTGGGCCTTAGTTGGGTAGAACAAATTGCGGGAAACAAGTCAGAAGACATGAGTTGGTCTAGCTTCTCCAATTATCAATGGTAGAAGATGGTTTGAGCCTGCTCTCCAACCTCAAGCTGTGGGGGCGAAGGAAGGCCCAAGGGCTTGAACTAGTGGGAAATTTCTGCGCACTTACTGCATCTTGAGGTAGGCGCAATCGTGGAGGGTCTCAGAGCTGGGCTGGGCCTAGAGGTGAGGCTCTGATCTGCATTAAACCCAGTTGTGTAGCTGAAGATGTCTCTTGCAGCATTTCTTTCACCTCTAAAGGCCCCTAAACACTTCTACCACTTCACTATATCGCTGCAACATTAAAAGAAGATGGCTACGCTGAATACTGGGGGAACCCGGGTCAATAAACAGAAGAAGATACTAAAGAGGCGCTCTCGACATCTGACGTTCACCAACCGCTATAACAGGGAGGCAGCACTATATTGCAGCATAAAAAGTATTGAGTCTACGTTCATACCAAAGGCACATGGACTGCCCATTATGTTTGGAGGCAAAAAGGAGTTTGCATGTTAAATTTAGACAAGAAGTTCTTTCCGTCTTGGCTAAAATGTGGGTCGAACAGTTCCACCACCCACTTTTTTTGGAGGCATTGAAATGATGTTATCCAATGGAGTCAGGCGCTTCCTTCAGTCCGATACCCTAATCGTCCATCTTTGGAATCAGTTTATCTCAGAATATTATACAGCTTTAAGTCTAGCCGAAAACATGTTGAATGTCTTTATATCTGGTTAATATGTCTTTTAAATTTATTGGCTTGATTGTGCATGAAACAAATGCATTTTGACATATTTTTTATATTACATGTTTATTTTCGGGTAATTTGTTTGAAAACGCTATTTTCTTCAAAGGCAGCTACAAAAGGGTGCTAATTGGAATTAAGATGTTTAGGTTCTGTTTGCCTTTCTTACATAGTTAATAAAACAATGAGCAACTGTGACACTCATTGAAATTAAGCAAGTCTATGTCATAATTGTGGATTTCCTGTACTTCCACATAATTTTCAAAGTTTGCAGGTTTCACCAAAAATATTGCTTCTATCTCAAATGGATAAAATTAATACCACAAGAGAATATTCCCCATAATTTGCATTTTTTGCCAAATATTTAAGACCTAAATTCCATATAATCCTAGTAGCCTAGAGAATGTTAAAGTTCTGAATAATTGTTGAGGATGTTATTATGATGTTTAAATCTGTATTTCATAGGCAACTGTGAAATATTTTCTGTCTTTCATGGCTCCCTGTGAACTATGGGGTTTTATACTATTTATACTTTTTATTTTTATAAATGATGAAGTAATTCAATTATTAATGTAACATTAGTTCTGATGGGGTTAATTGTGTCTCTATTGTTTTCTATGGGAGTGTGTCAATACCAGTGGTGGACAGATGTGGTGCTTTATTTACTCAAAGGCTGGGCTGGAATACATTTACTCCTGTTTTGACATCTAGTAACTTTAGAAGCGTAGTTTGTGACTAGCAATAGGTTTACTCATTTGTGGGTTTGTGTTTTCCGTGAGCGTGTTCTTCCCTCCACACAACTCCTTAAAATTCCATAAACTCCTCTCATTTAGTAGTAAATATTCCTATTTTCCAGCCACTTCCCCTGGTTCCTCCCACATTTACTACAAGAATGTAAACCAGCGTTCGCGGAGGCCCCCACACATGAGACAGAATCTTCCGCACAGGGAAGATAGAGATGGCGTAGGTTATGAATTGCATCTTTTAGTACTCAAGTAGTACTACTGGAGTCTTACGTACTACAAGGTGCAGTTTGTGAATCAGGCCCATTGCATGTAGAGATTGACTAAAAGCACAAGCGCTATTCACGTCTGACTCTTTCTGTCCATGCCTCTGTGAGTTAATCTCCATTCTCATCCTTTCTTACAGAAGCCAATTTCATGAATTAGATGAAGTCTTCTAACTCTTCGGCCTTAAGGAAGCTCTAGGACTCCCTCCTGCAACAGCCTAAGCTCAATACTTCGGAACCACTGATGTCTGTGACCAAACATGCAGCGACCGACTAACTTGTCACCTCTCGTGCCTCCTCTGTTGCCAATGGAAAGATGTTCAAAGTCTGTGGTGTGAATGGGTGTATTTAATACCAATACACAAGGGCTACATAGGGATTCAGTCGTGAACGCATCTTTGGTCTACATGGGGGCCTACAGTAGTGCCCTCGGTGTGCAACCTTCAGTCTTTGACACTCTAGTCCACATGAGGTTTGCAAAGGTGCTGGAGATGTCCTTTCTGCCCATTGCTGGACACTCTCCACACCAGGGTTAGACGCTGCCTTACCTACAGTCGGAGACACATCAGTTTCCATCCTCCAAAGCTCATGAGGGCCGCCCACGTACTGATTCAAGTCTGAAGAGCCCCTAATTAAACTCTTCCATCATCCTAGTGCAGTGCCTGCCCTTGGGAACCTTCCTCTTGTTTAAGGCTGAATTCAAGTTTGCCTATATACAGTCTTTTGGGTGGGGCATGAAACAAGGCCTTCCTTTGGTCGTGGTGTCTCTAGGATTTGAGCAGTAGAACTTCAGTCCTATAGTAAATGAATTCATCAAGGAGTTACATTAGGAACACAATCCTGTACGCAGCTTTATATGTTAAGGGGACCCTAGGTCCAAAGTACTACAGTTTCTTTCTGCATGGTAATAATTTGCTACCGTTCTCCTCTGTATTGATGTCACATGCACAATGGCTTTCATTGATATTATAACCGTAGTGTGAAAACTTCCTCTTTAGTTGGTGACAGCTACCTAAAGCTCATATTTAATAAAGCCTTGGAGCCCTCGTAGCGGGCTATACCGGCCATTAAAGACCTGCTCCAGTGCTAAAAGGGAGCGGGACTTTAATTGCTGGCATAGCCCAGCCACGGAGGGCTATAAGGCTATTAGAACATTCAGCCACTAGAGGGCAGAATATTCCAAAAAATAAAACAAAGTCCTCACGGAGCCTGAGGGGATTAAAATCCCCTCAAGCTCCATGAGATCCTTCTTCACAGCTGTTGCTGTGTACAAAGAACATTGGAATAGTGGAGCTCTGAGCTTTTACCGGCCATTAGAAGCCCGGAGCACTCCAGTGTCTCTGGTGGACCCCCCAACATTCCAATGTTCTAATTTATATTATAGCCCTCCTGATAATGTCATCCATCGCAGGACACTGGATATTGATGTAAGTCTATGTTTTATCTCTTCTGTAAGACATCTTATGATGAGAATTTAGAGTTTCTTGAGCACCCTCTCTTAGGGTGGCCTTTACAACATCAGTACTTGGGCTGGTTCTCCTGCTTCTCATCTTGCCCGTATTCTGATAGAAGTCCTCATAGGTGTGTACCATTGATGTGCCTTATTGTCCCCCAGAAGACATTTTGCACGAGCGCTTTTATGATCCTTGACCATGAAACAATAGCAGCAATGAAAGACTAACCTAAATGCAAGCTGTTCTTTGAACAGAACTGTTGAACGTGATGTTCTTCTGTGCCTGGCGATGCTCCCTGAAGATGCGGATGGTGGAGGGACCTTCATGTACCAAAGAAGGGGTTGAGTTGTTGATTGTGCACCTGCTCTTCTACCAACATTACCCGGTGAGACCCAGGGCTTCCTCCTGAGATCAGTAGACCAATAGCTTTCAGGCAGGGTTCTCCTGGAGGCCACGTCAGTAGTATGAAGGTCACAATCTTGTTATCAGTGGGTTGGAAGCCTGGTCTGGTCCAGCTTTATCATTTCACAAGTTCTTTTAGACTTCAGCAACCTGTGCCCATTTTTCAGTCTGCAGTATAGCTATAGAGCCCTGTGGGTGGGGGGCGGGGAGGTTGAAACTAGGCCAAGGATACATTGTGGCACCACCCTGTATTAGTCTACATTAACCACCCCGCGTGCCGCTGCCTGAACCTGCACCTAATAATCGATTATTGAATGATTCTGTTGAGATGAGTCTCCTGG
Organism: Pleurodeles waltl; assembly: GCF_031143425.1. Classification (NCBI taxonomy): domain Eukaryota; kingdom Metazoa; phylum Chordata; class Amphibia; order Caudata; family Salamandridae; genus Pleurodeles; species Pleurodeles waltl. The sequence continues at coordinate 1,710,532,565 of NC_090445.1, read as the reverse complement.
TCTAGTATCAGGAATCAGTTTTGCTTGTTACTTTGATCAGCTTATGCTTCAGGCCACTGTGATACATGTGAAGAAGTAACTACTGGATGTGGGGTGTGGGGTGTTCAATAAAACAATAAATGTGTCTTAAACCATGGTGGTGCCTCGATCTGTGTTTCAATCCCTGTCTCATCATCATCAATTTACTTATAAGAAGACAGAGCTTCTCCAGGTTGTGTCTCAGGTGTCAGGTCCAGAGGGTGGAAGGAGAGAATCTGTGGTTGGCTGGAGTGGTAAGTTGGTCAGTGCACTTACCCCTTGGCGCCGCATACTCGATATTGTGGTCGAACAATCATAGGTCACTGTGGACGTTTTGAAGAAACAGCTCATGACATAAAAGCTTGAGGCCCAGCCTTCCATTCGAGTTGAAGAATACCCGGAGCTCCATTCAGAACCTGCAGTTACCCCATTAATACGCATTTATCTTCTGGTGAACCTGTGCAAACCGAGTGAGCGGGCAGTTTTACAGCGTTGGTAAAACTCCAGCGACTTTATAACGTGCCAGAAAGTCGCAAGTGATTTTAGCAGACAATTTTAGTGCATGTAACAAAATCGCAAACAAAATGCATGAGCTAAACCCGAGCAGTTGCAATAGGGCGATTCGGTCCCAAAGGCTTCCTTCACTCACAGGCAAACACACTTGAAACTTAAAAATGTGAAGAATTCATTCTGTGAGTCCGCATCACACCATCAACCCATAAAAGTGCCCCAGTGACTGCGATACTGAACAGGTACAGCCTTAATGACCCCGCCCCCGTGCAGGTGGCAGAGGTCTCCCCCATGTGCCTGTGCATGTAGCCATCAAGCTCTGGGTGCAGCTGTCTCGGGGCCTCGCCGGGCACTTCCGCACATCCCGATCCTGATGGCAGCCTGCTGTGGGACAGAAGCGGGCGGCACCGCACCGACAAGCTGTGGCACTCCCTGGATGGAAGAGAAGAATCGGGGGGTCACCAGCACAAGAGTCAATCCTCTGAAACTGTCACTCTAACAGGACTGTCACCTTCAAGATCCTTTCCACCATGCAGAGAGGGGGCGTGGCCTTGGCAAGGGGGCGGGGCGAGTGGGCGCTGGACACCCTGCTGTGTCCAAGCTGCACCTGCCTCACTCTCCTTCGAAAAGTTTTAAGGCGTGGGCGAAGTAGCCCCCCAGCTGCCATGGCCCCCCTGGGAAAGTGTTCTTCCTCTCTTTCACCTCAGTCTGTTTTCTTTCTCTATCTAAACTTTTATCCTCTCTGTCCACCTTTACGCCTGTCTCTGTCTGTCTACTCCGTGCCATTTTAAGGATTTTGGAAGTCCAGGGAGCCTGTTAAAGTTTAACATATATTTTAGTATTGTTTGGCATCATGCATGGTTGAGTTAGCAGAAAACGGATAATAAAATTTGAATTTTGATTCATAAAGGTCACTCCAAACTATATCTTGCCAGGCTCCCACCAGAAAGAATTTACTCCTCTGAAGCCACCTGCCATGTCCTGGGAACCTTTAGACGGAGCCCGCCGGTGCCAAGCATTCCTGAGCCCAACCCCTATTCTAGGGAGCGGTGCCCAGCTCCCCGGGTGCCTGTTCACAGGGTCGCTGTGTGATGAGCTGTGAAACAGCGTCAGACGCCAGCATGTTGTGGGCAGGTCTCGCCTAATGACCTGACAACACATCCACTGACATGGACACCACACTACACACATCATGCCTGCGCTGGAGACGCGCGTGCACCAGGCTGTGGCGCACCAGCTGCAGTGTGTGCTGTGGCCCCGTTCCTGGCAGCGCCGGCTCCTTCCGGCACACCGCGGATACGGTGCCGAGGCCAGCGCCATCGAGCATCTCATCCACCTGGATCCAGTTCAGGAATCCTTGCGTGACGCAGGCGACCTGCACTTAGCAGCTAGGACTGACTTGCGTGCACTCAGTGCATGCTCGACAAGATGTGACGCCACGGCGGGTGGTTCCTAAGGTGCCGGGGTGACAGGTCGCTCACTCATCCTACTGACCCCTCCGAAAGGTCAGGAAGCAAGAGTGCCTCACCCAAGGAATGTGCAAAGGATGCGTGACACTGACCTGTGCCTTCCCAGTGCTGGCCAAGACTCCCAGGCAAGACCTCATGATCAATGCACGCCACACCCCGTGGAAGCACATGGACTGAGTATAAATCTCCGCCCTGCAACGCGCAGAAACACCCCCTATCAGTGGAGTGTCTGATATCATGACGGTAGACATTATCAGCAAATGTCTAGTTGCGTCGCGTGAGTGTGCGATGGACCTCTTCCTGTCCTGTTGACAGGGCAGTGCCCGCGCCTCGTCATTCGAACTGTTGCTGAACTTACCTGCCTGGCCCTTAGAATTAAATGTCACTCCTGCTATAACCTCACCTCCCACCGTGCCCAAGAGCTCCGTTCCACCCCCATCCTGTGCCAATCTGACCCATCTGTGGCAGTACCAGCCCACACCCATGCCCCGGGGGCCGCATCCTATACTTACCTATGTATGTTGTAGTGTATGTAGCTGGAACGTTGGCTGGTGGTATTAGAGCACTTTACATAGCAGCAGTCAGCAGACCTCAGCATCACAGAGAGACCACTTGTCTCTTGGAGTTTTCAAGCTCATGACCCCACTAGGGAGCGGCAGGTGGGTCAGTCTCTGGTTTAAGGTGTGAGTTCAGCCGGCGTGGGCTGTCTTTTCATTTCCAGCACAGCACAGCCCTCTCAGACCCTGGCCACATCATATGAAACGCTATATGAAGCCAAATTGTTGTGTTATCCTTACAGTATGAAGACCACCTGTAAGAACCTGGATTATTAGTTGTGAAGGATGCGAGTCCCCCACAAATAATAGGCCTGCCATTGTCTTTTTACTGGGAGCCGAGTACTCCATTGTGGCACAACATGGCTCCCTCAGGGTAACAAAGCAGAGCAGCCCTCAGCCTGCCCAGGGGAGGTGGTGTGGCTAGTAACCCCAGCTCGCTGGCACTCACTAATAACACTCAATAAATGATTGTCCAGGCTGTGCTGTTTCTGTTATTCATCCAGTTGTCTTCATTCTTCATGTCACTTTCATTCATCACTACTTTCTATATATTTTGTTAAACTTAGTTGTCAATTTTCCTCATTTCTTAACTGCAATGGTTTGGTGTTCCTGCACATTTGTATGTGTTATTTGCAGTTGTTCTGGTGCAGTCACAACCCAGTGGGTGACACACCACTTTACACTGGAGAGGTTTTACGAAAAAATATTGAGTATCATGAAATTTAAGAGAAATGAAAATCAGGTGCCAGCAAAGGGAAAACACTGGATTTAGGACAGGGCATGCCCCACCATGGACCCTTTACAGGGGGGAAGCATTGTGGCCCAGATTTAAGAGGGCCTAGTGCCACCTAATGGCACATTAGCGTCATTTGTTTACGCTAATGTGACGTTAGATGTCCAAAAACACTGTGTCAGATTTACAAAGGGGCGCAATGCTTGCATTGTGCCACTTTGTAACCACTCGCGCCACATTATGCCTGCGCCAGGCATAAGGGTGTTCCGGCGTTAGGGGGGGCAAATAAATGACACAAAGAAATCTAACAGATTTGTTTGCGTCATTTTTTCAGCACTTTAAGCCCCTTAATGCCTGCTCAGAGCAGGTGTTAAAAGGAGGCTCCCATTGGCTTCAATAGGCCTCAGGGTGCTTTGCAGGATTAGCGTTAACATTTTTGACGCTAATCCTGCAAAACTGCGAACTAGCATCAAACATTCTGACACTAGTTCCTTAACTACTGCCATGGTGCGCTGTATATTAAACACGACGCACATATGGTGGCGTTAGGGGGCGCTAAGGGTCACCAGGTAAGTGGGGCTGCACTGTGTGCAGCGCTACTTTTCACAAACCTGCCCCTATCAATCAATCAATCAATCGGATAATTTATAAAGCGTGCTACTCACCCGTCAGTGTCTCAAGGCGCTGCGGGGGTCGGGGGCTACTGATCGAATAGCCATGTCTTGAGGCGTTTCCTGAATGTTGGGAGATCCTGGGTCTGTCGTAGGTGGAGCGGTAGGGAGTTTCAGGTCTTGGCGGGGAGGTGAGAGAAGGATCTTCCTCCGGCGGTGGTGCGGCGAGTGCGTGGGACGGAGGCGAGGGCGAGGCTGGCGAGGGCGAGGGTGGCGAGGCTGCCCCTATGTTTTAAAGGCTTTCTGAAACAGAGCAATCAGAGGTCAGACGTGACTGGACCGCAGATCCTATGCAGAGGAAGGTTTTTATGCCAGGGAGGGCCAAGTGCTCCCCGAGGGTACCATGGTCAGTGGCAGCTGCTGAAGAGTGAAATTGGGGTGAAGTAATCGAGCTGCGGATGGTGGCAGAAGTGGAAATGTAACAGAGGTGGGGTTTAAACCCGCGGATCCGAGGTCTGTCTTCTTTCAAACACTGGGTTTAGGTCAGCATTTTCACATTCGAAAAAAAAGCGCCTTCACTGTTCAAGTGAGAAATAAAGTTAGACAGCGTAAAAATACTTTAGCATTGTCTTCTAAAATGCTACATACCACATTATATCTGTTTCCAAACTGCAAACAAATATTCCCTTAACTCAGGGCCACTGGAATTATGTGGCACTGGAGTGCCAAGTTATGCTGCAGGGTTGAGTAAATTATGCTGCAGGGTTGAGTAAATTATGCAGCAGGGTTGAGTAAATTATGCTGCAGGAAAGGGCAAATTATGCAGCGAGATGTGGCACCTTTTTTGATGGTTTTACTTAATTATTTTGTCATTTTTGCACTTATTTACACTGGGCATTGGTTGCAGCTCATTAGTATCAGTTTAACACCCAAATAAATAAAAGATCAGTATAAGGTGACCAGTCCAGCTTTGCGAAGGACCTTCTACTGCACGTGTCCCTGCGAATTTAGAAACTTTTGAACGTTTGAGCGAGAAACAATTTTTTTGTTAAAATCCCCATATTATTCAGCGGATGATGGAATATGTGGCAAATACAGCAAATGTATAATGCAGAGAAAATCGGTTCAACCTCTGGTTCTCCCTAGAACCGGCTATTGTAACTCTTTTTAGAGGTCTCCCCAAAACCCGCCTCACCCCTCTGAGTCCATCATTCTGCAGCAAGTTTTGTCTGTGGGGTAAAAAGAAACAACCATCTCACACCCATGCGTCTCCCTCTCCACTGGACACCATAGAAGCCTGAGCGAGATGTATGAGGCTGATGTATGAGACTGATGTATGAGGCTGATGTATGAGACTGATGTATGAGGCTGATGTATGAGGCTGATGTATGAGACTGATTTATGAGGCTGATGTATGAGACTGATGTATGAGGCTGATGTATGAGACTGATGTATGAGGCTGATGTATGAGACTGATGTATGAGACTGATGTATGAGACTGATGTATGAGGCTGATGTATGAGACTGATGTATGAGGCTGATGTATGAGGCTGATGTATGAGACTGATGTATGAGACTGATGTATGAGACTGATGTATGAGACTGATGTATGAGGCTGATGTATGAGACTGATGTATGAGACTGATTTATGAGGCTGATGTATGAGACTGATGTATGAGACTGATTTATGAGGCTGATGTATGAGACTGATGTATGAGGCTGATGTATGAGACTGATGTATGAGACTGATGTATGAGACTGATGTATGAGACTGATGTATGAGACTGATGTATGAGGCTGATGTATGAGACTGATGTATGAGACTGATTTATGAGGCTGATGTATGAGACTGATGTATGAGACTGATGTATGAGGCTGATGTATGAGACTGATGTATGAGACTGATTTATGAGGCTGATGTATGAGACTGATGTATGAGGCTGATGTATATGAGACTGATGTATGAGACTGATGTATGAGGCTGATGTATGAGACTGATGTATGAGACTGATGTATGAGACTGATGTATGAGGCTGATGTATGAGACTGATGTATGAGACTGATGTATGAGGCTGATGTATGAGACTGATGTATGAGACTGATGTATGAGGCTGATGTATGAGACTGATGTATGAGGCTGATGTATGAGACTGATGTATGAGACTGATGTATGAGACTGATGTATGAGACTGATGTATGAGGCTGATGTATGAGACTGATGTATGAGGCTGATGTATGAGGCTGATGTATGAGACTGATGTATGAGGCTGATGTATGAGACTGATGTATGAGGCTGATGTATGAGGCTGATGTATGAGACTGATGTATGAGGCTGATGTATGAGACTGATGTATGAGGCTGATGTATGAGACTGATGTATGAGGCTGATGTATGAGACTGATGTATGAGACTGATGTATGAGGCTGATGTATGAGACTGATGTATGAGACTGATGTATGAGGCTGATGTATGAGGCTGATGTATGAGACTGATGTATGAGGCTGATGTATGAGGCTGATGTATATGAGACTGATGTATGAGACTGATGTATGAGGCTGATGTATGAGGCTGATGTATGAGACTGATGTATGAGACTGATGTATGAGGCTGATGTATGAGACTGATGTATGAGACTGATGTATGAGGCTGATGTATGAGACTGATGTATGAGACTGATGTATGAGGCTGATGTATGAGACTGATGTATGAGGCTGATGTATGAGACTGATGTATGAGACTGATGTATGAGACTGATGTATGAGACTGATGTATGAGGCTGATGTATGAGACTGATGTATGAGGCTGATGTATGAGGCTGATGTATGAGACTGATGTATGAGGCTGATGTATGAGACTGATGTATGAGACTGATGTATGAGACTGATGTATGAGGCTGATGTATGAGACTGATGTATGAGACTGATGTATGAGGCTGATGTATGAGACTGATGTATGAGGCTGATGTATGAGGCTGATGTATGAGGCTGATGTATGAGACTGATGTATGAGGCTGATGTATGAGGCTGATGTATATGAGACTGATGTATGAGACTGATGTATGAGACTGATGTATGAGGCTGATGTATGAGGCTGATGTATGAGGCTGATGTATGAGACTGATGTATGAGACTGATGTATGAGGCTGATGTATGAGACTGATGTATGAGACTGATGTATGAGGCTGATGTATGAGGCTGATGTATGAGGCTGATGTATGAGGCTGATGTATGAGACTGATGTATGAGACTGATGTATGAGGCTGATGTATGAGGCTGATGTATATGAGACTGATGTATGAGACTGATGTATGAGGCTGATGTATGAGGCTGATGTATGAGACTGATGTATGAGACTGATGTATGAGGCTGATGTATGAGACTGATGTATGAGACTGATGTATGAGACTGATGTATTAGACTGATGTATGAGGCTGATGTATGAGACTGATGTATGAGATTGATGTATGAGACTGATGTATGAGGCTGATGTATGAGGCTGATGTATGAGACTGATGTATGAGACTGATGTATGAGGCTGATGTATGAGACTGATGTATGAGACTGATGTATGAGACTGATGTATGAGGCTGATGTATGAGACTGATGTATGAGACTGATGTATGAGACTGATGTATGAGGCTGATGTATGAGGCTGATGTATGAGACTGATGTATGAGACTGATGTATGAGGCTGATGTATGAGACTGATGTATGAGACTGATGTATGAGGCTGATGTATGAGACTGATGTATGAGACTGATGTATGAGGCTGATGTATGAGACTGATGTATGAGGCTGATGTATGAGGCTGATGTATGAGGCTGATGTATGAGACTGATGTATGAGACTGATGTATGAGGCTGATGTATGAGACTGATGTATGAGACTGATGTATGAGGCTGATGTATGAGGCTGATGTATGAGGCTGATGTATGAGGCTGATGTATGAGACTGATGTATGAGACTGATGTATGAGGCTGATGTATGAGGCTGATGTATATGAGACTGATGTATGAGACTGATGTATGAGGCTGATGTATGAGGCTGATGTATGAGACTGATGTATGAGACTGATGTATGAGGCTGATGTATGAAACTGATGTATGAGACTGATGTATGAGACTGATGTATTAGACTGATGTATGAGGCTGATGTATGAGACTGATGTATGAGATTGATGTATGAGACTGATGTATGAGGCTGATGTATGAGGCTGATGTATGAGACTGATGTATGAGACTGATGTATGAGGCTGATGTATGAGACTGATGTATGAGACTGATGTATGAGACTGATGTATGAGGCTGATGTATGAGACTGATGTATGAGACTGATGTATGAGACTGATGTATGAGGCTGATGTATGAGGCTGATGTATGAGACTGATGTATGAGACTGATGTATGAGGCTGATGTATGAGACTGATGTATGAGACTGATGTATGAGGCTGATGTATGAGACTGATGTATGAGACTGATGTATGAGACTGATGTATGAGGCTGATGTATGAGACTGATGTATGAGACTGATGTATGAGGCTGATGTATGAGACTGATGTATGAGACTGATGTATGAGGCTGATGTATGAGACTGATGTATGAGACTGATGTATGAGGCTGATGTATGAGACTGATGTATGAGGCTGATGTATGAGACTGATGTATGAGACTGATGTATGAGGCTGATGTATGAGACTGATGTATGAGACTGCCTGATCCCCGAAAGGGCCTACACACTCCTCGCTACTGAGCAAAGAAGAAACAAACTGAAGCTATCAGGAGGCGCCAGACCTTCGCGAAATACCGATGCTTTGTGGTGAGAACCTCTGACTTTAAAGAGTAACAACTCCTGGCACTGTCCTTGTCAGGTTACGCGACCAGAATATGGAACACCTTACCCCAAGCCTACGCCCCACAACTTCATTGCTGATGGTCAAAGTGGGGCTCAGATCCCTTCTCCTACAAAGAGATTTTGGTTACATATTTCCTTAACCAACCCCTCCCAATGGTAATGTACCCTCCCCGAGGCTGGTATTAACTGCACTACCTCTGTTTCACTTGACCTAACCTTGCTGCTTCGACATATACCACCTGCATCCTCTAACAACTGTAAGTCTTTTGTAAGGATCGACCACTCCCCTCGAAGCTCCCTTTATATATACTGGACACTTTGGGCCAGATGTACGAACAGTTTGCGAGTCACGAATCGGCAGCAAACCGGTTAGTGAATGCAACAAGGGCCGTACACTATGTACGAAGCCCATTTGCTAACCTAAAGTTGCGACGCAACCGAATTGTGACTCACAAAAAATGACGACCCAAAATAGCGAGTCGGTATTTGGGAATCACTAATACCGACTCGCAAACTGGATGTATAAGGCAGTCGCAAAAAGAGAATATTCGCTATTTGGCCAATTTGCACATGCAATTTTCAACCAATTCAGACCAGGTGCTAAATGGGTACAAACTATAAAAATAGGCCCAATCAACAGTCAATCAAAGATTTGTAAAGCGCAGCTAATCACTCATAGGATCTCAAGTCGCTAAGGGCCAGATGTAGGTAGTTCAGATTTTGCGAATCGGAAATTGCGAGTCGGTGCGATTCGCAATTTCCGATTTGCAAAATCGGATGCAGAACGGTGTCTCAGACACCGTCTGCGATTCGCTATGGGGTCGCAAAGACCCACCTCATTAATATTAATGAGGTGGGTTGTATTTTGCGTCCCATAACGAGTCCCTGCACTCACAGGGATGGTGGCCTGCTGAAGACAGCAGTCCTCCATGTCTGTGACTGCTTTTTAAATAAAGCAGTTTTTTACATTTATTTTGCAGCCCGTTTTCCTTAAAGGACAACGAGTTGCAAAATAAAAAAAATACCGAAACCATTTGGTTTCGTTTTTTCAGTGCTCTGAAAAAACATTTTAGGCAACATTCACAAAGGGGGAGGGGTCTCATGGGGACCCCTTCCCTTTTGCAAATGGGTTACCACCAGTGTGACAGTGGTGGTAACTGTGAATTGCTTTGCGACCGCATTCGTGGTCACAAAGCAATTTAGCATAGCGATGCGAGTAGCAAATAGGAAGGGAACACCCCTTCCTATTTGCGGGTCACATTCACAATTTGCGAGTCGGTACCAACTCGCAAATTGTGAATGTGCATCGCGATCGGCATTTTGCATGGCGCAAACTGCGATTTTCGCAGTTTGCACCATGCAAAATGCTTGCTACATCTGGCCCTTAATGTAGGCGTGCTGTTCAGTCAAAAAGCCAGGTCTTGAGATCCTTCCTGAACTGCTTCAGTGATGTGGTCTGCCTGAGCTTGAGGGGAAGTGTGTTCCATGTCCGGGCTGCGAGGTAGGAGAAGGATCTTCCTCCTGCTGTACTTTTCTGGATTTAGGGGACAGCTGCAAGGGCGAGCTGGGAGGAACGGAGACGGCTGTAGGGTACATAGAAGGTGAGGTGGTGGTTGAGGTTTGCTGGTCCTAAGTTGTGTAGTGCCTTGTAGGTATGGATCAGGACTTTGTATGTGATGCTCTTGTTGACTGGGAGCCTGTGTAGGTCTCTGAGGCGGGAGATGTGCCTGTGTTGGGGGATGTCCAGGATGAGTCTGGCTGCTGCATTCTGGGCTCTTTGTAGTCTTGATTGAAGTTTCTTGGTAATGTCGGCATACAGGGCATTTCCATAGTCCAGTTTGCTGGTGATGAGTGCGTGGGTGACTGTCTTCCTCACGTCGGGGGGAATCCATTTGAAAATCTTCCGTAGGAGATGGAGGGTGTGACAGCTTGATGAGGAGACGGCGTTAACTTGTCAGGTCATCGATAGACTGGAGTCCAGGATGATGCCAGTTTGTGCACATGGTCCGTGGGGGCGTTACCCAGAGCGGTGGGCCACCAGGAGTCGTTGCAGGCAGAAGGGATGGAGCCGATAACGATGATCTCTGTCTTGTCCGAGTTGAGCTTGAGGCAGCTGGCCTTCATCCAGGCAGCGACTGCTCTCATCCCGTTGAGGAAATTCCTCTTGGCTTGTGCCTCGGACAGGGAGAAGTTCAGTTGGGTGTCATCATCGTAAGAGACTATGTTTAGCTTGTGTTGTATGGTGATCTTAGCGAGCGGGGCCATGTAGATGTTGAAAAGCGTCGGGCTGAGTGGGGATCCTTGGGGCGCTCTGCAGCAAGTTCTGGTGTGAACGGTGTTAGTCTGACCCTCTGTGTTCTTCTGGTGAGGAAGGACCTGATCCAGTTCAGGGCTTTGTCTCGGATGCCGGTGTCATGCAATCTGTCGCAGAGGGTGGAGTGGGAGACAGTGTCAAATGCAGCGTAGAAGTCAAGGAGGATGAGTGCGGCTGTGCCTCCGTGGTCCAATATGATGCGTATGTCATCAGTGGCTGCTAAGAGTGTGGTTTCGGTGCTGTGGTTGCTTCTGAAACCGGACTGGAAAGAGTCCACGATGTGGTGTGTCTTGAGAAACTCAGTGAGTTGCTGGTTGACGGACTTTTCCGATACCTTGACTGGAAAGGGGAACAGAGAGATGGGTCTGTAATTCTTCAGCTCTCTAGGATCGGCGGTGGGTTTCTTGAGTAGCGGGCTGATTTTGGCATGTTTTAAGTCTGAGGGGAATGTGGCGGTCTTGAAGGATAGGTTGATGGTTGAGCAGAGCACCGGTGCTATGGAGGCGGTGGCCAAGTTGAGGATGTGATGAGGGCATGGATCCGAGGGTGCTCCAGAGTGGCTGGAGTTCATAAGTCTTTGGGTGTCCTCTGTGGTGATGGGGGTCCAGAAGTTCAGTGTCTGGCGGGGTGCAAGGTCTGTGGTAGTGAGTGGTGCTGGCAGGCTTTGGTTCCTGAAGCCTTTGTGGATGTCCTGGATCTTACAGTGAAAGAAGGTGGCAAGGTCGTTGCAGAGGTCTTGGGAGGGAGGGATGGATGAGGTGTCTGCCCTGGGGTTCTTGAATTCTTTGACGAAGGCGAAGAGCTCTTTGCTGTTGTGAGTGCTGGTGTTGAGGTGTGCTTGAAAGACGGCTGTTTTGGTGGTTCTGATGTTCTGGTGGTGCGTGGTGACTGCTATTTTGTAGGTTGTAAGGTCTTCGTGGATTTGCTGAGCCTCCATTTACGTCCCAATCGTCTGCTGGGGCGCTTGGACTCCTTTAGGTCTGGGGTAAACCACTTGGGTGTTTTGCTCTGTCGATTCCCTTCTGAATTCCTTAGGCTCAGTTTGAGAGCCAATGGTGTAGGTGCTTCTGTGACTTTGCCCCAGTATGTGCCGCTGAGGAGGGGGCAGGCGGTGTGGTGGAGTGCAGTATTCTTTGTGTATGTAGAGTGGATGCACTTGTGGTCGGTCTTATGGTGTTCGGAGGTGTGGGAGATGGTGATGTTGACTCCTGTTGGGAAGACAGGGTTGAGAATGTGTCCGGCTCTGTGGGTGGGGACGTTGATGAGTTGTTTGAGGCTGAGAGTTGTGAGGTTGTCCAGGAGGTTTGAGGTGTTGGGGTCATCAAGGGTATCAAGATGGAAATTGAGGTCCCCGAGTAGGATGTAGTGGAGGAGGGGAGCGCTTGGGGGGCGCCGAGGTCGGCGATGTCTTGCAGAACTGGGTTTGGGGCCCAGGTGGCCTGTAGATGAGGGTGCCATGTAGGGAGGTGTTTGGGATGGTCTGGATCTGGAAGTGTAGGTGCTTATGCGTTGACTGAGACTGCGACTCGAAGCTGGTAGTCAGGCAGAGGTTGTTCTTGTTGATTATGTCAATGTCTCCTCTGGCTCCTCCGGGCCGGTTGGCTCTGTCCTTGTGGATGATTTTGTAGTGGTCTGGGATGGCCGAGACGAAGTCTGGGGGCAGTGGTGAGGGTGATCCAGGTCTCCGTGAAGAAGGTGATGTCCGGGGCTGTTGAGTCGAGGAGGTTCCAGACGTCTACCACGTGTTTGACGAGGGAGCGTGTGTTGAGGAGTATGCACTTGAGGTGGTTGTCCGTGCTTGGTGCAGGAACATGGGGTGGTCCTTGAAGGGTGCTGGAGCAGGCGTGGTTCCTGGAGGACCATGGGTGTTCCTGGGGTCGGCTTGGTGACAGGCTAAAGATGTTCCTGGCTTGAGGGCGCAGAGAGCGCTGGCATCGAACCGGTGAATAGGGCAAGAACCAGGGTGTGTGGCGATGGGCACGGTCCAGGTCCAGTCCTTTGGCGTGCCAGCTGCGTGGCTGCGCTGTGGCCGACATTAAGAAGGGGAGGGAGGCGGGTGGTCCGGTCAGCTGGGAGGCGGGGGCGAGAAAATCGCTTTGTGGGAGCAGGGCAGCAGCGGCGCGGGGAGTGCGCGGGAGGGAGAGGAGACGAGAGGGTAACAAGAAAGAGACAGAAAAATGAAAATGATGTAATAACAGAGGTAAAGACAGAATTAAAAAAGCAGGAGTAAAGAGACAGAGAGACACAGAAGATACTTACTTGCAGGCCACCAGGGATGAGGTGCAGGCAGGAGCCTGCGGGTGGAGTAGGGCCTCGAATTGAGTCAGGCAGGCTCTGAGTTCATTCCCAAGGCAAAGGCAGCAGCAGCAGGAGGAGGAGCTGGGGAGGGCAACAGACGCTGACCAGGGTGTCAGTGGAGTCGCCCACTCACAGCGTTGCGGCCACCATTAAGAAGGAGAGAGACGTGGGGGGTCCAGTCAGGTGGGAGGCGGGAGGGTGAGAAAATCATTTTGCCTGGAAGGGGAAGGGGGACAGGGCCACAGGGGCAGCATGGGGAGAGCGTGGGAGGGAGAGGAGGTAAGAGGGTAACAAGAAAGAGACAGAAAAATAAAAACAATGTAAAAACAAAGGTAAAGACAGAAGTAAAAAAACAGGAGTAAAGACAGACAGAGAGAGACAGAAGATACTTACGTGCAGATGGCCAGTATGCCACCAGGGATGAGGCACAGGCAGGAGCCTGCGGGTGGAGGAGGGTCTCGAACTGAGAGTAAGTTCCCAAGGCAAAGGCAGCAGCAGCAGGAGGAGCTGGGGAGGGCAACAGAATGGTGCCCAGAATGCACCACGGCTGCCCACAATGGCTGCCTTGTACCTGACCGCAAGGAGGATGCGCACACTGGCTTCTCAGCAGAGGAGGAGGTGGAGACAAGAAAGGATTTTTCGCATCAGGATAATCCTTTTCCAAAAGACAGAGGAGGAAATAAACGACCAACACAGGCTAAGTCGCACAGTTATCCTGGATATTATAGAGCTTTTAAGGCCACATTTAGAAAGCACAGCAATTACGTCCCCACCCATGTGCAGCTGTTGTGCTCATTACACTTATGAGCCAGTGGAAGTTACCAGGATTTGAAAGGTGTTATAGAAGGGTCGTCTCAAAATGCACTTTCACGTTTCTTTAGGGGACTCCTAGATACCACCGCTACATACACCAGCCCAGGAATGTGCCGGACATACAATCTACGAAAATGAAGTTTTACAGGATAGTCATGTTCTCCCCCATGTCATTGGGTGTATAAATGTGACACGTGGCTATGTGTCCGCCATCCCATAATCAATATCTATTTAGGAACCGCATAAATACCCATTAACTTAACATTCAGATTGTATTCAATGCCCACAGCATAATCACTGATGTAGTGTCACAATTTCCCAGAAGCACACATGACTCTTACATGTTTAGGCACAGCGCAATTTACAGACGACTGGAAAATGGGGAGTTTAATGATGGATATTAATTAGGTACTGAAAATACATGTCCTAATGAATATGCAGTTGCCTAATACACACCAGATTGGGCCAGATTCACAAATGTAAATTTAGACCAAAAGTCAAAGTTTACACCAAAAGTCTAAGTTTAGGCTACAAGTAAAGTTGGACTTTTGGTCTTAGTTTAGACTTTTGGTCTAAACTTACACCAAAAGTCTAAACTTAGATCAAAACTCTAACTTTACTACAAGTAAAGTTAGACTTTAGGTCTAATCTTAGATTTTTGGTGTAAACTTAGACTTTTGGTCTAAGTTCACCTTTGTGAATTGGGCACTAAATGTATGTTGCCACACAACAATGTATGTTGCCACACAACAATGTATGTTTTTCAGGTGGCAGTGCGTATGCCCTATGCCGTGGATTCTCACACTGTACCTCTCTCCCACCAACCAGAACGAGAGGAGATATAACACAGCATATTGTTGCACCAGAACTGTAATAGAGTGCACATTTGGGCTCCTGAAATCCCAGTTTCGCTGCTTGCACAAAAGTGGGGGTGCTCTGCAATATACACCAGAAATTGCCTGTAGGTTGGTAGCAATCTGAGCCATACTACACAACATTGGCTGCAGGAGAGGCCTACACATTGCTGTGTCTCAATCCGATTCTGAGGATGAACAACATGGAACCCTAGTTCAGCATCCAACAGAGGAGAGCAGAGCAGCGGAGGGGGGAAGGAGATGCAGCGACCACATTCCCACACATTACTTTGCAAAGTAAGTCATGTTTATATCAACATTATGAAACAAATATGCTTACACAATAGTTTGAGTGATCAATGTGAACAAACCTTTATTGTCAGGTGTTTCAACACTGTTTCAAAATATTCTCTTTTGCACATAAATATATGTAACAGCACCTCAACATGTAGGTTGGTTACAGCACTAACATAACATGAAACAAAAAAGGTCCTCCAGGATCCGTACCCCTCAATTTTCCCTGTGACTACATCCAGTATGGGAGGCACCATCATGCGGAGGTGCAGGAGTACGGCTATTACTGGATCGCAGCACTCGATATATCCGCACTATCAGGTTGGCGTTCAACAATCCCACTTGGAGTTTGCGCTCTGTATGGTCTCCACAGCAGTAGTAATCTGCCCACGGCCCCTTGCCACATCCCGACTGAAGCACCCCGTTTTGTCCTTTAGTGTCACAGTGCGCTTTGATAGGGCTGAGGTGGCGTGTGCAAGACGTCCAGTGGACCCACACGCACAGCACCGCTCCTCCCGCTGCGCCTCTGGTTGCTACCGTCCTCTGCCATCTGTGTGCATAGTTTCTCAAAGACATCTGTTAGGCTGTCCTTTCTAGTGGCCATTGCATTGAAACCCACTGATATTGCATGCTTAATGTTATGTAATTTACAGTTGACTCATTTTATTTGTTCGTGCTGCGGGCACTGAATATGCAGCATGAATGCCTCAAGACCACCATACATCGTTTCCTGTTCTGTGGTGGCTTGGTGACAAAGGTGCCCACACATGAGGTATATCACGGCACCTACGAGCACGCACTGCAGCATGCCAGTGTTGGGGCCTGACAACTTGTGGCTGGATTGGAGTAGGTGGCTGGATGTCATCCTCTTCCTCACGATACCGGTTGTGGGGAGAAAAATGCACCACTGGGGTGGGCATGAGATGGTGTGAGCACACTAACCCCCAGTACTGCTCCTTCCTTATCCATTTGGACCTGCTCTTCTCCCTCACCAGTTGGACATTCCATTTCTTTATCAGGTGCATCTATTTTTAAGAATGGACACGCTATTAATTTCACTGTATGGGGAACCAATTTTAGTTGTACAAATATGTTGTAATAAATTTCTGACACTGAGTACAAACTGTAATTATTTGAGTACAAGTCCCATGATGTACCATAAGGGGTACATTTTCTATGTGATGGTGCCACACTGGTCTTCCTGTGTCACTTCTGTTATTACGTGCATGTGCTATACAGTGAATCCGGGGTAAGCTGACTTTTCTATGGTGCAGCTGCCGATGTGTCAAGGCTGCAGATGCAACTACTGCCTCTGGCTCCAGGGTCGTCTCTACCATTGCCTCCAGCGTCGTGGGTGGACGTACAGTTACGGGACCACCTCCGGTTGCCCAGGACTCACTCAGGCGTGTGGTCACCCGCTCTTTGGTGCGAGACCGTAGGTCATACCGCCTCTTCCTTACTTCTTCCACCGAGCGCTGTGCTGCATCAACAGCATTTATTTTCAGCTGTTTGTCCTTCCAGGTTTTGCGTTTCTGGGCTGCAGGCACAGTCATGGATGTACGACCAAACAGCTGCTCATGGGTGTTGCAGCACTCTTCTGTCAGTAGCTCCAGTTATTTTTCAGGGAACTTTAGTTTGCTCTTCCTTGCTTCTGCCTCCTTCTGCGGCTGCCGGCTGGCCACTGCCGTGGTGATTCTAATGCTCGAAGCACTCCTCAGGTCACTAGTGTTGTGCAACACTTCTCGCCTCCTCACTGTGCCTGCTCTCCAGGCTTCTCCTGGGCAGCACTTCCTGTGGCTGGGGTCCTTGCCATGACCCAGGAAGCAGAAAAATGAGTTTTGTTTCATTGTGGTTGCAATTTGCAAATGCATTCGGAATTGGTGACTACATTTGCAATTTGCAGCCAAATAGGTAATTGCAAATTGCAATTCCATATTTAGCGATGCGACTCGTTGTCAAATCGCCACATCATGCTGCCCTGCCTACGTGCATCCCATTTTGCAATTTCCTAATTGCGAATCACAATTATTGGTAATTAGAAAATCACGAATTGGTTCTTTCATACACCTCGCCCTTCGTAATGATTGCAAAGAGCGAATGTCCTCGACCCCTCCGCTTTGGAACATTCAATCTCTTGTAATGAAACCTGTTTTGTTGTGAAGCGCTCTAACACCTTCGGATAATGGCTGTGCAATATAAACATGCATACATAAATAAATGCACAGACAAGTATTGCAACGAGGAAGATGATGAGGAAGTAATCACCAGTGCAGAGATCAAATATGATGTCATTACTGTAATAGAGAGATATTTAATGAAAGACTGCATGTTACATTGACGTTACCTATCAGTACATTAACTTTGCTATTATTCAAAAGCCCTCTTTAGTATGATTTTATCACTCTGGTTACATTTAACACTGGTTTAGTTTAAATGCCTTTTTTAATACCTAGTAGAACTGAAAACACCCTGGCATCACCCAGACATGTAGAGCATCAGGTTTCTTACACTGGTATCCAGCAGGGGTCGCTGCGGAGGCACACTCCTCTGAGGTTTCATGCACTAGACCTGATAACAGCACCTCCTTCCCTAGCAACAAGTGGCACTGCTCTCTCCTCGCCTCTGATTGGCCGAGCAGAGTTTTGCCTCGCTCCTGGTGGCCGCGTGCCAGGGTGTGTTGGCTTTTGGTGTTAGGGGATTTTTCTTGTTTTGAAGTCGAGTCCTCCTCCCTCCAGGAGTTAGTGTTTTCCTGAGTTTCGCTTCCTTGTCTGGCCTGGCTTGCACACCAAGCCCTAACGCCGCATGGACTTCTCTGTAGCAAACAGAGTCTATTTCTGTGGCCAGAAAAGGTCTTGGAGCTGTGTGGCAGACAGCACCCTGTCCAAGATGCTGGTAACTGGCCCATCAGGTCCATTCTTGGCGACTGAGGCCTCCAGAGGGCCGGACTCAAGCTGACAAGTAGCCTCCATCACTGGAGCTGCCATGACAACAACACCTGCACTAGTGTCATACACAGCCAGTGAAACACACACCAGCCAGAAAGAGAAGCCGCCACCAGAATCCACTCTAACACGACGAACAGAATAGATTACAAAGACACATTTTAAGTTTGTTAGAAGTATTATATACGTTTTTAAGGAAGCGTGTCTTATATTTGAACAAATGAGGATACGGTTTAAATGGTTTTTATTTTACTTGAAAAATGTGTGTGAAGTAGAATATGTTTCAGTGGATTTTCTGCCTAATTTTGAAAACTGAGAAGCCAAATGAAAGCTAAGTAATGATTACTAAAATGAAGATCACAGAACATGTCAGCTGTCCGAAACATCTTTCTCTTTCTCGAACTGGGCTTCAACTCTTAGCCGAGAACGCTTGCGTCACTCTGGGCTTTCACGGGTGGTGGATCCCACCGAGGTGGGCGCAATGCAGATGTGCGTTCCACGGATCGCAAAGCGGATTCGCTACCTTCAGATTCTGACACTGCATCCAGAAACCGAAACATGCTGTCAAATAGCTGTCGCAGCCATATCAAGTTTCCCAGGTCCAAGCATGATGGTCTGCTCCAGTCCAGGTTTTTTCTTTGAATTTTGGGACTTGTTCTCTTGCCTATGCCATTATAAAACAGACCTACAGGACCCAGAATTCAAAGGAAAAGGCCTGGGCTGGAGAAGCACATCATTCGTGGACCTGGGAAGCTTGCCAGCGGTGCTGTCAGAGTTACTGTGGAGATGGGATGTCTTTATTGGACATCAAAAGGAGGTTCCGGCTGTAGTTGGGCGGAATTATCAAGCTGCATTTCCAATGGTCAATGGCATGAGGGTTTTCATTGTGGCTGTGGAGCTCACAACCAGCATAGAATTTGATTAGCCAACGATTGCCCCAAGAGAGCCGATGGAGCTCTTGCAGCAGAAACTCGCTTACCAAGGTGTATGGTAGTCCACGACATGGCTACACGTGAGTAGGTTTATTGACCAGCTGGGTGGAAGTGACGCAATCCATGTCTTCAATAAGGGTTTGATTGTGAGTATGAGTTGTATCATCTGCCCAGATGTTCAGATCTCCCACAATCAGTGCTCAATCAGAGGTAGCTCGCGTGTGCTGACCACACTATAGAAGATCTGAGTGGAAGCAAGCTGGGGGTTTCTTACAAGGGAGGGGATTGGGCTAATGACCCCCCTGGATAGGAAGTACTCAAATGAGTCACGGGATGGACTTTGGATCTCTTTGAGTGACAAGTGAACTGAGATAGACTAAAGCAGCCCTGCCTTCCCTGGTAAGGGCTCTCTTCTTAGTCATAACATTATAGATCAGGAGAAGGGGACTGGTAATATCTGGCACTGAGAGGGGAGTGAACCAAGTCACCGTGATGGCAAGGAATTGGAAGCCATTTTCTGGGAAGAGATGCACTCCGTTGTGGCGATCGGAGGCTCAGCCAAACATATGTGTTTTGCTAGGCATTTACCATATGTTTTCTGTTGATTGTTGCCACTTTTTGTGGAACAAAGGTGTAGAAAGATGATGGGAGCTACTCACAAAGGGAACTTAACCTTATGAGTAATATGCATGTGTAAATTACTCTTTTATGTTTGAGTAACTTTGGTAATTCTGGCTATTCACAAAATAGGAGTGTAAAGTTACTCAAAAATGTACATTTACACTTCCCTCCAAGAAACAGGGGGTGGAACCAAATTTATGAGTGTAAGTTACAACTGCCAAAAAGGAACAGTAGTAAGCCCAGCACCAAACATGGCCAACCAGTGTAATGTTTTTTAACTTTAGGTGGAATTTACTTATTTAATTTAATATATTTAAATTCATTAACGATTTAAATCAAAATTAAGATAATAGGACTGTAGCATTTTTTATTTTGTTATATATTTAAATTAAACATATAAAACTAATTTACACTAACATTTAACACTATTCAATTATTAGAATGTTTGTTAAATGTTTACAGTTCTTCATATTCTTTACAGTACGAAGATCTTCATGCTCACTGTAAAATCTCCTTACAGTAAAGGACAGAGAAAAGTAAGAAAGTGTATTTAACTCAACACAATTACTACAAATATTTTTCTTTCTTTGTTAATGTTTGATATTAAAAATTGTAATGTATTTATTTTAAATGTAGATAAACAAATACTGTACAGCATTATTAAATTAATTTTCAAATAAATCTTTAAATATATATTAAATAAAACATGTTTTTGAAGTTTTTATTGAACAATACATTCCCTCCGATGGTAAAAATAATAATTTCTTTATTATGCATTAATAATTATTAACGATGATTTAATAAATTATTAAAATGCAATTTCATTATATTTTAATAAATATGAATATTACATTAATTTATAAGTTAACAAAGATTGTTAAAATATTTTATAATTAAATAATACATATTTTATCTTCAGATTTTTCAACATTAAAATGTATATGTTTTATTTTCCACTACTTTAATTAATTTAATTTAACATTATCTCCTATGTGTTTTTTTAAAGTCAGTACCTCCTCTGGGTGCTACAATACCAGTTTTTGGCCGTGTGCGGTGCTGTGCTTACTTCAGCTCTTAGCCTGAGTAAGTTCCTACTGTTTTGGGCCCCTTGGTAGGTATGTAACTTAAGAAATACAATTTGTGAATAGCATTGGGCTTACTTTTTTTGTGGGTGGTTGAATGTCCCTCTAAATGGCCCTCACTTACCCCTTCCTACTCCTCTCTTAACCCCTCCCATTAATTTATAAGCATGTCCCTTTTTTTGGGCCATTCTCCCAGGCCCCTCCCTCATTTATTACTAAGTAGTAAAGTTATGTGTGTGAGGATCTCCCCTTAGAAAAGACAGCAGAGGTGGAGGTGGAAATTTACACTTGTTGGTTTACAAACATTTTGTACTACTTTAGTTTTACTATTGTAGTTCACTAAATGCACTACACAATGCAGTTTGTGAATAGCCCTACCCCCGTATGCAGCCCAGTTTTAAAGTGGTTGCCCCATGGAAAATGAACATGTGTCCTAGACCTGTGGCATGTATATAAGTCTTATATGACACCCCAAAAGCACAGTGAGATTTAATAAGACTCTTTCCACCCTGCTTCCCCATTGACCGAGGCACTCATCGGGATTGCCCACTCTGCCTGCTGCTCTTTGCTTTAGCAATAGAGCCACTGGCGGAGGGGATCCAGAGAGACTCATATGTGACCAGCTTTCAGAGGCCCACAGCCAAGATGGTAGCGTGTCGATGTAGACAGACAATATGCTTCTTTTCATCCAACCCCTGCACAGTTCTCTATGAAGACTGACACAGATGGTGCATATATATGAGAATGCGTTGGGGTTATCTGTGAATTGCAGCAAGTCAACATATGTACATCTGGCAAGCGCTTCGCCACATCCCCATTAGATGTCCAGTTTTGCAGAACTGACAGGCACTTCCAATACTTAGAAATACATATCACCTGTGCTCAACAGAGGGCCTGAGAGCTAAGAACCCGACAGTGACTTAGAATCAGTTCCAGCACCGAGCCCCAGATCTGCTGCTGCGATCACTGTCTATAGGGGCTCTGCTGCTGTGTCGGTCCTCACCGCCTTGACCACATGGAACAGTTCCCTGCTCCTTGATGTCTGGTATGAGGAGCACCATGGTGGTCGCAAGGATGAACTCATTTACATGTTGGTGCTTATCCTTCCAAATGCTCTCAGAAGTAAGCATGCAAAATGCCACCACTGAACAGCAACACAATGTTAGGAACCACCAACACAGAAACTGGAACCGACTACACCGATCACCTCAACTTCAAACTGCAAATTTTAAGCCAACTTCACCTGGGTGAAACCCTAGTCTACCGACTCCTGCTCAGCTGAACTCTCAAGATCACACGGGTCAGCCCTATGCAAAAGCAGATCAGGAGGTCATGCCTTCTCGCACATCACCTCTAAAGTGTAGAACGACCTCTAAAAGCACATTAGAGTCTCCTCATCACTTCTTAAATTCAGCAAGGAGCTGAGCACCTTGCTCTTTGAGTAAGGCCCCCAAGGCCAGCCCGGCACGCCTGCAAAGTGCCAGGTCACCTGAAAAGTGTCATGTGCCAACATAACAGCTGTATCTTCAACAATACTGGTAGTGTGCCCCACCAGGACACTGCTGGGTCCTGGGAGAGGATAGTTTACTCCTAAAAACCACTAGACAGTGCATTGCATGTCTTGAAGTTGAGCTTGCTGTCACTGTGAATGCCCAGGGTCTCTGCGCTGTTGTTGAGTCAATTGTTCAGTGTCATCAATGAGAGGTAGTGATGTACTACATGGTGTTTACTGCCTTGTGCAATGTGTAGAAGTTCTCTCTTGTTGGAATTCAGCTTTAGTAAGGATGTGGTCATCCGTGCTCGGGTGATGGCGAGGCAGTCCTTACTCATTCAATGCCATTGCCCGATGGCATTTTCAGCTAGAGCTGGATGAACTGTTTGTAATGCTGATCTTTTCACCAGTCACAAATATTTGCAGGGGCTTCAGGTGCAGGTTGTAGGTAACGTGTGAGAAGATGTAGCCTTGGCGAACAATGAAAAGAGGACTCGGCACATCAAAATATCTTAGTATCCAAAAAATTATTGTCCCTTGGGGAACACTGTTGGATTCATAGTTGGAATTGTGTGAGGGGCATAAAATGTGAATGCATCATAGAGTTTATTGGATTGTAATTTGAAAGAGCTACGTTAGTGGCTATGAATCTGCCTTCCTGACAGTCACGTTCTAAGGAACTCAATTAAAAGTAATTCAAGCTACCTCCATATATGAGAGATCTTTTCACTGGTGACGAGTTGACTGGCATTGTCCCTGACATGCAGTAGTCACTTCATGAACAATGTTGTAAGAAAGCTGTGGAACTGGCTGTGGGTATGGAAAGCAAGGCATCTTACATGGCTCACATGTCTGTCTCACATTCAACCAAAGAGGTTGTTGCTGAACGAGGTACTAAAATGATTAAGAAAAGCAATGTTAAATCAAAAAACCCTTGTGTTATAAATGTGTGTTATAAATTGGGTCTCTAGCTGGCAGAGGTATACACCATTGTCCAGGCAGGGACCACAATCCTAGTCAGGGTAAGTCAAACACAATCCAAATTATTCTGTGCCCACCCTCTGGTAGTTTGGCACTGAGCAATCAGGCTTAACTTAGAAGGCAATGTGTATAGGATTGGTGCAATAAATCATACAGTAACACAGTGAAAACACCACAAAAATACACCACACAGGCTTACACAAATAGATAATGTTTATCTGAATAAAATAAGATCAAAACAATGAAAAATCAATTTGTACACAAGCAAAATTATGAATTTGAAAGATTAAACCCTACTAAAGCGCTTAGAAACACAATAGCTCCAACTGGGGCTTTCACTGCATCATTGACGGAGTAGTTCCTAATAGCCCGATGCCACAGGCACCGGTCACAGAGTCGCACGGACCACCAGGCACAGTACCTTTGAAAACGAAGAAACAAAGACGTTGCATATAGTCATGAGGTGAGGTGTTGCTGGAGCCGGTGCGGTGTTAGTCCCTTACGGGGAGGTAAGACGTCGGTTCCGCCCTACAAGGCAGGGAAGGTGAAGTGTCGGTTCCATCTGGTTGCAGCGGGAGCTAGTGCGGCGTCGGTTCCTTGTGACCCGGCAGGGTTGATGGATCCGGTCAGTCAAGATGTGATGTGTTGTCTTCACAGTGTTGTGATCACACTGCAGAACATAAGCGGCATCGAGGTGACAACAGTCTCGCATTGCAGGCTGCTGTTGTTACATGCAGCAAGGGCCACAGATCAGGCAGCGAGGACCACAGAATGGGCAGCGGTGTGGCATCAGGCAGTGGCGACGGTGCAGGAGTTGCTGAAGTCGGTACTGGAGTCGTTCAAGTCGGTGATCTAGCTATAAGTTAGTATGTGAAGTCTTTGTTGGCCCTGAGACTTCAGAACAGGAGGCAAGCTCAATCCAAGCCCTTGGAGAGCACTTTTGGGGAAGGCAGAGTCCTTCCAGCAGAGTCAGGGAGCTGCAGACAGCAGGGCAACAAGCAGGGCAGTCCTTCTCAGCAAAAAAGTCCAGTTGAGTCCTTTGACAGACTTCAGGTGTAGACCCAGAAGTGTCTGATTTTGTGGAGTCAGACCCCCACTATATATACCCAAAAATGCCTTTGAAGTGGGGGGAACTTTAAAGAGTGGTTTTGAAGTGCACAAGTTCCCCTTTCAGCCCAGTCCTGTTTGCCTGGATCCCTTTGGGGGGTTATCAGTCCCTTGTGTGATGGCAGGCCACTGACCTTTGAAGTGTAAGAGAGAGTCCCTCCACACTTCCTATCCAGGGAGATCCATTAAGTATGCAAATGAATGCAGATGTGATTGAGTGTGATTGAGTGTCCTGTGTTTATGGCTGTCTGGGTGGAATGCACAAAGGGAGCTGTCAACCAGCACAGACCAGGCATGGGTTGGATGCAGGCTGTAAGGCACAGATGGTAGTAAGTGCAGAGAAATGCCCACTTTCTAAAAATGGCATTTATCAAATAGTAATATTAAATCCAACTTCACCAGTAAGCAGGATTTTCTATCACCGTTCTGGCCATTCTAAACATGAGATGGCTAATCTTTTCAGAATAGAATCTACCACTTAAAAGTATATGAGGGCCAATCTATTGCCAGTCTATGAGAGGAGCAGGCCTCATACTAGTGTAAAACTAATTGGTTTCACTACTAGCACATGTAAAACACATAAGTACATGTCCTACCTTTTACTTACATAGCACCCTGCCCTGTGGGTTACCTAGGGCCTACTTTAGGGGTGACCTATATGTAGAAAAAGGGGAGTTTAAGGCTTGGCAATTGGGTTTAAATGCCAAGTCGAAGTGGCAGTGAAAGTGCTACACAAGTCTTGCAATGGCAGGCCTGAGACATGGTAAAGGGCTACTTATGTGGGTGGCACAATCAGTGCTGCAGGCCCACTAGTAGCATTTAACTTACTGGCTCTGGGCACATGTAGTGCACTTTACTAGTGTAGGAAAGTACCATCTTTCTTGGCATGTCACCCCCATTTTTACCTGTGTTGTCAGTATGTTTTTGCCTGTCTCACTGGGTTCCTGCTGGTCAGGACCCCAGTGCTCCTAGTTTATGTCTGTGTCTGTATAGTGCTTAACTATGTTACTGAAGCTCTGCTAATCAGAACCTCAGTGCGTATGCTCTCTCTGTTTTTAAATTTGTCACTATAGGCTATTGACGTCATTTACTAATTTCAATTGGCACACTGGACCCCCCTTATAAGTCCCTAGTATATGGTACCTAGGTACCCAGTGCATTGGGGTTTCAGGAGATCCTTATGGGCAGCAGCATTTCTTTTGCCACCCATAAGTAGCTCAGACAAACCCTTTCACAGGACTGCCACTGCAGCCAGCGTGAAATAGTGCACACATTATTTCACAGCCATTTTCACTGCACTTAAGTAACTTATAAGTCACCTATATCTCTAACCTTCAATTAATGAAGGCTAGGTGCAAAGTTACTAAGTGTGAAGGCACCCTTGCACTAGCAAAGGTGCCCCCACATAGTTCAGGGCCAATTCCCGGGGCTTTGTGAGTGAGAGGACTCCATTACACGTGTGCACTACATATAGGTAAATACCTATATGTAGCTTCACAATGGTAACCCGGAATATGGCCATGTAAGGTGTCTAAGATCATGAAATTGTCGCCCCATTCCAAATTTGGGATTGGGAAGCCAGTTCCATGCATCCTGAGGGCTCCACCATGGACCCCCAGCGCTGCAAAAACCCGCTCTCTGAGGCTTGCAATGCAGCTACAGCTGCTGCCACCTTGCAGACAGGGTTCTGCCCTCTTGGGGTCTGAGCAGCTCTGTCCCAGGAAGGCAGAACAAAGCATTTCCTTTGGGAGGAGGGTGTTACACCCTCTCTCTTTGGAAATAGGTGTTACAGGCTGGGGAGGGGTAGCCTCCCCCAGCCTCTGGAAATGCTTTGAAGGGCACAGATGGTGCTCTCCTTGCATAAACCAATCTACACCAGTTCAGGGACCCCTTCTCCCCTGCTCTGCTGCAAAACTGGACAAAGGAAAGAGGAGTGATCACTCCCCTGTCCATCACCACCTTAAGGGTGGTGCCCAGAGCTCCTACAGTGTGTCCCAGACTTCAGCCATCTTGCTTTGCAAGGTGTAGGGGCACTCTGGAGGGCTCTGAGTGGCCAGTGCCAGCAGGTGACGTCAGAGACCCCTCCTGATAGGCCCTTACCTGATAAGGTAACCAATCCCCCTCTCAGGGCTATTTAGGGTCTCTCCTGTGGGTTCTCTTCAGATCCTACTTGCAAGTTTCCTGCAGGAATCCTCTGCAACTACTACCTCATCCTCTGACCTCGGATCAACCGCAGCCTGCTCCAGGAACTGCTGTAACAGTAACAAAGTATCCAGAAGGGCTACTTTTCCTCTGCAACTTCAACTCCAGCCAGGAACTGCAACAGTTTCCACAGTGTGCATGCTCTGAGGACTCCCTGTCTTCACCCTGCACAAGCAGGCCCCTTCTAAGTCGATGAATGGCTCTCTTGGACTCCTCTCCTGGTGATGAGCGTGCTCCTTGGAACACAGAGGGTAGACCCCATCGCAACAGACTGTCCTGAGGTCCTGCTGTCCCAATTTGGAGGAGGTAAGACCTTGCATTCCCCCAGAACAACAGTACCCCTGTGCACCGCGGCTTCTTCACCTCCTGAGGCCTCTGTGCACTATTTGCAAACTTCCTTTGTGCACAGCCTGGCCCAGGTCCCCATCACTCTATCCTGTGACGCTCAACTTGCTGAGTTGATCTCAGGTGGTGTGGGACCTTCCTTTGTAGTGCTGCACCAACCGCATTTTGCACCTCCGCTGTCCCCATGTCCTGGGACTCCTGTGGGTGCTATCTGGTGTTCTGAGGGCTCTCTCAAGTACTGAGAGCCCCTTCTTCCTCCTCACACAGAGTTGAGGTCCTCAGGTCCCTCCTGGGTCCAGATAGCGCCAGCTTGACACAAAACACGACTTTGACGGAACCAAGGCTTGTTGGAGGAATCCAGCGCCAAAACTCACCTGCATCCAACTTCTCTTCATGGGACACCTAGTGCATCATGCAGGAACCCGCTGACATCTTCCTTGGATGCATTTCTGCAGTCTTTGTCCAACTAGGGACTCTTCTTTTGCACCCTCTTCTGGGTTGGCAGGGGCTCCTGTCCTTTGTGGAACTTCTTTCGACTTCTGGACTTGGTCTCCTTCCTTTGCAGGTCTTCAGGTTCAGGAATCCACCATTTGTTGTTTGCAGTCTTGCTTGGTTCTTACAATAACTCTAATCACGACTTGTACTGTGTCCTAAGGAAACTTGCAGTACTTTACTTACCTTTGCTGTATTCTTACTCCCCCAGTGATTCTTTACATACTACACTTGTCTAGGGGGGAATTTGTGATTCACATTCCACTTTCTTAGTATATGGTTTGTGTTGCCCCTAGACCTATTTGTTCCGATTGCATTCTATAGCATTTCCTATTGTTTGCACTATCCTATGTCTAATTACTTACCTTATTTTGGTGTCTAGTGTGTATATTGTGTATAATACTTATCTCCAGAAGGAGCATTGCCTCTAAGATATTTTTGGCCTTGTGTCACCCAAATAAACTACCTTTATTTTTGGTAACACTGAGTATTGTCTTTACTTGTGTATAAGTAATGTGTAACTATAAGTGGTATTGCAGGAAATTTGCATGTCTCCTAGTTCAGCCTAAGCTGCTCTGCTATAGCTACCTCTATCAGCCTAAGCTGCTAGAACACTACTACATTTCACTAATAAGGGATAACTGGACCAGGTGTAAGGTGTAGCAATTACACCTGTGGTATATTGAGGGAAACACATTGAAGTAGTGGGTGAATGTGATACTTCTAAATCATTTAGAGGAAATAGATTGGTTGCCACTGTCTATGTTGCTATGAATGGTTCATCCTTATTAGGATGGTTAGACCAGCACAATCTGGAAATAATACTGAATTCAAATAATCCAGAACAGGTTCTTTTGAAGAAGAATTGTGTGACTGTATGGGCTTTACATGAGTGTGAATGGGAATTGAGAAGGTGGTTATGGATTAGCTGGGAAGGTTGAAAGGGTTCAAACATAAAATACAACTGAAGGAACATATAGAACCTGTGGAACATAAAGCAAGAAGAGTTCCATTGGTGGTTGGATCAGAGTTACAAAAATAATTAGACCGGTTATGTGAGCAGGACATAATAGAGCTCATTGCGGGATCAGAATGGTTGTCTCTGATTGTGTTAGCACACAAGCCAAATGACAGTTTACGTATGTGGGTTAATCTAAGGGGTTTGAATTCAAGAATTTGGATTGACATACATCTGCTGCTCAACATCACTCAGATGCAAACATTCATAAAGGGAGCTAGAGCAATTTCTACTTTGGACATGGCATCTGTGTATCCTCAGATTGTTTTTTTTATAATGACTCTCAGCATTTAACATCCTTTATTACTCCTGAAAGGGCTTTTCATTTTAAGAGGATGCCATTTGGGTTAGCCTCGGCGTCGGCCTTGGTGGATGGACTCGATGTTTAAAGGAGTGGTTGGAGTTGCTTGCTTCCAAAATGATTTGCTAGTGTATGCAGGGGAAGAGGCTAATCATGACAGAAAGTTAGCTCAACTATTAACCGTTTAAGAGGAGTGAGGTGTTACTTTGAAAGTTGAGAAGTGCAGGTTTGGAGTGGATAGTGTGAACTACCTGGGGCACAAACTATCTGCACAAAGTGTGGAGCCAAATGAGAAGGTCATTGTTGAAGGTCCTGTGTCGTAAAGCAAGGATCAGTTGTGCTTCATTATGGACCTCATGGAATTTTTTGTGTGTTTTATTCCAAGGTGTGCTGAGAGAACACACGCATTGTGGGCTGTTCTGAATAAAGGTAAGAAAACTGTGTGGGGTGACATTTGGAAGAACTACTTTGCCATTCCACTTAAACCTTTTGACACCAAAGACCCTAGCATTTTGATTACAGATACAAGCCAGCATGGTTTAGGAGCAGTATTATTAAAAAGGAGGAATGGGAAGAATGAAGTTGTATCATTTGCCAGTCATTTTCTCAGAGGTGTGGAGGCATCCTATTCGGGGATGAAGTGGAAAGCATTAGCATGTTGGCGGAGCATAGACCATTTTCAGCAATATCTGTGGGGTTCTGAATTTAAGGTTCAGGTGGACCATAAACCTTTGGACAATCTGCCAAGAATTGCTAAATGGCAGTACAGATTGCAGGATTATTGTTATAAGGTGGTATGTAATTTGGTATACATTCCTGGAGTTAAGAATGTAACGTCTGACTGTCTTTTGAGATTACCTTTGGGATGTGATGAGCAGAAGAATCACTTTCAAGGACGATGATGGAATTGTGGTTAATGTGTTGCTGGACATGACTAAGGAAGCTATTTCTGAGGATGAGTTAATGGCTTTCGAGCAGGAGAACAACCTTAAGATTCTGATGTAATATGCAATGAAGAGATATTTAAGATGTAAATTCTCAGATTCCACAGTGGATGTGTACAAGCATGTGGTTTCTGAACTCTCTGTAGCTCGAGGGTTTTTGCATAGATCAGATGCTCTGTTTGTTCCAGATTCTTTGAGATCCAAGGTGGTGAGTTTGGCACATGAAGGTCACATTGGGATGCAGGCCATGAAGAGGAGAGTGAGTGACAAGTTTTGGTGGCCTGGAATGGACAGAGAAGTTGAACAATATGTGAGACAATGTGTATTTTTTGTGGCAAGTGATAAGACACAAGTAACTCTTCCCAGTGCGTGAGTGCTGTTCCTGTTCCAGACAAAGCAGGGTCTATATTGGTTATAGACATAATTGATTCTCTGGGCGTAGATAATGGCCAAGTTGAGTATGGAATCGTGGTTATGGACTGTTATTCCAGGTGGCCTGAAGTTGCATTGGTTAACAGCATCACATCCTTTGTCATGAAGATTATGTTAGGGAATTTGTTTCCGGGGGCAGGTGCATTGGATGAAATTGTGTCTGATAATGGGCCACAGTTTGCTTCCAGGGAGTATGAACAATTCCTCAAAGAATCTCTTTATCATCCCAGAAGCAATTGTTTGGTTGAGCATTGTAAAAGGGTAATTAAGGAGAGCATTCAGTTATCCTTGGTGAGTGGGTTAGATTGAATGTTGGAAGTGGAGAACCTTTTGTGGGCAATTTGCACTACGTCCAATTCGGAAACAAGGTTTCTCCTTTTGGTTTAATGAAAGGAAGAGTGCATGGTTCTAACTTGAACAGAAATTGGATATAGAAGGAAATACCATCTGTAGAGATTTTGAAGAATGTGAGTGAGAAAAGGAAGGTAGCACAACATAAATATGCCAAGGAAGTGGCTAGAAGTTTGATTGTGGAGGTGGGTGATGTGGTAAGAGTCAGGAAACTGCATTCCATTAAAGGAAGGACTCGATTTTCCAGTCCGAGAAGAGTGGTAACCCGATCTGTGATTTTGGATGACTTAAGGGAACAAAGAAAGAATACTGGTTGTTAGCAGAGAGATAATGGAGTGTCAGTGTAAGGATTACAACTGAATGAGCAGAATGGGTTCCAGTTGGATGTTTAGAGAAGATCATCTAAGAGCGATTATTTCCTCTTAAATTACAGGATTATTCATTAGGATAACCAGTGCATAATGAATTGCTTAGGCCTATACAGTAAGTTATAGGACTTGTCAGGGCGATATACGGACTGATTTAGATATTGGAGGAGGGGTTACTCCATCACAACGGTGACGGGTATAGATTTCAGCGGATGGGGTATCCTCCACCGTTGTGGTGGAGTAACCCCTCCGCCAATCTCTAAAACAGGCCTTAGTCTTATGTAGTTAATTTGAGTATGTATGTTTGTTTTACACCGGATAGCTTTTAAATCTGGGATGAAGAATGTTAAGATATTATAAATATTAATGCTTTTGTTACAGATAGTTTGTTTATATGTATTGCATAAGGGGGAAGATGTGTTGGGTTCTTCATTGGAACTGTATGACGTGCATAGAATGTGAATGCTTCATATTTTGTATTGGAATGCAATTTGAAAGAGCTATGTCAGTGGCTGTGAACCTGCCTCCCTGCCAGTCACGTTATAAGGAACTCAGTAAGTCGTAATTCAAGATACCTCCATGTATGAGACATCCTTTCAAACA
Source organism: Pleurodeles waltl (assembly GCF_031143425.1). NCBI lineage: Eukaryota > Metazoa > Chordata > Amphibia > Caudata > Salamandridae > Pleurodeles > Pleurodeles waltl. The sequence goes on along the minus strand of NC_090445.1, from coordinate 1,710,501,031 downwards.
CCCTAGGTGTCAGAGATTGTTTTGAATTTAAAGGAGCCCATGTGGACTAGCTCAGCTTTCGCAAGGTAAGTAGTGAACCACTGCAGGAACATTCCTTTGAAACCCTTCTCGGATACAAAGTCATTGAGCAGTGCTTGGCATAGCAATACTACAGTGCCTAGACGGCCAGGAACCTTGCTGCGCTTTATAAATGTTGGTCATTTCATTGAGTGGACTTGGTGGTCCACAGTACTAAAAGCTACAGATGGGTCAGAAGACAGGGCCCAGGCAGCATCTGGAAGAAATAAAAACAGGGCTCAGGAGGCCAGAATGTGCTTGGCACACAAGAATGGAAGAGTCAGAGTCTCCGAGGCACTTGAGGATGGGGTTCGGAGGAGGTTCCAGAAAGCCTTTCATTGCTCCTGTCTCTGTAAGGATCATCGCCCGGGAGAAGATAGGGGGATTGAGAACTGACCAGGGGGGCAGGAGCACCTCAGTATGGACCCGCTCCTTGTGGGCTCGATGATGGAGGAGTGAGGAGAGCCTGCACATCCGGGGGCATCTGGGAGGAGGGCTATTGAATGAATGCTGTGCTGTGTCCAGTGCTTAAAATGGAAATATAGAAGTAGGGGTACTCACTATTTAGAGTACCTGTTTGCTCTTGAGAAGCGCAGGTACTCTCCCATTAAATGTATTGTAGGAGTTCTGAGAGATGCAGGTACTCTCCATTTCAAATTAAAGAATAGCGGGTACTCAATACCCAACAGTACCTGCTCATTTCAAGCAGTGGCTGTGTCTATCATTGTCAGGGCCTCCGGAATTATGCGATTGTGCAGCAGCGGAAATTTTCACATAATTATAGATTTGCCACATTTGCCACATAATCCATCATCTGCTGCAAAATCTGCAAATTTTAAGAAAAAAAAATGTCTCTAGCTCAAACGGTTCAATAGTTACTAAAGAAGCGACAACATGTCTTTGCAAACAGGACTGGTCGCCTTTCTTTTGCTTATTGCTCTAGTTGGGTGTTAAATTGGTACTTATGTGTTACAACCAATGCTCAGAGTGTGTTACCAAGTTTAAAAATGACAAAATAATGATGTAATACCATTACAAACAGTGCCGCATTACGCCGCATAATTTAACTTTTTGCCACATAATCAACCCAGTCCCACACCCTGGGCGTCTCCTGTGGCATAATTCCAGTGGCCCTGTTCACTGTACATAATGCTAATGCATGTGTATATTTGTCTATTGCCTGCTAACAGGACACTGTAAGGCCCGGGCATCTTCGGGGTCCGGCATCACTGCTGCTTCGGACACCATATCGGGCCCAACAGCAGAACCACCGTGGCTCACACAAGCATCACCGTGGTATCACACTGTCTCCCAGCCCCAACACTGTGAGGGAACAGTATTTCACCACCGAAGGCAGAAGAGCGCAGGCTGCGGGGTGCACATGTCCAAGCCTGCAGGAACCGAAAGGGAGAAGCGGGCGGTGCTTCCCGCCCACAGCCGGGGCTTCCCAGCTCTGGATGCTGCACAGGCCGATGATCCAGAACCGCAAAGGGGCCCAGACGCCGCGTCTGTGCGCAAGAGCAGCCAATCAGGGCCCAGCCCGCGCAGCATCACTGGTGCCAGGTGACAAGCTGCCTGAGCTGGTCCAAGTGGCGGGAGAGGAGGAGAGAGAAGGAGCCACATGAGGAGAGGGAAGAGGGGACCGGGGCAGAGGAAGACCTGGAGCCACTAGAAGAGAAGGGAGGAGGGAACCGGGGCAGAGGAAGACCAGGGAGCCACCAGAGGAAAAGGGAAGAGGGACCGGGGCAGAGGAAGACGAGGAGCCACTGGAGGAATAGGGAAGAGAGAACAGAGGCAGAGGAAGACCAGGAGCCACCAGAGGAGAAGGGAAGAGGGGACTGGGGCAGAGGAAGACCAGGAGCCACTAGAAGACAAGGGAGGAGGGAACAGGGGCAGAGGAAGACCAGGAGCCACCAGAGGAAAAGGGAAGAGGGGACCGGGCAGAGGAAGACCAGGAGCCACCGGAGGAGAAGGGAAGAGGGGACCGGGCAGAGGAAGACCAGGGAGCCACCAGAGGAAAAGGGAAGAGGGGACCGGGCAGAGGAAGACCAGGAGCCACCAGAGGAAAAGGGAAGAGGGGACCGGGGCAGAGGAAGACCAGGGAGCCACCAGAGGAAAAGGGAAGAGGAGACCGGGCAGAGGAAGACCAGGAAGCACTGGAGGAGAAGGGAAGAGGGGACTGGGGCAGAGGAAGACCAGGGAGCCACTGGAGGAGGAGGGAAGAGGGAACAGAGGCAGAGGAAGACCAGGAGCCACCAGAGGAGAAAGGAAGAGGGAACCGGGGCAGAGGAAGACCAGGGAGCCACCAGAAGAGAAGGGAAGAGGGAACCGGGGCAGAGGAAGACCAGGAGCCACCAGAGGAGAAGGGAAGAGGGGACCGGGCAGAGGAAGACCAGGGAGCCACCAGAAGAGAAGGGAGGAGGGAACGGGACAGAGGAAGACCAGGGAGCCACCAGAGGAGAAGGGAAGAGGGGACCGGGGCAGAGGAAGACCAGGGAGCCACCGGAGGAGAAGGAAAGAGGGGGCCGGGGCAGAGGAAGACCAGGAGCCACCGGAGAAGAAGGGAGGAGGGGACTGGGGCAGAGGAAGACCAGGAGCCACTGGAGGAGGAGGGAAGAGGGAACAGAAGCAGAGGAAGACCAGGAGCCACCAGAGGAGAAGGGAAGAGGGAACCGGGGCAGAGGAAGACCAGGGAGCCACCAGAGGAGAAGGGAAGAGGGGACCGGGGCAGAGGAAGACCAGGGAGCCACCGGAGGAGAAGGGAAGAGGGGGCCAGGGCAGAGGAAGACCAGGAGCCACCGGAGGAGAAAGGAAGAGGGGAATGGGGCAGAGGAAGACCAGGAGCCACTGGAGGAGGAGGGAAGAGGGAACAGAGGCAGGGAAAGACCAGGAGCCACCCGAGGAGAAGGGAAGAGGGAACGGGACAGAGGAAGACCAGGAGCCACCCGAGGAGAAGGGAAGAGGGAACGGGACAGAGGAAGACCAGGAGCCACCCGAGGAGAAGGGAAGAGGGAACCAGGGCAGGGGAAGAACAGGAGCCACCCGAGGAGGAGGGAAGAGGGGACCGGAGCAGAGGAAGACCAGGAGCCACCAGAGGAAAAGGGAAGAGGGAACCAGGGCAGAGGAAGACCAGGGAGCCACCAGAAGGGAAGAGGGAACCGGGGCAGAGGAAGACCATGGAGCCACCGGAGGAGAAGGGAAGAGGGGACCGGGGCAGAGGAAGACCAGGAGCCACCAGAGGAGAAGGGAAGAAGGGACCAGGGCAGAGGAAGACCAGTGGATGGGCTATCCGTTACGTTTGTGACGGAGTACCCCCTCCGCCTAAATCAAAATCAAGCCTTAAGTTATTAACAAGATGTCGACTGAAGCAGGAACCCAAACCTACTCCCCCCGTTCCATCATCAGTAGCTCTGACCATAACGCTTCATACTATGTGTTTCCGCAGGTAAAGGTGGCCTGACTGCAGGGTCTATGCAAGTACATCCCGAACCCCTCCAGAAAGGCCTAAAAAACACTTGGACTGAGGTGACAACACCTGTCCCCTAGTGATGCCACTCTCTTACTCACCTCCTCACCGCCCACCATAGCCTCAGGGCGATGACCTGGCAGGGTAGGGACCAAGAAAAGCACAGGACTGTTGCTTCAGGGGGACTTAGGTGAGAATAGTTCCCTACGTGAGCCCCTCCACCCTCCCACCCTCCCCATGCCCAACATGGCCCAAAACTCATGGCCCGGTGGGGGAAGTCACTGATTCCAAGCCGGGCCACCCACACTAGGCAGCCCCCCAGGTAAAAACACCCTAAGGGCCAGATTAACACCAAGCCCCCAGCCTCAGTCTGACAGCATGGTATGGGAGTGCCCATGATGCTGGCGCCACATCACAGGGGTCTGTTGGGGACTGGAGAAGACAGGAAACAGCAGTTATACTCCATTTGTGCCGAATTTGCGCAATTTGTTTTTGATGCAAATTCTGCACAAAACTAACTCCATATTTAGATTTTGACGTTAGACTCGTCAAACTATTAGAGTTTGCACTATTTTTTTAGATGCGTGAACCTACCTTGCATCAATGTAAGGTAGGTGTTCCCATCTAACAAATGGTGCTAACCCCATAGCCCCATGTATATCCCCCGTGCTAAAATGATGCAGGTGTGGGAGGAGGAGCTAAATAATGGTGCAAAGTTTGCTTTGCTCCATTATTTAACGCCTGGGTCCGACCAGGATTTAAGGGACCTGTGGACCCATTTCCATGGTAAAACACCATGGAAAGGGACCACAGGTGCCCTCCCCAAGCCCCAGGAACACCCCCACCCACACCAGAGGGACACCGGCGGAGGATGGGGACCCCATCCCAGGTAAGTAGGGAATTATTGGTAAGTATTTTTTTTTTAATTAAAGTGCCATCGGGGCCAACTTGGGGCCCCGTGCATGGCACAGGCCATGGCCATTGGGGTGGTGGGCATGGCTTCTGTCTTTTCTAAGACAGAGTCCTGTGGTATGGGTGGTTTTGCATCAGGAAATGATGCTAGGCTGGTTAGAGGCATTTTTTTTTTTTACTCTAACCAGCCTAACGTAATTTTCTGGTGCAAACCCCCCTTCCCTCATACCACCACCCCCACCCGGCTAATGTAATTTTTCCTGGTGCTAGCCCACCCTTTGCGCGGGCTTACGGGATTCCATAAATTTGGCACCCGGCTGGCTCTCTGGAATCACGCAAGCTGGTGCTATACTTTTTGACGCAAAACTGTTTGCGCACTTTTGCGTCAAAAAGTATAAATATAGGCCTAAGTCTCTGTGGGCCGTTTTACAGAAACCCTGAAAAAACGGCCTATATGTGACCTTGATGCACCGGCACATCGCCCAATGCCCGACTGCCCGCCTTCCCAATCTGACCCTGGTCAAACACAGAGGCTTATTGGATGCTTGCTTACCCCTGGTGCTGCACCTATTAAACGCACGCTGATTAAGTAATGCTGCAGAGGTAAAGCTGATGCTACACCTGTTGAATACGTAATGCATGCTGTTGGAGGAATGCAAGTACTGCACCTGTTAGAAGCATGCTAGAGTGGTCATGCATGTGCTCCACCTGTTGAAGATATTGTGCATGCAAACAAACATTTGCAGGTGCTGCACATGTTGAAAGCATGGTGCATGCTGTAGGGGGTCATGCAGGTGCTACACAGGCCATGTGATGCACCACTGAATGCATGTTGTGTAGGTCATTTGATATGCCTCTTGAATGTATGCCGCAGGCTGCTGCACTTGCTGATAACATGATGCATGTTGGAGCAGTCATGGAAGTGTTGAAGACATGATACATGCAGCAGAGGTGAAGCAGGTGCTGCACCCGTCGAATGCATGTGCATGCTGCAGAGGTCATGCAGGTGCTGCATCTGTTCAAAGCATGCTACAGAGGTCACTTGATGCATCTCTTGAAGGCATGCTGCAGGCTGCTTCTCTTGCTGATAACATGGTGCAGGTTGGAGTAGTCATGGAAGTGCTGCCCCTGTTGAAGATATGATACATGCAGCAGAGGCCATGCAGGTGCTGCACCTGCTTAAGAAATGGTGTATTTTGCAAGCCATATGGCAGGTTGCGTATGTGGGTTGATCTAAGGGATATGAATTCAAGAATTTGGGGTGATAGACATCTGCTCCATGACACCACTCAGATGCTATCTTTGGTTAAGGGAGCTGGAGTGTTTTCCACTATGGACATGGCATCTGTGTATGTTCAGATTGTTTTGGATAACAACTCTCGGCATTTAACATCCTTTATCACTCCCGAAGGGGCTATTTGTTTTAAGAGGATGCTGTTTGGGTTAGCCACTGCAGACAGAGTGTATGCATTGGAAATCAAGCAGGTGCTGCACCTGTTGAAGTCATGCGGCAGAGGTTTTGCAGGTGCTGTAACACTTAAAGGTATGCTGCAGAGGTCATTCAACTGCTGTGCCACTTAAAGGCATGCTGCAGAGGTCATGCAAGTGCTGTAACACTTAAAGGCATGTTTCAGAGGTCATGCAAGTGCTGTGCCACTTAAAGGCATGATGCAGAGGTTCTGCAAGTGCTGTACCACTTAAAGGTATGCTACAGAGGTCATGCAAGTGCTGTACCACTTAAAGGCATGCTGCAGAGGTGATGCAAGTGCTGTGCCACTTAAAGGTGTGCTGCAGAGGCCATGCAAGTGCTGTGCCACTTAAAGGCGTGCTGCAGAGGTCTTCAAGTGCTGTAATACTTAAAGGCATGCTGCAGAGGTCCCGAAAGTGCTGTGCCACTTAAAGGCATGCTGCAGAGGTCTTCAAGTGCTGTAATACTTAAAGGCATGCTGCAGAGGTCCCGAAAATGCTGTGCCACTTAAAGGCGTGCTGCAGAGGTCTTCAAGTGCTGTAATACTTAAAGGCATGCTGCAGAGGTCCTGCAAGTGCTGTAAAACTTAAAGGCATGCTGCAGAGGTCCCGAAAGTGCTGTGCCACTTAAAGGCATGCTGCAGAGGTCCTGCAAATGCTGTAAAACTTAAAGGCATGCTGCAGAGGTCATGCGAGTGCTGTAAAACTTAAAGGCATGCTGCAGAGGTCATGCAAGTGCTGTACCACTTAAAGGTATGCTAGAGAGGTCAGGCAAGTGCTGTACCACTTAAAGGCATGCTGCAGAGGTCATGCGAGTGCTGTAAAACTTAAAGGCATGCTGCAGAGGTCATGCAAGTGCTGTACCACTTAAAGGTATGCTAGAGAGGTCAGGCAAGTGCTGTACCACTTAAAGGCATGCTGCAGAGGTCATGCAAGTGCTGTGCCAATTAAAGGCGTGCTGCAGAGGTCATGCAAGTGCTGTAAAACTTAAAGGCATGCTGCAGAGGTCCTGCAAGTGCTGTAAAACTTAAAGGCATGCTGCAGAGGTCCTGCAAGTGCTGTAAAACTTAAAGGCATGCTGTAGAGGTCATGCAAGTGCTGTAACACTTAAAGGCATGCAGCATAGGCCATGTGTTACACTTGCTGTACTTGACACTCCCAGGGAAGAGGGTGAGATATGGAAGGCAAGGCCAGCATGGAAGAAAGTGCATATCACACTGAAGGAGAGACGCGCCTAAAGGGAGAGGACCTATGTGAGTTTGCGAGCTATGGGAGGAAAATACAAAGGGGAAAGTCAGCAAGAAAGAGAAAAGGTGAGTAAGGAAGAGTAAGTGGGAAATATAAAGTGAGGTAGAGAGAGTAAGAAGAAGGCGCCAGCAGAGACACAGGAAGGGAGAAGAATTAGAGAGAAAAGAAAATGGGACAAAGAGAAAAAGATGTTGAGAGATGTAAAAAGAAGTGATACGTGAAGAGAGAAAGGGAATGGAGTATGGTATACAGGAGGCTTTTCAGGACAGCTCTCCAGGCGTGCGTGCAGGTATGTAATCTTTGTGACAAGTGCTGGTGCTGTCCTTTCAAGCACAGGAACCAGGTACTACTGCGCACTCACTGGAGTGCCAAGTATGCACACTTTATGGGGGAGGGCACTGAGGGGGTGATTTTGACCTTGGCGGACGGCAGAGGCCGTCCGCCAAGGTACCGCCGTGAAATGACCGCACCGCGGTCAAAAGACCGCGGCGGCCATTTAAACATTTCCGCTGGGCCGGCGGGCGCTCTCCAAAAGAGCGCCCGCCGGGCCAGCGGAAATGCCCCTGCAACGAGGACGCCGGCTCAGAATTGAGCCGGCGGAATTGCAGGGGTGCGACGGGTGCAGTTGCACCCGTCGCGTATTTCAGTGTCTGCTTTGCAGACACTGAAATACTTTGCGGGGCCCTCTTACGGGGGTCCCTGCAGTGCCCATGCCATTGGCATGGGCACTGCAGGGGCCCCGCGGCACCCCCTACCGCCATCCTGTTCATGGCGGGTTTCCCGCCATGAACAGGATGGCGGTAGGGGGTGTCTGAATCCCCATGCGGCGGAGCGCGCTCCGCCGCCATGGAGGATTCAATGGGGCAGCGGTAAACCGGCGGGAGACCGCCGGTTTACCCTTTCTGACCGCGGCTGAACCGCCGCGGTCAGAATGCCCTCGGGAGCACCGCCAGCCTGTTGGCGGTGCTCCCGTGGTCGGTGACCCTGGCGGTCACCGGCCGCCAGGGTCAGAATGACCCCCTGAGTCTGCAGGCACAAACTGCATCAAAATCTGCTGTGCAGTTGCAGAGATACAGATATCTGAAAGCCCTGTACATACCCTGTACATAACCCAAGGACTGGCCTGTCACCAAACGTGCTTGCAGATGATCCTCAAATCAGTGGGTGTCCTGACAGTATAAACATCCAACTGTGATAATCACTTATCAAGATACAGGGGCAGATTTGAGAAAAGTGCAGCACCACTTTTCTTGCGTCCCTTAGCACTCCCACAACCTTCACTGTGTGCGGCGCTCCATGGTGCAGGGTAGGGGACATTAATGTCAACATTTTTGACGCTATTGATGTACTGTTCAGGCTTAGCACCAAAATTTTGGTGCTTACCCTGAGCAGTACATAGGGGCCCATTGTAACCAATGGTGTACCCCCTTTTAACGCCTGCTCAGAGCAGGCGTTAAAAGTAGCTGCAAAAAATGGTGCAGTGGAATCTGTTATATTCCACTGCACCATTTTTGGGGTCCCCCTAATGGGGGAACACCCCCTTTGCATGCATTATGCATGGTGCAGGCATCATGTAGCGCAAAGGGTTACAGAGTGGCACAATGCATGCATTGCGCTACTTTGTAAATATGGTGCAGTAATTTTTCAAGCCTAACACCACATTACCAAAATAAATTATGTTAATGTGGCACTAGTGCATCTTAAATCCAGGCCACAGTGCTTTGAAGCCCGTCTTTGCCCATGGATGCTGGTGGAGGGGCACTGCGTCCAGCTATAGTGCCCCATCATGCCCTTCATGGCGGGTGAAATCATGTGAGTTGTGTCTTGGCACCAGGGACCAGATTCTGACCCTCTGTCGCCCAATGCTTATAGTCATTGCTTTGGGCAAAGATGTTTCCTGGCAGGTTCAGTAACACATTGTGAAAGATGACAAACACTTCAGGGGAATTCTATTTTATGTTACTCGCATAGTAGTGGATCCACAGACACACTTATCTGCCTATAAAATCCATCATAAGAAGGGTATTCAATACTAATGCAAGAATATATTCCAAAGTACATTTACAACATGCAATCCCAAATCTATCAATAAAATTTGCCTAGAAGATGCTTTCAGACTTCGTTATAAAACCAGATAATAATTCATGTTGGCTCCCAAATAGATTTTAAAATAGTAAAAACCTCCATAAATAACAGCTTAAAAAGCCCTCATAGCATCGCTCCTCAAACAGCAAGGGTTTAGGAAAGGTGGATCTGCGCCGAAAGGTATAGTACCTCCCATACCTCCCCAGGTGAGTTACTGCTCACCGGCGACCTTTCACAGTGTGACATCTGCTTCTAGCCCTCCCGCGCAACAATTGCTATTTTTTTTAAATAACACTTTGCTGTCCTGGTTCACAGCTTCACAACTCTGCGGACCTTGTAATTTTACGAGATTGTCCAAGAATTAACCCCCCAATGGAGGCAAGCTAAATGTAAACTTCACACCAGGTTCTCAATTGCGCACCCCCCCCAGCCCCCCCACCCCCTTAAAATCTAGGTTAATGTGCTCAGCCGCCAGATGAGCGACCTCCAGTGGCCTTGGTGAGGCGCATTCTGACGATGCTTCCAATGTACTCCCGGGCATGTGTACTCCACCCCCCCCCCCCACACCCGAGGATGCTGTGCTCCTCCCCTTCCCATGCATCTGTGATCCTGGGCAGAGGCTCCCGTCCACTGATGACACCCGTGATCTCCGATCTGTCGGGATCATGTGTAACCGGCTGACGTCAGCACTGGTGGAGCTCGAGATTAGCGACCTTGGTACCAGAAACCTTCGAGGGTGGTGCTGCGCCGAGGGAATGGCTGCCACCTGCCGTCTCATCATCGAGGCAGCGGTACAGCGGCTACTGAACCCGTCTGCTGTGTCACCGTCCACGTCACCCATCCTTCTTTGCCTCGATGTCCCGCTTCCGGGAACATTGATAACATGAGACAGAGCTCGGGAGTCATTGTTCCGGCTCCAGCTTCATATCATTGCATTTTTCTCAACATGTCTGTCGGGTGTCATTTTTACAAGTGATCCATTGCACATCTGCAACGCCCCGTTTACGCCTCGGCAACGAAGACACCCAGGCCGAAAAGGGAACGCAGCTCCCTGGAGGGCACCAATCTCCTCTGCCCTTCTTCAGGGAGCAGAGCCCCTCAACCGCTACCCAAGAGAGCTCCTGATCGCATGGATCAGATTGCATAAGGTGCCTTGGAGCCTGTGTGTGCCATGTCACTGCACTCGGCTGTCCGGTGTCCCCTGGTGAGGTTCTAATGAATGACCCAGCCCTTATGGTTGACTGACTCCTTTAGAAGCAATAGCCCGCATGCTGGGGCTATACGACCACCGACATCGATACCAAATGCTCGCACAGGGTCGTGCTAATGGGCTTCCCTTGCTTTCGTGGTGGCGAGTACCGTTAGCGGCAAACCAACACGAGCATATCGTGTATTGAAATGGCTGTTGGTTACTGTTAGACCTGGCACCCTTAGGGTGATCGTACCCCTGACTTTTTGACTTTACCTCCTGTTTTGTTGCTGTAACTTTTTTGGTTGGCCTTAGGACTCTGAGCACTTTACCACTGCTAACCACTGCTAAAGTGCATGTGCTTCTCTCAAAAACATGGTAGCATTGGTTATCCACACTGGCATATCGGCAATTCACATATTTAATTTACATGTAAGTCGCTTGTAAAGTGTTTTCCCATATACCCAGGGCATGTAAACTGAATGCCACTAGTGGGCCTGCAGAACTGACTCTGCCACCCACTTAAGTAGCCCTGTGAGGATCTCACTGCAGAGCCTGGGTGTGCATTGTCACTGCCACTTGATATTAGCATTCAAAACCTCTTGTCAAGCCTTAAACTCCCCTTTTCTTGCACATAAATCTCCCCTAAGGTAGGCCTTAGGTAGCTCATATGGCATGGTGCATGTACATAAAAGGCAGGACATGTACTTTTTAGTTTTACATACTCTGGTAATGAAAAACTCCCAAAGTCATTTTTCATTACTGTGAGGTCTTCTCTCATAGTCCAGTATTGGGAATTGCTTAAAATACTTTTAAGTTCCTGATCAGAGAGGAGTAGGTACATCATGTTTAGCATCGGCGGAATGGTAATGATACATCCTCTTTACTGGTAAAGCCAGATTTATTATTACTATTTTAGAATTGCCACTTTTAGAAAGTAGGCCCTTCTCGGCCCTCTTGGTCCTGTGTGCCTAATGCCTGTCTCCAATACACATCTGGTTTGGGCTAGGTCACAGCTACACTTGTGCACTCCCTTCAGACACCCACAAGACAGGATACTCAGCTCCATCTGCGTCCATCTGCATACCGATGGGTCTTCCGGGGGGTGGGGGGGGTTGGGAAGGACTCCCACTTACATTTCAAAGGGCCCTTCCAAAGGAGCTGATTCCCCCCCCACTGATAGTATGGAGCTGGGCCTGAGCTAAAAAGTGCACCTGCGCACTTCATAGAAACTGTTTGATGCTGATGAAGCAGAAAATGAAGGTTTGATTTATTAACGCATAAACGTAGTGCTGAAATAATCATGTGTGACAATTAACCGAACTAATAAAGATTGTACGGGGGCAAAATGTGCCCTCAGAGTAGTTTGCCATCATTTATACGCGTGCTTTATATAACGTGGTGTATTAGAATTGCACTAATCCGACATAATCATAAACGTATGCTACGATTTGCTTATTTGAAATGCCTTAGCTTAGCATGACTTTAGCGGAGGCTTTGGCCTAGTTGCCTGGTCTCACGGTTTAGATGTTCGTATTTTTCCACTGTGCTATTAAACGTGTATTTCTGCTTGAAGCTGTACTTTTCCACAGAAACTGCTCACATGCTTATCTTAAAGTTGGTGCCAGCATGGCATATTTTCTCCTTAATTCAAGGTCGACTTGCAGGTGCGGACAATGGAGGCTCTGAGAGTAAGCTAATCGAGAGACAATGTTGCAAATTGCGTACCCATCTCCAAGGATAATGTATGCTTAAGTAAAAGCTTGAGAACTGTCGTTTTTGATTGGTCAATTTGAAGCTAACCTATGAACCCACCAATGGAGACCCTACTGGACTTGAACTGTTGTCTATAAAACCCAGGTGCACGAGAAGGAAGCTCTCTCTCTATCTTCGGACATCCCGCCATTTTGACTTCGTAGCTACTATGACCCATTTTGCTGCGACGCCATTTTGAGAGACTTTGATGCTTTCTCTAGTCGAGAGAAAGAGACTTTAATGATTCTTGCCCTAGAGACTTTAACTTTGATTTGCCCCTTTGCATGAAGTAGTAATCTTATCTTGCCGCCGTGAGGCAATTGCCCCGTTCACCCCTGCCCCTTTGTCCCGTCCCATGCTGATCGAGAAACGGTACCTGTGAGACGAAGACTTCATTGATTGCTGATTGGAATTGGTAATTATGAAAGGAAATTGTAAAATTGCATTGTGTTTCTTTTAGGTAACCAACTGCTGATTTTGATAAGGACCCTAGCTAGGAGTTTTCTAAATTGATGTTGCTAAATTGTTTTTGCATGAAGTCCCACATGCTGATGCTAATTTGAGGTTAGACGAGGATTCCATATGTCGCACGATGCAATTTGAGATCTTGTTATACTGACTAAATGTACGCAATTAGCCCATTGCAGATTATCGTATTAGTGCTTTGCATTGCCACTATCGAATGCCTCGTGATTCAAATGCTACATAGATTACACTTGTTTCGACGATATGGACAGCTATCAATGTTCATTTATGTTTATCATTTGGTGTTGAGACACATTTATATTGTGCTAGCTTTGTTAATATAGGGAAATAAATTCACTAACTTTGCAATAAACTGGTGTGGTTATTCCTGGCTGAAAGGTCAGGGTTCGCCGAAATGTATTCTGGATTAATTGTTAAGTGTTATGTCGTTCAAGGTGTTGCTTATGTTCGTTATTGATTATCGATTTAAGGTGATTGATCGATTAAGAGTACAGAGAGTTCCCACTTAGTCAAAAGATTCATCGACCTAAAGAGCGTCCGAACGCAGGTAAATTGTTACCACGTTCCGCTCTATCAGTAGATGGTAGCAGAGGACGGTTCCGTCTTTTGGGACCCTGTACCATTAGAGTACATGGTGTTGAATTAACGGTTACGGATTTGAGGCCTCATTCGAGGAGTTGAATTAGATTTTCTTGGATAAAACTGATTGACAAGATGATGATGGGCTAGGTCCACCGCGACTTTCCCGGGATCTCAGAGCTTGCGAATGGAGAGAACGGAGATGTGGAAACAGCGTTGGCGGTACTAGTGATGGTATGAGTGAAGTTAGGGTTTTGCGCTTGCACAGCTTATTGCCGCAGGGTGTGTGAAAAGGTTGCGAGGGTTCTCTTTTAAGGATAGCGGAGGTGCGGCTCCGAGTGTAGAAGTAGAGAAGTCGTCGAACTTCATAGAGATAGCGGAGGTGCGGCTCCGAGGGTGAGAGTAGGGAAGTCGTCGAACTTCATGTGCGTCTGGCGCTTTGTGCATAAAAAGGTCCACGTGGTTGTTGTTGTTGAGACGGGCCCTGCGAGGTCAAGAGACTCCGGAGTATGTTGATCCATGTTGTGGTCTGGGCGGTTTAGTAGGTTGATTGGGCGTGGTCAACGAGTGGGTAAGTGTGTTAGGGAGTGATAGAAACTTCGACTTCGGGCTTTGACAAGATTCTAAGTGCACTAGAACAGATCATTGACAAGTTGAGAGTAGGTCTGCGGGTCAGATTTGCTTGCGAATGTGGGGACTGAGAAAGACCGAATAGCGGCCGAGGCTGGTGAAAGAGATCGAATAGTGGCCGAGGTTAGTGAAAAGTCCCTAAGGTCCTGAAGCGATTATGTTACCCTTCCTGTAGTAAACCGACAGATCTGTTTTAGTTTTTTTGGTAGCTCGCGATACATGCAAAAAGTTGTTACGGGAGGAACTGAGTGAAGGAGGACTAGCCGCGAGGCTTTGTCAGCCGCAGTGTGTGTGAGTGTGACGTCACTAAGAGCCGCGCTGGGATAGGTTGGTTGGAGAGAAGGGTCGCGCACGGATTGGACGCAGTCCGTGGCACTCGATTGGAAGGGGAAAGGCAGGTAAAGAGTATTCCGGGAATTAAAGTCACCTATTGATTACGAATTTTGTGAAATAAAAGTGACCTATTGATCATAAACTTTGTGAATTAAAAGACGAGAAAATGAAATTCCTTAAAGCATTCAGGAGCGCGATGAAGGGAGAGTCATACATTAAAGCGAGCGTAGGAGAGGAAACGCCGCCCGAGGGTACACCAGCTTACATTGTAATGGAGGAAAAAGGGGTAGCTCCGTGTCTTTGGCTAAAGCAATGGCACAAGTGGACAGAGAAACATGGGAGCGTAGCATTCCCGATACATGGGACATTCAATATAAGGGTCCTAGAGAATTTGAGATTCACGATGTATGACATGAAAGTACCTCCAAGGCCAGCACAGTTTGAGGCTTTAGCAATATGGGAACTCATGGCTAGGCAGCAACAGAAGAACAAGTTTGAAACAAGGATGAGGAAGGTAGAAAAGACACTAGCGGATGCTAGGTGGGATAATGCGCAGAAGGTGTGGAGGTCAGATGTATTGCAGGGAATAAAATTGTTCCCCGCAATTACTAAAGATGAAGAGGAGACAGGTAAAAAAGCTACCTGTAAGACAGACAGGAAGTGTTCCAAGGACAGAGAGGACGAGGAAAAGTTGAGAAGAGAAGAGGAGTTAGAGGATGAGGAGTTGATAATGCAATTGCTGAACGACCGTCCACCACCTTATGCAGAAAATGGACAAGGTCCAAGTACCAGTTCTGCCCCTCCGGCATCGGTACAGAACAGTGAAACGCAGAATACAGGAGTACCATCGGGATCTAAGGATCCGAGCTTACTGCTCACCCCACAGATACCGCAGGTCAGGAGAATGTATCCAGATGTGCCCGTGTTGAAACCAGCAGAAAATTATCAGCCGCAGATGCCAGGGTACTACAACAGTGATAACAGTGGAGGAATGATTCTAGATCCGACCGTAAGGGGCGTACAGAATGGTTACAACCCAACAATGGCACAAGCTGAATCAACACAGTTTATGATGCCTCAAAAGCAGATGCAGGGAGGAAATGTTCATGCTCAAATGACGGGGAGTCAGATGGGCATGCCGGCAATGATGGCCCATAATATAGGGATGAACATGCCTCAGAATATGGGAAATGGACAAAATCCAGATGCGATATCACTGCCCATTACCGTAGGTCCAGTGGTACCTTTGTATAGTCAGCCTAATTTAGGTATGAGCAGTCAGGGACAAATGCTGCAGAATGGGACAGAAAGAAGGTGCATAGAAAATACTCCAGGGATAACTCCGATAGCGGCTCAGCCAACTGGACCCGGATCCTTGATGGAGTTTAGTCCCGTATGCGCTCAATCAACACTGGTGAGGTCGAGCCCCCCACTGATAATACCTTTAACATCGAATACTGAAAGGTTGCCGCAACCATCGATGGCAGTCGATGTGAATGCAACACTGATGGGGGTAAATGCGCAACAGCTGACACAATGGTTCAACAGTTTAAATTCCACACAAAGTTCAGACAGTGGGAAAGGAGACGATTACTTGAGCAGGATGAGGCTGAACATGGAAGCACAAGAGTTGGTGGAAGGGAATATGGGTGTGAACAGGTTAGAATCCTACACGGAAGAGGAATTGAGGTATCTATGTCCAAAGATCACGAAAGAGCTAAACAAGGTACATAAAAGTTTGCAGGAAGTAGCAGACAGGAACGGGATTGACATAGGCAAGACAAAACACTTGAGCAGGAGCTATAGATTGGATTTTGGGACCACAGATTTTGAACACATGAGATCAGCAGGCATGAAGGCACACCTTAGAGAATTGTTGCAGAGTGCCCAAGTGTGGAGGTGCTTAGACAAGTGGGAAAGCAGATGGGTAAAGAGGAAGGATAAGAGGAGGGACAGTGCCACAGAGCACAATGAGAAAAGACCGCAGAGCAGCGAAACAGTAACCATGTTACCAATGAGGGAGACAGCAGGGGGAAAATTAGTACATGTACCATGGCACAGGAGCGATATTCAGTCATTTACGAATGATTTTCCCAAACTGAGGGAGAAGCCGATCGAATGGTATCAACAGACTGATAGGTTTGTGAAGCTTGCAAAATGTCTCTGGGAAGACCTGAACACTTTATTCGAGATTGTGGTTCCGGCAGATTTGTGGGAGGATTGCAAAAGAGCTGTAGGTTGGCCGACAAGTGAACCAGAGAGAGACAGAGAGACGGGTGCACCATCACCTATGGTGATGTGTCTGTACTATAAGGTGATTGAGCATTTGAAGACAAAGGTTGCCGCGAAAAATGTGGATTGGCAGAAAATTGATCGAACTGCCCAAGAGGCTAAAGAATCGATTCATAGTTACTATGAGAGGTTGTTGAAGGCGTTCAAGAATTACAGTGGCACGGAAGCAATCGAGGTGAAAGATATGCTTCATTTTGTGTTCAGATTTGTGGAAGGGCTGAGACCAGAGATAAGTCAGATGATAAAATCACATTTGATCTGCTGGCAGTCGAAACCGATTGATGAAGTCTTGACTTATGCGAAATACTGTAGCGACGAAATTGAGGTGAAACAGAAAAAGCTGAAAGAGAAGGTGATGATGATGCAGCTTAAGGCGGCTCAGACAGGCTTGCAAGGTCTGCAGGGATTGCAAGGGTTGCCAGGGATGCAAGGGTTCCAACAGCAGGTACCGCAACCGCAGCCGCAGTTGCAGGGAAACATGGTGTTTCAGCAACAGCAGCCGCAGTTGCAGGGAAACATGGCGTTTCAACCACAGGCCAGAGGCAGAGGCAGAGGAGGTTTTGTGAATAATGGTCCGGATTTGAACACTGTTGTGACGGGTGTGCAGGCAATGAAGAAGGTGATGCCGTGTCACGCGTGCGGAAACGTAGGTCATTGGAAACGCGAGTGCCCGATGGTGGTGCAGGAAGGTGCAGGTGCAGGTGCAGGTGTAGGTGTTGGTCAGCAAAACAATGATGTCAATGCATTTCAGACAATGAGAGGACCGAAAATGAGAGGTCCAAACCCAAATTTTCAGACCATAAATCAATTGCAGGGATTACAACCTATGCAGCCGCAGCAGATGCAGATGCCCCGTGTGCAGATGACGCAAATGCAGCCGATGCAACAGCAGTTACCTTTGGTACCTAATCAGCAAATGCAAATACCTTTGGCACCAATGAGTCAGCAGCAAATGATGGTTCCTCCACAGGTAACGGGTCAGGTAATGAGCACAAACGGCACAGTACAACAGTTCCCATTACACAGTGAGAGTGGAATAAACAATGTATGGGAGAGTGAAAGCTCAGAAGAGGAAGGAGATTGTGTGCTTGCGGCATCCCTAGAAGTTGATCAAAGGGGTCCGTACGTAGAAGGAAGAGTAATGGGTCATTGTGTCTCATTCTTGGTTGACACAGGAGCCACACGTTCAACTGTTAAGAGCAGTGAAGTACCAAATTTGCCACTCTCAGGGAGGACAGTTCAAGTGGTGGGAGTAGCAAACAGACATCTGACGAACCCAATAACAGATCCGATACCAGTCAACATTGGTAACTATCAAGGGGTACATCAGTTTGTAGTATGTGACTCAAGCCCGATTGCACTGTTAGGAAGAGACCTATTGTGCAAGTTGGGTTGCTCGATAATGTGCTCGAACGAGGGAATAACAATACAGACGAGCAGTGATGGGGAAGAAGAGGACAGTGTAGAGGGTGATGAGATAGAAACAGTTGACGAAGAGTATCCTCTGATTTGTCTTTTACCAATGATAACTGAAGAAGATATCCCAGCAGAATTACGGGAAACAGTCGGAAAGGAAGTGTGGGACATGACAGGGAAAGAGGTGGGATTGATGAAAGGAGTAGAACCAGTAAAAGTGATGGTAAAGCCCAATGCGATCTTTCCCCAGACCCCACAATACCACATGCCACAAGATACCCTCATGAAAGTTGCCCAACTTATTGACGAATTCGTAAAGCAGGGAGTACTGAAAGAAGTATTAAGCAGCCCATGTAATTCACCGATAATGGGACTAATAAAGCCAAGTGGGAAAGTCCGACTTGTACAGGATTTGAGAAAAATAAATGACATCATAATCAAGTGCTGCCCTGTCGTACCGAATCCAGCTGTGATAATGTTTCAGATCCCTTGCGAAGCTGAGTGGTTCTCAGTCATCGATTTGTCACAAGCATTCTTTTCTGTGCCTCTTCATGAGGACAGCCAATTCCTCTTTTGTTTCAAATTCCTAGACAGAGTATACAGTTGGTGTCGAATTCCTCAAGGGTTCTCTGAGTCACCGTCGATATTCAATCAGGTTCTAAAGAAAGACTTGGAAGAGTTAGAGTTGCCATTCGAGTCAACCCTAGTACAGTACATTGATGACTTACTGATTGCATCAAAGACAGAAAGTGGCTGCACAGCTGATACCATTGCTCTGTTGAACCATTTGGGAGGGAATGGACACAAGGTGTCTCCTTCCAAACTGCAGTTCTGTCAGAAGAAAGTGAAATACTTGGGTCACCAAATAGAAAAAGGGTCACGGAAAATAATGAAGGAAAGAATTACCAGTGTACTTCAAATGAGTTCACCAAAGACAAGGAAGGAGGTGAGGAAGTTTTTGGGAATGGTGGGATACTGTCGCCAGTGGATTCCCAACTTCTCGTCTTTAGCAAAGCCTTTGCTGAAATTGACCCAAAAGGATGCCTTGGATCAGATCGAACTGAAAGGGGATGAGATGGATGCTTTTGTTGAATTAAAGGAATGCATGTGCAGGGCTCCAGCTTTAGGTATGCCTGATTACATGAAGCCTTTCACATTGTTTTGTCATGAACGTGATGCATGTTCTTTGTCTGTCTTGACTCAAGCCCATGGTGGCGTAAACAGACCAGTAGCGTATTTTTCAGCTACTCTGGATCCGGTTGCAGCAGCACTCGCAGGGTGTTTGCGCGCCGTAGCAGCAGTTGGTATCAGCCTCACTCAGAGTGAAGGAATAGTGATGGGACACCCAGTAACAGTCATGGTCCCTCACTCAGTTGAGATACTTTTGACCCACTCCCGAACGCAGCACATGACTGGAGCAAGACTCACAAGGTATGAAACGACTATTCTGGGCTCACCGAATGTGCAGCTGAAAAGGTGCACTACGTTGAATCCAGCTACCTTGCTTCCTGGAGAAAATGCTGAAATTGAGAACGCTGAAGACGTCGAGCATGACTGCCTTCAGGTGACTGAATTTTGCACAAAACCCCGACCGGACATCAGGGATACAAAACTTGATGAAAATGACCAAATTCTTTTTGTTGATGGTTCATGTCTAAGAGATGGGGTGGGAATTTTGAAAGCAGGATATGCTGTATGTACTGTGACAGGGGTCTTGGAAGCGGGATGGCTCCAAGGAGTCTATTCTGCACAAGTAGCAGAACTTGTAGCCCTTACTAGAGCATGTCAATTGTCTGCATTGATGAAAGTCACCATTTACACTGATAGCCAATACGGGTTTGGGATTGTGCATGATTTTGGACAACTATGGTCACAGAGAGGTTTCCTGACTTCTTCAGGATCCCCAGTGAAAAATGGGGAGAGAATAAGGGAGTTGTTACATGCCATTCAAGTGCCAGCTGAAGTTGCAGTGGTAAAGTGCAGTGCTCACACGAAAGGACAGGATTATGTGTCTCTGGGAAAGGCCTATGCAGATCAAGTCGCAAGATTTTGTGCTTTGAACTGTATATTGCTAAGGGATGATTGGAATACAATAAGTGAACCAGAACTCGAACCAGCTGAAGCATTTGCCTTAAAGGTCGTAGATACAATAGAAGAACTAAAAGCACTACAAAGTAATGTCAGGGAGGATGAAAGAGATTCCTGGATTAAATCACAATGTATAAAGAGACAAGACGAGCTGTGGGTTTCACATGAGGGAAAATTTGTTCTGCCAAATAGTCTCTTATCACAGCTTGCGCGGTTCTATCATGGGCAAGCTCACCTAGGGAGAGATGCCATGATAAGATTGTTCAAAACCGATTGGTTTAACCCCAGATTTCGTCAAGCTGCAGAAGCAGTTTGCCATCGATGTGTCACTTGCCAGCAGATGAACCCAGGAAAGGGAACAGTTGTGAATGCGAGTCACATTGGTAGGGCAAGCGGTCCTTTTAGCCGTATGCAGATGGACTTCATTGAGATGCCTGTGCATGGAGGTTTAAGATATGTGTTGGTGGTTGTGTGTATTTTTAGTCACTGGATTGAGGCATACCCCACACGTAGAAACGACAGCCTTACAGTTGCCAAGCTGTTATTGAGGGAGTTAATACCACGTTTCGGATTCCCGATCTCTTTAGAATCAGATAGGGGAAGTCACTTCAATAACGAGGTGATGAGGTTACTTTGCGAAGCACTGAACATTGAGCAAAAGCTGCACTGTAGCTATCGCCCTGAGGCATCAGGACTGGTGGAGCAGATGAATGGTACGCTAAAATCGAGAATGGCAAAAATATGTGCATCAACAAATTTGAAATGGCCTGACGCATTGCCCTTAGTGCTAATGTCAATGAGAAACACTCCGGATAGAAAAACTGGATTGTCTCCGCACGAAATTCTCATGGGCAGGGCTATGAGACTTCCTGCAGTTCCCGCAAACATGCTTTTGAATATTACAGATGATATGGTGTTAGACTACTGCAAAGGTCTGGCTGACGTGGTTCGCTCTTTCTCTCACCAGGTGGAAGTGACCACCTTGCCACCGATCCAAGGTCCAGGACACGCACTGAAAGCAGGTGACTGGGTCGTGATAAAGAAGCACGTGAGGAAGTCGTGTCTGGAACCCCATTGGAAAGGCCCTTTCCAAGTAATCTTGACGACAACTACCGTTGTGAAGTGTGCGGGGGTTCCCAACTGGATTCACGCCAGTCATACAAAGAAGGTGCTGTGCCCCACAGATGAGGAAGTTGAAGCGCTGAAATTACCAGTGCCTGATAAAACGGTGCCGAGTGCTGAGACAGAACAAAAGCGAACTGAAAGCGAACAAGCAACAGCAGGAGAAAAAGAAATATTATTGGAGAACGAAGAGTCTGACTCACTTGGGGAAGACCAAGGAGAAAGTTCAGACAGCGATGACGAAGCTGCAGGTGACAAAGAACCTGAAGCAGCTGAGGGTAGCAAAAAGCCTGAAGCAGCTGAAGGTGACAAGGAACCTGAAGCAGCTGAAAGTGATACAGAGCCTGAAGAAAGTAACGGTGACGAAGGGCTCGAAGAAAGTGAGAAAGCAGGAGAGCCTGAGCAGAAGGGGGCTTTCCCAGAAACAGACGATACTGAAAAAGAAAAGGAAGACGTGATTGATTCCCCTGAAGGTGGGGACAAAGAAGAGCAGAACGAAAAAGCTCAAAACTCTACAGAAAAGATCGCAGGTCCTTCAAACGGACACGGTGCAAAAAGAAGACTAAGTATCTCACCGATAAAAGAAAAGGGCAAAGAAGGTTTGAACGAGGGAGGAAGGCCAAAAGTGAAAGAGAAAAGAAAGGAAGTGACTGTCGTGAAACAATCGTCAAGTGAAGAAAAAGACTTGGCGAAGGAGGAGAGTGCCAGCGAAGCAGAATCGAAAAGAGAAGCAAAATTGAAAAGGAAAAGGATACCAAACAGGAGGTATTCTGGCCCTGAATGGGCATATGCGGTAAACGATGATTGGACTGATGAGTTTGTATCTCTAAGCATCGAGAACGAAGAAGAAGAAGAGATACCAATAGAAAAGAAAAGTTTCATAGACTCTGTCGATTGAAAGAGTAAATGATATTGCTTGCTACAATATAACGTGAAGGAAACAACCAGCTGAGACATTGTTAAACCGGATGAGACATTTGCTAAACGGATAAAGACTGAGTTATTGCCGAATTGAGACAAATGCTGCTAACCGATAAGTGACTGGCCTTTTGAAGAAGACGGTGTGAACATTGTGCTTGTTCAGCTTTTGTAACTGAATTGCCAAGTAGTTTCATTTATAAGTGCTTCTAGCTCTCTGATTCTATACAGATCATGCCTGGGTACGCTATGCAAAACAATAGAAAGAAGTATTGTAAATACGTTTGTATAGGCTTGGTACTAACATGTGTACTAATAATAATGGCAATTGTATTTGGAATGCATGGGAAGGGTGAGAAGGAAATTATTGCTGCTTCTACTATTGTTCCTGTTACTGTCACTGAACTAACACCATTGAAAAGACTAGCAATGGATGAGAGGCTCTTGCATGATAAGAAAGAGCTTTCGTATAACGTTTTCTATCGCTTACTAACAGAGTATGTTGAGACTATGGATGCGAAAGATTGTTATGTGTGTACCCAGATACCGACCTCAGTAAAGGAAGGGGTGACTTATCACCACATGCCTCTTACATATGGGATTACATGTAGTATAGTAATGTCTAGGTTTTATGGTCAATCTAACATACAGTATTTTTTCTCAAATTATGATGTTACCTTTGCTTATGTTCCTATAATAGCGCAGCTAAGCGAAACTGCAAAATATTGGGATTACAAAATTATGAGGGACTTTTTCGAGCCAATGCAACCTTTTGAAACGGCTCATGCTCATAGGGAGAACCTTACTTGCTCCGTCTCTGCTGTAGAAATAAGCTTTTTAGATCGCACAGATGATAGAAGGGCTCAAATGAAAGCGAAATTAGAAAAGGAGCTATACAAGAGGACTTCAGTAGATAATTATGATTTTGCTGCTATAAAGACACAAGGGAAAATTGCTTTAGATGCTTGGCATGTAGGGAAATTTTGTATATATCGAGGTGAATCTTACTATGACAATATTTTTGTAGGAGCGAGTGAATGCAAACATACGTTTATCTTTAAGGCCAAATGGACATTCATGATGGACGGACTTGACCCTGTCATTCCAGGGGTGTATTACATTTGTGGGCATAATGCCTATTATCGTCTTCCAAAGGGATGGTGGGGAAGATGTTATTTGGGTATAGTGTTTCCAAAGGTTTATCAACTGGATGACATATCGATGATTGAAAAGACACCTGGATCCCATCGTATCCAGAAAAGAGAGACCGCAGCTGCTGTGGTAGGTGATATATTTGGAGCCCTGATTCCTTCATTGGGAGTTGTGCTGAATTCCATCAAGATACGAAAGTTGTCTACTATAGTGGATAACATGTTGACAAAATTTTCAGGTGCTATAATACTGATGGATGCTGAACTTGCAGCGGAAAGAGCTATGACTCTTCAAAATAGGCTTGCTTTAGACATTCTTTTAGCAAAGGATGGAGGCGTTTGCAAAATGATTGGTGCACGTCACTGCTGCACCTATATACCTGATAATAGTGTGAAGATTAAAACTATGCTTGCTAATCTAACAAAAGAAAGTGCAGATTTGAAAGAACTGAAAGAACCAGGAGTGTGGGAGAAGGTTGGAAAGGGACTTGCTTCAGTGGGACATTGGATTGGGGGAATTTGGAATGGAATATTATTGAAAATAATAGAAGGAATATTAATAGTGATAATTTGTGTATTTGGAATCTGGGGAATAAAAAGGGGAATAATAATGATTCTGGAGAGAATTAAAAGAAGAAAGGAGGAGAAAATTATGAAAAGAATGGCAGAAGAATATAAAGCGCAAACTAGGGGAACTAAAAGGAAAAGGGAGCTGACAGAATTTTAATGGGATAAAATTTGTGGGCTAAATTTGTGTGATGACAAGTAGTCATCAGAGGAGGGATTGATGAAGCAGAAAATGAAGGTTTGATTTATTAACGCATAAACGTAGTGCTGAAATAATCATGTGTGACAATTAACCGAACTAATAAAGATTGTACGGGGACAAAATGTGCCCTCAGAGTAGTTTGCCATCATTTATACGCGTGCTTTATATAACGTGGTGTATTAGAATTGCACTAATCCGACATAATCATAAACGTATGCTACGATTTGCTTATTTGAAATGCCTTAGCTTAGCATGACTTTAGCGGAGGCTTTGGCCTAGTTGCCTGGTCTCACGGTTTAGATGTTCGTATTTTTCCACTGTGCTATTAAACGTGTATTTCTGCTTGAAGCTGTACTTTTCCACAGAAACTGCTCACATGCTTATCTTAAAGTTGGTGCCAGCATGGCATATTTTCTCCTTAATTCAAGGTCGACTTGCAGGTGCGGACAATGGAGGCTCTGAGAGTAAGCTAATCGAGAGACAATGTTGCAAATTGCGTACCCATCTCCAAGGATAATGTATGCTTAAGTAAAAGCTTGAGAACTGTCGTTTTTGATTGGTCAATTTGAAGCTAACCTATGAACCCACCAATGGAGACCCTACTGGACTTGAACTGTTGTCTATAAAACCCAGGTGCACGAGAAGGAAGCTCTCTCTCTATCTTCGGACATCCCGCCATTTTGACTTCGTAGCTACTATGACCCATTTTGCTGCGACGCCATTTTGAGAGACTTTGATGCTTTCTCTAGTCGAGAGAAAGAGACTTTAATGATTCTTGCCCTAGAGACTTTAACTTTGATTTGCCCCTTTGCATGAAGTAGTAATCTTATCTTGCCGCCGTGAGGCAATTGCCCCGTTCACCCCTGCCCCTTTGTCCCGTCCCATGCTGATCGAGAAACGGTACCTGTGAGACGAAGACTTCATTGATTGCTGATTGGAATTGGTAATTATGAAAGGAAATTGTAAAATTGCATTGTGTTTCTTTTAGGTAACCAACTGCTGATTTTGATAAGGACCCTAGCTAGGAGTTTTCTAAATTGATGTTGCTAAATTGTTTTTGCATGAAGTCCCACATGCTGATGCTAATTTGAGGTTAGACGAGGATTCCATATGTCGCACGATGCAATTTGAGATCTTGTTATACTGACTAAATGTACGCAATTAGCCCATTGCAGATTATCGTATTAGTGCTTTGCATTGCCACTATCGAATGCCTCGTGATTCAAATGCTACATAGATTACACTTGTTTCGACGATATGGACAGCTATCAATGTTCATTTATGTTTATCATTTGGTGTTGAGACACATTTATATTGTGCTAGCTTTGTTAATATAGGGAAATAAATTCACTAACTTTGCAATAAACTGGTGTGGTTATTCCTGGCTGAAAGGTCAGGGTTCGCCGAAATGTATTCTGGATTAATTGTTATGTCGTTCAAGGTGTTGCTTATGTTCGTTATTGATTATCGATTTAAGGTGATTGATCGATTAAGAATACAGAGAGTTCCCACTTAGTCAAAAGATTCATCGACCTAAAGAGCGTCCGAACGCAGGTAAATTGTTACCACGTTCCGCTCTATCAATGCCATCCCCCACATAAAAGGCACTTTTTGGTATAAATACTTGGTCTCTGACCCCCTAAAAACAGTACACTTCTGGGCTCGATAAATCTGTGCTGAAGTAAAGACTGCTGTGTGACAGAATCGCCACTGCTGCCAGGAACTACTGCTCTACCTTCTTGTGCTGCCCTGTTACCTGCTGATTCCTGCCCTGCAAACCAAGGGTCAACAATCACCCCCATAGTGTCTCCAGGGGCTTGCTGACCTACTTCCAGTTCTACTGAGGGTACCTGGGACCCCAAGGACCCCATCACCCAGCGAGCTTCCCCCTGGGTCTCACACCGCTGAGAGGCGGAGCGCAGCACTCCCCCCTGTGCTCTCTGTACCCAAGTGCCGGTCCACAAGGCCGAGCGTGCGGCACTGAAGCGGACCTCACCTCGCTGGATTGAGGCAGGAAGGGGCCTCTCTCACCTACGTGCACTCTCAGAATACCGCAAGTGCGACTCCAGCCTGCTGGCGACTAGTGCTTGGAGAGGCGTAGCAGTGTGCTGCAGCATCGAGCCACGAGAAAGAAGTCCGACTGTAGTCCTCTGCCTAGAAGGGCACAGGCACTTCCGATGCGACAACAAAGGTACTGTTGACATTACGGCCTCTCCGTCTCCACATGCTCGACGGCCGGTGTAGTGAACCAGGGGATTACCATAACTTCTGTAACGGGAGGGCACCCGTTGTTTGTCTGGATAGCAACATTATCGAAGAATACTGCTCCATTCCCAGACCGCGTGGGATTCGCGAGGATGCTCTCCCACAGGCTACATTATTAACTGAATACCCGAAAGATAAGCATTCCTCTATTGCCGGAAGGATTGTACAGAGGCTAATTCTTAGTTGGATTTCTGATATTCTATCCTAATATTGCTTATTGACCTAAGTCATAATAAATTACACAGCTCCTGATCTATTGATTGTAGTTTTGTTGGTTTCATCTTGATTTACACAGATAAATTAATTGTCTACTATTCATAAAGCTGTGTGGGGTCTTAGGCCCATATTTATACTTTTTTAGCGCCGCATTTGCATTATTTTTTTATGCAAAAGTGGCTCAAACTTACAAAATACAATTAGATTTTGTAAGTTTGCGCCGCTTTGCGTAAAAAAATGACACAAATGCGGTGCTAAAAAAGTATAAATTTGTGCCTTTTTGTGGTGGTTCCATTGCGATTAATCTGTGTGTGTGTCGGACAAATACTTTACACACTGCCTTCTAAGTTAAGCCTGCCTGCTGTGCACCAAGCTACCGGAGGGTGACCACAGGATAATTTAGATTGTGTATTTGATGAATAGGTTTATGGTCCCTGCTTGGACAGAGTGTATACCTCTGTCAACTAGAGACCCAGTTTCTAACAGTTGCTCTTTTGCACTAGAGGGCTGTTTATCTAACTTGGCTCCAGCGCAGAGCTGGAACCCTGCCATGATGGTGTTCTGCGCACTCCGTATGCTCCTGCCCTGGGCTTCGTGTCTATCACGCAGACGTTAGCGAGCCAATTGGTCCGCTGAGGTATCTATATGCATTTGAGATGCCTTATATAATTCCTTAAGGCACAGCTCCTCCCCACTCCTTGGGGACATAACACTAGCCTTGCTGGCCTCCCTGACGGTGGATACCAGTACTCTATGGTGCTAACCTGCTATCTCACCCACCACATATCTGTAATCTGTGCTAAGATCCCAGCAGCAATGAGTGAGTGGGGGTCATGTCAAAGGTCGCAAGACGTCTCTTTTCTAATAGAGATGAAAACAAAATAAGGGTTTGGTGACAAAAGTAGTTTAATTACAATTATGTATAAAGCAGCTCCGATACACCTGTACAGGGCTGGTTTTTGGCTTCACATAGCCACGCAGCAGGGCCCCAGCTCTGGACTTCTCTACAGCTTGCGTGCAGTGTTTGTAATAGATTGTCACTCATAGTCGGAAAGGGCTATGGTTGGGTGAGACTCGATCTGCCCCTTGGGGTTTCCTGCAGCTTTAGGGGTAGCCCATATATGCTGTGCTTCCGCAACACCCAGGCTTTCCTGTCCACCTTTGCTTCTTCACATGGTCACTCAGCTGACCACTGTGCTCCTCATGAGTAATGAAGCGTGGACCACCATCCATGTGGGACTAGTCACCCTGAAAGTCCCTTAAACGGCACTAAGGGCCAGATGTATCAAAGGGTTACCCATTTTGTGTCTATGGGAAAATGTGTTCATACATATGTGCCCTAAAACCTTTACACCCTGGAAGGCTCATGCCAGCACACCCCTTTTCATTCGGGGTGTCTTTGTCTCAGAGCAGGGTGGCCTCCATAGTAGTCCCAGGCCTACGGGATGTACTGTGTGTGAGGGTGTGGGCCTCGTTAAAAGAGAAACAATTGTTTCATGCTGCGGTGGGTGTCAATAGATTCTGGGTAACTCAAGTGATAACAGGCCACTGGAAAAATGAGGGCTAGCTGAAGCCCCTATGAGGAGTCATATTAATCACATGAATCAGTGAAACCATAATGATCCTGGCTCATGCCAGCCCTAACAGAGCTTCAAAATTAGCAGGAAGATGCTTCGCCCGAGGTCACCCCTTTCGCAATTGCTGGGAGAGAGCCAGTCCTCATCAATGCCATAAGGCGATGGCTCTCCACAATGCTGGCCTTTGTACTCCATGAACTGAGCGGGAAAG
The DNA here is from genome assembly GCF_031143425.1 of Pleurodeles waltl. Taxonomy (NCBI): domain Eukaryota; kingdom Metazoa; phylum Chordata; class Amphibia; order Caudata; family Salamandridae; genus Pleurodeles; species Pleurodeles waltl. Next base: position 1,710,472,799 of record NC_090445.1, on the reverse strand, counting down.
AGCCCTCTTCCACTGCCTGGGTGGGGACTTGTGTGCTTTATAGGTGCAGCACACCCTCCACACCACAATCTGATCTGTTTCCTATGTTTCTGATGGGAGAGCCTGAAAGCTCCACGTTTGCAGTTCCGAGCACAGTCGACCATTAAGAGAATCCCTGCCTGTTGTGTATGACTGCGGCTATTTCTCAGATTACTATTAGTAATGCGCGTGCCCGGCCTGCTTGTGCCTGTAGTTCCCATTCCTCCTTGTGATGCCGCCCTCCTGGCACTGCACATACTGGTAGACGACCTCCAGTGCCACAAGCCCCTCTATGCCGTTGCCGGGCCCTCCTCATTTCACCTTGGTGGCTTCTTCACGTGGACAGATGCGCTCCCTCAGTGGCCCGGGTCTTCTCAAGCACATCTCCCCGGCCTGGCACCTCTTGATCTTCACTCCTGGGCTTCATCGCCAGGCTTCCCAGTGTGAACCGGCCCATCTTGGTGCTTCCACCTGTATCTTCTTTTGAGTTATGCTACTGAGACATTTTGTGTTTGAGTCTCTTCTTCTTCTTCTGGGTTCAGCAGTGTGCATCTGTGTGGGGCTGGCCAACAGGGCCTCTCAGTGGTTCACTGTCTCTGACATCCAGCCACCAGCCCGGGCTGTGGCTTGGTGATGATCAGGACATTCACTGATCCTTTTCTCTCCTTGAGTGCGGTGTGACATCCCACCATGTGTCACGTGTTTCATCTTCCAGGACCTTCTTGACGTTCCCACTCCATGGGCAGTTGTGTGTGGATGGTTCTCTGCCTGGAGGGTCTTCTGGCTGCTTGACCCTCTTCTTCTCTGGGTCGGTGTGGTGTCATGTCAAGTGTCGCACATTCCCTCCTCAGAGACCTTCTCAGAGCTCCTACTGTTTGGTGTTCCTTCTCACGAGACCTTCTGTGGGGTGTAGGGAGCTGCTCTTTTGACCCACTTTCTCTGGCTGGCGCAAGACTTGCATCTAGAGGCATTGATGCCATGCATCATGGTTGATGGGGTGTGGCACGGTGTTCCTTGAGGTTGCAGGTTGATGTGGTCCTAGTGTGTGGACCACGGTCTCGGCATTGTGTGCATCTGTCCACCTTCTGGTCTGGCCTCCCTTTCCTTGGACTTCTGCTGCTTGGGCTGTGTCCATCTGGCAGGATTGGGCAAACAATGCAGTGGTGCTGGGATGTGTAGACTTACGGCCTGATTTAGATTTCAGTGGAATGGTTACTCTGACACAACGGAGATGGATAACCTGTCCACCAAAATATAAATCCCCTAGGATAGAATGGGATTTATATTTTGATGCATGGGCTATCAGTCACAGAGTAATATCTAAATCAGGCTCGCAGTCTCTTTACTGGGTGACACTATGTAGATTACACCTCGTGCTCTAGGTGCCCTCCTGTGATGTCTCCTGTACTTTGTCGCCGGGAGGTCAGGACCGGAGCGCTCGCCTCCCTTTTGCTGCTCAGTTCATCTACCCCCTGTTCCTGTTGGGACCTTGTCATCCCTGTGTCTCGCTTCCAGTGTCTTTACGTCTAATGCTGCAGTTCCTTCGTAGCCAGTATTTCACAGTGCGAGGGTGTCGCAATCAGGACCTTGCAACATGTCTTTACATTGCCGGTGTATGGGCGATACAACATGTTTTCCTTCTAAAAGGGGGTTGCAGGGTACTGCATGGAAGAGATCCTGTTCCTGCTATGAATCGGACACTTGCTAGTTCTTTTACAAATATCAGTGCATGTTTATTTCAATTCTCTGCTTAGTAGTAGTGTTCACTGGGTACCAGGGCTCCTAATGTCTTGTGCCCACTCTGTGGGCAGGTTCAAAATGTCTAAGGCAGTGGTTCCAACCTGTGGTCCAGGGACTTCTGGGAGTCCACGAAGCCTGCTCAGGGGGTCCGCAACTGCTTAGAAAATTAAATATTATTAACAGATTATGCCCCTAGCTTTCAGTAATGACTCAGTTGCGTCCCCGGATTCCAATAAGGATTCAGTGGGGGTCCAAGGGTTCCAGTAATGATAAAGTGGGGGCCCACAGAAGTCAAAAGGTTGGGAACCACTGGTCTAAGGTGTTCCTTCATGGCTGGGCTGGGCTTCTGAGGAGGGCATCGTAGTGCACCTCTGAGATTCCCTCTCACCGCCTCCGCAGCCCTCTCTCCTCACCACAGTACACCTGCTGGTCACCTCTGAGATTCTCACTCACCGCCACTGCGACCCTCTCTCCTCACCGTAGTACACCGCCACTGCGACCCTCTCTCCTCACCGTAGTACACCTGCTGATCACCTCTGAGATTATCTCTCACTGCCTCCACAGCCCTCTCTCCTTACCACAGTACACCTGCTGGTCACCTCTGAGATTCTCTCTCACTGCCACCGCAGCCCTCTCTCCTCACCGCAGTTCACCTGCTGGTCACCTCTGAGATTCTCTCTCACCGCCACCACGGCCCTCTCTCCTCACCGCAGTGCACCTGCTGGTCACCTCTGAGATTCTCTCTCACCGCCTCCACGGCCCTCTCTTCTCACCACAGTACCCTGCTGGTCACCTCTGAGATTCTCTCTCACCGCCACCGCGGTCTCTCTCCTCACCGCAGTACACCTGCTGGTCACCTCTGAGATTCTCTCTCACCGCCACCGCGGACCTCTCTCCTCACCTCAGTACACTTGCTGGTCACCTCTGAGACTCTCTCCTCACCACAGTACACCTGCTGGTCACCCCTGAAATTCTCTCTCACCGCCACCGTGGCCCTCTGTCCTCACCACAGAACACTTGCTGGTAATCTCACCACCATCGCAGCCCTTGCTCCTCACCAGAGTACATCTGCTGGTCACCTCTGAGATTCTCTCTCACCACCACCACGGCCCTCTCTCCTCACCACAGTACACCTGCTGGTCACCTCTGAGATTCTCTCTCACCGCCACCACGACCCTCTCTCTCCGCCACCGCGGTCCTCTCTCCTCACCACAGTACACCTGCTGGTCACCTCTGAGATTGTCTTCTACCGCCACCGTGGCCCTCTCTCCTCACCGCACTACACGTGCTGGTCACCTCTGAGATTCTCTCTCACTGCCACCGCGGCCCTCCCTCCTCACCGCTGTACACCTGCTGGTCACCTCTGAGATTCATTCCCATAGCCACCGTGGCTCTCTCTCCTCACCACAGTACACCTGCTGGTCACCTCTGAGATTCCCTCTCACCGCCTCCGCAGCCCTCTCTCCTCACCACAGTACACCTGCTGGTCACCTCTGAGATTCTCTCTCACCACCAACGCGGCCCTCTCTCCTCACCACAGTACACCTGCTGGTCACCTCTGAAATTCTCTCTCACCGCCACCGTGGCCCTCTGTCCTCACCACAGAACACTTGCTGGTAATCTCACCACCATGGCAGCCCTTGCTCCTCACCACAGTACATCTGCTGGTCACCTCTGAGATTCTCTCTCACCACCACCACGGCCCTCTCTCCTCACCACAGTACACCTGCTGGTCACCTCTGAGATTCTCTCTCACTGCCACCACTGCCCTCCCTCCTCACCGCTGTACACCTGCTGGTCACCTCTGAGATTCTCACCCATAGCCACCGTGGCCCTCTCCCCTCACCACAGTACACCTGCTGGTCACCTCTGAGATTCTCTCCCACCGGCACTCTGGCCCTCTCTCCTCACCACAGTACACCTGCTGGTCACCTCTGAGATTCTGTCTCACCGCCACCGTGGCCCTCTCTCCTTACCACAGTATACCTGCTGGTCATCTCTGAGATTCTCTTTCACTGCCACTGCAGCCCTCCCTCCTCACAGCAGTACACCTGCTGGTCACCTCTGAGATTCTCTCTCACCGCCACCACGGCCCTCTCTCCTCACCGCAGTACACCTACTGGTCACCTCTTAGATTCTCTCTCACCACCTCCACGGCCCTCTCGCCTCATCACAGTACACCTGCTGGTCACCTCTGAGATTCTCACTCACCGCCTCAGCAGCCCTCTCTCCTCACCACAGTACACCTGCTGGTCACATCTGAGATTCTCTCTCACTGCCACCGCGGCTCTCTCTCCTCACCACAGTACACCTGCTGGTCACCTCTGAGATTCTCTCCCACTGCCACCGCGGCCCTCTCTCCTAACCACAGTACACCTGCTGGTCACCTCTGAGATTCTCTCTCACCGCCACCGCGGCCCTCTCTCCTCTCCGCAGTACACCTGCTGGTCACCTCTGAGATTCTCTCTCACCGCCACCGTGGCCCTATCTTCTCACCTCAGTACACTTGCTGATCACCTCTGAGATTCTCTCTCACCACCACCGTGGCCCTCTCTCCTCACCTCACTACAGCTGCTGGTCACCTCTGAGATTCTCTCTCACAATTTTAAAAGCAGAGAGAGCATAAACACTGAGGTTCTGGTTAGCAGAGCCTCAGTGATACAGTTAGGCACCACACAGGGTACACATAGGCCACAAACTTATCAGCACTGGGGTTCTGGCTAGCAGGATCCCAGTGAGACAGTAAAAACACCCTGACATATACTCACAAACAGGCCAAAAGTGGGGGTAACAAGGCTAGAAAGAGGCTACCTTCCTACACCCCCCTCCCACCCGAACGAAGGACAATAAGGCTAACCTTGGCCAGTTGAGTCTTTATTGTCTAAGTGGTGATAAGTAGAGAGTAGCTCTGCAATAGATTGGTTACTCCCTTTATCATCCACTATATGGTTACTTCCCTGTGGGGATGTAAACCACCCTGTTTGAAGTTTTTTAGCTAGCCAACAATGTTAAGTCATATTCTCAGAGTTCCTATTAGTATGTTTAAGTTTAGAGCAGTGGGAATTGTCCACTGGACCTATAGGAAATGATGAGAATGCCAGACAGGGAAGCTGTCTCAGTAAAGCCATAGCTGGGCAAAAACTTTGTCCATATGGCTGTAAGAGAGAACAGGTTTGCTGTTTCTTTTGAGTTGGAGCAGGGCAGGGATGCTGTCCTATAAGCTCCACACTAGGGCAGGGCTGCTGTCCTAAGTGTTGTGAGTCAGTGCAGGCTTGCTGCACTAAAGTTTCTCTGGGAGGGTTGGAGGGATGCTCCATGTCATCTAAAATGGTGCACTTTTTCTCACAAATATTACTTATCCCACAGAGAGGTACTTCTACCCCAGGCAGTACAGCTCTGTTAGCTGATGGCTCCCTTGGTACAGGTGCCACCCCAGGAGAGGTTTCTCCTACCACATGAATGGTATCCTGAATGGCAGGGTGGGTAAGGAATACTTTGATGCCCTTTTTACCTGTTGTTGGAGAGGTATCCTGAGATTTCAGGCCTTTTTCTCTCCTTTGCTTTTTCATTTAAGCTGAAATGAGAGGAAGCAATTCCTCAGGGATACCCAGTATGGCTGCATGGGTATTAAACTCTACCTCAGCCCAACCTGAGGCCTCTAGGTCGTTACCTAAGAGACAGTCTACAGGTAAGCTAGGTGATACTACCACCTGCTTAGGGCCAGTAACTTCACCCCAACGAAACTGAATTATAGCTAAGGGCAGGAACTTAGTGGAGTTATGGACATCAATAATCTTGTACTTGTGGGAGGCTGGCCTGGCTTGTAGTGGGTACCAAAGGTACTTACACCTTGTGCCAGGTCCAGTTATCCCTTGTTAGTAGAATAGAGGTGTTTCTAGCAGCTTAGGCTGATAGAAGGTAGCTATGGCAAAACAGCTAAGGCTGAACTAGGAGACATGCAAAGCTCCTACTATACCACTTATATCATATGCACAATATCATAAGAAAACACAATACTCAGAGGGGGTCATTACAACATTGGTGGCAAAAGCCGCTTACCGCCATGCAGAAGACCGCCAACAGACCGCTGCAGCAGCGGAATCCCGCCACGGTCATTATGACCCACTACTCGGAATCCGCCAAAATTGAGACACCCACACAAGTCGCCACACCAAAGGTCAGTGATAAACTGGCGAAAACAAAACCTCCACCGTCACGCCAACAGAAATACACCCACACTATCACGACCCACGAATCCACGTGGCGGTCTTTCAACCACGCTATTCCATTGGCGGTACACACCGCAGCGCTCAAAATACACACACTCTTACAAAACACAGCCACATTGGACAAATTGAAATACACGCACTTGATACACATACACACACCACTCCCACACACCCAATACAATATAAAACACACACCCACACCACCCACAAACCCCTATGACCAAAATACAGAAAGAAGGCCAGAGAGAGACACTACAAACTACTACCAAGCATCCACAGGCACACAATACCATCACCCACATAACTTCCACGCACCTCACACTACACACCACTAAATATCACCCCACACATCACAACACACACCACCCCACACTGTCGCGCCGCGCGGTGCGGCGCGAGCCGAGAGCTCGACTTCGGCCGGGCGTTCGGCTCGGGCCGCGCACCGCGTTATTAAGACGCGGCGCGCCCCCAGCCTCTCCTGCGCGTTTCGAGGCCCCAGATTTGCTTGGGGCCTCGTTCTTCCTTCTGCCTTTCACTGTCCCAGGGGTCTCTGAACCCTCTTACCTGTTTTTCTTCGTTTCTTTGTCCTTTCTTCTGTTTGCAGTCTGTTGTGTGCCTTTCTTTATGTCTTTTCCTCCTTCCCAGATTCCTGTGCTTTCCCAGCATTCCTTGTTCCCTATTCTCTATGGTTCCTCTACTATTCTGTTCTATATATTGTTTCCCTATCTAAGATGGTGTCCTTTTACTTCCTGTGGGTCACTTCCTGTTTGTTGGTATATAAGGGCTGTGTTTTTCCTCTTTCCTTGCGCTGCAACACTTTCTGCTCAGTTGGTGTCTTCGCTCCTGATTTCCTTGCCTTTTGGTTTTGGACTCAGCATTCTGTATTTCCTGATTTTTGCTCCTTTTGGATTCCTGTTTGTTGTTCTTGTTTTTCTCCAGGACTTTTCCTGTTTGGAGGTTTTTCCCCTTGGAAGGGGTTTTTCCCTCTGGCGCTACTTTCTGAAGGGCACGGTCTGTTCTTGGTGTCTCCATTGCCTACAGCACCGTGGCTACCAGAAAGAGTCGCCCCTTTTTGGGCCAAAGCCGAACATTGAAGATTCACGCCACCAGATCTGCAAATTCCAGGCGCAAGCAGCACGTGAGTCGTGACAGATTGCAGCGCCTAACCATTCCGACGTCCTCAAACACCATGGATAATACAGTGGCGGCTGCTGCAGATCCGGAGCAATCTCTGTTAACCACGATTCAGCAACAAGCCCAGGAGTTGCAACAACTACGTAATGAAAATACTGCGTTACGACAGGCTTTGGCCCTCCGCACCAGTGATGTTCCGACAATCTCCGCTTCTACCCCTTGTTTCTCTGGTGAACCAACCAAGCTTCGCGAGTTCTTGGATGCTTTAACGGTGTATTTCGCCTTCCGACCTACTCAATTCTCCCACGACAGGACCAAGGTGGGTTATCTTATCAGTGCCTTATCCGGCCCAGCCCTGGCCTGGGCAACCCCCATGGTGTCCTCCGACGACCCTGTATTGTCAGACTATTCCGCCTTTGTGAGTCGCTTCAAACAAATGTTTAGCCGTCCTGGATTGGAAGCCTCCGCTGAAGAAGCCTTGTGCGACATCCAACAAGGCTCCCAAGACGTCCTGCAATATATAACCCGTTTTCGTCAGCTGGCGGCAGAGACCACTTGGGTGGAACGTACTCTGGTAACATTATTTCGTAGAGGACTCAAAGAAGAAATAAAGGATGAACTAGTGCATTCTACCAGAGCGGAAGATCTTCGTGGCCTGATGGATCAAGCACTGTCCATCGAATATCGTCTTCAGGAACGGAGATCGGAAAAGAAAAGGAGTAGAGGGTTTACCCAACCAAGTAGCTCCCGTGCATACCTGCAGCGTTCCGAGGAACCTCGCACTCCTGCTAGAGACATCGAAGGGGAACCCATGCAGGTGGATACTACCCGAGGTCCACTCTCTGCTAGTGAACGAGAAGACAGACGCAAGAGAGGGTTGTGCCTGTATTGTGGTTCTGCTGGTCACATACTCCGTACCTGTCCAGTACGTCCGTCCAGACCTTCGGGAAACGCCACCTCCCGTCCTCTGTAAGAAGGGAGGGGACGGGATCTACAGCTATACCTTCCATCAGCTCCTTTAATGACAATACAACTGCCTTGTTCATCTTTCCTGTCCTGTTACAACTTCCTGACGGTCGTCAAGAAAAGACTATGGCATTACTAGACTGTGGTGCTAGTGGTATATACATGGACAAGACATGGGCTGCTGCTAACCTAGTTCCTACTCAAGCAAAAGAAGTACCCGAACAGGTACACACTGTGGATGGATCTTTGATATCCTCTGGTCCTGTAGACACCACTACCCTGATGTTAAGTCTACAGGTGGGAAACCATCAAGAACACATCTCCTTCGATCTTATTACGTCCCCTAACCATACCATCATTCTTGGAATTCCGTGGCTCATTAGACATAACCCATATATAAATTGGGTTACCCGGACAGTCTCTTTGTCTTCGCAATTTTGTCACGAGAACTGTTTTACTTCCGACAAGTATTGGTCTCCGAAAAGATCCTTAGCTACTGAAGGTGCCACTGGTATGTCCATTAATACGGTCCAAGGGGTCCCAGACCACTATTTGGAGTTTCAGGATATTTTCCAAAAACCGTCAAAACCTGTGCTACCTCCACATCGAGAATATGATTGTGCAATTCCATTAGAACCCGGCACAATTGTTCCTTTTGGGAGGATGTACTCCCTCACGGAACCCGAAAGGGAAGTTCTAAAGGAGTATCTGGACGAAAATATACAGAGTGGTCTTATTGTTCCATCGTCGTCTCCGGCTGGGGCCCCTCTCTTTTTTGTGCCCAAGAAGACTAAGGATCTTCGTCCGTGCCTGGATTTTCGAGGTCTGAATAAAATCACCATTAAAGATCGTTATCCTTTGCCTCTCATCAGGGACATACTGGAAGCAATCAGAGGGGCCCAACGTTTTACTAAATTGGATTTACGAGGAGCCTACCACCTTTTACGCATAAGAGAAGGCGACGAATGGAAGACAGCATTCAGGACCCCATTTGGCCATTTTGAATATAGGGTTATGCCGTTTGGTCTTACTAACGCCCCGGCAATCTTCCAGAGATTTATGGACTCAGTGTTTTCAGACCTACTTAATCAGACAGTCGTGATCTACCTAGATGACATTCTTATTTATTCTAGAAATCCTGAACTCCATACTTCCCATGTGAAACAAGTTCTTCAAAGACTTCGTGATCACCAACTATTTTGCAAACCAGAGAAATGTGAGTTAGACATAACGGAAGTCAAATATCTGGGCTATCATTTAAGTCCCACCGGCATAGCTATGGACCAAGAAAAGGTACAAGCTATCCTAGAGTGGCCTTCTCCTTCTACCATAAAAGAAGCACAATGTTTCCTAGGTTTAGCAAACTTCTATCGACAATTCATTCTAGACTTTGCCAGTCAGACTAGCCACATAACTCACACCTTAAAGAAGGACAATTTAAAGAAGGGATTTGTCTGGACTGAGGCTGCTGAAGCAGCCTTTCAAAGCTTAAAGAGAGCCTTCACCCAAGCCCCCATCTTAAGACATCCAGATACCACCAAGCAATTTATAGTAGTAACTGATGCTTCTGAGAGAGCCATCGGAGCTGTCTTACTCCAACGACAAGAGGATGATGGCCTTGAACATCCTGTTTTCTATTTGTCTCATATCCTTTCCACAGCTGAACAACATTATTCCGTACTTGAAAGGGAATTATTGGCTCTGAAAACAGCCTGCCTTGAGTGGAGGCAGTTTCTGATGGGTTCCAAGGAACCATTTGAGGTGAGGACAGACCACCGTAATTTACAATGTTTAAGAAATTTTGTATGCCAGAATAGTCGTCAGGCCCGCTGGGCCTTTTTCTTCAGTCAGTACGATTTTTATATTACATATATTCCAGGATCCCAAAACATTCTGGCTGATGCTCTGTCTCGCCGATATCCAGAGTGTTCTCCTTCCTCATCCCAGTATCTTCTAGAACCCAGTAAGATCATTGGAGTGGCTCAGTCTTTCCTGGAAGAAGTACAACAAGAATACGCCAACCTATCGGACCATGACATAGAAGAACTAAGACCATTATTGTACAAGAAACAAGGATATTTTTATTACCAAGACCTGATATTCCTCCCTACAAACAAGGTGCAAAAGAAAGCATTACAAATGTGCCATGATTCCCCTGTAGCTGGTCACAGAGGCATCAAAGCCACACAAGAATTACTTTCACGATTTTTTTGGTGGCCTACCTGGAAACTGGATGTGGAAAGATACGTTCAGGCCTGTCCCATATGTGCCCAAGTCAAAATACCTCACACCAGACCGGCAGGATTACTACAACCTTTGCCTGTTCCATCGGCCCCATGGCATACTATCTCTACTGATTTTATGTGTTCGCTTCCACCATCAGCAGGAAACCGGGTTATCATGGTCACAGTGGATTCTTTCACAAAGATGGCTCATTTCACTGGCCTAAAAAAGCTGCCTACTTCCCAAGAACTAGGTCAAATATTCATAGATCATGTCTTCCGTCTCCATGGACTTCCACATACCATAATCTCTGATAGAGGACCTCAGTACATCTCCCGATTTTGGAAGCATTTTTGTAAAACACTGAATATGAATAGAGCCCTGTCTTCAGGGTTCCATCCTCAGACCAACGGACAGACTGAGCGTCTGAACCAAGGACTAGAGCAATATCTTCGATGCTTTTGCAATTCTACCCAAAGTAACTGGAGCACTTACCTCTCTTTAGCTGAATTTTCCTACAATAACTCAGTCCATAGTGCCTCCAAGGTCACTCCCTTTTTCTGTTCCTATGGTTTTCATCCTACCTCTTTCCCTACTTCTCCACAATCCAACTCTCCTCTACCTGCTATTAACTATTTCTCCAAACGCCTTCTCCAACTCCATAAACTAATTCGATCTAATTTGTTACATACCAAGAGGTATATGAAGAAGGCTGCAGACAAGAGACGTACAACCAATCCAAATTATCATCTGCAAGATAAAGTCTGGCTCTCCTCCAAATTCTTGCCCTCACGTCTCTCTCAAAACAAGTTCACACCTCGTTACTATGGGCCTTTCCGTATTCTCCAGTTGGTCAATCCTGTCACTGTCCGTCTTCACTTACCCCATACATGGAAGATCCATCCGGTTTTTCATGTTTCTCAGCTTAAACCTTATGTGCCTGATCCTTACTCACGTCAGTTTCCTTGTCCACCTCCTGTCCTTGTGAATGATGCTCCTGAATATGAAGTGCAGGAAATCTGTGACTCTCGTCTTTTTCATAAACGACTTCAGTATCTGATTCATTGGAAGGGTTATCCTCTCAGTGAATGTTCATGGGAGGATGCCTCTTCCGTTCACGCTCCTCTCCTGACTCAACGCTTTCACTGTTTATTCCCTCTTAAACCTGGGCCTTCGGGAGGGGGACCTACTGTCGCGCCGCGCGGTGCGGCGCGAGCCGAGAGCTCGACTTCGGCCGGGCGTTCGGCTCGGGCCGCGCACCGCGTTATTAAGACGCGGCGCGCCCCCAGCCTCTCCTGCGCGTTTCGAGGCCCCAGATTTGCTTGGGGCCTCGTTCTTCCTTCTGCCTTTCACTGTCCCAGGGGTCTCTGAACCCTCTTACCTGTTTTTCTTCGTTTCTTTGTCCTTTCTTCTGTTTGCAGTCTGTTGTGTGCCTTTCTTTATGTCTTTTCCTCCTTCCCAGATTCCTGTGCTTTCCCAGCATTCCTTGTTCCCTATTCTCTATGGTTCCTCTACTATTCTGTTCTATATATTGTTTCCCTATCTAAGATGGTGTCCTTTTACTTCCTGTGGGTCACTTCCTGTTTGTTGGTATATAAGGGCTGTGTTTTTCCTCTTTCCTTGCGCTGCAACACTTTCTGCTCAGTTGGTGTCTTCGCTCCTGATTTCCTTGCCTTTTGGTTTTGGACTCAGCATTCTGTATTTCCTGATTTTTGCTCCTTTTGGATTCCTGTTTGTTGTTCTTGTTTTTCTCCAGGACTTTTCCTGTTTGGAGGTTTTTCCCCTTGGAAGGGGTTTTTCCCTCTGGCGCTACTTTCTGAAGGGCACGGTCTGTTCTTGGTGTCTCCATTGCCTACAGCACCGTGGCTACCAGAAAGAGTCGCCCCTTTTTGGGCCAAAGCCGAACATTGAAGATTCACGCCACCAGATCTGCAAATTCCAGGCGCAAGCAGCACGTGAGTCGTGACACACACATCACCCACACCACCCCATGGCACAGCAAAGACACCCCAGGTTCTCTGAGGAGGAGCTCAGGGTCATGGTGGAGGAGATCATCCGGGTAGAGCCACAACTATTCGGATCACAGGTGCAGCACACCTCCATAGCTAGGAAGATGGAGCTATGGCGAAGAATAGTGGGCAGGGTCAACGCAGTGGGACAGCACCCAAGAAATAGGGATGACATCAGGAAGAGGTGGAACGACCTACGGGGGAAGGTGCGTTCCGTGGTATCAAGACACCACCTTACGGTTCAGCGGACTGGCGGCGGACCCCCACCTCCTCTCCCACAACTAACAACATGGGAGGAGAAAGTGTTGGCGATTCTGCATCCTGAGGGCCTCGCAGGAGTAGATGGAGGAATGGACCCTGGTAAGTCAAACCTTAACTATTACATCCCCCACCCTACCTGCATGCTATCACATACCCCCACCCTCGCCCTCACCCCCATCACTCCAACTCCTCACAAATGTCCCAATATCAAAAACCACACATCTCAACACCAAGCCCTGCATGCAACAATAAAGTATGGACACCCATCACCAAAGCATGGCCACTGCACATACCCATACACCCCCCTAAAACACCATCACACAAGGTCCCACACAGGAATGCAAGCACTGGGGTACACGATCACCCACCCATTGCACACCATGGCACACACAGATGCAATAAACATCCTTTTATACCCCTGCAGGACCCCTACCCAACGTCACCGGACAGGAGGGTCCACACATGTCCACACCACCAACAGAAGAGGCCCACAGTGATGACAGCAGCTCTGTCCAACTGGATCTAAATGACCAGCCCGGCCCATCTGGGACCTCGGGACAGTCGGTTCCCCTCACACTGGCACAGGCCACCACAGAGCTTCCCCCTCAGGAAACACCAGCACAGCACCACCCCAGCGGGCCCATACCTCTGTCTCCAGGACACGTCAATCAGCAGTGTGTCGACCACTACAGGGAACCCAGGCTAACCCACCACCCCAACAACAACAGGGACCTGGGGGCAGTGGCAGTGGGCACACGGTCCAGGGGACAGAGGCCCAGGAACACAGGGGAACTGGGAGGGCTGCTGTGCGACAGGGGGAGGACAGGCCCAGGGAACCCACTCTCTACAAGGCCCTCTCCAACATCATGGGAGCCTACTACCATTCCCAAGAGACGATGGGAACTGTACTGGCCAAGTTTCAGGAGACCCAGCGGCTGCAGGAGGAATAGTATTTGGGCTTCAGGGAGGAACTCAGACCCATCAATTCCACCCTGGGCACCATCGTAGGGGTGCTGAAGGAAGTCCTCAACACCAGGAGGGACACTGTCGCACAACAAGGGGCCCCTGACACTAGCCTGGACGATGAACTGCCCACCACCTCCGACGGTGCTAGTGGACAGGAGGCACTGCCACAGGACCACCACACCAGCACCCCACTCCCTGCAGAGGGAGAACCACCCTGCAAACGGTCCCTGAGATCCAGGACAAAGACAGAGAATGATGCCAAGACCCCCGCCAAGAAATGAGACCGCTCTGAATGTCATCCTTTTGTCCCACCTTGTCACCCTGTCCATCCTCAAACTGCCCCAGCTCCACTTCCAATGCCCCTTTAGGCAATGCACCTGTGAGACTAATAGACTGGACTCTGCCATGGACATTTCTCCACCATACCCCTCACCATTTTACAGCACCCTCCAATATTGAGCACTTAAATAAACACCCTTAAAGCACAAAACAATCTGGAGTCTGTCTGTGATTTCGAAATGGTGTATTAGCTATTACAGTGACAAAATGCTCTTTCAATTGAAATGTCAACATACCTATGTCACACAGCTCTAGTCCATGAGGAAAGATGTCACACAGTGGGACCCACATCTGTGAAATCGTAAGGGAAAGAGAAAATTCAATGACCATACACTGGGTGAAAACGACAGACAGTAGAGAGGTAGTAGTGTTAAAGTACATGTAGTAGGCCGGTTTGTATTCTTACCTGTGTCTCACTGGAAGTATTACAGGATCACTGAGTTCCTGTTGTCGATGTCCTCTTCTTCTGCTTCCTCGTCTTCACTGTCCATAGGCTCCACAGCTGCCACAACACCTCCATCTGGACCATCCTCCTGCAAAAAAGGCACCTGTCGTCGCAAAGCCAAGTTGTGAAGCATACAGCAGGCCACGATGATCTGGCACACCTTCTTTGGTGAGTAGAATAGGGAACCACCTGTCATATGGAAGCACCTTAACCTGGCCTTCAGGAGGCCGAAGGTCCGCTCTATAATCCTCCTAGTTCTCCTAGGGCCTCATTGTAACGTTCCTCTGCCCTTGTCCTGGGATTCCTCACTGGAGTCAGTAGCCATGACAGGTTGGGGTAACCAGAGTCACCTGCAAATGTCGAGGGACAACTGTTAGACACATACTAACCTGTAGAGATATCCCCAGACCCAGACAACCATTCCCACTGACTTGCTTCCAGGTGCTCACCTAATAGCCACACACAGTGCCTCTGGAGTTGCCCCATCACATAAGGGATGCTGCTATTCCGCAGAATGTAAGCGTCCTGCACTGAGCCAGGGAATTTGGCATTCACATGGGAGATGTACTGGTCTGCCAAACACACCCTCTGCACATTCATCGAATGATAACTCATCCGGTTTCTGTGCACCTGTTCACTCCTGCGGGGGGTACCAAAGCCACATGTGTCCCATCAATGGCACCTATGATGTTGGAGATATGTCCCAGGGCATAGAAGTCACCTTTCACTGTAGGCAAATCCTCCACCTGAGGGAAAACGATATAGCTCCGCATGTGTTTCAGCAGGGCAGACAACACTCTGGACAACACGTTGGAAAACATAGGCTGGGACATCCCTGATGCTATGGCCACTGTTGTTTGAAATGACCCACTTGCAAGGAAATGGAGTACTGATAGCACCTGCACTAGAGGGGGGATTCCTGTGGGATGGCTCCAACTGGGCACACAGTTCCAGGATTGTGGCACGATCGAGCCTGTAGGTGATGATCACATGTCTTTCCTCCATTGTCAACAGGTCCACCAGCGGTCTATACACCAGAGGATGCCGCCATCTCCTCACATGTCCCAGCGGACGGTGCCTATGAAGGACAACAGCGAGCACAGAGTCAACCAACTCAGAGGTACGTACACACAGCTTACACAGAACACTATTCATAATCTGAAATTTGCATGTATGAGTGTTTAGGCAAGGCCTAGGTATGTGTGATGCAGTTAAAAATTAAGCCATGTGGGCCCCTGAAATTGCGGCTGCCTGACCTGTAAAGTGGGACAGTGGAATGTGAGGTAACCGCGCTGGCGTTGTACACCGTTGCAGTAGGCAGTCAAATGTAGGCCATGTCCCAGGGATTGTATAGTGGACCCCAAGTGAGCGGCGTAGTGCAGGGGGCTTCTGTGTCTGTCCGCCTTCGGTAGCGGTTATGCATGCACTAAACATGTCTTTCTTCTGTCGTCCCCCCTTTTTGTGGTCTCCCTGTTCTTGTGTGCATTGGCATCATCAGGCAGAGGAGCAGTGGCACTGGAGCAGGAGGGAGCTGCATCCCACATGGTCCTGGAGTGCGACACTACGGAGTCTGAATTCACCAGTGGGACGGAGGGCGAGGGGAGCTCCACGGCGGGGGCAGGAGCTGACACCAGTGATACGGACTCATCCTCTGATGGGAGCTCCCTTGTGGTGGCGGCCACATCTGTGCCCCCCGCATCTAGAGGTATAGCCGCCACCCCCGTACCAACACTCCCTCCCAGCAGCCCCTCAGCCTTTGCCCCGTGCCCGCTCACCCAGGAGGGTGGGCATCACCTTCGCCCCAGGCACCTCAGGCCCTGCCCCAGTCACCCCTGCTGCCCTCAGTGAGGAGGCCATTGACCTGCTCAGGACCCAAACTGTTGGGCAGTGTACCATTTTGAATGCCATCCAGGGTGTAGAGAGGCAGTTACAACAAACCAATGCATTCCTGGAGGGCATTCATTCTGGTCAGGCAGCCCTTCAGCTAGCATTTCAGACTCTGGCCTCAGCACTGATGGCAGCCATTGTCCCTGTCTCTAGCCTCCCCCCTCTAACTTCCTCCACCCAGACCCAATCCCGTGTACCTCAGCCTATCCCAAGCACACCATCAGACCAGCATGCACACACCTCAACACACATAGGAAGCTCAGACAAACATAAGCACCACACATCCCACAGGTACTCACGCAAGCATCACACACATGCAGACACGCCAACATCCACTGCCTCCACTGTGTCCCCCTCCTCCTCGTCTCCCTCCTCCCTCCCAGTCTTGTCTCCACTCACACCTGCATGCACTACATCTATAGCCACTACTTCCATCACCAGCACACCCACCACTACACCACGCTCACGTGCAGTCACCACCCCCACTACCATTCACAAGTCCCCTGTGTCCTCTCCCAGGGTGTCTGTAACGCCACCTCACAAGGTACACAAACGCAGGCACACACCCACCCAACAGCCATCCACCTCACGACAGCCTTCAGCGCATGCACCTTCACCCAAAGTCACCAAAGTCACCAAACGTACACCTCCTACAACCACAACCTCTTCCTCCACTCCCAAACCCCCTCCAGTTACCAGTCCCAGTGTTCCCAAGAAACTTTTCCTGTCCACCCTTGACCTCTTTCCCTCACCTCCCCCACCCCGTCAGTCTCCTAGGGCCCGACTCTCCAGGTCCCAACCTAGCACCTCAGCCACAACATCTCCGGGACCAGTGGTGCCAATAGTCACCGGATTCTGGAGTGCACCAGGCAGCAGGGCAGCCAGTGTGGCAAGGAGCCACAGCACGGACAGTCCCCCACCTGCCAAGCATCAAAAGTTGGCCAGTGCCCGGTGGGAGAGGGGGAAAACTCCACCCACCAAAGCCGCTCCCAGGGGTACAGGTGGGAGTGTGGGGTCAGCTGTGACACCTTCCAAGGTGGGGAAGGGGCACAAGAAACTCAACAAGTCTGGGAAGAGCAGCACAGCGGAGAAGACCGCCATCAGCCCTGCTGCCCAGGAGGCCACTGGCATCAGCCCCGCTGCCCAGGAGGACACCACCATCAGCCCCGCTGCCCAGGAGGCCACCGCCATCAGCCCCGCTGACCAGGAGGACACCGCCATCAGCCCAGCTGGGCCAGACAGGACCGCCAGCACCAGCCCCGCTGGGCAAAACAGGACCGCCAGCACCAGCCCCGCTGGGCAAGACAGGACCACCAGCACCAGCCCCGCTGGGCCAGAAAGGACCGCCAGCACCAGCCCCGTTGGGCCAGAAAGGACCACCAGCACCAGCCCCACTGGGCAAAACAGGACTGCCAGCACCAGCCCCACTGGGCCAGAAAGGACCGCCAGCACCAGCCCCGCTGGGCCAGAAAGGACCGGCAGCAGCTGAGTTGCTCCCAAGGACCCCGCCGCAACAAGCACCGCTGAACAGGACACCTCCGCCACAAGCACCGCTGCCAAGGACACCGCCGCCACAAGCACCGCTGAACAGGATACCGTCGCCATAGGCACCGCTGCCAAGGACACCGCCGCCACAAGCACCGCTGAACAGGACACCGCCGCCACAAGCACCGCTGGCCCATGAGCGCCAAGGGCACTGACGCTACTGAGTCCGCCACGAGCAGGATGAAGCACTCTGGGCACAAAGCCCCCTCCAGAACCAGTGGAGATTTACATCCATGACCTCTGTCCTTGGCAGGATTAACCACTCTGGGCACAAAGCCCCCTCCAGAACCAGTGGAGATTTACATCCACGACCTCTGGCCTTGGCAGGATGAAGCACTCTGGGCACAAAGCCCCCTCCAGAACCAGTGGAGATTTACATCCACTACCTCTGTCCTTGGCAGGATGAAGCACTCTGGGCACAAAGCCCCCTCCAGAACCAGTGGAGACTGTTATCCACTTGAGAGACTGTGGCTTTGCACTCCCCAGGATTTCACAGTGGGCAAACCACCCACTGTAGAGACTTGAGAGACTGTGGCTTTGCACTCCCCAGGATTGCACAGTGGGCAATCCACCCACTGTAGAGACTTGAGGGACTGTGACTTTGCACTCCCCAGGATTGCACAGTGGGCAATCCACTCACTATAGAGAGTTCAGTGACTGTGGCTTTGCAATCCCCAGGATTGCACAGTGGGCAACCCACCCACTGTAGAGACTTCAGAGGCTGTGGCTTTGCACTCCCCAGGATTGAACAGGGGATATGGGACCCCTTTGTGGATTTGGTGTCGTGCACTCAACCGGCTGAGGTGCCCCCCCTTTCCCTTACCCCTGAGGTGCCTGTTTTATTTCTATCTGATACCCCTGCAGTGTTCTCTCCGTCATGTTCGGGTATTGAGTGTGGGCCTCGCCCATGCAGTGTGGGCCCAGTGTTCCACAGACTTCAATGGAGAAATACCTGGACTACTATTCGTGGTGTATATATATTTGTTTATAGTGTATATATATAATTTTGCATACTGGATTTTAATAGATTACAATGGTTACACTAATTTCCTTTTGTCTTTGCATTCTTCAGGGGGGCTTTGGGGGTGTAACTGTAATGTATCATGCTGTATTAGTGTGTGTGTTGTCATGGGTGAGGGTGGGGGTGTTGCATGTTGCGTGTGTGTGTCACTGTTTTTCCCTCCACCCTCCCCTGTGTGGTAGGTGCAGTACTCACCGTGGTCTTCGCCGCCGGCGTTCGTGCTCCTGGTAGAGGAGCAAGAAGATAAGGGCAGGGAAAATGTGAAGCTCTGGCTCCTTGGTGTCCTGGTTCCTCGTGGGGTGTGTAGAGGTGAGCGTTTTCCCTTCGAAGTCCTGTTTCCGCCGTGTTTCTGTTCACAGTGAATCAGCCCTGGAAAAAGTGGCGGATTGGTAGGTTGTGATACTGTGGGCGGTACATTGTCTCCCGTCTGTCTGTTGGCGGTGACCGCCGCGCTGTTTGTTTGTACCGCCGTGGCGGTCGGAGTGTTAAAGTGGCTGTCTTTGTTGGCGGTTTCCGCCATGGTTGTAATTCCATTTTCTTTTCCCGCCGGCCTGTTGGCGGTCTTACTGCTGCATTAACACCAACCGCCAGGGTTGTAATGACCGCCAGAGTTACTAAAAATAAAGGTACTTTATTTTTATGACAATATGCCACAAGTATCTCAGTGAGTACCCTCAGTGAGAATGTAAGTAATATACACAAGTTATATGTACACAAACCAAAAATAGGTAAGTAAGAGTCAGAAAGGTAATGCAAACAGTGTAGAATTACAATAGGTTGCAATAGGCAAGCATGGGTCTAGGGGCAACACAAACCATATACTCCAAAAGTGGAATGCAAATCACAAATGGACCCCAGACCTATGGGAGCTTGTAGAGGGTCACTGGGACTGTAAGAAAACAGTCAGGGTGTCCAAGATACCCCACCCCAAGACCCTGAATAGTAGGAGTAAAGTACATCTACTACCCCAAGAGAGCACAATAGTCGTGATAGGGGGATTCTGCAAGAACAACAAACACCAGCAGTGCACTGATAACGGATTCCTGGACCTGACGACCTGCAAGGCAAGGGGACCAAGTCCAATAGTCGCGGCAGTGTCCAGGGCGGGCAGGAGCCCAGAAAACCCCGGATGAAGGTGCAAGGAGGCGGCCTCTGGATGGAAGAAGCTTGGAATTCTGCAAGAACGAAGAGGACCAGGAACTTCTCCTTTGGAAGGAAGATGTCCCACGTCACAATGAAGGTTGCAGAAGTGCTCCCATGCAGAAATACTGCAAACAAACCTTGCTAGCTGCAAGGGTCACAGTAAAGGTTTTTGGGTGCTGCTGAGGACCAGGAAGGACCAGGATGTCGCCCCTTGGAGGAGGAGACAGAGGGGGCGCTCAGCAACTCAGAGTGCCCTCACAGAAGCAGGCAGCACCCGCAGAAGTACCTGAACAGGCACTTGGAAGATTTGTGAACCGGAGTCCACGCAGAGTTACAAAAGAGGGTCCCACGACGTCGTAGGCCAACTCAGCGGGTTGAGCACTGAAGGATGGAGTGCTGGGGACCCAGGCTAGGCTGTGCATGAAGGAAATCCTGGAAGAGTGCACAGAAGCCGGAGCAGCTGCTAATCACGCAGTACACAGGTTTGCAGTCTAGCATGGGGAGGCAAGTACTTACCTCCACCAAACTTGGACTGAAGGGCCACTGGACTGTGGGAGTCACTTGGGTAGGGTTCCTGTGTTCCAGGAACCACACTCATCAGGATGAGAGGGGACCCAGAGGACCAGTTGTTAGAAATTGGGTTTTTGGTTGGCAGTCAGGTTACCCTCTGTCCAAGCAAGAACCCTCACTCTAGTCAGGGTAAGTCACACACAATCCAAAATCAGCCTATGCCCACCCTCTGGTAGCTTGGCACGAGCAGTCAGGCTTAACTTAGAAGGCAATGTGTAAAGTATTTGTGCAATAAATCATACAATACCACCATATAGCACCACAAAAATACACCACACAGTGTTTAGAAAAATATATAATATTTATCAGGAAATTTGTAGGTCAAAACGAATAAAGTTGCAATGTGAATTTGTAGAGATATCACTGAAAAGTGATATAAAGTGTCTCAAGTCTTTAAAAAGCAAACAAAGTCTCTTTCAAGCACAAAGTACCTGGTTTGGAGTGGAAAATCTCCTCAGAGGGCCACAGAAGAAGAGATACGTGGAAAAATGGTGTGTGCATCGATTTCTCCCCTGCACACACGGACTTGCGTCCTTATTTTTCACTCAGGGAAATCGTGCGTCGTTTTCCGGCGTGCGGACAGTCTCTTTCTGTGGATCACGGGGATTACCAGATGTCCCGGGCCTGTGCGTAGATTCTCCTGCTTGTTTTCCGGTTGCGCGTCGTTCTGCGGGGCTGCGCATCGAAGTTTCGTTCTCACGGCAGGCGTTGCGTAGATTTCTCCTCTGGAGGTAGGGCGGCGTTGTCCTTGCGAGGCCGTGCGTCGAAGTTCCAGTCGTCCTGAAGGCGTCGCGGCGTCGGTGTGCGGCGTTTTTCTCGCTGTGGAACAAGCTGTGTGTCGAAAATTTCGGTGCACGAAGCGTCCAAGTGAAAAAGAGAAGTCTTTTTGGTCCTGAGACTTCAAGGAACAGGAGGCAAGCTCTATCCAAGCCCTTGGAGAGCACTTTCACAGCCAGACTAGAGTTCAGCAAGGTAGCAGGCCAACAGCAAGGCAGCAGTCCTTAGTAGAAAGCAGACAGGTGAGTCCTTTGAGCAGCCAGGCAGTTCTTCTTGGCAGGATGTAGTTTCTGGTTCAGGTTTCTTCTCCAGCAAGTGTCTGATGAGGTAGGGCAGAGGCCCTGTTTTATACCCAAATGTGCCTTTGAAGTGGGGGAGACTTCAAAGAGTGGCTAAGAAGTGCACCAGGTCCCCTTTCAGTTCAATCCTGTTCGCCTGGGTCCCAGTAGGGGGTGTGGCAGTCCTTTGTGTGAGAGCAGGCCCTCCACCCTCCCAGCCCAGGAAGACCCATTCAAAATGCAGATGTATGCAAGTGAGGCTGAGTACCCTGTGTTTGGGGTGTGTCTGAGTGAATGCACAAGGATCTGTCAACCAAGCCCAGCCAGACGTGGATTGTAAGGCACAGAAAGATTTAAGTGCAAAGAACTGCTCACTTTCTAAAAGTGGCATTTCTAGAATAGTAATATTAAATCCGACTTCACCAGTCAGCAGGATTTTGTATTACCATTCTGGCCATCCTAAATATGACCTTCCTGCTACTTTCAGATCAGCAGCTGCCACTTCAACAATATATGAGGGCAGCCCCAATATTAGCCTATGAAGGGAGCATGCCTCACAGTAGTGTAAAACAAATTTAGGAGTTTTACACTACCAGGACATATAACTACACAGGTACATGTCCTGCCTTTTACCTACACAGCACCCTGCTCTAGGGGCTACCTAGGGCACACATTAGGAGTGACTTTTATGTAGAAAAGGGGGAGTTCTAGGCTTGGCAAGTACTTTTAAATGCCAAGTCGAAGTGGCAGTGAAACTGCACACACAGGCCTTGCAATGGCAAACCTGAGACAAGGTTAAGGGGGCTACTTAAGTGGGTGGCACAACCAGTGCTTCAGGTCCACTAGTAGCCTTTAATCTTCAGGCCCTAGGCACATATAGTGCACATGACTAGGGACCTATAAGTAAATTAAATAGTCCAATCAGGTATGATCCACAGTTACCATGTTTAAAAAGGGAGAGAGCATATGCACTTTAGCACTGGTTAGCAGTGGTAAAGTGCGCAGAGTCTAAAAGCCAGCAAAACAGGGTCCAAAAAGTGGAGGGAGGCAGGCAAAAAGTTAGGGGTGACCACCCTAAGGCATGTCAGGTCTAACACCAGTGATGCAGTCTTTTGGTGCCTGCATTAGCAGGGGGAAGATTCCATTGACCTATAGGAGATTTCTTCTGAGATTCGGGTGCAGGGTGAAGGCAGTCGACCCCCAGAGCATGCACCACCAGGAAACAGTCGGGAAAGCCGGCAGGATGAGGCGATACCATGTTGCTGGTAGTCGTCTTGCTACTTTGTTGCGGTTTTCCAGGTGTCCTGGAGCAGTCAGCGGTCGATCCTTGGTAGAAGTGGAAGAGGGAGATGCAGAGGAACTCTGGTGAGCTCTTGCATTCGTTATCTGAAGAATTCTCCAAAGCAGAGACCCTAAATAGCCGGAAAAGGAGGTTTGGCTACCAAGAAAGGAGGATTGGCTACCAAGGAAAGTAAGAGCCTATCAGAGGGGGTCTCTGACGTCACCTGCTGGCACTGGCCACTCAGAGAAGTCCAGTGTGCCCCCAACACCTCTGTTTCCAAGATGGCAGTGGTCTTGGACACACTGGAGGAGCTCTGGGCATCTCCCCTGGGAGGTACTGGTCAGGGGAGTGGTCACTCCCCTTTCCTTTGTCCAGTTTCGCGCCAGAGCAGGGCTGGGGGATCCTTGAACCGGTGTAGACTGGCTTATGCAGAGATGGGCACCATCTGTGCCCATCAAAGCATTTTCAGAGGCTGGGGGAGGCTACTCCTCCTCAGCCCTTCACACCTATTTCCAAAGGGAGAGGGTGTAACACCCTTTCTCAGAGGAAATCCTTTGTTCTGCCTTCCTGGGCCAGGGCTGCCTGGACCCCAGGGGGGGCAGAAACCTTTCTAAAGGGGTTGGCAGCAGCTGCAGGGGAGACTCCGGAAAGGCAGTTTGGCAGTACCCGGGTACTGTGCTAGAGACCCGGGGAATCATGGAATTGTCCCCCCAATACCAGAATGGTATTGGTGTGACAATTCCATGATCTTAGACATGTTACATGGCCATGTTCGGAGTTACCATTGTGACGCTATACATAGGTAGTGACCTATGTATAGTGCACGCCTGTAATGGTGTCCCCGCACTCACAACGTCCGGGGAATTTGCCCTGAACGATGTGGGGGCACCTTGGCTAGTGCCAGGGTGCCCACACACTAAGTAACTTTGCACCCAACCTTCACCAGGTGAAGGTTAGACATATAGGTGACTTATAAGTTACTTATGTGCAGTGGAAAATGGCTGTGAAATAACGTGGACGTTATTTCACGCAGGCTGCAGTGGCAGGCCTGTGTAAGAATTGTCTGAGCTCCCTATGGGTGGCAAAAGAAATGCTGCAGCCCATAGGGATATCCTGGAACCCCAATACCCTGGGTACTTAAGTACCATATACAAGGGAATTATATGGGTGTACCAGTGTGCCAGTGAGAATTGGTAAATTTAGTCACTAGCGTGCAGTGACAAATTTAGAAAGCAGAGAGAGCATAAACACTGAGGTTCTGGTTAGCAGAGCCTCAGTGATACAGTTAGGCACCACACAGGGAACACATACAGGGCATACTTATGAGCACTGGGGCCCTGGCTAGCAGGATCCCAGTGACACATAGCAAACATACTGACAACATAGGGTTTTCACTATGAGCACTGGGCCCTGGCTAGCAGGATCCCAGTGAGACAGTGAAAACACCCTGACATATACTCATAACCAGGCCAAAAGTGGGGGTAAAAAGGCTAGAAAGAGGCTACCTTCCTACAGTACTGTTGTCCAATGATGTGTTGTTCAGAAGACACTAGGTTTTCAGTCACCAAAGTGATACTGGCACCTGTGTCCCTATCGGCCTGAGCCTCAACACCATTTATTGAAACAGTCTGCCTGTACTTATCCAATGTAAGGGGACGAGCAGCCAGTGTGGCAAGGCCAATGCCACCAGTTCAGTTATGACAGAAACTGTCTTGGAACTGACTACCCCAGTTTCTATGATGGACCCATAAGTGAACCCAAATACACCCGTATTTTGACTGTTGCCAGCAGTCCCACCACTATTACCACTACTGCTAGGCGCACTGGAGTTTGATGTATTAGTGGTGTTAGGCTCAGGGGGTTTACCTGGGTAGGACTTATCCCCTGTCCAATGGTCTTTATTTTTACATACACAGCACCAAGGCTTTTTAATGTGTGTGGGTTGTGAAGAAGAGGAAGAGGTTGAATTATCCCCACCCCCTGAAGAGTGTTTAGGATTAGTTTTACCCTTATCCCCATGCTTATCCTGAGATTTCTCACCATCTTTCTTCTTGCCATCCTTGTCACCTCCTGTATGAACTTTTCTGTTCACTCTTGTTCTGACCCATTTGTCTGCCTTCTTTCCCAATTCTCGGGGAGAGGTCAGATCTGAGTCTACCAAGTACTGGTGCAACAAATCAGACACACAATTGTTAAGAACATGCTCTCTCAGGATCAGATTATACAGGCTTTCATAGTCAGTCACCTTACTGCCATGCAACCAACCCTCCAAGGCCTTCACTGAACAGTCTACAAAGTCTGTCCAGTCTTGAGAGGACTCTTTTCTGGTGTCTCTGAACTTAATCCTGTATTGTTCAGTGGTTAAGCCAAATCCATCCAAGAGTGCATCCTTCAAAACGTTGTAATTATTGGCATCACTTTCTCTGACAGTAAGGAGCTTATCCCTACCCGTTCCAGTGAAAGATAGCCACAAGATAGCAGCTGACTGCCTTTGAGGGACCAACTGTATTATACAGGCCCTCTCAAGTGCAGCAAACCACTTATTAATGTCATCACCCTCCTTGTAAGGGGGGACTATCTTATGCAGGTTTCTGGAATCTTGCTCTCTAACAGGATTACTATCTGAAACACTGCTGCTGCCACCATGGGGACCTAACCCCATTCTCTGTCTTTCCCTCTCTATATCTAGGGATTCCCTGTCTAAGGCCAGCTGCTGCTGTTTAGGCTTCAGTCTGGTCGCTTCCAACCTCAGCTTTCTGAGTTCCCTTTCCATTAAGTTATCCTCAGGGTGGGAGGCTTGGGGATGTTTGGATAAAGAGGAGATTTGGGAATTGGCAGAGAGAGACCTGTCCCTAACTGGCTGGACCCTAGTAACCTGGCCTTTAGGAGTGAAAGATGCCCTACTAATGTGTGAGCCACTCCCACTACCAATGTCACTAGATGGCCTGCTAGATATTAGGTCTTTGTAAGAACCTTCCCCAGCATCTTCAGGGAACTCATCTGAGTCTGACTGGGCAGCTTCCCCTCCTACCTCTTTCTCCAGAGATGGGCCAGACTGGTTCTGGTCACTTTCTAAGAGCAGGTTGAAGAGAAACTCTTTTGTAGGATTCTTACCAATGCTTAAACCTCTTTCCAGGCAGAGACCCCTCAAACTTTTGTAGTTTAAACTCTCATAAGTTGCTTGAATAATTTTGGGAGTGGGCTGTACTGGAGGCATCATAGAAAAGGTTTAAGACAGAGAGAGAGAAAAAAAGGTTTTAGAACTTTTGAAAGTACAGAGAAAAAACTTTTTCAAACTTTTAGATAAATTGTAAAACTTTTCTGAACTTTTCAGAAACTCAGTAGAAAGTTTTAGAGCAGAAAAGTAAACTGTTTTTGTTCAATGTACATATATTGAACTATTTGGTATAAGATTTTCGCATGAAAAGCACCAAATGATAAAAGTGGTAAAGCAGTTACAAGTACTTATCCCACTGCTGCCACCAATGTAGGAGGCTGGCCTGGCTTATAGTGGGTACCTTGTGGTACTTACACCTTGTGCCAGGTCCAGTTATCCCTTATTAGTAGAATAGAGGTGTTTCTAGCAGCTTAGGCTGTTAGAGGTAGCTATGGCAAAGCAGCTTAGGCTGAACTAGGAGACATGCAAAGCTCCTACTATACTACTTATATCATGTAGCACAATATCATAAGAAAACACAATTCTCAGAGTTGCTAAAAAATAAAGGTACTTTATTTTAGTGACAATATGCCAAAAGTATCTCAGAGGATAGCCTCACTTAGGAGGTAAGAAATATACACAAATTATATGTACACAAACCAAAATCAGGTAAGTAATAGTAAGAAAAGTAGTGCAAACAATGTAGAATCACAATAGGATGCAATAGGTAGAAATAGGCCTTGGGGCAACACAAACCATATACTCCAAAAGTGGAATGCGAACCACGAATGGACCCCAGGCCTATGGTAGGTTGTAGAGGGTCGCTGGGACTGTAGGAAAACAGTAAGGGTGTCCAAAATACCCCACCCCAAGACGCTGAAAAGTAGGAGTAAAGTTACCCTACTACCCCAGAAAGACAGTATAGTCGAGATAGGGGATTCTGCAAGAACCACAATCACCAGCAAAAAACTGAAGACAGATTCCTGGACCTGAGGACCTGTAAAGGAAGGGGACCGAGTCCAAGAGTCACGCAAGTGTCCAGGGGGGGCAGGAGCCCACTAAACCCCGGATGAAGGTGCAAAAGGGCTGCCTCCGGGTGGAAGAAGCCAAAGATTCTGCAACAACGAAATGTGCCAGGAACTTCTCCTTTGGTCAGAAGATGTCCCACGGCGTGCTGGAGGATGCAGGAGTGTTTCCATGCAGAAATACCGCACACAAGCCTTGCTAGCTGCAAGAGTTGCAGTTGAGGATTTTGGGTGCTGCTGGGGACCAGGAAGGACTAGGATGTCGCCCCTTAGAGGAGACAGAGGAGGCGCTCAGCAACTCAGAAAGCCCCACAGAAGCAGGCAGCACCCGCAGAAGTACCGGAACAGGCACTTACAAGATCTGAGGACAGCAGTCAACTCAGAGTCACAAAGGAGGGTCCCACGACGTCGGAGCCCAACTCAGCTAGTTGGGCAATGCAGGACAGAGTGCTGGGGACCCAGGCTACACTGTGCACAAAGGAATCCTTGGAAAAGTGCACAGAAGCCGGAGCAGCTGCAGATCACGCAGTATACAGGTTTGCTGTCTGGCGTGGGGAGGCAAGGACTTATCTCCACCAAATTTGGACAAAAGGGCCACTGGACTGTGGGAGACACTTGGACCCAGATCCTGTGTTCCAGGGACCACGCTTGTCAGGATGAGAGGGGACTCAGAGGACCGGTGATGCAGAAGTTTGGTGCCTGCGTTAGGAGGGGGAAAATTCCATCGACCCACGGAAGATTTCTTCTTGGCTTCCAATGCAGAGTGAAGGCAGACAGCCCTCAGAGCATGCACTACCAGGAAACAGTCGAGAAATCTGTCAGGATGCAGCACTACAATGTTGCTGGTAGTCATCTTGCTACTTTGTTGCGGTTTTGCAGGCGTCCTGGAGCAGTCAGCAGTCCATCCTTGGCAGAAGTTGAAGGGGGAAGTGCAGAGGAACTCTGGTGAGCTCTTGCATTCGTTATCTGGTGAGATGCCCACAGGAGAGACCCTAAATAGCCCACAGAGGAGGATTGGCTACTGAGAAAGGTAAGCACCTATCAGGAGGGGTCTCTGACGTCACCTGTTGGCACTGGCCACTCAGAGTTGTCCATTGTGCCCTCACACCTCTGCATCCAAGATGCAGAGGTCTGGAACACACTGGAGGAGCTCTGGGCACCTCCACTGGGAGGTGCTGGTCAGGGGAGTGGTCACTCATCTTTCCTTTGTCCAGTTTCACGCCAG
This sequence comes from Pleurodeles waltl, assembly GCF_031143425.1. NCBI lineage: Eukaryota > Metazoa > Chordata > Amphibia > Caudata > Salamandridae > Pleurodeles > Pleurodeles waltl. Next base: position 1,710,444,559 of record NC_090445.1, on the reverse strand, counting down.
AGCAGGGCTGGGGGATCCCTGAACCGGTGTAGACCCGCTTATGCAGAGAGGGCACCATCTGTGCCCTTCAAAGCATTTCCAGAGGCCAGGAGAGGCTACTCCTCCCAGGCCCTTCACACCTATTTCCAAAGGAAGAGGGTGTAACACCCTCTCTCAGAGGAAATCCCTTGTTCTGCCTTCCTGGGACCAGGCTGCCCAGGCCCCAGGGGGGCAAAAACCTGTCTGAGGGGTTGGCAGCAGCAGTAGTTGCAGTGGAGACCCCAGAAAGTTAGTTTGGCAATACCCAGGCTTTGTGCTGGAGACCCGGGAATGCATGGAATTGTCCCCCCAATAACAGAATGGTATTGGGAGGACAATTCCATGATCCTAGACATGTTACATGGCCATGTTCGGAGTTACCATTGTGATGCTACATATAGGTATTGACCTATATGTAGTGCATGCGTGTAATGGTGTCCCCGCACTCACAAAGTCTGGGGAATTTGCCCTGAACAATGTGGGGGAACCTTGGCTAGTGCCAGGGTGCCCACACACCAAGTAACTTTGCACTTGACCTTCACCAAGTGAGGGTTAGACATATAGGTGACTTATAAGTTACTTATGTGCAGTGTAAAATGGCTGTGAAATAACGTGGACGTTATTTCACTCAGGCTGCAGTGGCAGGCCTGTGTAAGAATTGTCTGAGCTCCCTATGGGTGGCAAAAGAAATGCTGCAGCCCATAGGGATCTCCTGGAACCCCAATACCCTGGGTACCTAGGTACCATATACAAGGAAATTATAAGGGTGATCCAGTGTGCCAATGAGAATAGGTAAAATTAGTCACTAGCCTGTAGTGACAATCTTAAAAGCAGAGAGAGCATAACCACTGAGGTTCTGGTTAGCAGAGCCTCAGTGATACAGTTAGGCACCACACAGGTAACACATACAGGGCATACTTTATGAGCACTGGGGTCCTGGCTAGCAGGATCCCAGTGACACCTATCAAACACACTGACAACATAGGGTTTTCACTATGAGCACTGAGCCCTGGCTAGCAGGATCCCAGTAAGACAGTGAAAACACCCTGACATATACTCACAAACAGGCCAAAAGTGTGGGTAACAAGGCTAGAAAGAGGCTACCTTCCCACCTAGAGAGGGCCACCGCGGCCCTCTCTCCTCACCGCAGTACACCTGCTGGTCACCTCTGAGATTTTCTCTCACCGCCACCGCGGCCCTCTCTCCTCACCACAGTACACCTGCTGGTCACCTCTGAGATTCTCACTCACCGCCTCAGCAGCCCTCTCTCCTCACCACAGTACACCTGCTGGTCACCTCTGAGATTCTCTCTAACCGCCACCGTGGCCCTCCCTCCTCACCACAGCACACCTGCTGGTCTTCGGGTAGGACCTGGGAGCTCAGCCCGCCTGCTGTTCGGGTCTCAGGCTGCGCTACAGATGATGTGATGTGGCATGGGGGAGTTAGGTCCCAGGCCGCCCACCATCCCAGGAGGTGGGGGGATTTGTCATGTTTGACTCAAGCTTCTTTACTGCTTGTTTCCTGCTCTAACTGTGTTATCCACAGAACACGCAGCCCATTGAGCTATCCATCAAAGTGAATAGCATTCACCCTGTGAACCCATGGCCTGGGCCCATGCCAACGTTTACCTAGGTTTATGCCAATAAACTGTTAGTGAAGCCACAAATCCTGGCGTCCATGGCGGAGTTTTATGTTTTTTCACACCTGTGGTCCTGCACCCTCTGCCTTCATAGTTCGCTGCAGAGAAAGGCCTGTCGCCCTCCTCTGCCAGGCTCCTGCTGACTCCTCCTGGAGGCCGGCTCTGATTGGCTGTGCGCGCTGAGATGGGATGGAGACTGTGGCTGTTGTGAGGAGGCTGTGGGCACTTTCGGTTCCCTGTTCCCAGCCCTGGTCTGGTAACAAGTGCTGATATCAGCACATATCTGAATCTGTGGCCTGCAATCCGACCACAAACCTTGCCCAGCTGCAGTGTCAGCAGAGGGATGGGAGATAGCTCCCGGCTGAGAGGCCACAGGCCGGTGGGGCTGGAAGCTACTCTCTCCTGCACTCGTGGCTTTCTAGAACCATAGCTGCTAGTTTTCAGATTGCTCGTGTGTGACATTTCAGTGGTTTCACAACCCTTATGAGTGACATTCGAGTACAAATGTCACACTTGAGTGACATCTTCTTGCGAGTAAATTCAGTCACAGGCTTCGACTTCGTAGCACTATATTATAGAAGTCTCTATATCCTTCTGTGCCCATCAGGACTCAAATCTGTTTCTCTCTGGTTACACACAAAACATTAATTGGTGAACGTGAGGGGAGCCTGTGAAGACATCCCTCGTGGATCTATACTATGCAATAGACACCGAGTAACTTTGAGAGATCAGTGGCCTTTTATAGTAGACTTGTAGCACGGATTTATGGCAAGGTCCTTGTTCTACTCGTGCCTTTTGCAAGTCTTGCAATTCAACTTTTGCTGTGTGTGCACACCACCCTGCTTACATTATATTAAACACATTCTGTGCGGAAAAACCCTGATGTTTTTCTCCACCTGAAAATACACACGGGATAAACTAACCCTATTATTCATTATAAGGATATTGCAAGTCACTGAGGCGTTCCATAACCATTTCCTTTATAGGGTTACAGAACTCCAAGGTGATTTGTAATATCCTTATCATCTATGCCAGGGAGTACTTTATCTCGTATAATACATGGTCACACCATCACCGTTCCCACAAACCACTTAAAATCTTGGTGAGAAGCACTTTCATATGAAAGAGAGGGCATGTTTCCAAGCACAAAGAATAAAAAATAACCTCTAGCTGAAAATTAAACCAGGTAATATTTCTTGCAAAAATATATTAGAAACAGCTCAAAAGAGGTCAGTTTTATTTCTTTTTAAAGTTTTTTTTTTAATGCTGCAGTAGCTCGGGATGTGTGGAAATGTTCTAACTTTGATAATTATCTAAGTAGAGCAAAAACATAAATAGTAAATAGTATTTTTGCTTTTCACTGAAAGCAGAAAAAAAGAGAAAAAAGAAAAGCAATGCTTTGGTTTTGTTGCTTTGAACAGCTGCTTCAGTTATGCTCCTGGCCTCACTTTCTTTTCACCTTGGCCACTGGCAGTAGGCACTGTGATGTCAGGACTTTACTGCCGTAACGTATTAGAGTTGAGTTCTGACATTTCTTCCTTATAATTGGCGACTGTGTCACAAGTCGCCGATTATACAGAATTTGGACACTGGTGTTTATATAGTGATTACAGAATCCCATGTATTATAGTTAAGTTAAGAAAAGCAGGCCCTCGCTGCAGAGAGGGGTGGACCTCAGTGCAGAGAGAGTGTGTGAACTCCTGACTAGACTGTGCTGCCATATGCACCTTTCCACTGGGGAGTGTGTCTGTGGGGCTGAACTTCAGAGTACTGGCCTTCCAAGCTGGGCTGCAGGAGGAGTCAGTGACGGTCAGGTCCTGAGCTGTCAGAGAGCTCAGCTGTGACTGATGTCTCTTCTGATCGCTTGTGCAAAAGCCATATAAATAGTCCTGTGTGGAGCTTATGCAGTTCCACTCTTCAGAATTCCGCAGAGTTGATTTAAAACTCTTCGGAATTCCGCAGAGTTGATTTAAAACTCTGGAATTCTGCGGAGTACTGTGAATTCAGGCCAGAGCTGTAGGTTGCAAAAGCTGCTTTTCAGGCCTCTTGTGCACCAGTGTGCACGGACAAAAAAATAAAAGAACAAGGACTCACCTGGGTGCGCTCGCCAGCGGCCTGGCGTCTGCCTCCCTCTTCCACCTGCTGTTGCTGGCGGAGGGAGGCCTGGTTGGAATCCTCACTCCTCTCGGATCTGGAGCTGCTGGCTCCAGCTCCATTGTCATCAGGACAAGTCTGCACACCGCAGCCCAGTTATGGGCCGCACAGCACAAGCGCAGGCAGTTTACACTTGTGCTGTGCGGCCCGTAACTGGGCTGTAGTGCGCATGCAGTGAGCTCTGCTCCGCTCGTGGGGCTAGAGGAGTTTTTGGGTGTATTCTGCACCCCAAGCAGAGCGCAGAGTGCCAAAATCTCTTTAAGCTCCGCCAGTGGAGCGGATCCCACCACCCAGCCCTACATATAAAGCTTTGACAGCCAAACATTGCAGATGCCTTATAGATGGAATAAGTATATTGATTTTTACTAGTTTTGTGACAGGCTAGCAATGTTGCCATGAGGCCACTTGGGGCACTGGTAGCATCAAAGTACGCCTAGAGGAAGAGACTTAAAAGGACCCCTGTAGGTGGGTGGAGTCAGTGCTTAATTTGTGCTTGTTGTTTCCGGTGCTGAGCACCGGCGCTTATTTTTGAGGGCTGGCGCTTACTCTTCTGCCTCAAGCATTTTTTGTGAGCAAAATAAACATATGGAAAAGACGGATGAAGGGAAAAACAAAAAGCGTCACAAAGGGAGAAAGGAGAAAGCAGAAAGCTGCAAGAGTGAGCTGAAGGGGCAGTGAATGGATGTAGATGGATTGAAGAGGACCGAGATGGCTTCAGGATTACGCTGCCTCAGTATTCAGTTCTCGCACATTTAAATGCAAGAGCCGCGTGTTTAAAAGGAGGGCTTTGGGCACCGGCACCTTTTTGTTTACAAATAAAGCACTGGGTGGAGTAGAACTGGCTGTGTGGTGTCCTTCCCCAAAGTTCTTCATTGCATTCAGCTGAAGGCCCATCTGCCATCTGCAGGGTTTAGATTTCTGGGTGTTTTGAAAGTGCAGGTGATTAGGATCGGCCTTGATGAGGGATTCAGAAGTTGCAGAGATCCACTGAGTCCCAGGCGCCTTCCACTATGTTCAAGGATCTGCTCCCAGAGATTGAAAGTACGGGCCTCCTGCTGTGAACACAATACTATTTACAAGACATTATGGGCGCCCATCAGTGGCAGCTGCTGTGTGCCCTCACTGTAGTTTGTACGGTAAGTCCCAGGGACAAACTGACAATACCAGGGACAGATAGAGACACTGATCTAAGAGTGACCTTTTATGCAGTTTTCACTGTTTGCTCATCCCAGAGACGTTTTAAGGCATGGGCACAGGGGGGTTCTGGCCCCGGGCCCCAGCCTTTTCAGGGCGCCCCTGACACAGCCAGCTCTGTTATGCAGTGTTTTGCTGCGATGAGCTTGAATAATTCCTAAACAAATTGTTTTAAATATTGTTTTCCTTTCATTTATTTGTAATGTGGGTGATATGTGAGAGTCTATTACAGACATTTTGCAGAGAAATATTGTGTTGACGTTTCATGCAACATCCATGAAAAAGTTTCTTTTAGATCAAAACAAGACTTTCACATTTGAGAAATGGGAGAATGTCATACAATATTTGTAATAACAGTGAGCTGCTGCTCAGGTACAACATTAAACACACGTCACTATCCCTGATAGTCAATGTAAACACATTTATATTTTGGACGAGTGTGTGCCATGCACTATCAGAGACCTGGCCAAAGAGGGCAGGAAGGAGCTGGAACTGGATCATAAGCTCGAAGCGGTTCCAAACAGGGCCCCCCAAAATACATTTGGCCCAGGCCCCCATAATCCTTAAGATGCCCTTGGCTGTCCCCCTCTAGTGCCTGACCAACAAACAGGAGGATGCCGGCGCAGGGCTAACTGTGAGCCAAGGTGTCAACCCCTGGATGCCATTGGTGGTCAAATGTGGCACGGTGGCCTGCAATCACTCCCGCTGCCACTGCTGGGGTGCCACATTTGTTTGAGAAGAGGACTGCTGCTTTCCGAGGGTCCTTAATGTGAAACGATAGTGAATGTATGTCATTTACAGATGGACAGGATACCAATGTTTGCACAGTATACTGACACCCGGGCATTGTGCATTGTCCCGGGAGGGGGGAAGGGTGGGGGCCGGTTTTGCAGCGATGTGGGCTGGTTTTGTGGCTGGGGGTCGGTTTTGCAGAGGTGCTGCAATATCGAACCCCAGTAAGTAAACCAGCAGTGCTTTGCACTTGCAATCCTGACCCGGGGGCTGGTCCAACAAAATTGCCAGGGCTGCTTTGGGTTCCCAGTCCAGCTCTGAACTGATGCGAGGTCAAGGCTCCTCACGCCAGGCATTCAGCAGATGTTAAGACTGCTGGAATGAGACTCATCTCGCAACATTGTGTTTTTTAATATAAAAAAAAGTACAAACCACCAGCTCTAAAGTGACGTCAGCAGATGTGCATGTCGACCGTGAGCTATTATCTCTTGGTTACATCGGTCGATAATCACAGTCAGGCAGGGCTTGCTAAGTGATTTCACAACAGATAATCACAGTGGGGCAAAAAACATACCTGCCGATGTATTCTCGATATTTAATTGTTAATGGCACCAATTGCGAAGTGGAAATTACTGGTGGTGCTGGTGTAATACTTGCCAAGTTACACCCCTTGCTACTTCTGGGGGTATATTTGTGAGCCCCGTCCACTGCTGGAGCATAATTGTTTTTGACACACTGGCGGGGTAGACTACAAAATCATACCTATGAGGCGACGCACCACGACCCTGCGTGGCTTGGCATAGCCTCGTAGGTAGGGAGTAAGTCAAGGCACTACAAGTCGCTGCGTTTCCTTACTCTGCGCCAGGGAGGTGTTCCATGGGCATCACTGTGGGTGTTCTCATGCAGCACCCCTGGCTTTTGAGGCTGCCCCAGATTTATAACATCATGTAAACCTGAGGAAGAGCCAAAACCTTACGCCTCCCCAGAGCAGGAGTAACAAGGACAAATATTTTTAGTTTTGTTCATTTTTTTTTTCTTTCTGTGTGCTGCGTTCTGCAGCACACATAGAAGAAAGCACCTCCATGGATCATTTCTGCGCAGGAAGATGCCCCTTCCTGCACAAAAACAATCCTGCTTGCAACCGAGGCACCCATGCACCATGGTGCAAGGGTGCCTGCGTTGGCAGAAACCTGCCAAAATTGTGCCAGCACAGGTAGAAAGAACAGAAATGCACTAAGTTGCGTATATAGGGTGCATTCCAGCCCTTTCACTTTGGCATAGGGCAATGCCGGAAAGTGACTTGTTGCGCTGTCCTATGCCAAATCCCCATAGATTTTGGCTTCTGTGTATTAGACAACTGGTGTCCAGTGTTGCAGCCAATAAATAAGTCACGCGCTAGCAGAATAGCAGCAAACTAAGCGTGCGTTATTACTGACTGGCCCACACACAAAATAGGTCCATGTTTCCAAATCAGATGTAACCACATTTTACAAATCTTTTCACGTTTGCGTCCCTGATGTTATGTTAGAACATTTTTATATGAACTGAGGTATCACCCGTGATATCCTGCCACTGGGGGGACGGATAGTGCAAACAACAGTCACAAATTGAAAGAAACTAGAGTGTGTGTGACATCCAGGGCTGGCCGGCCATGGCGCTTTAAGCTGTGCCTTCGACTGGGTCTGCCACGGCCAAGCCTGCCAAGAGGAGCCACTCCAGACCAGCAGCCAGATACACGTTATTGTTGCTGCTCACGCAGTAAAGTACTGCTAGTATAAGTCCCTCCATGGAGAAGATGATGTAAAAGGAAATTAGATCCACGCCATCCTGCGTAGCACACGGATGGTCGGAGTGTCGGTCAATGCACGTAGTCCTAACTGTTGAAGGGTTTATTGTTGTATAAAATCAATATACGTCAATGTGTTGTCCGGCAAGATCCTAGGTGGCCGGAGAAACTGGGGAGCCATGGGCTCTCCTCAGCAGTCACCCTGTATCCTGCTATCAGCTGTGGCCATCACTCGGCCAGGGACCGAGCCACTTCCCTCGGGGGCCACAGCACCGCGAGAGGAACACAGCCCAGTCCAGGCCCCTGCAGCTGAGGTGCCGGGAACTACAGACGGTGACTGATCCCCAAGAGGCTGAGCCAGGCTACTGCTGTTACTAAAGTTTTTCTTGTCGAGAAGCCCTGTCACCGAATGGCGCCGCCTGTCGCCCAAAGCGCACGTGCGCCCCTGGCCAGAGCATTTTTTTTTGTAAAACCGTGCCACTGAGTGAAATTATGCATCAGCAAAGTTACAGAGATGTCACCGTAGACAGGAGTAAGGCTGCAGTACCTGACAGCAACCTTGCGCCACATTAACGTAATTTATTTTTTACGTTAATGTGGCCCAAGAAGGCCGAAATCCCCGCGCTGTATTTACAGGGTGGCCCTGCTCCAGGCATAATGTATGCAAAGAGGGCGTTCCCGCATTAGGGGAGCTGGAAAAATGTCATTAAGAACTCTATGAGATTTCCTTGCGCCATTTATTACGGCACTTTTAACGCCTGCTCAGAACAGGCATTAAAAGGGGGCTTCCATTCTTGAGAATGGGGCCCTTTGTACTCTGAAAGAGTAACGCTAATATTTTGTCGATACTACTGCAGAGTACATCAATAGCATAATGAAGGATGACACTATTGCCCCCTACCCTGCGCCAGGGTGCGCCCTATTTTAAATATGGCGCACACATGGTGGCGGTAGGGGGTACTAAGGGGCGCTGTAAAGGTGATGCTGCACTCGGTGCAGCGCCACTTTCCATAAATCTGCCCCTACATGAATGTCCTGGGGCAGGCAGTGCACAGCGAGCTGAAGCGCGCACCGGCTGCTTTTATTCTTGCAACTTCATTTCATTGCATCTACGTGCCAAAGAGCTGTAAATGCACGATAAATGCATTTCAGTGCGGTGATGCGTGCACCAGCACTAACATTTGTTAGTTTAATCCCTGTGGTGTGGCACTTGGCAGGGCTGTAGAACCTCAGCTTCATGGAAGGGAGGCTGGTTTTACATCCAGGGCCTGCAGGAGGTCCTGAGCAGGGTGCCGAGACAAGGAGGGCAGGTCACCATCCTTCACTCCAGATTAAATGTGTCTGCTCACAGCCCACTCTCTGAAAAAGATGTAGCCGAGGATGTGTGCTCCCTACCCGGCTGACATCATGAGGGGTCTCTGCTATGGGACTACAACTTTGGTGGTCCCTTGTAAGACGCCAGCCCGAGGCGCCAGACCCTCTCACCACAAACATCTGGTTTCCCCCACAGCTTGTGGGCCCAGTGTACACTTAAAGGATGCTCTTTGTCTTGTGGGTAAGGTGCCTTGTCTCATCAGCTGTTGTCAGTGACACATAAAACACACATATAAAACTCAGTTAAACATTACATCTTACAATCAGGCGTAGAACAATACCGTCAACTAACCTACACATACCACGCAAAATGAAAATGCACTAAACAACATTCAATTATAAATTCTTGCCTAAATCTGAGTGTTAGAAGCTGGCTCTGTTTATACGAGACCATAGTGAGGTACAGTGTGCACAGAGTCCAGGGGTTACAAAGGCTAAAGTAGATAATACTAATGCTCTATTTTGTGGTAGTGTGGTCGAGCAGTAGGCTTATCAGAGGGTAGTGTTAAGCATTAGTTGTACACACACAGGAAATAAATGAGGCACACACTCAATGACTAACTCCAGGCCAATGTTTTATGTATCAAAAATATACTTTGTTACTTTATTTCTAGGACCAAAAGGATTTTTGTTGCAGTTAAGTACAGTTTCATGAATGTTTCACTTTCAAGTATCAAATGCACTTTGTCTGTTTTCAGATAAGTAACATTCTTAATATCAAAAGTAGGCACAGTGCAATTTCTCAGAGAAAGCATAGCAGTCCTTGGAGAGGAAAAGTAACAACACAATTTGCAGGTAAGAGCTCGACTTACAATCCCAGTCTTCAGGAGTTAAGCTGTCCACAGGGCAAATTTTAGGAAGACGCCAAGGGTGCACCACCAGCAGCCTGGGACCAGCTGGGTGCAGAGGTCAAAGTTGGTGTCGGGCACCCTATGGAATCCTATGGAGACAGGGCAGACTTAGGAAGAAACAGCTTGCAGGTAAGTACTTGCGACTTCAGGGCACAGACCTGGTGGGTTTGAGATCACCACCAGGGGAGCCACAGGCCAGGACCAAACACACACCCTCAGCAGCACAGGGGCGGCTGGGTGCAGGGTGCAAACACAGCATCCGGCACCCATTGCATCACAATGGGGTAACCCCAAAGTCACAGCGCCTGTGGGTGTCCCCTCTTAGCGTGCCAAAGATGCCTCAAGGCCCTCCCCCTCATGACGAGCAGTGGCGGCTGCCACCAATCTAAAGTGGTGGAGCGGGTGGGGGTGTTAGTGGAATAATATATATTTTTTAACGTACCTGTTGCCAACACTGGCAATGCCGGCCTCCTTGGTGCACCTCTTCCTGGCAGTCACTAGGGCTCAAAGCACAGACTCCCCACCCAATCCAGACGCTGCTCTCATGCTATACCAAGAAGAGCAGGGATTGGCTTGAGCAGGCTGGTCTGAAGCTCGCTCAGGCACCAGGAGCCTGTGTCATTTCTCCACCCCAGCTGTGTAACACTGCTGGGTTGGAGAAATGTAAGTGTGCATGTTGGTTTGGCCACCCTAAGGTGGACTTACAGTGTCCATCACTTCTCCTACCTGCCACGGCCTGGTCCGGCCCCATCCTAGATACCATGGATCAGTCAATCAGTGGAAAATAATATGATAATAAAATTATTTTGTTATAATTTTATTTTTCACCTACTAACTCGGAGCAGGGAGGCGACACTCCTCCACTATTACAGAGGAGCTGCCCCTGACGACAAGGGGAAGCGTGACTGATTGTTTTGGACCTGGGTGCTTCAGATTTAAGCCCTGAAGTTCCCAGGGCTGAGTGTCAGTCAGTGACACCTCATCACAGAGTGGGGTGAGGCAGCAGCCTCACTGACCCCATCCCACTCTGTGACAATACACTAGGTCAGCCAATGGTGGAAGGCAGCAGTTCCAAACCTCCGGGAACTTCCCAGGCATCCCTGTCAGAGCTGCTGCTCTTGAGGTAAATTTTATTATTTTTTTTGTTTTGTGCTTACGTGCACGTATGAATGTATGCGTATTTGTTAGTGAGAGTTGTGATTGGGGGTTTTGAGTGTGTAAGTGAATGTATGTGTGTGAGTGAAGTGTATGTGTGCATGTGTAACCTCCCCCCCCACTTTGTAAAGTTACCGGCCACCACTGCCTATGAGGCGGCATGGTTTTAACGGAAAGCTTCTTTTTTAGACGAGGATTTTAATTTGTAATCTGAGGGGTTTGAATTTACCCTTTCTGTTTTACTTAACATCTTGGAGTTTTGATTTATCTGTATTATTTGGCTAGATACCTTGAGTTTGTTTACTTTCCCACGCAAGCAGGTTGGACTACAGAAGAGATAAATAGCCTTGAAGCGCCCTCAAGTGGCCAATATTTGGTAGTACAATCAATTATGCCATGGTCTCTAATACCAAAGTTTCAGCCTAGCTTCTATTCACCATTGAGATCGCAGTTTGTGTCCTGAATTACTCAGCCCTATCAAGTACCACGTACCAGGGGTTAGACTAACACAGTTTAGTTCTGGTGCCTGCATCACTGCACTATAATGCATTTATGGTGCATCTGATCACCACCAGCGATGAGACGTACTTAACCCCAGTGAACATGAGTTCCATAATTACCAAGCAGCCCTCCATGCTGCAACATCAGAGCTGATGCGCCACTTTTCTGCACCCCCCCTTCCGGCACCTAACGACACCATGGTTGCACCGTACTTATAATATGGCGCACCATGGTGGTCGTTAGCACAATAGTGTCAACAGTTTTTACGCTAAGGTGGCGCATTGCTTTGCGTTGTAGCAAAGTGCAAGGAGGCCCATAAGTTTCCATGGGAGTGTTATTTTAATGCCTGCTCCGAGCAGGCGTTAAAAATGACGCCAAAAATCATGCTGTGAAATATGTAAAATTTCACTGCGCCTTTTTTGCAGGCCTCCTAATGCCGAAACGCCCTCCTTGCATACATCACACCTGCCAGGCATAATGTGGTGCAAGGGTTTACAAAGTGGTGCAATGCCTGCTTTACTCCACTTTCTAAATATGGCGTGGGGAATAAGCTACTTTAGCGCTGCCTTAGCATAAAAAAATGAAGCAATGGCGGTGCTAAGGGACCGCTAGGGGCTCCTAAATATGCCCCTAACTTTTGTGAGAACGTGACACCCATCTCACTTCAATGCGCTCATGTATGTGACACTTAACATCAAGGACGCTCTGTGAAATGAAGAGGCGTGAAAAATAAAAGTATCTGCTTCGGACCACACAACCACGTCAAATAGGGAAGCCGCGGTGATCCCAGATCCCTCGTCTACATATCGTGAAACGCAGACGGGTGTCTTCCTACGACCCCAGTGGCCAACATCTTGTAGTTACTTTCCAAAGGATTATCCTAGAGCCTGGGTGCCAGGAGGAACCCATGTCTGATTAATGAGCAGTGCCAGATAGCACGAGCATCGCCCACAATATAACGACACGCGTCACACAAAACACAAACCACCAATCCAAGTACACCACCCACCTTCAACAAATAGGTGGTCAACAGTGCTTTAAGTGGGCAGGTGCTGTCTGGTACTGAGTACCTGCACTTCTTTAATTTGAAAGGGAGAGTACCTGCACTTCTCAGCACTGCTGCAATACAGTTAATGGGAGAGTACCAGCACTTCTCAGGAGCAAACATGTACTCCAAGTACTGAGTACATGCACTTCTTTAATTTGAAAGGGAGAGTACCTGCACTTCTTTAATTTGAAAGGGAGAGTACCTGTACTTCTCAGCGCTGCTGCAATACAGTTAATGGGAGAGTACCAGCACTTCTCATGAGCAAACAGGTACTCGAAGTACTGAGTACCTGCACTTCTTTAAGTTGAAAGGGAGAGTACCTGCACTTCTCAGCACTGCTGCAATACATTAATTAGGAGAGTACCTGCACTTCTCAACACTGCTGCAGTACATTTAATGGGAGAGTACCAGCACTTCTCAGCACTGCTGCAGTTTAAGTGGGCAGGTGCTGTCTGGTACTGAGTACCTGCACTTCTTTAATTTGAAAGGGAGAGTACCTGCACTTCTCAGCACTGCTGCAATACAGTTAATGGGAGAGTACCAGCACTTCTCAGGAGCAAACATGTACTCCAAGTACTGAGTACATGCACTTCTTTAATTTGAAAGAGAGAGTACCTGCACTTCTTTAATTTGAAAGGGAGAGTACCTGTACTTCTCAGCACTGCTGCAATACAGTTAATGGGAGAGTACCAGCACTTCTCATGAGCAAACAGGTACTCGAAGTACTGAGTACCTGCACTTCTTTAAGTTGAAAGGGAGAGTACCTGCACTTCTCAGCACTGCTGCAATACATTAATTAGGAGAGTACCTGCACTTCTCAACACTGCTGCAGTACATTTAATGGGAGAGTACCAGCACTTCTCAGCACTGCTGCAGTACATTTAAAGGGAGAGTACTGGCACTTCTGAGGAGCAAACAGATACTCTAAGTGCTGAGTACCTGCACTTCTTTAATTTGAAGGGGAGAGTACCAGCACTTCTCAACACAGCTGCAGTACATTTAAGGGGAGAGTACCAGCACTTCTCAGGAGCAAACAGGTACTCCAAGTACTGAGTACTTGCACTTCTCAGCACTGCTGCAGTACATTTAATGTGAGACTACAGCACTTCTCAGGAGCTAACAGGTACTCTGAATGGTGAGTGATCATACTTCTATATTTCCATCTAAAACACTGGTGGCCAAGCACCGTACGCCTCAAGGCACCACAGGCACAAACAAGAATGTCCTTGGAAACTCTGTAAGCACTGTGCAAACACTATGCCCAAAGAGGCCGGGCACCACCATTTCAAGCTCACCCCCCCTCCAAAGTTTCAACATTATCACACAAGGAACATTTTCATGCAATCTTTACAACATGAATGAAAACACAATACTCAAACTCCTCAGGAAAGCGATGTTGACATCAGGGCCACCAGACCAGGTCACTCCTCTCCTGGCCCCCTGTAGAAAAACATTGCACCCAAAATTAAAGACAGTTGAAAGACCCCCACCACACAAGAGGGAGGGTGGACCCCAAAGGTGGGCCCAATTTGGGTGAGTCACATCGTTCCCATTCTATCACATGCTAAACTACATGGTTTGGGTCTACACAAGAAAAGGGCTTGTATCTGCTGCGGCCCATGCAATCTTCGCAACCTGAGGGCCAGCTCTGCTGTCCACGGTGCTGGCAGCGTACCATCATTGGACCCTCACTGTGCCATGTAAACCAGTGCTCTCAGCCCCATCTATGCTGTCACAGGTGTGAGCTCCTAAGATACGTAATGTGAGGGATAGCTCTGCTGTCCAAGGTGCAGGCAGCGTACCAGCATTGGACCCTCCCTGTGCCATGTAAACCAGTGCTCTCAGCCCCATCTATGCTGTCACGGGTGTGAGCTCCTAAGATATGTAATGTGAGGGCCAGCTCTGCTGTCCAAGGTGCAGGCAGCGTACCAGCATTGGACCCTCACTGTGCCATGTAAACCAGTGCTCTCAGCCCCCTCTATGCTGTCACGGGTGTGAGCTCCTAAGATATGTAATGTGAGGGCCAGCTCTGCTGTCCAAGGTGCAGGCAGCGTACAGCATTAGACTCTCATTGTGCCATGTCCTTGTGATTCATGTGCAGCACCACCTCCCCTCCACCTTGGCAGCAGGCGGCAGGCCTGGTTCTGGGTACGGCCTCTGGGAGTGCCAGCAACACTGGGAGAAGGTGCGTTGGGCTGTCCCCCACAGCTCTGGGGTCCAGCGCACTCAGCAACAGCTAACACACCGGTGGCCCAACATCCTAGATCTGGAGACGGACGTGCTAGCCGTCGAGGTTGCGGGGCTCGGTGAGTAAAAATCAATTATCATTAGTTGTGCTCTATACTAATTGTTTTTTCCCAAATAGCAAGCATGCTGCTCAGTAACACGCAGGTAAGTTAACTTTATGTAACAAATATGATATTGTGTGATCGTCGTCTAGACAGATGCTCAGCGCTACCTAACTTCTTTTTGGCGCTTGCTTGGACTGATTAAGAAGGAACGCAGAGACTCCTGAGTCCTGTGTCCTGTCACAGATAGTCATCGTTAATGTATTAGTATTAATGAGTTTGCATGTTCTCTCACTTCTGTGTGCCTTTCTATTTTGTAGCTCATAACAGTGCAATTGGTAAGCAATGTCCCAGTGATGTGTAGGAGTTTTCCATGCATCCAATCTAGTGCATTGGGAGATTGATAATGAGGTGAGAACTGTAGAAATCATTCATTGTAAGTTATTAGTATTTCCAAAATTTAGTTTAGAAAATTAGGAATAGGGTTAGGAAATTCGAAATAGGAGGATGGTCCTTGATATTAATATTATTATAGTATCCAGGCCCCCTGAACCTATGATGTAGAAACGTTACTGTGTTTGCCTTTTCCTTTACAAAAAGTAATATTCTTGGAGAGATTGTTTCAGTGTGCATAAACAATGACAAAAAATGAGAAGAGGTCTTACCTGGGGCTTCCCGGGAGTCCTCCTCTCCGATGAGCCCTCCTCTCAGCGCGGCTGCCTCCTCCTCTGCTCCGTTGCGCGCTGCAGCCCGGTTATGGGCTGCACACTGCAAGCTCAGACTGTCTGCACTTGTGCTGTGCAGCCCATACAGTGCTGCAGTGTGCCCCAGGTGAGCGGCGCTCCGCCGGGAGGGCTAGCGGAGCTTTTGTTTCAACTCTGCACTCCAAGCAGAGCGTGGAGTTCCAAATACTCTGTGAGATCCACCAAAGGAGCGGAGCTCCCCGCAGACCCGTACTTTTAACACATTTCCACACAACAAAATGGCCACCTGATATTTTAATAGAAGAGAATCCGTACCTGAAATATAGTAGTGTATTTTCGGTTGTTTTTTGCTATTAGAAAAAAAAGCAACAGGGGGAGGCGTATATGGCATCTAAATTGTGTAAAAAAAAAATCAGGAGTTAAGTAAGTTTTGGGATCTTCTATCCACAACTCAGCAGACTAAGGTTTATAAAATGAAGTTGAACTCTGTGTTTTGGAAAATTTAAAAAAGGATGGAAGAAGAATGGATGGGTGAAATATAATATGAGTGAAAGGATGTGTGTGTGGATGAAAGGGTGCATATTAATATATCATATAGGTGGCCGGTGAGGAGGATGATAGGATGCATGTATGGGTGAAGGATGAAGGAAAGGGTATACGGGTGAAAGATGCCAGGTAGGTGAAATTATATGGGTGAAAGGATTCCATGCCTGGATGGGTGAACGGACTCCTCAAGTGGGCTAGATCCCTTGGATGGGTGAATGGGTGAAAGGATGCATGGGTGGTTAATGGCTAAACATATGTTGTTGAAAGGTTAGTTGAGAGCCATGTTTGGAATTTGGAAAATGGCGAAGGACTGGATAACAGAATGTAAAGCTTAGCTCAAATGGTGCGTATCAAAGCCAAGGGTGAAGAAGAATAAGAGTACTAGAAGAAGACATTTGCAATGATGATGAATAGATAAAAGCTTGGAACTAAGAAACAAGGGAGCTCTTCTAAATAGGGGCATTCTACTCACCCACTTTACGTGCTTGGAATGGTTTTTATTAAAGGTTTGATGCAAAGGTTTGGATGGTATTTCAGAATATTCCCTTGATTCACAGTATTTTTCGAGCAAGGCAGGTAATATGTATCCCTGCATCCATTAACCATCACCTCCCTTCCTCGCTACGGCCTTTCACCAGCGTGTCATGACCACACAAACATGCCAAGACAAAACAAAGAAGTGCATGAGAAAAGCAAAGAGATATCCTCAGTGGAGACAGCAAAGCCCAAACTGGAAGAAGGTTTGCAGAGTAATCTTGCGCTTATTTCAAAAGAAGAATCAAGAAGAGAAGATCCAAGATGGCCGCTGTGAGTCCTGAAGGTTAGTTACAGTTCTAGTCTTGCAATCGGTTGGTTGCTAGGTTACGAGCTCTCCAGCTGGAAGCCTTGCACTTCAACTGAGGTCTGACAGGAATCAGCTGTGTGGAGAGAGAGCGCGCTTCAGAACAGAAACTCCTGTGAGGTAAAATTACATTTGAAGATTATATTACAGAAAAAAGATAAATATTGTGAAGGTTTATTCAAAGAGTTTGATAGTAGACCGTTCCCGTGGAAGTCGGCAAGGCTACAGAGTTAATGTATGAATTAACCTTATGTTTACAAGGTTCTTGTTTAAGATATTAAAGTCAAATAAAAAACGAACTTTAAAAGAGCAAGTATCTACAAATGTCAAGGTTATAAACAAAGGCCAAGTTTAAAGGAGAAACGAACTGTTAACAAATAAGCATTTACAAATTCAATGGTAATAAACCAAAACAGAGTTTAAAAGAGAAACAAACTTAAATAAACAAGCATTTACAACTACAAGTTATCGACAGATGTCGAAGTAAGGAAGGAGAAACTAACTGTAATAAACAAGCATTTACAAATACAAGTTATCAACAAATGTCGAAGTAAGAAAGGAGAAACGAACTTTAATAAACAAGCATTTACAAATACAAGTATTGACAGAAGTCACAATAAGACAGGAGAAATTAAATAACATCAGCTGATTTGAAGAATGCATTATCACCAACTATATATATATATATATAGCAACTTAAAACCAATCTCTAACAAAGGTTGAGAAGTTCTTCCAGAATCAGTAATAAGCATTTTTTTTAAGAAGAGCTATCATTTATAGAGAGATGCAAGGCTACAGAGAACTCAGGGTGAGTGAAGAAATAATAGAATTAAAGAGAATTAAGTGTTGAGAGTAGAAAGTGAAAAAACTGATGTTGTATGTCCCTAGTAATTGCGACTGTGACTCTTGCAGGTGCTGTATCCAATCTTAGATGTGAAGAGGCAGACTGAGTACTGGCGTTCATCATCTCTGTGGCAGTCTCTCTACCATCCCATTCCCCTTTCCCCCTCCGGGGGACTCAGCACGAAGGATTAATATTCGTTGTGAGTAGCTCGGGTCGGGACTGAGGAGTTGTCTTCTGCTTCTGAGGAAATCGAATAGAAGTATCCTGACAGATTGAAGTGCCGTCACCCTAATTTTAGGGAAAAAACAGATTTCCTCCTGAGCAGAATGGCAGAAGGAATTGATATAAAAGCATTAGCCACCATTTTGGAAGGGTTACAGAAACAATTAAATAACACCATAGAAGAAACAGTCCAAATAAAACAGCGAATAAATGAGTTAGGGAACACCGCTAAATCAAATGAATCTGTGTTTTCACAAATCCCTAGCCCTTCACAGTCTTCAGGTATATCCACTCAAGTAATTCATGCGGTTTCCCCTATTATTCCTTTGGCTCAACGGGAGCGCTTCGGTGGGGATCCAAATAAGGCGCAGATTTTTCTGACCCAATGCTCATTGCATTTTTTATGTAGACCAGTCATTTTTTCCGAAGACCAGTCCAAAGTGGCATTTATATTGTCTTATCTGACAGGAGATGCGGCCGCATGGTCCATGCCAATAATTTCCAGAAATGATCCTGTTTTATATAATTTCCAAAATTTCAAGGAAGAGTTCTTAAGAATATTTGATCAGCGAACTGCAGCTCAAGCCACTGACAATGAACTACTGGAAATCAGGCAAGGTAATAAAGATCTAGTAGCCTATCTGGCTCATTTCAATAAACTCATTGTAGAGACTGCCTGGCCGGAGTCAAAAAGAGCCGCCATATTTTATCGTGGACTGAGAGATGAATTGAAAGATGCCTTAGCACAAGTTCCAAATAGACCCACCGAAATTTCGGAGTTAATTGATCTTGTGTTACAGATTGACCACCGGTTAACTGAACGAAGAGCAGAAAAGAGAAGAGAGTATCGACCATTTCCCCTGAGAATTGATCGTGTAAGAAATGATCATACGAGAGCCGGAGAAGGGATAACGATAGAAGAACCAATGCAAATTGGTTCCATCTGAGGTCCTTTATCTAAGGAAGAAAAAGAGAAAAGAAGAGTGAATCAACTATGTTTATATTGCGGTGCATCTGGGCATTTTGTTAAAAACTGTCCCAAGAAACCCAAAGCTCTTCAGTCGGGAAAAGGCCAGCTTCATCAGTAGAGGGAGTTGCCCTGATGAAAGCAGAACCCAAGACAACTCCTTTAGATCAACGAGTGGCGAATACCTTACAAACCGCCGCACCACATTTGGTACAAACAGTATCAGTTAAGACCCTTGAGAAGGAAATTCAAGGGATCTCAGTTATGATAGACTCTGGAGCTACGGGCAACTTCTGTGATATCAAATACGCTCGTAAAATGGCTATTCGATTTATCAAGAAATCTACTTTGGAAGTAGGAAGAGCTGTGGATGGAACCAATCTTTCTTCAGGACCCATTTCCCATGAGACCGAACCAATTCAGATGCAAGGTTTTGGTGGACATCAGGAGCAGATAATCTTTAATTTGATAGATGCTCCACAATTTCAACTCATTTTGGGTCTGCCCTGGCTTACAGAACATAATCCACAAATTGATTGGAGCAAAAGAACGATCAAGATGAATTCCTCTTACTGCAAAGAGAATTGCTTTCATGATGGAGTGGAAGTGTCCACCAAGTCCCAAGCGGCCTGTTTATCATCACATTCTTCAAAGATCTGTGCACTAAAGACAGCAGAAATCCCAAAAAGAATATGAGGATTTAGTCGCCGTTTTTGATGAAAAGGAGGCTGAGAAATTGCCACCACATCGACCCTACGACTGCAAAATTGAACTGGAGCCAGGTGCGATATTGCCATGTAGCAGAATATACGCATTGACCGAACCAGAGAATCAACATTTAAAGGAGTATTTGGATCAATATCTTGCTAATGGTTTTATTCGTCCTTCTGAATCTCCAGTGTCATCCCCACTATTTTTCATACCAAAGAAGGATGGGAGTCTTCGAACTTGCCTTGATTATCGAGCCCTCAATCAGGTTACCATCAAGAATCGATACCCACTGCCTTTAGTGTCAGTTTTATTAGATCAAGTAAAGAATGCTAGAATCTACACCAAATTGGACCTGCGAGGAGCATATCATTTGATTCGAGTGGCTTTAGGGGATGAATGGAAAACCGCTTTTCGGACTCGGTACGGATTATTTGAATATCAAGTGATGCCTTATGGGTTATGCAATGCTCCCGCTGCCTTCCAGCATTTCGTTAATGATATATTACGAGAATTCCTCGACCGGATTACCGTGGTTTATATAGATGACATTTTAATCTTTTCCGACAATCTACAGGAGCACATTTCCCATGTTCGATCCATCCTCACAAGGTTGCAAGAAAACCATCTCTTTGTAAAATTGGAGAAGTGTGCATTTCATGTGGAACGAGTTGAGTTCTTAGGATTCATTTTGTTCACCAGAAGGCGTTAGTATGGATCCTGCCAAGATAAAGACAGTGCAACATTGGCCTTCTCCTTGCAATGTCAAAGAGATCCAGAGTTTCTTGGGGTTCGCTAATTTTTATCGAAGATTCATATCCAATTTTTCTCAAACAGTTACACCCATTATTCGATTGTTGAAGAAAGGAGTGAAGTTTGAGTGGATAAAAGAAGCTGAAAATGCTTTTAATTTTTTGAAGAATTCCTTCGTCTCAGCTCCAATCTTGCTTCACCCCAATCCAGATGAGCCATATTATGTGGAGGCAGATGCTTCAGATGTTGCCATAGGAGGTATCCTTTCCCAGCGTCATAAAGATACAGGTCAATTACATCCAGTGGCCTATTTCTCTCGAAAATTAACACCACCAGAGATAAATTATTCAATTGCGGAGAAGGAGCTATTGGCAGTCAAAGAAACTTTTCGTGAGTGGAGGCATTACATTTTGGGAGCTAAGCATAAAGTGACCGTTTACACGGACCACCGAAATTTGCAGTTTTTAAAATCAGCTCGAACTCTAACAGCTAGACAACTGCGTTGGTCCCTATATTTTGCAGACTTGGATTTTGTTATCACTTTCAGACCAGGAAAAGTAAATGGGAAGGCAGATGCTCTATCTCGAATCGATACCGGTGCAGTTAAAGAGCCTTCAGAAAAAGAATTGATTATTCCACAAGAGAAGTTCATATCTGCCATATTGTATGAAAATTTAACCAAGGAAATTCAAGAAAACTTAACATTCGAAGGAATGCTGAAGTGGTCCAAAGAAGGCCAAGGAAGAGAAATCAAAAAAGGTTTGCCATACTTTAAAGGTGCACTGTATGTTCCGACTGTGGAGCTGCAAGAAAAAATTCTTCAGGCTTATCATGACGATCAATTGGCTGGACACAAAGGAATTCAAAAGACTCAAAATCTAATACAACGAGAATTTTGGTGGCCAAAAATGAAAACTCAGATAAGACAATATGTGTCAACTTGTGACAAATGTCAAAGAGGGAAATCAAATAGAACAGCTTCAAAAGGTCTGTTAAGACCTTTGCCCACTGCACCCCATGCCTGGCATACTGTTACTATGGATCTTATAGTGGACCTCCCTAGTAGCCAAGGTTTTAACACTATCCTAGTTTTTGTAGACACTTTCACTAAAATGGCGCATTTCATTCCTTTGAAAGAAATCCCTCGAGCCCCACAGGTTGCACAGTTGTTTACACAACACATAGTACGCGCCCATGGTATCCCAAAAATTCTAGTTTCAGACAGGGGGTCCCAATTTGTTTCTCGCTTTTGGAAGGCCTTTAGTAAAAGATTAGGAATTGATTCTCGTTACTCTACCAGTTACCATCCTGAAACCGATGGGCAAACAGAGAGAGTGAATCAAGAGTTAGAACAGTATTTAAGACTCAATTTATTCGATAAAGAGAAGGAATGGCCCGAGTTGATGTGGGCAGCTGAATTTGCTTACAATAATGCTGTTCATTCCACCACTGGGTTCACCCCCTTTTATCTGAACCATGGTAGACATCCTAATGTAATGTTGGGTAAAGAAGATGATTCAGTGCCTGCAGTAGAAGAGATGGTGAGGGATTTGCAGACCACGTTAGTTAGGGCTAGAAAAAACATAATTCAAGCAAAAGACTCATATAAGACTCAGGCTGATAGAAAAAGAAGAGAGAGCCCCATTTATTCGAAAGGAGACAAAGTTTGGTTATCCACTCGTCATTTACGTCTCAAAGGAAATCGCAAATTTCAGCCACGATTTATAGGTCCATTCAAAGTTGACGAGATGATCAATCAGGTGGCAGTTAAATTGCAGTTGCCAGCTCATCTAAAGATACATCCGGTTTTCCATGTCTCCTTGTTAAAGAACAGTCCTCCAAATTTACGTCAAAACTCCCCTCCAATTCCTATCCAGATTAGCTCTGCAGAAGAGTATGAGGTCAATCAAATCTTAGATTCCAAAATCCGTAATGGCCAGCTTTATTATCTAATTGATTGGAAAGGTTATGGTCCAGAGGAACGATCCTGGGAGCCGCACGAGTATGTACATGCTTCAAGATTAGTGAGAAACTTTCATAGAACCTACCCAAGCAAACCTAAATTGGAGAACTGTTCCTTGAGGGGGAGTACTGTCATGACCACACAAACATGCCAAGTCAAAACAAAGAAGTGCATGAGAAAAGCAAAGAGATATCCTCAGTGGAGACAGCAAAGCCCAAACTGGAAGAAGGTTTGCAGAGTAATCTTGCGCTTATTTCAAAAGAAGAATCAAGAAGAGAAGATCCAAGATGGCCACTGTGAGTCCTGAAGGTTAGTTACAGTTCTAGTCTTGCAATCGGTTGGTTGCTAGGTTACGAGCTCTCCAGCTGGAAGCCTTGCACTTCAACTGAGGTCTGACAGGAATCAGCTGTGTGGAGAGAGAGCGCGCTTCAGAACAGAAACTCCTGTGAGGTAAAATTACATTTGAAGATTATATTACAGAAAAAAGATAAATATTGTGAAGATTTATTCAAAGAGTTTGATAGTAGACCGTTCCCGTGGAAGTCGGCAAGGCTACAGAGTTAATGTATGAATTAACCTTATGTTTACAAGGTTCTTGTTTAAGATATTAAAGTCAAAGAAAAAACGAACTTTAAAAGAGCAAGTATCTACAAATGTCAAGGTTATAAACAAAGGCCAAGTTTAAAGGAGAAACGAACTGTTAACAAATAAGCATTTACAAATTCAATGGTAATAAACCAAAACAGAGTTTAAAAGAGAAACAAACTTAAATAAACAAGCATTTACAACTACAAGTTATCGACAGATGTCGAAGTAAGGAAGGAGAAACTAACTGTAATAAACAAGCATTTACAAATACAAGTTATCAACAAATGTCGAAGTAAGAAAGGAGAAACAAACTTTAATAAACAAGCATTTACAAATACAAGTATTGACAGAAGTCACAATAAGACAGGAGAAATTAAATAACATCAGCTGATTTGAAGAACGCATTATCACCAACTATATATATATATATATAGCAACTTAAAACCAATCTCTAACAAAGGTTGAGAAGTTCTTCCAGAATCAGTAATAAGCATTTTTTTTAAGAAGAGCTATCATTTATAGAGAGATGCAAGGCTACAGAGAACTCAGGGTGAGTGAAGAAATAATAGAATTAAAGAGAATTAAGTGTTGAGAGTAGAAAGTGAAAAAACTGATGTTGTATGTCCCTAGTAATTGCGACTGTGACTCTTGCAGGTGCTGTATCCAATCTTAGATGTGAAGAGGCAGACTGAGTACTGGCGTTCATCATCTCTGTGGCAGTCTCTCTACCATCCCATTCCCCTTTCCCCCTCCGGGGTACTCAGCACGAAGGATTAATATTCGTTGTCAGTAGCTCGGGTCGGGACTGAGGAGTTGTCTTCTGCTTCTGAGGAAATCGAATAGAAGTATCCGGACACAGCGCCACCCAGGATGACCTAACAGCTGCATGGTTCAATTCAGCAGAATCGGCACTGCAATGTTGGCTGTGGAATGTGCGTCTATCAGCTTAAGTTAAGTTAATGTGTCAAACACTTTTCGATGCATTGCAATGCAAAAACAAGGTGTGTTTCCCACTTTCCTCCCAGTGCCCACTGTGTCAGTCACTTCCCAGCACTTCACTCCTTTAATCTTCCTTTAGTTTTGTCCCAAACCTCTGAATAATTTAAAAAATCCAAGTTTCTTTGCGCCACATTTTTCAAGCCAAGTGATAAATATAAATCATTATGGCTTCCACTGTGGATTTACTTCTGTTCTAATTTTCCCGTTCATCATTTGCCAACCACAGTGAGCCACACATCTAGCCAACCAGTAGGCACAGGATGATGATGAGGAGGAGTTGATCTGTTACTTGTGTACTCTGCCTACCCATCCTAATCCACTTTACCGTACCCTGCAGTTGAGTATGTTAAGAAGATTCCTTTCCTCACTGCAAACTATGCAAATTTATATATTTTTGCAAAACAAGTAGTTATTACAATGTGTGGTGGTGGAGGGGCATGAGGACAGTGAGTAAAGTGGTTCATAGGTGACTTGATTTTCCTGAATGTGATAGTCTGTGATGATGTGAATGCGCCACATACAATCTAAATCCCGTTCCTTAATCCTTTCCCTCTACTGCAGTGGATCGCTTCTCCCACCGCCTACTTATGGCAGACAGGATGTCTGCATGGTTGATTATATTATGTGGCATGCTTCATTCTTAGTATTCATCGGCCTTGTGGTCCAGGTACAAAGAAGAAAAGGGCCATTGGAATAAAATAATTTTCTAATACAGCTGCCCCAGCTGCAGACAGTAATTAGTACGACTGTGGCACCAGCTGAGCTAGCAATGCCACCATTAACGTAGCACAACAGTAGAGAGAAGAATACTGGTACTCCATAGCGCATATTATGGCTGAGACAGCACCTTAAAATTGAACGGCCAGAGCTGACTGTGAGAGACTGGCTCCTTGTTGCAGTACCCCCCACGTTTTGCCTGGTTTCTGAATGCAACTTGGACCGGATTGCACTGGGATCCTGCTAACCAGGTTTCCAGTGCCAGTGTTCTTTACCTAAAACAGTAAAAGTAATTGGATACACCTTTAGCTATCACTATAAGTCCCTAGTAAGAGGTACTTGGGTACCCAGGGCATGGGGTACTATGGGTAAGCTCCGAAGGGCAGCAGCACTGATTGTGCCACCCTCTAAGGCCATGCATCCAGATGCACCCAGCACTGCCATAGCAGGCTGAGTGTCCTGGTGCAAACCTAAAATACAAACACGGCACAGCACACTCTCTGTGTGCTCTGTCCACCCTACACTGCATATGTTATGGGTAAGTCACCCCTCTAGCAGGCCCTCCAGCCCTAAGGCAGGGTGCACCATCCTAAATGTGAGGCCGTAATTACATGAGCAGTATGCCCTCACTGTGTCCTTGCCAAACCTGGTACATAGTGAGTGAACACAGAAGCCATTTTAATGTATGTGCTGGACACTGGTCAACATGAATTTCCCAGCTACATAATGGCTACTCTGAATCCTGGGTTGTTTGGTATCAAACAACTCAGAATGATAAATCCAAACTGGTACCAGTGCTGGACTTATTATAAAAAGTACACAGGGGTCACCTTAGAGATGCCCCCAGAAAAAGCTAACTATCCTGGCATAGTTGCTGACTGGTTCCAGCAAGCCTGCCACATCCAGACAGCCAATACACAAACCCTGGGGGAGAGCCCTGTCTCTCTGGTTTGTGAAACAAAGCCCTTCCTGGGTGGAGGAGCTACCTCCCCCTCCCTCAGGAATGCGCACTTTCCTGGCTGGGAGCTTCAAAGAGCTACCACCCTTGAAACTCGCTCCCCAGGCCTGCTGCTAGCAGCAGATGGCCTCCACCTTTGCAAAACCCCACTCCTGGAGGGAGCAAAGGCGGGAAACCACACAAAGGGTAGGAGGAGTGGCCTCACCGAGCATGCACCACCCCTAGGGGTTTGCAGGTGAAGTGGACCCTTCATTTAATTTTTCTCCATCTTGGAATGGAGGAAAATAGCCAATCAGGTTTAGGGAAGTGACCCTTCCCACAGGAAGTGGTCACTGTAGTGGGTGTAGCCACCCAATGGTAAGTGACCCACTGGACACTACCAGGTTCCCCTAAAAACGCCCACTAAATTCAGTATTTAGTGGGCTCCCCTGGACCAAGAGAACAGATTTGAAAAGGATTCAAAAAAAAAAAGAAGACCAGCACCAAAGAAGACCACAGCAAGAGACCTCAGGACCTGCAGCCACAGAAAAGGCGCCAAGCCCTGCCTGCTGCAGCCAGGACCCGAAAATCGCCACTGCAGAGGAGCTGGACACTGGACCAACCCCAAGAAACCCAGGGGACCCCCAGGCTTCAAGAATCATCCCAGATCTCCCTCCTGAGGGGAGGCACCACTCAAGGAAATCAAGAAACCTGCAAAGGACCAACAAACCAGTGAGGGTCACTTCACTGAATTTTCTATATCTCTGTGATC
The DNA here is from genome assembly GCF_031143425.1 of Pleurodeles waltl. Taxonomy (NCBI): domain Eukaryota; kingdom Metazoa; phylum Chordata; class Amphibia; order Caudata; family Salamandridae; genus Pleurodeles; species Pleurodeles waltl. The sequence continues at coordinate 1,710,418,258 of NC_090445.1, read as the reverse complement.
GGAAGCCACAGCCAGACCCAACGACACGCTGACGACTGCCCGGATGTGACCTACAACTGTGCCAAGTTTAGTGGCACTGCGCTCTCTAGTGTCCGAGTTACACCAATACCCTGGGTACTGGTCAGCTGATATCAGATAAGCAGAAAACCTGCTCCCCAAGAGCTTAAAAAGGATCAGGAGGAAGCCCCAGTCAAGGGACCTGTAAACAGCCTTCAAAGTGACTCACCTCCAAAGGACTTTGTTGCGCACAGCTCCTGGACCTGCAACTCTCCCTGCACCTGGCCTCCCTGGGTCTTGCATCTTGGGATCTGCTCTGTGCCCCAGGTCCCCAACCCCTTGCGACCTTAACATCCTAAGGGAACCCCAAGGCACCATCCTTAAACCTGCAAACCAGCTCCTTTTCCAAGTGGCCCCTCCATGTGGCCCTGTGCCTGTACCAAGAGCCTCTCCAACGCTGCTCCCACCAGAACCAGAAGCTGCCCGAGACTGTCCAGCTGGCACAGTGTGCCCACCGACTGCTGCGACCACCCTGCAAGAGAAGAGACTGGTAACTCAACTGTGTAATTTTTACTGCATTTTGAAAAGTGACTGTGCATTGATTCCAATGGTGCTAATTATGCACAGAAAGACTAACTTTGCTAAAACTTTAAAAAGTCATAACTTGAAAAGTCCTTAACATATTTTAAAGATCTTGGTCTTAAAATTTATATAAAAGTCTGAAGTCTTTTTTATAAATTCTGGTCTTGAGTTATTCATTGAGTGTGTGTGGTGCATGACTGGATTTGTGAGTCCAGCAAATGTTTAGCACATCTCCTGGATTAGACTAACTGCTCGACCAGCTACCTTAAAAATTGGAGCATTAGGTGGTCTAGTTTTTACCTTTGGAACCAAGAAACTCAAACAATGGAAACACAATTGGAAAAATACAGAAACAGAGAAACAGGTTGCATATAAGGATAACAAACAATACTGAACTGGCAACTCATGGGAAATGTAGGAAGCTGGCCTGGTGTGTGGTGAGCACCTATGGTGTTATCACTTTACACCTGGTCCAGGTATAGTCCAGGTCCCTCTTAGTGTAGTGTAAGCAGTGTCTAGAAGTCAGGCTCTAGAGGTAGCTGTGGATGAGCAGCCAAGGCCTATCTAGGAGACATGCAAAGCTCATGCAATACCACTGTGGTCACACAGCACTTACACACATGAAAGAAAACACTCAGGGGCATATTTATACTCTGCGCCGAATTTGTGTTTTTTTTTTAATGCAAATTCGGCACAAACCTAGCTCCATATTTATATTTAGATGTTAGACACGTCTAACGTCAAAATATAGGGATTTGCACCATTTTTTGGATGAGTGCACCTATCTTGCGTCAATGAGATGCAAGGTTGGCATTCCCATCTAAAACATGGTGCTAACCCCGTAGCCCCATATTTATCCCCCCCTTGCTAAAATGACGCATGGGTGGGAGGAGGGGCTAAATAATGGTGCAAAGCTTGTTTTCCACCATTATTTAACGCCTGGGTCAGACCAGGCATTAAGGGACCTGTGAACCCATTTCCATTGTTAAATACCATGAATGGGTCCACAGGTGCCCTCCCCAAGCCCTAGGAACACCCACACCAGAGGTACACCAGCGGATGGGGGACCCCATCCCAAGTAAGTATTGGTAAGTATTTTTTACTTTTTTTAAAGTGCCATTGGGGGCCCTAACTTGGGTACCCCTGCATGGCACAGGGTGCAATGGCCATGCCCAGGGGACACTTGACCCCTGTGTTGGCCACTGAGGTGGTGGGCATGACTCCTGTCTTTCCCAAGACAGGAGTCATGTTTTTGGTGGTTGTGCACCAGGAATTGGCGCTAGTCTGGTTAGAGGCATTTTTTGCCTCTAATCAGGCTAGCGTAATTTTTTGACGCACAGACCCCTCCTTCCCACCACCACCCCCACCCGGCTAGCGTATTTTTTGAAGACGCTAGCCCAAGTTTAGCGCCGGCTTTTGCCATTCCTTTAATATGGCACCCGGCTGGTGCTGTGGAATGGCGCAAGCCGGCGCTATACTTTTTGCCACAAAATTGCATTTGTGCAGTTTTGTAGCAAAAAGTATAAATTTGGGCCTCAGTGTTACAAAAATAAAGGTACGTTATTATGGTAACACAAATACTACAATACTAATAGGCAATCCCCCCAACTGGAGGTAAGTAAACACACTAAGGGGCATATTTATACTTGGTTTCTGCATTTGTCATTTATTTTGGTGCTAAAATGGCACAAACTAAACTCCATATTTATATTTTGACACTAGACCTGTCTAATGAAAAAATATAGGAGTTAGAGTGATATTGTGGATGCGGCAAACTACCTTGCGCTAATTACATGCAAGGTAGGAGTTCCCGTCCACAATATGACACTAACCCACTAATGCCTTATTTATACTCCAGTGCAAAAATGACGCGCACTGAGTAGGCAGACCCAAAGAATGGCACTAAGCCTGCTTAGCTCCATTATTTAACGCCTGGGTCTGACAAGGCGTGAAGGGACCTGTGGACCCATTTCTATGGCTAAACACCATGGAATGGGCCCACAGATGCCCACCCCAAGTCCCAGGAACACCCACACCAGAGGGACGCCACAGGATGGGGGACCCCATCCTGGGTAAGTATTATTATTTTTCTTTTCATGTGCCATTGGGGGTCCCTTACATGGGGCCTCCTGCCTGCCACAGGGTGTTATGGTCTTGCCCAGGGCACCTTGGTCCCCTGGGCTGGCCATTGGGGTGGTGGGCATGACTCCTGTCTTTGCTAAGACAGGAGTCATGTTTGGGTGATAGTGCGTCAGAAAATGATGCTAGGCTGGTTAGCGGCATATTAATTGCCGCTAACCAGCCTAGTGTCATTTCTGACCCACTAACTCCTTTTCCCCTCTCCCCATCCCCCACGGCTAGCATTTTTTCTTTAGACGCTAGCATGTCCTATGCATCACATGCGCCATGCCATAAATCTGGCGCACGGCTGGCACTATAGAATGGTGCTAGCAGGCGCTATGGATTTTGCTGCAAAACTGCGTTAGCACAATTTTGCAGCAAAATCCATAAATATGGGCCAAAATATATACGGAATAGCAATCAGTAAGTAGCATCAAAACAACAAGCATTGGCAAAAGTATTTGAAAATAGTGAGGGCCCTAGGGGAGGGCCAAACAATACACTAAGAAAGTGGAATGCGAGAGACAGTCCCCCAGACAAGGATGTGGAATTGTTAGAGGGGAGCTGGAGGAACTAGGAACCCCAAGAGGTGAGTACCAGAGTGACCCTCAGTGACCAAGAAAGCGGAGGTAAGTACCTCGTTTTACCCGAAACCAACAGAAGGTATTAAAAAGAGGATTATGCAAGACCCAACTCGACTGGAAAGACCCAAAGGTGGATTCTGGCAGAAGAGGACTTGCAAAGGAAGGGTACCAAGTCCAGTTTGTGATGGTGTGTCCAGTTGTGGCAGGAGCCACTACCCACCCTTCTGTGGATGCAGGACTAGGTCGACGGGGGATGAAGAAGACCAGCTTGCAGCACAGGAGATGAGGAGGAGTCCCTGAAGTGATGCAGATGGTGTCCCATGTCGGCTGTTGGGTTGCAGTGGGTCAGTGGTGCAGGAAAACCACCAACAAGTCCTAGCAAATGCAGAAGAAGAAAAAGAAGTGTTGCAAGGCTGAAGAGGATCAGCAAGGCCCAGGGGACTCAACCCAAGGAGGGAAGTCCAGGGTGACCCACAGCAGTTGGGAGAGTCACCAGAAGAGGACGCAGCCCCCACAGGCAACCCTCTGGTAGTAGACACAGCAAGTCACAGTAAGGACCACTTAGCACACATGAAGAGGAGTCCCACGTCCCTGGAGCAGCAGAGATGAGACTGTGCTTGGCAGGAAGAAGTGCTGGGGTCTGGGGCTACACGGAGCCTGAAGAGCCATTGGAGCAGGAGCAAATAAGCCTTGGTAGCTGTAAGAGTCGTGGTGCATAGTAGTACTGTCTTGAAAGGAGAGTTGCAGATTGTCGGTTCCTGAAGAGTCTAGTTGCGGTTCCAGTGGCCAGAAGATAAAGTAAACAATGCAGAGGAGTCCTGGTGGAATCTTGCATGTCAAATCTGAGGACCCACCAAAGGGGGAGACCCCATGAAGGGGGATTGGTCACCTAGCAAGCTGACCGCCATATCAGGAGGAGGCTGTGACATTGCCTACCTGACCTGGCAACTCAGATGCTCCCAAGGGCCTCTGCCCATCTTGGATTCAAGATGGCAGAATCAAGTGACCACCTGGAGGAGCTCTGGGCACCTCCCCTGTGGTGGTGATGGACTGGGGAGTGGTCACTCCCCTTTCCTTTGTCCAGTTTCACCCCAGAGCAGGACTATGGGTCCCTGGACTGGTGCAAACTGGTTTATGCAAGGAGGGCACCAAATATGCCCTTCAAAGCAAACCAGTGGCTTGGGGAGGCTACCCATTCCAAGCCCTGGAACACCTACATCCAAGGGAGAGGGTGTTACCTCCCTCTCCCACAGGAAAATCTTTGTTCAGCCTTCCCCTATCTGAGCTGGTCAAGCAGCAGGAGGGCAGGAAACTGTCTAAGGGGTGGCAGCAGCATGGGCTGCCTGGAAATCCCCAGACGACTGATAGGAGCAATACTGGGGGTCCTCTAAGGAGCCCCCAGAGTGCATAGAATCATACAACCAATATTGGCAACAGTATTGAGGTATGATTCGGACATGTTTGATACCAAACATCCCAGGTTCTGCCTTAGAATTATGTAGTTGGACATAGGTAGTGACCTGTGTCCAGTATACGTGTAAAATGGCTTCCCCGCACTTACGAAGTCCAGTGCAATGGAACTGAAATTCGTAGGGGCACTTCTGCTCACACACAAGTACCTGTACCCTGCCCTCTGGGCTAGGAAGGCCTACCATAGGGATGACTTACAGTGACCTGGTGCAGTGACCTGTGGTGACAGGGTGCATGTACCTTTTTATGCAGGCTCAGTGGCAGGCCTGCAGACACATTTTGCATGGGCTCCCATGAGTGGAAAAATACATGCTGCAGCCTATGGGGAACCCCTGGTGCCCCAATGTCAAGGGTACCTAAGTACCATATACTAGGGACGGGAAACATCCTGAACAGCTAGGTCCTAAACAACTACTTGCCTAAACCACTACTGCTAAACAACTAAAAAGTCTCTACAACGAAGTACTGAACAACTACTATCTAAACAACCATTATGCCTGAATAACGACTGCCTGAACAATGAATTTTAAGGTAAGTTTTTCTTTTTTTATGGTTTATTAGTTGTTTAGAATATATATAAATTCTAAACAACTAATAAACTTTTAGAATTGATATCTATCTATATATATATAGATATATATCTATATATATCTATATATCTCTCTCTCTATATATATGTATATATAGATATAGATATTTCTAAACAACTAATAAACCATAAAAAAAAGAAAATCTTACCTTAAAAGTTGTTGTTGAATATATTTAAATAAATTCTAAACAACTAATAAACTTTTAGAATTGATATCTATCTATATATAGATATATAGATATATATAGATATATATCTATATATATCTATATATATCTATATATATATATCTATATATATATATATATAGATATATATAGATATTTCTAAACAACTAATAAACCATAAAAAAAAGAAAATCTTACCTTAAAATTTGTTGTTCAGGCAATTGTTATTCAGGCAAAATTGTTATTTAGACAGTAGTTGTTCAGTACTTCGTTGTGGAGAATTTTTAGTTATTTAGAAGAAGTGGTTTAGGCAAGTATTTGTTTAGGACCTAGTTGTTCCATCACATATTCACTAGGGACTTATATGGGGGCATCAGTATGTTAATTGCGGGGGTGCAAAGTCCCAAGCAACCAAATTAAAGGGAGAGAACACAATCACTGGGGTCCTGGTTAGCAGGATCCCTCTGAAAAAAGTCCAAGCATACTGATAGCAGGCAAATAGAGGGGTACCCATGCCAAAAAGAGTGACTTTCCTAAAGAAAACCTCCCTTATTATGGAATATAGAACCTTAAGCTACCACTCACCAAACAGCCAGCAAACCTAGCTGGTGCCATTCTTGCCCTGGGCGGGAACTTATTCAAAAACATTGATTTCAACTCTACCTGACACATTCCTCCTCCATTTTCCATCACCTTTTCCAGCTCCTGCAAAGGCATCCTGTTGTACAAACCCAGGCCTCAAACACTCCTCAGCAGATATCAGCATCAAACAACAACAACCTCTTTCTTCTCTGTTTTCCTCACCAATCACTCCACCTCACTGGTGTAGAACCACCCTCCTTCTAGCCCATCATTGACCCTTATCCAACTTTACATAATTCCCCATTACGCAACAACTTTGAAGGGCTCCCTGAATTTGGACAGCTCATGTCCACCTCTTCCATACTTAACTTTCACCCAGTGTTCTTCATTCATCATTCTTCTAACATGATAGTGGGCCCTCCACTTCTCCACATGCCTCTGCCAATTCTTTCAACCAAGTTGGCACCAGTTTTGTTTGGCTCACTCGACCCCTCATCAAGAGAAATGGCATCTTTCCAATTATTCTATTAACACAACCGCAATATGCTACTACTGCTTCCAACACAGCTATTTATACAACCAAGCCACTCTTGACTATCATTTGAACCACTACTTTAAGCATGCAATTCATCCTTTCCACAATGTTGTTAGATTGGGGATTGTATACTGAAGTTCTGCAATGTTTTAAACCCAAATCTCCCAGGAATTGCTTCATTTCGTCAGAAATGAGTTGGGGGCCATTATCTGTGACCAGGTATGAGGGAGGTTATGATGGAACTCATGAATTTGACATCCACCCACTGGGTGTGAACATCTCCCACAACCATGGCAGATAGCAAATTGTAGGATAAAACATACATGGGGTCAATAAAGTCTAAATAGACTGTCATACAAGTTTGGCTTTGATCTTGAATAGGTAACTCGTCTCCTCCACTGACCCTCAATCTCTTCTCACTTTGTTTGCAAACGCCACAATCACTGACTACCCTTGCAATCTCTTTGTATCTCTTAGACCACCAGAAGAGCTCTTCAACCCTTTTGATAGTCATTGACTGTCTGTAGGACTCTAGCCCTCTATGTAGTGTGCAAAGCTAGGCACAACATGAAAAGGGGTCCAGGAAACTACACGTTGGTTTCCAGAGGTAAAAATCAGATCACCTAATGCTCCAATTTTTGAGGTAGCTGTTCGAGCAGTTAGGCTAATCGAGGAGATGTGCTAAGCATTTTTTTTACTCACTCACAATATCAATCACGAACCACACACACTCAATGCATAACTCAAGATCGGAATTTATAAAAAAATACTTCGGATGTTTACATCATTTTTAAGACCAAAATGGTTAAGATACGTTAAAAACTTTTTGAGTTATGATTTTTCAAAGTTTTAATAAAGTTAGTCTTTCTGTGCATAATTACGCACAGTAGGAATCAATAGAAGGCCACCTATAAAAATGCATATAAAATCACACATGTAAGTTACCAGTCTCTTCTTTTGCAGGATGGTTGAGGAGGATGGTGGGCACACTGTGCTAGCCGAAGAGCCTCAGGCAGCTCCCGTTTCTGGCAGGAGCAGGGCTGAAAAGTTTCTTGGCACAGGGCCACTTGGAGGAGCCACCTGAAAAAGGAGCTGGTTTGCAGGATTAAAGGTGGTGCTTCAGGGTCCCCTTGGGCTGTTGAGGTAAGAAGGGGCTAGGGACCCATGGCACACAGCTGGTTCCGTGATGCAGGGCTCAGGGCGGCCGTATGCAGGGCGAGTTGGATGTCTTCGAGGCTGTGCGCAATGGAACCCTCTGGAGCTGGAGGTGAGTCTTCTTCCAGGGGCCTTGCAGGACAACGAGGGTGCTCTGGTGGGAGTTCCAAGGTGTTCCTGACTGGGCTTCCTCCTGGTCCAGTTGCAGCTCTGGGTGAGCTGTTTTTGCTGTTGTCCGATGAGCACTGACCAGTACCTGAGGTATTAGCACAACTCGGCCATGGGAGGGTGCAGTGCCACCAAGTTGGCACACTAGTAGGTCTCTTCTGGGCTGTCATTGGTGTGTCGTCAGGTCCAGCTGCAACTTCTGGTTGCGGAAATATAGGCAAGTCGGTGAAGTGACCCTCACCGGTTTGCTGGTTCATGCTGTTTTTTTGCTTCTTGTGTGGTGCCTTCACACAGGAGGGTTATCTTGGCTATTTGCAAAGCCTGTAGGTCATCAAGATCTTTTGAGGTCAGTCAAGTGGTCAGCTCCTCCGCATCAGCGATTGTCGGAACTCTGGTGCAGCAAGCAGGGATCTTTGAGCCTCATCTTGTGCAGCAGGTCCTCTGTTCTCGTGCTGTGGGGTTCTTTGGTGCTGTCTTCGTTTCTTCTTGAAAAATGTGATTTCTTTGTCTATGGTAGCACACTAAATTCTGAATTTAGGGGGCGTTTTAGGGGGAGTCTGGGAGTGTCCAGTGGGAGACTTTCCCTTGGGTGGCTACACCCACTACAGTGACCACTTTCTGTGGGAAGGGTCCCTACCCTAAACCTCATTGGCTATTTTCCTGCCATCCAACATGGATATAAAATGAAATGGAGGGTCCACTTTGCCTGCAAGCCCCTAGAAGTGGTGCACGCTCAGGGAGACCACTCCTCCTACCCTTTGAATGGTTTCCTGCCTTTGCACCTGCCAAAAAATGGGGGTTGGCAAAGGGGGAAGCCATCTGCTGCTAGCAGCAGGCCTGGGGTCTTGAGTTTCAAGGCCAGTAGACCTTTGAAGCTCACCCCCAGGGGATTGCACATTCCTGAGGGAGGGGGTGTTAGCTCCTCCACCCAGGAAGGACATTGTCTTACAAACCAGAGAGACATGGCTCTCCCCAAGGTATGTATATTGGTTGTCTGGTGGTGGCATGCTGGATGGAACTAGTCAGCAACCATGCCAATTAGGTTAGCTTTTGCAGGGGGGGCACCTCTAAGGTGACCCCTGGGTACATTTAGGAATAAATCCAATACTGGTACCAGTTTGGAGTTATTATCCTCAGTTGTTTGATACCAAACAACCCAGGGTGCAGAGTGGCCATCATGAAGCTGGGGAACTCGTGTTTGACCAGTGTCCAGTACATGCACTTAAAATGGCTGCTCTGTTCACTCAATATGTCCCAGGTTTGGCAAGGACACAGTGGGGAATATTGCTCATGCAAATGTGTCCTCACATGTAGTATGGTGCACCCTGAATTAGGGCTGAAATGCTTCCCGAGGGGTGACTTACCCATAACATATGCAGTGTAGGGTGAACAGGGCACAAAGGGAGTGTGCCATGTTAAATATGTATTTTTAAGTTTGTCCCGGAACACTCAGCCTGCAATGGCAGGACCCTAGAGGTTGGCACAATCATTGCTCCTGCCCTCAGGGGGCTACCCCTGTTATCCCATGCACTGGGTACAGGTGTACCCAATTACTAGGGACTTACAGTGATATTTAAGAGTGTATCCAATTGTGCCAAGCATCATAACAGATTTAGGGAAAGAGCTCTGGCCTGGGATTCCTGTTTGGCAGGGGTCCTGGGCACTACAACTTCTAGGACACATCAATATCAGGCAGAAAGTGGGGGGCTAACCATGCAAAAAGAGGCCTCCTCTCACACTACCCCCCCCAATCCAAACAGGATGAGACTACCCTTTCCCTAGTGAGCCTTCATCTTCTAAGTGGAAGAACCTGGAGAGGCCCTCTGCATGGGCATGGGTAATCCCAGGCCTGTGTTACACTTAAAAGTCCATGCCCTGTACGTAACTGGAACAGCTAAGCAGTTTGGGGTGCTCACTTTTCATTTGTTGTAGCCATCTGAGAGGCCTGTGGTCAGTCTGAATAGTGAAGTGGGAGCCAAACAAATATGGCCTTAACTTCTTCAGGGCCCAAACCACAGCAAAGGCTTCCTTCTCTATGACACTCTATGCCAATAAATGCAACAGGCTGGTCATGTCTATCGTCATTCCTTTGGGAAAGGATCACTCCTATCCCCCTTTCTGAAGCATCTGTCTGGACTATAAATTCCCCGGAGACGTCTGGAGGAGAGCATTTAGCTTCCTTCAGAGTATCAAAGGCCTTTTGACAACTCACTGTCCAGTTGATTTTTTTTGGGCATCTTCTTGGAGGGAAGCTCTGTGAGGATGGCAACTATTGTGCCCTAATCCTTCATAAACATCCTGTAATATCCAGTTAAGCTTGTGTCTGGGGTGTGGGAGCTTCCCAAGCCAGAATAGTCTGAATCTTGAGCTGGAGAGGTTGCACTTGGCAACCGGGTGGCCCAAGTACACAATTTATCCCTGCCCTATCTGGCACTTACTGTCCTTGATAGTGAGGTCTGCTTTTTTCAAGGACCTTGCCAAGGAGCATCAGGTGATCCTGCCAGGTGGAACTATAGACAGCTATGTCATCCAAGTAAGCTGCACTAAAGTTTTCCAGTCCACCAAGGACTTGTTCCCCAATCTCTGGGAGGTGGCAGGTGCATTTTTTAATCCAAAGGGCATAACAGTGATCTGATGATGCACACTAGGAGTAGAAATATGGTCCAGGGGTCATACCAATCTGCCAGTACCCTGATGTTAAATCAAAAGTACTCAATTACTTGGCTGCCCCCAATTTGTCAATGAGCTCATCAGCTCCTTTGATAGGGTTGTGTCAGTTTTGGTTAATGAGTTGAGGCCCCTGAAGTCCACACAAAACCGAATTTCTATCTTGTCACCCTTAGAGTGAGGTTTGGAAACTAACACTACTGGGCTGGCCCAGGGGCTCTCTGAGGGTTCAATGACACCCAAATCCAACATTTTCTTGACTTCAGCTTCTATGCTTTCTCTGACATGGTGAGACTATCTATAGTTTTTGTTCTCGACTGGCAGGCTGTCACCAGTGTCCATATCATGGGTACACCAGTTTGTCTTCCCTGGGGTCAGAGAAAATAACCCAGCATACTGGTTGAGGACTTGCCTGCAATCAGTCTGCTGTTGTTGTGAGAAGGTGTCTGGCAAGACCACTCCATCTACAGAACCATCTTGGTGGTTGCTGGAGAGGAGATCAGGAAGAGGTTCACGCTCATCCTCCTGTCCCTCATCTGTAACCATAAGCATGGTCACAGCAGCTCTATCAAAAAAGAGTTTGGGGCAGTTGACATGTATGATTCTTTTGGGGTTCTTGCAACTACCCAGGTCCACTAGATAAGTGACCTCCCCTTTCTTTTCAAGAATGGGATAGGGCCCAGGCCATTTGTCTTGGAGGAGCATTGGAGCAACAGGCTCCAATGCTCAACCTTTCTGCCCTGGTTGGAATTCCACCATAGGAGCTTTTTTGGTCATACCAAGCTATTGGCTGGCTTGAAGATTTTTGCTAACTTTCTCCTTGTACTCAGCCACCCTAGAACAAAGGCCAAGAACATAGTCCACAATGTCCTGTTTGGTCTCTTTGAGAGGTCTCTCTTAGCCTTTCCTGACAAGATGTAGTGGTCCCCCTAACAAAAGATCAAAAGGAGAAAAACCTACTCTCATTTGTGCCACTTCCCTGTAGGCAAACAGAAGGCAAGGAAGGAGGACATCCCATCTCCTTCTGAGTTTTTCAGGGAGTCCTCCAATCATGCCTTTTAGGGTCTGGTTGAGCTTTTCCATCAGCCCATTGGTTTGTGGATAGTATGGAGTAGTGAATTTATAAGTAACTCCAGATTCCTGCCACATGTGTTTTAAGTATGCAGACATGAAGTTTGACCCCCCTGTCTGATACTACCTCCTTAGGCAACCCAACCCTGGTAAAGATACCCAGGAGGGCCTTTTCAACTGCAGGTGCAGTGAGTGTCTTAAGGGGAAAAGCCTCAGGATACCTAATGACATGATCCACTACCACTAAGATATATCTATGTCCTGATGCTGTTGGAGAGTCAAGTGGGCCAACAACGCCAACCCCTACCTGTTTAAAGGGTACCCCAACCACAGGTAGTGGTATTAAGGGGACATTTAAGTGCCCACCTGCCTTGCCAATGGCTTAGCAGGAGGGACAGGACTGAAAAAAGTCCTTCCCTTTTTGAGACTTACCTGGCCAGTAAAAGTGGTTAACCAACCTACTCCAAGTTTTATTCTGGCCTAGATGCCCTGCTGGGGGATTTCATAAACCTGTACCTTTGTCTCCACAATTGGCACACCCTGGCATCCAGGTAAGTCCCTTGTAACTGTTACCCCTGTTACTAAAGGCCCTGATGCCAGAGAAGGTCTCTAAAGGCTGCAGCATGTCTTATACCACCCTGGGGACCCATCACTCAGAACAGACACACTGCTTGCCAGCTTGTGTTTGCTGGTGAGGAGAAAATGACTAAGTCGACATGGCACTCCCCTCAGGGTGCCATGCCAACCTCACACTGTGTATGGCATAGATAAGTCACCCCTCTAGCCGGCCTTACAGCCCTAAGGCAGGGTGCACTATACCCTAGGTGAGGGCATAGGTACATGAGCACTATGCCCCTACAGTGTCTAAACAAAACCTTAGACATTGTAAGTGCAGGGTAGCCATAAGAGTATATGGTATGGGAGACGGTCATACAAGAACTCCACAGCACCATAATGGCTACACTGAAAACTGGGAAGTTTGGTATCAAACTTCTCAGTACGATAAATGCACACTGATGCCAGTGTACATTTTATTGTAAAATACACCCAGAGGGCATCTTAGAGATGCCCCCTGAAAACATACCCGACTTCCAGTGTGGGCTGACTAGTTTTACCAACCTGCCACACACCAGACATGTTGCTGGCCACATGGGGAGAGTGCCTTTGTCACTCTGTGGCTAGTAACAAAGCCTGTACTGGGTGGAGGTGCTTCTCACCTCCCCCTGCAGGAACTGTAACACCTGGCGGTGAGCCTCAAAGGCTCACCCCCTTTGTTACAGCGCCATGGGGCATCCCCGATAGTGGAGATGCCTGCCCCCTCTGGCCACGGCCCCACTTTTGGCGGCAAGGCCGGAGGAGATAATGAGAAAAAGAAGGAGGAGTCACTGGCCAGTCAGCACAACCCCTAAGGTGTCCTGAGCTGAGGTGACTCTGACTTTTAGAAATCCTCCATCTTGTAGATGGAGGATTTCCCCAATAGGATTAGGGATGTGCCCCCCTCCCCTCAGGGAGGAGGCACAAAGAGGGTGTAGCCACCCTCAGGGCTAGTAGCCATTGGCTACTAACCTCTCAGACCTAAACACACCCCTAAATTGAGTATTTAGGGACCCCAGAACTTAGGAAGATAGATTCCTGCAACCTGAAGACGAAGAAGGACTGCTGACCTGAAGCCCTGCAGAGAAGACGGAGACACCAAGGCCCATATTTATACTTTTTTAGCGCCGCATTTGCGCCGCTTTTAGACGCAAAAGCGACGCAAACTTACAAATTACAATTTTGCCGAGCTTCCAGCGACCAGTCCAGCGACCTCTGAACCCTCAGAGGACTACCTTGCATCTAAAAGGACCGAGAACTCCCGAGGACAGTGGCCCTGTTCCACAAAGACTGAAACTTGCAACAAAGAAACAACTTTTAAAGGACTGCACGTTTCCAGCCAGAAGGGGGGACTTTCCACTCTGCATCCAACGCCCCCGGCTCGACCTGCGGAGAAACAACTCTACAGGGAGGACTCCCCGGCGACTGCGAGCCCGTGAGTAGCCAGAGTTGACCCCCCTGAGCCCCCACAGTGACACCTGCAGAGGGAATCCAGAGGCTCCCCCAGACCACGACTGCCTGCTTCAAAGAACCCGACGCCTGGTAAAGACACTGCACCAGCAGCCCCCAGGACCTGAAGGATCCGACCTCCAGTGCAGAAGCGACCCCCAGGTGGCCCTCTCCCTTGCCCAGGTGGTGGCTACACCGAGGAGTCCCCCCCCCCCCTTGCCTGCCTGCTTCGCTGAAGAGACCCCTGGGTCTCCTATTGAAACCAATTGGAAACCCGACGCCTGTTTGCACTCTGCACCCGGCCGCCCCTGTGCCGCAGCGGGCGTACTTTTTGTGCTGACTTGTGTCACTCGCAGTGCCCTACAAAACCCCCCTGGTCTGCCCTCTGAAGTCGTGGGTACTTACCTGCTGGCAGACTAGGACCGGGGCATCCCCTTCTCCATTGAAGCCTATGTGTTTTGGGCACCACTTTGACCTCTGCACCTGACCAGCCCTGAGCTGCTGGTGTGCTAACTTTGGGGTTGCCCTGAACCCCCAATGGTGGGCTACCTTGGACCCAACTTTGAACCCTGTAGGTGCTTTACTTACCTGCAAAACTAACCAATACTTACTTCCCCCAGGAACTGTTGAATTTTGCACTGTGTCTAGTTTTAAAATAGCTTATTGCCATTTTTGCCAAAACTGTACATGTTATTTTGTTGATTCAAAGTTCCTAAGATACCTGAGTGAAATACCTTTCATTTAAAGTATTGAGTGTAAATCTTGAACCTGTGGTTCTTAAAATAAACTAAGAAAATATATTTTTCTATACAAAAACCTATTGGCCTGGAATTGTCTTTGAATGTGTGTTCCTCGTTTATTGCCTGTGTGTGTAAAACAAATGCTTAACACTACCCTCTGATAAGCCTACTGCTCGTCCACACTACCACAAAATAGAGCATTAGAATTATCTCTTTTTGCCACTATCTTACCTCTTAGTGGAACCCTTGGACTCTGTGCATGCTATTTCTTACTTTGAAATAGTACATACAGAGCCAACTTCCTACATTGGTGGATCAGCGGTGGGGTATAAGACTTTGCATTTGCTGGACTACTCAGCCAATACCTGATCACATGACTAAATTCCAAAAATTGTCATTAGAAACTGATTTTTGAAATTTGAGCTATTTTTCTAAATTTTGAAAAGTCCTGCTAGGGCCTTGTGTTAGTCACTGTTAGCATTTCTTTTAGAGTTTAAAAGTTTTGAAAAAGTTTGATTTAAGTTCAAGACATAGTTTTAGATTCTTAGAAAGTATTCCAACTTTTAGAAACTATGGGGGTCATTCTAAGTTTGGCGGGCGGCAGTCGCCGCCCGCCAAACTTACGCCGCCAATTGACCGATCCGCGGTCAAAAGACCGCGGGGGCCATTCAGACTTTCCCGCTGGGCCGGCGGGCGCCCGCCAAGGGAGCGCCCGCCGGCCCAGCGGGAATGGCCCTGCAATACAGAAGCCGGCTCCGAATGGAGCCGGCGGTGTTGCAGGGGTGCGACGGGTGCAGTTGCACCCGTCACGATTTTCACTGTCTGCTATGCAGACAGTGAAAATCATGCTGGGACCCCCAGGGGCCCAAGGACACCCGTTCCCGCCATCCTGTTTCTGGCGGTGAAAACCAGAAAACAGGCTGGCGGGAAGGGGGTCGGAATCCCCATGGCGGCGCTGCTGGCAGCGCCGCCTTGGAGGATTCTCCCAGCCGGGGCTAATCCGGCGGGAAACCGCCGGACCCGGCTGGGCGACCGCGGCTTTAGAGCCGCGGTCGGAATACCACATGAAGCACCGCCAGCCTTTTGGCTGTGCTTCCTGGAATGAGGGCCATAATGTTTACAGAAGAGTTAGTAATGGAACTCAACCTCACCCCTTGCCTGCATCTTAGGATGTCAGAGTTAATGTCTCTCTGTAAAATTAAAAAGATAAAAACTGGTTCAAAACCTACCAAAGTACAGCTCCAGGAGCTTTTGGCAGAGTTTGCTAAAAACAACCCTTCTGATGATATCTTCACAGAGGGGGAAGCTAGTGATGTGGAAGAACTCCCACCTCCACTCCTAGTTAGGGAGACCAGGGTTTCTCCAACCCTGACTCCAGAAGTGATAGTCGGAGATGGTGCTTCTCTCACAGGAGAGACCAACAGCTCTGCAAGCATTGAGGGCAGCCTCAATGAAGATGACCTCCTGTTAGCCAGGTTGGCCAAAAGATTGGCTTTGGAAAGACAGATCCTAGCCATAGAAAGGGAAAGACAAGAGATGGGCTTAGGTCCCATCAATGGTGGCAGCAATATAAATAGAGTCAGAGATTCTCCTGACATGCTAAAAATCCCCAAAGGGATTGTAACTAACTATGAAGATGGTGATGACATCAACAAATGGTTCACAGCTTTTGAGAGGGCTTGTGCAACCAGAAAAGTAAACAATTCCCACTGGGGTGCTCTCCTTTGGGAAATGTTCACTGGAAAGTGTAGGGATAGACTCCTCATACTCTCTGGAAAAGATGCAGAATCCTATGACCTCATGAAGGCTACCCTGATTAAGGGCTTTGGATTCTTCAGGGGGGCTCAAGAATCCTCTAGCCAGACCTGGGTTGATTTTGTTGACTTCGCTGTCAAAACACTGGATGGTTGGATTAATGGCAGCGGTGTAAATGATTATGATCGGCTGTACAATCTATTTATGAAAGAACACCTGTTAAGTAATTGTTTCAATGATAAACTGCATCAGCATCTGGTAGACCTAGGACTAATTTCTTCCCAAGAATTGGGAAAGAAGGTGGACCATTGGGTCACGACTAGGGTGACCAAGACTTTCACAGGGGGTGACCAAAAGAAAGGGGTCACAAAGACTCCCCAGGGGAAGAGTGTTGAGACATCCAAGGGTAAAAGTAAAGAGTCTTCTACAGGGCTCCAAAAACCTGCTCAGGAGGGAGGGTCCAAAGCCTCTTCACAATCCAATTTTGGGTACAAGGGTAAAAGCTTTGATCCCCAAAAGGCCTGGTGTTGTAGCTGTAATGAGCAGGGACACCAAACTGGAGACAAGGCCTGTCCCAAGAAAGGTTCCACTTCAAACTCTACTCCAGTTAGTACTGGAATAGCCAGTCTCCAGGTGGGATCAACAGTGTGCCCAGAGCAAATCAGGGTTCACACTAAAGCTACATTAGTCTCTGAGGGTGGGGTGGACTTAGCCACACTGGCTGCCTGGCTCCCTAATATGCAAAAATACAGGCAGCAACTCTTAATTAATGGGATTAGTGTAGAAGGCCTGAGGGACACAGGTGCCAGTGTCACCATGGTGACAGAGAAACTGGTTTCCCCAGGACAATACCTGGCTGGACAAACTTATCCAGTCACCAACGCTGACAATCAGACTAAAGTACATCCCATGGCTATCGTAACTTTAGAATGGGGAGGGGTCAATGGCCTGAAACAGGTGGTAGTCTCCTTAAATATCCCAGTAGACTGTTTGCTTGGAAATGACCTGGAGTCCTCAGCATGGGCTGAGGTAGAACTCAAAACCCATGCAGCCATGTTGGGTATCCCTGAACTGGTGTGTGTCAAAACAAGGGCACAGTGCAAGTATCAGGGTGAAAAAGTGGTGTTGGAGCCTGAAATAATGGCCCAACCCTTCAAGAGGAAAGGAAAGAAGACTGGGGAACCAGCTTCAACACAACAAAAGAAAGGGAACCTCTCTTCCCAGGAAGAAGTTCTGCCCTCTGAGGGAACTGAGCCCATGGAGTTGGGACCTTATCAGGTTGAACACTTAGGCCCAGGGGCGACCCACAAGGGAACAGTTGTGTAAGGGGCAAGACATATGTCCCTCTCTTGAAGGCCTTGGGCAGCAAGCTGCTGAAGAGACCAAAGGAAAAATCATTGGGACACATAGAGTCTATTGGGAAGATGGACTCCTCTACACTGAGGCAAGAGATCCCAAACCTGGTGCCAATAGAAGAGTGGTAATGCCTCAGGAGTTTAGGAAGTTCATTCTGACCTTAGCTCATGATATTCCACTTGCTGGGCATTTGAGACAAACCAAGAGTTGGGAAAGGTTAGCCATTTCTATTGGCCCAACATGTCCCAGAAGGTAAAGGAGTTTTGTGTCTCCTGTGCCACCTGTCAAGCCAGTGGTAAGACAGGTGGACACCCAAAGGTCCCCCTTATTCCACTTCCAGTGGTGGGGGTCCCCTTTGAAAGAGTGGGTGTGGACATAGTGGGTCCACTTGAGCCTCCCACAGCCTCAGGGAACCAGTATATCCTAGTAGTAGTGGATCATGCCACTAGGTACCCTGAAGCAATTCCCCTTTGGTCCAATACTGCCCCTGCAGTAGCTAAAGCACTCATCGATATCTTTAACAGAGTGGGATTTCCCAAGGAGGTGGTGTCTGACAGGGGTACCAACTTCATGTCAGCATACCTGAAACACATGTGGGCTGAGTGTGGGGTGACTTACAAATTCACCACACCATACCATCCACAAACCAATGGTCTTGTAGAAAGATTTAACAAGACATTGAAAGGCATGATCATGGGGCTCCCTGAAAAGCTCAAAAGGAGATGGGATGTCCTCTTGCCATGTCTGCTTTTTGCCTACAGAGAGGTGCCTCAGAAGGGAGTAGGGTTTCCCCCTTTGAACTTCTGTTTGGCCATCCTGTAAGGGGACCACTAGCTCTTGTAAAAGAAGGCTGGGAGAGACTTCTTCATGAGCCTAAACAAGATATAGTGGACTATGTACTAGGCCTACATTCCAGGATGGCAGAGTACATGGAAAAGGCAAGCAAAAACCTTGAGGCCAGCCAACAACTCCAGAAGATGTGGTATGACCAAAAGGCTGCTATGGTTGAGTTTCAGCCAGGGCAGAAAGTCTGGGTTCTGGATCCTGTGGCTCCCAGGACAGATGGAGTTGCCCTTACCCAGTGCTAGAGAGAAAGAGTCAGGTCACCTACCTGGTAGACCTAGGCACTAGCAGGACCCCCAAAAGGGTGATCCATGTGAACCACCTCAAACTCTTTCATGACAGGGCAGATGTGCATCTGTTGATGGTAACAGATGAGGACCAGGAAGCTGAGAGTGAACCTCTCCCTGATCTCCTCTCCACTGACTCTAAAGATGGCTCAGTAGATAGAGTGATCTATTCAGACACCGTCTCTGGCCAACAGCAATCTGACTGTAGGAAAGTCTTACAACAGTTTGCTGAGCTCTTTTCCCTAACCCCTGGTCAGACACACCTGTGTACCCATGATGTGGACACAGGAGACAGCATGCCTGTCAAAAAAAATAATTCAGACAGTCTGACCAAGTTAAGGAAAGCATCAAGGTGGAAGTCCACAAGATGCTGGAATTGGGAGTCATTGAGTACTCTGACAGCCCCTGGGCTAGCCCAGTGGTCTTAGTCCCCAAACCTCACACCAAGGATGGTAAGAGAGAGATGAGGTTTTGTGTGGACTAACTACAGAGGACTTAATTCTGTCATCAAGACAGATGCCCATCCCATTCCAAGGGCAAATGAGTTAATTGACAAACTAGGTGCTGCCAGATACTTAAGTACCTTTGACTTGACAGCAGGGTACTGGCAAATCAAAATGGCACCAGGAGCAAAAGAAAAGACAGCATTCTCCACACCTGACGGGCATTATCAGTTTACTGTTATGCCCTTTGGCCTAAAGAATGCCCCTGCCACCTTCCAAAGGTTGGTGAATCAAGTCCTTGCTGGCTTGGAGTCCTTTAGTGCAGCTTATCTTGACGATATTGCTGTCTTTAACTCCAGCTGGCAGGATCACCTGAAGAAGGTTTTGAAGGCCCTGCAAGCAGCAGGCTTCTCTATCAAGGCATCCAAATGTCAGATAGGACAGGGAACTGTGGTTTACTTGATACATCTTGTAGGTGGAGGCCAAGTTCAGCCACTTCAGCCCAAGATCCAGACTATTCTGGACTGGGTAGCTCCAAAAACCCAGACTCAAGTCAGGCATTCCTTTACAGGAGGTTTGTGAAGGGATATGGATCAATAGTGACTCTGCTCACAGAACTTACCTCCAAGAAAATTCCCAAGAAGGTAAACTGGACTATAGAATGCCAACAGGCCTTTGACACCCTGAAACAAGCTATGTGCACAGCACCAGTTCTCAAAGCTCCAGATTACTCCAAGCAGTTCAGTGTGCAGACTGATGCCTCTGAACATGGGATAGGGGCAGTTTTGTCCCAAACAAATGATGATGGCCTTGACCAGCCTGTTACTTTCATTAGCAGGAGGTTACTCCCCAGGGAGCAGCATTGGAGTGCCATTGAGAGGGAGGCCTTTGCTGTGGTTTGGTCCCTGAAGAAGCTGAGACCATACCTCTTTTGTACTCACTTGGTAGTTCAAACTGACCACAGACCTCTCAGATGGCTAATGCAAATGAAAGGTGAAAATCCAAAAGTGTTGAGGTGGTCCATCTCCCTACAGGGAATGGACTTTATAGTGGAACACAGACCTGGGACTGCCCATGCCAATGGAGATGGCCTTTCCAGGTTCTTCCACTTAGAAAATGAAGACTCTCTTGTGAAAGGTTAGTCTCATCCTCTTTCGTTTGGGGGGGGGGGGGTTGTGTAAGGAAATGCCTCCTTGGCATGGTTACTCCCTGACTTTTTGCCTTTGCTGATACCAAGTTATGATTTGAAAGTGTGCTGAGGCCTGCTAACCAGGCCTCAGCACCAGTGTTCTTTCCCTAAACCTGTACCTTTGTCTCCACAATTGGCACACCCTGGCATCCAGGTAAGTCACTTGTAACTGGTACCCCTGGTACCAAAGGCCCTGATGCCAGGGAAGGTCTCTAAGGGCTGCAGCATCTCTTATGCCACCCTGGGGACTCCTCACTCAGCACAGACACACTGCTTGCCAGCTTGTGTGTGCTGGTGGGGATAAAATGACTAAGTCGACACGGCACTCCCCTCAGGGTGCCATGCCAACCTCACACTGCCTATGGCATAGATAAGTCACCCCTCTAGCAGGCCTTACAGCCATAAGGCAGGGTGCACAATACCCTAGGTGAGGGCATAGGTGCGTGAGCACTATGCCCCTACAGTGTTCTCAGTACAATAAATGCACACTGATGCCAGTGTACATTTTATTGTAAAATACACCCAGAGGGCATCTTAGAGATGCCCCCTGAAAACATACCCGACTTCCAGTGTGGGCTGACTAGTTTTACCAGCCTGCCACACACCAGACATGTTGCTGGCCACATGGGGAGAGTGCCTTTTTCACTCTGTGGCTAGTGTGCTTCTCTCCTCCCCCTGCAGGAACTGTAACACCTGGCGGTGAGCCTCAAAGGCTCACCCCCTTTGTTACAGCGCCACAGGGCATCCCAGCTAGTGGAGACGCCCGGCCCCTCTGGCCACGGTCCCACTTTTGGCGGCAAGGCCGGAGGAGATAATGATAAAAACAAGGAGGAGTCACTGGCCAGTCAGCACAACCTCTAAGGTGTCCTGAGCTGAGGTGACTCTGACTTTTAGAAATCCCCCAATAGGATTAGGGATGTGCCCCCCTCCCCTCAGGGGGGAGGCACAAAGAGGGTGTAGCCACCCTCAGGGCTAGTAGCCATTGGCTACTAACCTCCCAGACGTAAACACACCCCTAAATTGAGTATTTAGTGGCCCCTAGAACCTAGGAAGATAGACTCCTGCTACCTGAAGACTAAGAAGGACTGCTGACCTGAAGCCATTCATAATCCAAATGTAGGTCCTGAAATATTCCATCGCCCAAGCTGCTGCGAATGCCTCTCTCTCTATAACAGAGGACCTACGCTTGGTATGTGAAAAAGAGCAAGAGCGAAAAGCAGTGTTTTTTTCATCACCCAACTTTCTTTGCAATCACACAGCACCAAGACCCACAGCACTAGCATCAACAGTAACTATTGTTTTCAGTTTACGTCAAATGGCGTTAGAGTCTCTGCACATGCAATCTCACACTTTACAGTTTCAACTGCTCACTACTGTTCCGAATTTCACTCAAATTTCACCCCCTTTTGCAACAAAAGTTTTAAAGGTTCTGTTTTTCCTAAACATTTTTAGCACGCTTTTTGTAATATTTCACAAGGCCCATGAATGACCTGAAATCCTCCTTGTCTCATAGTACAGGGGTGTCTTTTACAGCTTTTGTGTCTGACTTTTTGCACACTTAAAATATATCCTAGGTATTCAATCTCTTCTTTCAAGAATGTGCATTTTTCTCTACATATCAGCTCTGCTTTGCCTACCTTGTCCAACACCTGCTTCAGAACCAGGTTTTGTTCCTCCACCGAATCATGAGGATATCGTCTTGAAAGAAGACAACTTATTTCTGACCTTTAAGGATCTCTGTCATAACTCATTGGAATATGTTTGCCGCTGAAGCCAAACCATTAGGAAGATCGTTAAACTGAAACAAACCTTCAGTAGTTATAAAAGTAGTCATTTTATTTTAATCAGGGTGCAACATGACCTAGTGGTATGCACTGCGAAGATCAAGTTTAAAACAAAACATTGCACTCTTCAACAGCAACACCATACCCCCCTATATTGGGCAAAGAAAATGTGTCTACCACAATGTTCTGATTGAGCCTGGGTAGGCCTACACAAAGCCTCACATGGCCATCAGGTTTCTTTGTAATGACCACGGGAGAAACCCACTGTGCGGATTCCACCTGCTGTATCACTTTGACCTTCATTATGTCACTCAACATTTGTTTGACATCCTGTCTTACAGCAATCAGTATCCTCCTGGGCTCATGTTTAATGGGCTGAGCATTACATTAGGTTGATTTTATATCCATACTCCTCAAGAGTCCCTAAATTACTTTCAGATACATCTTTGGCATTCTCTGTGATCTCTTCAACACTGGTGTCCTCCACCACCACCATTACCTGATTCCTCCTTGAGGATTAATAATAATATGGAGACCATATTGCTGGATCCACCCAAGTATGGAAGGCCCGGATCGAGCTACATAAACTTTGCCTCATAATTTCCTTCCTTTAAAGACTATATCAGAGAACATGAAACCCAAACTATCAATATTACCACCCTGAAACCCAGTGGGATTAATATCCTTGGGTTATAATGTTAATCTACCCCACGTGTGTTCCCACAGGGCTTCAGGTGCCATGGTAAACACTGAGCCACAGTCAACATGAGCTCTATGTGTTTCCTATTTATCAAATCTTTTGCCTTGAATTTCCTTCATTTTTCTTCTCCTTCATCTCCTAGACACAATTCCCTCTCAAAGTTCCTTTTGGTACTATCCACTGATGCAACATTGACTGTTCCTTGGGCCTACACATCCTGGGGAAATTGCCTGTTTTTCCACAATTTCTACATTCTTAGGTCAAAGTAAAGCATGTTTTTGAGTCTGAGTTGTGAAACACACTTCCCCTCAGCCACAAAACTTCCCTCCTTCATACGTTCTGTAATTTCTTTGTTCAGGTTTGTCTGAAGGAAGCCTGCCAAAGTTCCTTTTATTAATCTCTGCCACATCCTCTTTGTCGCACTCGCTTCTTGAATCTTTGAGCTCCAGTTCTCTCATGCACTGGTTTCTTGGACAATTTTAGCAACTTCTGTTTCCTCTTTGAGGGTTAGATTCTTCGCAGCCCTTTCCTGCATTTTCTTAGAAGAGCACTGCACTATTAGTCATTTATGAGTTCACCTGTCATCTCGCCAAATTAGCATGTGATGGTGAGTTCCATCAGAGGAGCAACAAATTCTTCCACAGATTGAGTTTTGACGCTGTGATTTTGTATAAAATTTGTGTCTGACCATGGCGATGTTCACCTACGTGGCAAATCTGATTTCTAGACATTTGACTTCCTTGGGTGGATCTTGGAGAGGTTGCTCTTCTTGATCTAGTGATTCCAGTAAATACTTGAAAATATGTTGGCCCTCCTTACCTAATGCACTTATCAAAAGAGCCTTCTTTCTGTTTGAATTGAAGTCTTTCCTAGCCAAAGCCACCAAATAATTCTCAAATGTGCCTACCCACACCTCCCATTCTGTAGGGGGTGGGCCAGGGTTTGACTAGAAACTTGTGGGTGGATAATTCCTTGGTGTGATTCCATTTGGTATGCTAGAATGTTAATTGCAATGTTTTACTATGGGTGTTTTGGAGTACGTAAAGTAGTATTCGTATAGTACACTTTTCTGTACTCTTACATGCATTTGTGAATTGATTGCAAAACATTTAAAATGGGAATACTTAGGGAATATTCACACACAAGTAATAAACAGAAAGGACGAATCCTCTTTGCACTGGTTTCCAATAAAGAGAGTTGGACATATGGGAGCTGATTAATGGAGACATGTAAAGAGTATGTACATTAGTGCTCCTACAGTAGCATTTCCTGTACTTACAAATGTTTTAATCAATCCACTCCTTTGATCATTGCATTTCAACTTTCTTCCAGGGTTGGACTGGTCTATAGTACAATCTGGCAGTGGCTGATGGGCTGTTCTGACAGGTAATTGTGTGGACTACTTTTTAACAGTTTATAGGCCTTTTTTATGGTCTTATGGGCTGATTTTTACTGTTGATTTCTCTGATATCACCACAAATGCTGCCTGCAGCGAGCACTAATGCATGTAGTTGCCCATTTCATTCAAAACTCCTACACAATGTGGCTTTGCAAGTTCGAAACTGCTCCTATTTGCAAATATGAGGCACTTTTTAAGCCATCTGATTCGCTAACAGCTCTGCCAAGTGCTAGGCATCTCACTTTAGCATAACGCATTTCAGTAATTTTCTTGCATTACCGCAATACCTGAGATCGTTATGCGAAAGAACTGTGCCCTGTAGTGCAATAAAACTGCATAAATACCATTTCTCACTTTGCTGGGACGCATAAAAGCTAAGTTCAGGTCAGAGTACTGTTTATCAAAGGCCACAAGGTGGCAATGGTATGCAACTGGAGGTATAGAATTCCCAATGTATTAGGAGAAATATCCCACTATCACAGAAACTCCTATACCGGCCAAGAAAACTGCAGAGATCTGCAGACCCGAGCACAAAACCACCCGCCCTTCTAATTAATGTACAAAAGCACCTCCTGCGAAACCATGGTACCCAACAGATGTGGATGTCCAGCAGCAAAGCAAGGCTTCTAAATATATGTCAAAAACGCAGTCAGTCTAAACTGCTAAAAGAGGGGCCTGGTTGGAGAACTGTACAGGGAGAAGCAGGAGGAGGCGGGACAGGATGTGGCCTCAGATCTACCAACTCAGACGATACCACCCCCGGTCACTTCACGCATTAAGGACCATCACATGTGAGGAAAGGGCGTCATGTCTAGAAAAGAGCTCTTGAACTGGATGCAAGGGTCTTATTTCAGTCACAATAAAGTCTCACTCGAAGTGTCACACATAAGGCTTGAAGTGTCGCACATAAACGCACCTCACGCATGGAGAATGTCACACATAAGCAAACTGAAAACTTGGCAGCCATGTGCTAATAGAGGCCACTTGAATTTTCTGTGGCAGTCCGTCCCGGCTCACTACAGCCATCCTGCGAGGCAGCATGGGTCCAATGTTAAAGCTTTTGGCTCCATGGGGTTTTTAATTTGGCACCTGAGGGTTGCACATAACCTTTCTTTTTCTTAGATGCTCGGGGTTCTGATGTGTGTCGTTTTTTTCTGGAGACCTCGAGGTCGTTTCCTTTCCACGCGGCTGGTCTGATTACAGCAGGAGATAAGTGATCTTGCAGCGCCCTCAAGTGTTTAGTACCCGGTACTACAACCAATAACTCTACAGTCTCCGTTGACGTCCATATTGCTCCGCGGCCTGTCTGAGTATGGCAGGAGATAAGTGATCTTGCAGCGCCCTCAAGTGTGCAATACACGGTACTACAACCAATTACTCCACGGTCTCCGATGACGTCCATATTGCTCCGCGGCCGGTCTGATTACAGCAGGAGATAAGTGATCTTGCAGCGCCCTCAAGTGTGTAATATCCGGTACTACAACCAATTACTCTACGGTCTCCGATGACGTCCATATTGCTCCGCGGCCGGTCTGATTACGGCAGGAGATAAGTGATCTTGCAGCGCCCTCAAGTGTTTAATATCCGGTACTACAATCAATTACTCTACGGTCTCCGATGACGTCCATATTGCTCTATTCCAAGCCTCAGCTTCAGTTTACAATTGGGGTGCAGGGGCCCTTCGCACCATTGACTCCCGGTGTCTATGCAGCTGTGCATACATTAACATTTTCAATAGAGGAAAGTGAGATATTTTTTTTTTTAAAAAGGATGTCGGGAGATTGTGTATCTCCCAATGTCTTCTATTGAGGCAGAGGCAAGTTCAGGTGGGCGACAGCCAAGATAAAGCCGTTCCTGGCTTTAACACTCGGGAGTCTCCTGCCTGAGTCGGGTCTATTGCCAAGTGGTGTGGTACTATCAGTAGTTACTGCCTGTAGTATGCAGGAGGACACGTCAGAGGAGGACAGCCCCCTCCTAGAGGGCTGTCACTCACAGTAACACTTGCCCCTGCCCCGTGTCACCAAGTCACGTGACCAGGCCGATGAGAGGGAGTTGGGTGCACGTGTCCTCGTTATATAATCCAAGGTCAGAAGTCAGAGACTGTGTAAATGCGTTGATAATTCTGATGTAAGGTTCTAGCATTATAAATGGTTTTATCGTTAAAACTGGAGAACTTTTAAACACTGCCCCTTACTTTCTCTTTTAAACGTCTGTGTCCTAGTTTTTTTTTTATTCTAAAATGTGTATTTGCTTCCGTTCCTTGCGTTTGTCTTTAATCCTTTATCAAGGTTGGACGAGGAACCACAGAGAAGTCTTCGCAACAAAGCCCATGCCGGCCCCAGAGTGCGCCGCACGAGAGACTGTGGCGACTGAACAATGGAGCTAGGACAGTTGTCAGAGTGGGGGCGCTGTTCATTTGTGCCACTTTATGGGGGGGGGGGGGGGGTTGAAAACACCTGTGTTGCTGAACAAGGGCACGCGGTGAACGTGCTGTGCTGGTCCCCTTTAGAGTACATCCGATCTCTCCAAGACTTTTCAAGCCACGGGCTCCAGAGGTGCGTTTCGAAGCGCACATTTCCAAATACTTATGTGTAATAGGACACACTCGTGGCCCCTGGTGTGTGATCTTTGGCAGTGGCACACACTCCGCTGAAACAGGGTTATGTACAAGTCACCAGACACAACCACTGGACAGCATCACTGCTTCTCACCGATGAAAACGTCTCTTCTATGAATTCAACACAAATGTCATAATTATGGACTGTGTCCGGGGATTAAAGTCATCTGTAACTCAAACACTGCTTATTCTCACTGGATGCACCACCTGCAAACTTCGGTGCCCAGAAGAAACTTATTTCTGATGTCAAACTGTGTCTATCAGAAACAACGAGCGGCTCCCAAAGTCGTGCCCATAATAATCTTCAAAGAATGACAGCATAAAAAACTCTGAGGCCCGTATTTATACTTTTTGACGCTAATCTGCGCTAACGCAGTTTAGCGTCAAAAAAATTAGCGCCGGCTAACGCCATTCTGAAGCGCCATGCTGGCGCCGTATTTATAGAATGGCGTTAGCCGGCGTTAGCCGACCGGCGCTGCCTGGTGTGCGTGAAAAAAAAACACGTACACCAGGCAGCGCCGGCGTAGGGGAAAATGGCGTATGGGCGTCTAAAAATGGGGCAAGTCAGGTCGAGGCAAAAAAATCGTCTTAACAAGATTTGCGCCATTTTTTTACGACGCCCATACCCCATCAACATGACTCCTGTCTTAGCAAAGACAGGAGTCATGCCCCCTTGCCCAATGGCCAGGCCCAGGGGACATATGTCCCCTGGGCCTGGTCATTGGGCATAGTGGCATGTAGGGGGGCACAAATCAGGCCCCCCTATGCCACAAAAAAAAATAAAAAAAAATACTTACCCCAACTTACCTTTTCTTCCCTGGGATGGGTCCCTCCATCCTTGGGTGTCCTCCTGGGGTGGGCAAGGGTGGCAGGGGGTGTACCTGGGGGCAGGGGAGGGCACCTCTGGGCTCCTTCAGAGCCCACAGGTCCCTTAACGCCTGCCCTGACCCAGGCGTTAAAAAGAGGCGCAAATGCGGGGTTTTTTGCCCCGCCCACTCCCGGGCGTCATTTTTACCCGGGAGTATAAATACCACGCACATGCCTCGGAGTCATTTTTTAAGACGGGAACGCCTCCCTTGCATATCATTAACGCAAGGGAGGTGTTCACGCCAAAAAATTACGCTAACTCCATGAACTTTGGCGCTAGACGCGTCTAACGCCAAAGTATAAATATGGAGTTAGTTTTGCGTCGAATTTGCGTTGAAAAAAACGACGCAAATTCGGCGCAAACGGAGTATAAATATGCCCCTGAGATCGATAAAAAAACATTCCATAGTCTATGGATGTGGGCAGGTAATACCCCCGAAGCACTGCACGCCCAGTAGATATAATGCCACACAATATAACTGTCCATCAAATGGAAGAATACGTCTCGAAGTACCGGGGGAAGGCAATATCCACAGATTATAGGGTTACTAAATGTGACCATAGGCTAATGTGTAGTAGAATAAACTCTTTATTAGAGTATAGAACGGAAATAACACTTTATGACACGAAATGCAGCCCTAAATCTCAGCAGGTAATCCTTGCTGCACGAACGGATGCTTTATAATACTAGACTATTTTAGGAAAATACCGCCAGTTTGTTACTATTGTCTTGGGAGTACCCAGTGACACCCCAAACACTGCTCAGATTACCCAGCCACACACAGAGCTCTGTGGAAAATCCAAGAACCTCTCAGAGATGGGAGTCAGATAACAGCAGAGTCACCATAACTAAGGAACTCCGCAGAGGTATCCAGGGCTCAGCTCTTCAGAGTAACCACACACCCGGACTCTGCTTTGGGTACTCCCTGCTTCCACTCAGGACACTTCAATAGATTCCCAATCACCCAGAGATCACACACACGTCTGCACAGGGTAACCACCAGAAACTCTCACTGAGGCCTGATCCACACAGGTACACTGACACTTTAAGGAGCTTACGCAGACTGTAGAACTTTACTCCTTGTTGGTATTAACGAACTACGAGTTTAATTTTACTACTAATATGATTTAGTATTTCTGAATACCAAAAAGTAGGAAGGTTACTGCAGAATGCATAAACATACATGAAATTGTAAGTTTACCTTTGTGACCCTTAGAGTCCTTTAAGCAAAATACCAAATTCATTCAGAGCTCTGCTCTTAGTAGCACATACTCTTTCAACTCTTGTGTCTTAATATTACCCAGGGTCCACCAAAGACGTGCAATCGATAATAGCCTGAAATACCTAATGATTCATTGAGATTAACCTGATTCATCTCACTCAGCTCTAGTCATAATAATACTCAGTCACATCTGTTTCCTATCAGAGCTCTGCTGTTGAAACCACCTAGATTCACTCAGGGCTCTTCTTCTTATAACATAGACTCACTCAGGGATCTGCTTCTGATAACAGAGACTGTCAGGGATCTGCTTCTGACAACATAGACTCACTCAGGGCTCTGCTTCTGACAACATAGACTCACTCAGGGATCTGCTTCTGATAACATACACTGTCAGGGATCTGATTCTGATAACATAGACTCAGTCAGGGCTCTGCTTCTGATAACATAGACTGTCAGGGATCTGCTCCTGATAACATAGACTCACTCGGGGATCTACTTCTGAGAACATTGACTCACTCAGAGCTCTGTATCTGGTTACATAGACTCACTCAGGGCTCTGCTTCTGATAACATAAACTCTCAGGGATCTGCTTCTGATAACATAGACTCTCAGGGATCTGCTTCTGATAACATAGACTCACTCAGGGCTCTGCTTCTGATAACATAGACTGTCAGGGATCTGCTTCTGATAACATAGACTCACTCAGGAATCTGTTCCTAATAACATAGACTCACTCAGGGATTTGCTTCTGAGAACATTGACTCAATCAGAGCTCTGCATCTGGTACCATAGACTCACTCAGGGCTCTGCTTCTGACAACATAGACTCACTCAGGGATCTGCTTCTGATAACATAGACTGTCAGGGATCTGCTTCTGACAACATAGACTCACTCAGGGCTCTGCTTCTGATAAAATAGACTGTCAGGGATCTGCTTCTGATAACATAGACTCACTCAGGAATCTGCTCCTGGTAACATAGACGCACTCAGGGATCTGCTTCTGAGAACATTGACTCACTCAGAGCTCTGCATCTGGTAACATAGACTCACTCAGGGCTCTGCTTCTGACAACATAGACTCCCTCAGGGATCTGCTTCTGATAACATAGACTGTCAGGGATCTGCTTCTGACAACATAGACTCACCCAGGGCTCTGCTTCTGATAACATAGACTGCCAGGGATCTGCTTCTGATAACATAGACTCACTCAGGAATCTGCTCCTGATAACATAGACTCACTCAGGGCTCTGCTTCTGATAACATAGACTCACGCAGGAATCTGCTCCTGATAACATAGACTCACTAGGGGATCTGCTTCTGTGAACATTGACTCACTCAGAGCTCTGCATCTGGTAACATAGACTCACTCAGGGCTCTGCTTCTGACAATATAGACTCACTCAGGGATCTGCTTCTGATAACATAGACTGTCAGGGATCTGCTTCTGACAACAGAGACTCACTCAGGGCTCTGCTTCTGATAACATAGACTATCAGGGATCTGCTTCTGATAACATAGACTCACTCAGGAATCTGCTCCTGATAACATAGACTCACTCAGGGATCTGCTTCTGAGAACATAGACTCACTCAGGGCTCTGCTTCTGATAACATAGACTATCAGGGATCTGCTTCTGATAACATAGACTCACTCAGGAATCTGGTCCTGATAACATAGACGCACTCAGGGATCTGCTTCATAGAACATTGACTCACTCAGAGCTCTGCATCTGGTAACATAGACTCACTCAGGGCTTTGCTTCTGACAACATAGACTCACTCAGGGATCTGCTTCCGATAACATAGACTGCCAGGGATCTGCTTCTGACAACATAGACTCACTCAGGGCTCTGCTTCTGATAACATAGACTGTCAGGGAGCTGCTTCTGATAACATAGACTCACTCAGGAACCTGCTCCTGATAACATAGACTCACTCAGGGATCTGCTTCTGAGAACATTGACTCACTCAGAGCTCTGCATCTGGTAACATAGACTCACTCAGGGCTCTGCTTCTGACAACATAGACTCCCTCAGGGATCTGCTTCTGATAACATAGACTGTCAGGGATCTGCTTCTGACAACATAGACTCACCCAGGGCTCTGCTTCTGATAACATAGACTGCCAGGGATCTGCTTCTGATAACATAGACTCACTCAGGAATCTGCTCCTGATAACATAGACTCACTCAGGGCTCTGCTTCTGATAACATAGACTCACGCAGGAATCTGCTCCTGATAACATAGACTCACTAGGGGATCTGCTTCTGTGAACATTGACTCACTCAGAGCTCTGCATCTGGTAACATAGACTCACTCAGGGCTCTGCTTCTGACAATATAGACTCACTCAGGGATCTGCTTCTGATAACATAGACTGTCAGGGATCTGCTTCTGACAACAGAGACTCACTCAGGGCTCTGCTTCTGATAACATAGACTATCAGGGATCTGCTTCTGATAACATAGACTCACTCAGGAATCTGCTCCTGATAACATAGACTCACTCAGGGATCTGCTTCTGAGAACATAGACTCACTCAGGGCTCTGCTTCTGATAACATAGACTATCAGGGATCTGCTTCTGATAACATAGACTCAGTCAGGGCTCTGCTTCTGATAACATAGACTGTCAGGGATCTGCTCCTGATAACATAGACTCACTCAGGGATCTGCTTCTGAGAACAAAGACTCACTCAGAGCTCTGCTTCTGGTAGCATAGACTCACTCAGGGCTCTGCTTCTGACAACATAGACATACTCAGGGATCTGCTTCTGATAACATGGACTGTCAGGGATCTGCTTCTGACAACAAAGACTCACCCAGGGCTCTGCTTCTGATAACATAGACTGTCAGGGAGCTGCTTCTGATAACATAGACTCACTCAGGAACCTGCTCCTGATAACATAGACTCACTCGGGGATCTGCTTCTGAGAACATTGACTCACTCAGAGCTCTGTATCTGGTTACATAGACTCACTCAGGGCTCTGCTTCTGATAACATAAACTCTCAGGGATCTGCTTCTGATAACATAGACTCTCAGGGATCTGCTTCTGATAACATAGACTCACTCAGGGCTCTGCTTCTGATAACATAGACTGTCAGGGATCTGCTTCTGATAACATAGACTCACTCAGGAATCTGTTCCTAATAACATAGACTCACTTAGGGATTTGCTTCTGAGAACATTGACTCAATCAGAGCTCTGCATCTGGTACCATAGACTCACTCAGGGCTCTGCTTCTGACAACATAGACTCACTCAGGGATCTGCTTCTGATAACATAGACTGTCAGGGATCTGCTTCTGACAACATAGACTCACTCGGGGCTCTGCTTCTGATAAAATAGACTGTCAGGGATCTGCTTCTGATAACATAGACTCACTCAGGAATCTGCTCCTGGTAACATAGACGCACTCAGGGATCTGCTTCTGAGAACATTGACTCACTCAGAGCTCTGCATCTGGTAACATAGACTCACTCAGGGCTCTGCTTCTGACAACATAGACTCCCTCAGGGATCTGCTTCTGATAACATAGACTGTCAGGGATCTGCTTCTGACAACATAGACTCACCCAGGGCTCTGCTTCTGATAACATAGACTGCCAGGGATCTGCTTCTGATAACATAGACTCACTCAGGAATCTGCTCCTGATAACATAGACTCACTCAGGGCTCTGCTTCTGATAACATAGACTCACGCAGGAATCTGCTCCTGATAACATAGACTCACTAGGGGATCTGCTTCTGTGAACATTGACTCACTCAGAGCTCTGCATCTGGTAACATAGACTCACTCAGGGCTCTGCTTCTGACAATATAGACTCACTCAGGGATCTGCTTCTGATAACATAGACTGTCAGGGATCTGCTTCTGACAACAGAGACTGACTCAGGGCTCTGCTTCTGATAACATAGACTTTCAGGGATCTGCTTCTGATAACATAGACTCACTCAGGAATCTGCTCCTGATAACATAGACTCACTCAGGGATCTGCTTCTGAGAACATAGACTCACTCAGGGCTCTGCTTCTGATAACATAGACTATCAGGGATCTGCTTCTGATAACATAGACTCACTCAGGAATCTGCTCCTGATAACATAGACGCACTCAGGGATCTGCTTCATAGAACATTGACTCACTCAGAGCTCTGCATCTGGTAACATAGACTCACTCAGGGCTTTGCTTCTGACAACATAGACTCACTCAGGGATCTGCTTCTGATAACATAGACTGCCAGGGATCTGCTTCTGACAACATAGACTCACTCAGGGCTCTGCTTCTGATAACATAGACTGTCAGGGAGCTGCTTCTGATAACATAGACTCACTCAGGAACCTGCTCCTGATAACATAGACTCACTCGGGGATCTGCTTCTTAGAACATTGACTCACTCAGAGCTCTGCATCTGGTAACATAGACTCACTCAGGGCTCTGCTTCTGACACCATAGACTCACTCAGGGATCTGCTTCTGATAACAGAGACTGTCAGGGATCTGCTTCTGACAACATAGACTCACTCAGGGCTCTGCTTCTGATAACATAGACTCACTCAGGGATCTGCTTCTGATAACA
The DNA here is from genome assembly GCF_031143425.1 of Pleurodeles waltl. Classification (NCBI taxonomy): domain Eukaryota; kingdom Metazoa; phylum Chordata; class Amphibia; order Caudata; family Salamandridae; genus Pleurodeles; species Pleurodeles waltl. Next base: position 1,710,384,755 of record NC_090445.1, on the reverse strand, counting down.
TACACTGTCAGGGATCTGATTCTGATAACATAGACTCAGTCAGGGCTCTGCTTCTGATAACATAGACTGTCAGGGATCTGCTCCTGATAACATAGACTCACTCAGGGATCTGCTTCTGAGAACAAAGACTCACTCAGAGCTCTGCTTCTGGTAGCATAGACTCACTCAGGGCTCTGCTTCTGACAACATAGACGTACTCAGGGATCTGCTTCTGATAACATGGACTGTCAGGGATCTGCTTCTGACAACAAAGACTCACCCAGGGCTCTGCTTCTGATAACATAGACTGTCAGGGAGCTGCTTCTGATAACATAGACTCACTCAGGAACCTGCTCCTGATAACTTAGACTCACTCAGGGATCTGCTTCTGAGAACATAGACTCACTCAGGGCTCTGCTTCTGATAACATAGACTATCAGGGATCTGCTTCTGATAACATAGACTCACTCAGGAATCTGCTCCTGATAACATAGACACACTCAGGGATCTGCTTCTGAGAACATTGACTCACTCAGAGCTCTGCATCTGGTAACATAGACTCACTCAGGGCTCTGCTTCTGACAACATAGACTCACTCAGGGATCTGCTTCTGATAACATAGACTGTCAGGGATCTGCTTCTGACAACATAGAATCACTCAGGGCTCTGCTTCTGATAACATAGACTGTCAGGGAGCTGCTTCTGATAACATAGACTCACTCAGGAACCTGCTCCTGATAAAATAGACTCACTCGGGGATCTGCTTCTTAGAACATTGACTCACTCAGAGCTCTGCATCTGGTAACATAGACTCACTCAGGGCTCTGCTTCTGACACCATAGACTCACTCAGGGATCTGCTTCTGATAACAGAGACTGTCAGGGATCTGCTTCTGACAACATAGACTCACTCAGGGCTCTGCTTCTGATAACATAGACTCACTCAGGGATCTGCTTCTGATAACACAGACTATCAGGGATCTGCTTCTGATAACATAGACTCACTCAGGAATCTGCTCCTGATAACATAGACGCACTCAGGGATCTGCTTCTGAGAACATTGACTCACTCAGAGCTCTGCATCTGGTAACATAGACTCACTCAGGGCTCTGCTTCTGACAACATAGACTCACTCAGGGATCTGCTTCTGATAACATAGACTGTCAGGGATCTGCTTCTGACAACATAGACTCACTCAGGGCTCTGCTTCTGATAACATAGACTGTCAGGGAGCTGCTTCTGATAACATAGACTCACTCAGGAACCTGCTCCTGATAACATAGACTCACTCGGGGATCTGCTTCTTAGAACATTGACTCACTCAGAGCTCTGCATCTGGTAACATAGACTCACTCAGGGCTCTGCTTCTGACACCATAGACTCACTCAGGGATCTGCTTCTGATAACAGAGACTGTCAGGGATCTGCTTCTGACAACATAGACTCACTCAGGGCTCTGCTTCTGATAACATACACTGTCAGGGATCTGCTTCTGATAACAGAGACTCAGTCAGGGCTCTGCGACTGATAACATAGACTCACTCAGGGATCTGCTTCTGAGAACAAAGACTCACTCAGAGCTCTGCTTCTGGTAGCATAGACTCACTCAGGGCTCTGCTTCTGACAACATAGGAGCACTCAGGGATCTGCTTCTGATAACATGGACTGTCAGGGATCTGCTTCTGACAACATAGACTCACCCAGGGCTCTGCTTCTGATAACATAGACTGTCAGGGATCTGCTTCTGATAACATAGACTCACTCAGGAATCTGCTCCTGATAACATAGACTCACTCAGGGATCTGCTTCTGAGAACATAGACTCACTCAGGGCTCTGCTTCTGATAACATAGACTATCAGGGATCTGCTTCTGATAACATAGACTCACTCAGGAATCTGCTCCTGATAACATAGACGCACTCAGGGATCTGCTTCTGAGAACATTGACTCACTCAGAGCGCTGCATCTGGTAACATAGACTCACTCAGGGCTTTGCTTATGACAACACAGACTCACTCAGGGATCTGCTTCTGATAACATAGACTGTCAGGGATCTGCTTCTGACAACATAGACTCACTCAGGGCTCTGCTTCTGATAACATAGACTGTCAGGGAGCTGCTTCTGATAACATAGACTCACTCAGGAACCTGCTCCTGATAACATAGATTCACTTGGGGATCTGCTTCTTAGAACATTGACTCACTCAGAGCTCTGCATCTGGTAACATAGACTCACTCAGGGCTCTGCTTCTGACACCATAGACTCACTCAGGGATCTGCTTCTGATAACTGAGACTGTCAGGGATCTGCTTCTGACAACATAGACTCACTCAGGGCTCTGCTTCTGATAACATAGACTCACTCAGGGATCTGCTTCTGATAACATACACTGTCAGGGATCTGCTTCTGATAACAGAGACTCAGTCAGGGCTCTGCTTCTGATAACATAGACTGTCAGGGATCTGCTCCTGATAACATAGACTCACTCAGGGATCTGCTTCTGAGAACAAAGACTCACTCAGAGCTCTGCTTCTGGTAGCATAGACTCACTCAGGGCTCTGCTTCTGACAACATAGGAGCACTTAGGGATCTGCTTCTGATAACATGGACTGTCAGGGATCTGCTTCTGACAACATAGACTCACCCAGGGCTCTGCTTCTGATAACATAGACTGTCAGGGATCTGCTTCTGATAACATAGACTCACTCAGGAATCTGCTCCTGATAACATAGACTCACTCAGGGATCTGCTTCTGAGAACATAGACTCACTCAGGGCTCTGCTTCTGATAACATAGACTATCAGGGATCTGCTTCTGATAACATAGACTCACTCAGGAATCTGCCCCTGATAAAATAGACGCACTCAGGGATCTGCTTCTGAGAACATTGACTCACTCAGAGCTCTGCATCTGGTAACATAGACTCACTCAGGGCTTTGCTTCTGACAACATAGACTCACTCAGGGATCTGCTTCTGATAACATAGACTGCCAGGGATCTGCTTCTGACAACATAGACTCACTCAGGGCTCTGCTTCTGATAACATAGACTGTCAGGGAGCTGCTTCTGATAACATAGACTCACTCAGGAACCTGCTCCTGATAACATAGACTCACTCGGGGATCTGCTTCTTAGAACATTGACTCACTCAGAGCTCTGCATCTGGTAACATAGACTCACTCAGGGCTCTGCTTCTGACACCATAGACTCACTCAGGGATCTGCTTCTGATAACAGAGACTGTCAGGGATCTGCTTCTGACAACATAGACTCACTCAGGGCTCTGCTTCTGATAACATAGACTCACTCAGGGATCTGCTTCTGATAACATACACTGTCAGGGATCTGCTTCTGATAACATAGACTCAGTTAGGGCTCTGCTTCTGATAACATAGACTGTCAGGGATCTGCTCCTGATAACATAGACTCACTCAGGGATCTGCTTCTGAGAACAAAGACTCACTCAGAGCTCTGCTTCTGGTAGCATAGACTCACTCAGGGCTCTGCTTCTGACAACATAGGAACACTCGGGGATCTGCTTCTGATAACATGGACTGTCAGGGATCTGCTTCTGACAACATAGACTCACCCAGGGCTCTGCTTCTGATAACATAGACTGTCAGGGAGCTGCTTCTGATAACATAGACTCACTCAGGAACCTGCTCCTGATAACATAGACTCACTCAGGGATCTGCTTCTGAGAACATAGACTCACTCAGGGCTCTGCTTCTGAGAACATAGACTATCAGGGATCTGCTTCTGATAACATAGACTCACTCAGGAATCTGCTCCTGATAACATAGACACACTCAGGGATCTGCTTCTGAGAACATTGACTCACTCAGAGCTCTGCATCTGGTAACATAGACTCACTCAGGGCTCTGCTTCTGACAACATAGACTCACTCAGGGATCTGCTTCTGATAACATAGACTGTCAGGGATCTGCTTCTGACAACATAGAATCACTCAGGGCTCTGCTTCTGATAACATAGACTGTCAGGGAGCTGCTTCTGATAACATAGACTCACTCAGGAACCTGCTCCTGATAAAATAGACTCACTCGGGGATCTGCTTCTTAGAACATTGACTCACTCAGAGCTCTGCATCTGGTAACATAGACTCACTCAGGGCTCTGCTTCTGACACCATAGACTCACTCAGGGATCTGCTTCTGATAACAGAGACTGTCAGGGATCTGCTTCTGACAACATAGACTCACTCAGGGCTCTGCTTCTGATAACATAGACTCACTCAGGGATCTGCTTCTGATAACATAGACTATCAGGGATCTGCTTCTGATAACATAGACTCACTCAGGAATCTGCTCCTGATAACATAGACGCACTCAGGGATCTGCTTCTGAGAACATTGACTCACTCAGAGGTCTGCATCTGGTAACATAGACTCACTCAGGGCTCTGCCTCTGACAACATAGACTCACTCAGGGATCTGCTTCTGATAACATAGACTGTCAGGGATCTGCTTCTGACAACATAGACTCACTCAGGGCTCTGCTTCTGATAACATAGACTGCCAGGGAGCTGCTTCTGATAACATAGACTCACTCAGGAACCTGCTCCTGTTAACATAGACTCACTTGGGGATCTGCTTCTTAGAACATTGACTCACTCAGAGCTCTGCATCTGGTAACATAGACTCACTCAGGGCTCTGCTTCTGACACCATAGACTCACTCAGGGATCTGCTTCTGATAACATAGACTCACTCAGGGATCTGCTTCTGATAACATACACTGTCAGGGATCTGCTTCTGATAACATAGACTCACTCAGGGCTCTGCTTCTGATAACATAGACTGTCAGGGATCTGCTCCTGATAACATAGACTCACTCAGGGGTCTGCTTCTGAGAACAAAGACTCACTCAGGGCTCTGCTTCTGACAACATAGACACACTCAGGGATCTGCTTCTGATAACATGGACTGTCAGGGATCTGCTTCTGACAATATAGACCCACCCAGGGCTCTGCTTCTGATAACATAGACTGTCAGGGATCTGCTTCTGATAACATAGACTCACACAGGGATCTGCTTCTGATAACATAGACTGTCAGGGCTCTGCTTCTGATAACATAGACTCACTCAGGGCTCTGCTTCTGATAACATAGACTCACTCAGGAACCTGCTCCTGATAACATAGACTCACTCAGGGATCTGCTTCTTAGAACATTGACTCACTCAGAGCTCTGCATCTGGTAACATAGACTCACTCAGGGCTCTGCTTCTGACACCATAGACTCACTCAGGGATCTGCTTCTGATAACAGAGACTGTCAGGGATCTGCTTCTGACAACATAGACTCACTCCGGGCTCTGCTTCTGATAACATAAACTCACTCAGGGATCTGCTTCTGATAACATACTCTGTCAGGGATCTGCTTCTGATAACAGAGACTCAGTCAGGGCTCTGCTTCTGATAACATAGACTGTCAGGGATCTGCTCCTGATAACATAGACTCACTCAGGGATCTGCTTCTGAGAACAAAGACTCACTCAGAGCTCTGCTTCTGGTAGCATAGACTCACTCAGGGCTCTGCTTCTGACAACATAGGAGCACTCAGGGATCTGCTTCTGATAACATGGACTGTCAGGGATCTGCTTCTGACAACATAGACTCACCCAGGGCTCTGCTTCTGATAACATAGACTGTCAGGGATCTGCTTCTGATAACATAGACTCACTCAGGAATCTGCTCCTGATAACATAGACTCACTCAGGGATCTGCTTCTGAGAACATAGACTCACTCAGGGCTCTGCTTCTGGTAACATAGACTATCAGGGATCTGCTTCTGATAACATAGACTCACTCAGGAATCTGCTCCTGATAACATAGACGCACTCAGGGATCTGCTTCTGAGAACATTGACTCACTCAGAGCTCTGCATCTGGTAACATAGACTCACTCAGGGCTTTGCTTCTGACAACACAGACTCACTCAGGGATCTGCTTCTGATAACATAGACTGTCAGGGATCTGCTTCTGACAACATAGACTCACTCAGGGCTCTGCTTCTGATAACATAGACTGTCAGGGAGCTGCTTCTGATAACATAGACTCACTCAGGAACCTGCTCCTGATAACATAGACTCACTCGGGGATCTGCTTCTTAGAACATTGACTCACTCAGAGCTCTGCATCTGGTAACATAGACTCACTCAGGGCTCTGCTTCTGACACCATAGACTCACTCAGGGATCTGCTTCTGATAACAGAGACTGTCAGGGATCTGCTTCTGACAACATAGACTCACTCAGGGCTCTGCTTCTGATAACATAGACTCACTAAGGGATCTGCTTCTGATAACATACACTGTCAGGGATCTGCTTCTGATAACAGAGACTCAGTCAGGGCTCTGCTTCTGATAACATAGACTGTCAGGGATCTGCTCCTGATAACATAGACTCACTCAGGGATCTGCTTCTGAGAACAAAGACTCACTCAGAGCTCTGCTTCTGGTAGCATAGACTCACTCAGGGCTCTGCTTCTGACAACATAGGAGCACTCGGGGATCTGCTTCTGATAACATGGACTGTCAGGGATCTGCTTCTGACAACATAGACTCACCCAGGGCTCTGCTTCTGATAACATAGACTGTCAGGGATCTGCTTCTGACAACAGAGACTCACTCAGGGCTCTGCTTCTGATAACATAGACTGTCAGGGATCTGCTTCTGATAACATAGACTCACTCAGGAATCTGCTCCTGATAACATAGACTCACTCAGGGATCTGCTTCTGAGAACATAGACTCACTCAGGGCTCTGCTTCTGATAACATAGACTATCAGGGATCTGCTTCTGATAACATAGACTCACTCAGGAATCTGCTCCTGATAACATAGACGCACTCAGGGATTTGCTTCTGAGAACATTGAGTCACTCAGAGGTCTACATCTGATAACATAGACTCACTCAGGGATCTGCTTCTGATAACATACACTGTCAGGGATCTGATTCTGATAACATAGACTCAGTCAGGGCTCTGCTTCTGATAACATAGACTGTCAGGGATCTGCTCCTGATAACATAGACTCACTCAGGGATCTGCTTCTGAGAACAAAGACTCACTCAGAGCTCTGCTTCTGGTAGCATAGACTCACTCAGGGCTCTGCTTCTGACAACATAGACGTACTCAGGGATCTGCTTCTGATAACATGGACTGTCAGGGATCTGCTTCTGACAACAAAGACTCACCCAGGGCTCTGCTTCTGATAACATAGACTGTCAGGGAGCTGCTTCTGATAACATAGACTCACTCAGGAACCTGCTCCTGATAACTTAGACTCACTCAGGGATCTGCTTCTGAGAACATAGACTCACTCAGGGCTCTGCTTCTGATAACATAGACTATCAGGGATCTGCTTCTGATAACATAGACTCACTCAGGAATCTGCTCCTGATAACATAGACACACTCAGGGATCTGCTTCTGAGAACATTGACTCACTCAGAGCTCTGCATCTGGTAACATAGACTCACTCAGGGCTCTGCTTCTGACAACATAGACTCACTCAGGGATCTGCTTCTGATAACATAGACTGTCAGGGATCTGCTTCTGACAACATAGAATCACTCAGGGCTCTGCTTCTGATAACATAGACTGTCAGGGAGCTGCTTCTGATAACATAGACTCACTCAGGAACCTGCTCCTGATAAAATAGACTCACTCGGGGATCTGCTTCTTAGAACATTGACTCACTCAGGGCTCTGCATCTGGTAACATAGACTCACTCAGGGCTCTGCTTCTGACACCATAGACTCACTCAGGGATCTGCTTCTGATAACAGAGACTGTCAGGGATCTGCTTCTGACAACATAGACTCACTCAGGGCTCTGCTTCTGATAACATAGACTCACTCAGGGATCTGCTTCTGATAACACAGACTATCAGGGATCTGCTTCTGATAACATAGACTCACTCAGGAATCTGCTCCTGATAACATAGACGCACTCAGGGATCTGCTTCTGAGAACATTGACTCACTCAGAGCTCTGCATCTGGTAACATAGACTCACTCAGGGCTCTGCTTCTGACAACATAGACTCACTCAGGGATCTGCTTCTGATAACATAGACTGTCAGGGATCTGCTTCTGACAACATAGACTCACTCAGGGCTCTGCTTCTGATAACATAGACTGTCAGGGAGCTGCTTCTGATAACATAGACTCACTCAAGAACCTGCTCCTGATAACATAGACTCACTCGGGGATCTGCTTCTTAGAACATTGACTCACTCAGAGCTCTGCATCTGGTAACATAGACTCACTCAGGGCTCTGCTTCTGACACCATAGACTCACTCAGGGATCTGCTTCTGATAACAGAGACTGTCAGGGATCTGCTTCTGACAACATAGACTCACTCAGGGCTCTGCTTCTGATAACATACACTGTCAGGGATCTGCTTCTGATAACAGAGACTCAGTCAGGGCTCTGCGTCTGATAACATAGACTCACTCAGGGATCTGCTTCTGAGAACAAAGACTCACTCAGAGCTCTGCTTCTGGTAGCATAGACTCACTCAGGGCTCTGCTTCTGACAACATAGGAGCACTCAGGGATCTGCTTCTGATAACATGGACTGTCAGGGATCTGCTTCTGACAACATAGACTCACCCAGGGCTCTGCTTCTGATAACATAGACTGTCAGGGATCTGCTTCTGATAACATAGACTCACTCAGGAATCTGCTCCTGATAACATAGACTCACTCAGGGATCTGCTTCTGAGAACATAGACTCACTCAGGGCTCTGCTTCTGATAACATAGACTATCAGGGATCTGCTTCTGATAACATAGACTCACTCAGGAATCTGCTCCTGATAACATAGACGCACTCAGGGATCTGCTTCTGAGAACATTGACTCACTCAGAGCTCTGCATCTGGTAACATAGACTCACTCAGGGCTTTGCTTCTGACAACACAGACTCACTCAGGGATCTGCTTCTGATAACATAGACTGTCAGGGATCTGCTTCTGACAACATAGACTCACTCAGGGCTCTGCTTCTGATAACATAGACTGTCAGGGAGCTGCTTCTGATAACATAGACTCACTCAGGAACCTGCTCCTGATAACATAGATTCACTCGGGGATCTGCTTCTTAGAACATTGAGTCACTCAGAGCTCTACATCTGGCAACATAGACTCACTCAGGGCTCTGCTTCTGACACCATAGACTCACTCAGGGATCTGCTTCTGATAACAGAGACTGTCAGGGATCTGCTTCTGACAACATAGACTCACTCAGGGCTCTGCTTCTGATAACATACACTGTCAGGGATCTGCTTCTGATAACAGAGACTCAGTCAGGGCTCTGCTTCTGATAACATAGACTGTCAGGGATCTGCTCCTGATAACATAGACTCACTCAGGGATCTGCTTCTGAGAACAAAGACTCACTCAGAGCTCTGCTTCTGGTAGCATAGACTCACTCAGGGCTCTGCTTCTGACAACATAGGAGCACTCAGGGATCTGCTTCTGATAACATGGACTGTCAGGGATCTGCTTCTGACAACATAGACTCACCCAGGGCTCTGCTTCTGATAACATAGACTGTCAGGGATCTGCTTCTGATAACATAGACTCACTCAGGAATCTGCTCCTGATAACATAGACTCACTCAGGGATCTGCTTCTGAGAACATAGACTCACTCAGGGCTCTGCTTCTGATAACATAGACTATCAGGGATCTGCTTCTGATAACATAGACTCACTCAGGAATCTGCTCCTGATAACATAGACGCACTCAGGGATCTGCTTCTGAGAACATTGACTCACTCAGAGTTCTGCATCTGGTAACATAGACTCACTCAGGGCTTTGCTTCTGACAACATAGACTCACTCAGGGATCTGCTTCTGATAACATAGACTGCCAGGGATCTGCTTCTGACAACATAGACTCACTCAGGGCTCTGCTTCTGATAACATAGACTGTCAGGGAGCTGCTTCTGATAACATAGACTCACTCAGGGATCTGCTTCTTAGAACATTGACTCACTCAGAGCTCTGCATCTGGTAACATAGACTCACTCAGGGCTCTGCTTCTGACACCATAGACTCACTCAGGGATCTGCTTCTGATAACAGAGACTGTCAGGGATCTGCTTCTGACAACATAGACTCACTCAGGGCTCTGCTTCTGATAACATAGACTCACTCAGGGATCTGCTTCTGATAACATACACTGTCAGGGATCTGCTTCTGATAACATAGACTCAGTTAGGGCTCTGCTTCTGATAACATAGACTGTCAGGGATCTGCTCCTGATAATATAGACTCACTCAGGAATCTGCTTCTGAGAACAAAGACTCACTCAGAGCTCTGCTTCTGGTAGCATAGACTCACTCAGGGCTCTGCTTCTGACAACATAGGAGCACTCGGGGATCTGCTTCTGATAACATGGACTGTCAGGGATCTGCTTCTGACAACATAGACTCACCCAGGGCTCTGCTTCTGATAACATAGACTGTCAGGGAGCTGCTTCTGATAACATAGACTCACTCAGGAACCTGCTCCTGATAACATAGACTCACTCAGGGATCTGCTTCTGAGAACATAGACTCACTCAGGGCTCTGCTTCTGATAACATAGACTATCAGGGATCTGCTTCTGATAACATAGACTCACTCAGGAATCTGCTCCTGATAACATAGACACACTCAGGGATCTGCTTCTGAGAACATTGACTCACTCAGAGCTCTGCATCTGGTAACATAGACTCACTCAGGGCTCTGCTTCTGACAACATAGACTCACTCAGGGATCTGCTTCTGATAACATAGACTGTCAGGGATCTGCTTCTGACAACATAGAATCACTCAGGGCTCTGCTTCTGATAACATAGACTGTCAGGGAGCTGCTTCTGATAACATAGACTCACTCAGGAACCTGCTCCTGATAAAATAGACTCACTCGGGGATCTGCTTCTTAGAACATTGACTCACTCAGAGCTCTGCATCTGGTAACATAGACTCACTCAGGGCTCTGCTTCTGACACCATAGACTCACTCAGGGATCTGCTTCTGATAACAGAGACTGTCAGGGATCTGCTTCTGACAACATAGACTCACTCAGGGCTCTGCTTCTGATAACATAGACTCACTCAGGGATCTGCTTCTGATAACATAGACTATCAGGGATCTGCTTCTGATAACATAGACTCACTCAGGAATCTGCTCCTGATAACATAGACGCACTCAGGGATCTGCTTCTGAGAACATTGACTCACTCAGAGCTCTGCATCTGGTCACATAGACTCACTCAGGGCTCTGCTTCTGACAACATAGACTCACTCAGGGATCTGCTTCTGATAACATAGACTGTCAGGGATCTGCTTCTGACAACATAGACTCACTCAGGGCTCTGCTTCTGATAACATAGACTGTCAGGGAGCTGCTTCTGATAACATAGACTCACTCAGGAACCTGCTCCTGATAACATAGACTCACTCGGGGATCTGCTTCTTAGAACATTGACTCACTCAGAGCTCTGCATCTGGTAACATAGACTCACTCAGGGCTCTGCTTCTGACACCATAGACTCACTCAGGGATCTGCTTCTGATAACAGAGACTGTCAGGGATCTGCTTCTGACAACATAGACTCACTCAGGGCTCTGCTTCTGATAACATAGACTCACTAAGGGATCTGCTTCTGATAACATACACTGTCAGGGATCTGCTTCTGATAACAGAGACTCAGTCAGGGCTCTGCTTCTGATAACATAGACTGTCAGGGATCTGCTCCTGATAACATAGACTCACTCAGGGATCTGCTTCTGAGAACAAAGACTCACTCAGAGCTCTGCTTCTGGTAGCATAGACTCACTCAGGGCTCTGCTTCTGACAACATAGGAGCACTCGGGGATCTGCTTCTGATAACATGGACTGTCAGGGATCTGCTTCTGACAACATAGACTCACCCAGGGCTCTGCTTCTGATAACATAGACTGTCAGGGATCTGCTTCTGACAACAGAGACTCACTCAGGGCTCTGCTTCTGATAACATAGACTGTCAGGGATCTGCTTCTGATAACATAGACTCACTCAGGAATCTGCTCCTGATAACATAGACTCACTCAGGGATCTGCTTCTGAGAACATAGATTCACTCAGGGCTCTGCTTCTGATAACATAGACTATCAGGGATCTGCTTCTGATAACATAGACTCACTCAGGAATCTGCTCCTGATAACATAGACGCACTCAGGGATTTGCTTCTGAGAACATTGACTCACTCAGAGGTCTACATCTGGTAACATAGACTCACTCAGGGCTCTGCTTCTGACAACATAGACTCACTCAGGGATCTGCTTCTGATAACATAGACTGTCAGGGATCTGCTTCTGACAACATAGACTCACTCAGGGCTCTGCTTCTGATAACATAGACTGTCAGGGAGCTGCTTCTGATAACATAGACTCACTCAGGAACCTGCTCCTGATAACATAGACTCACTCGGGGATCTGCTTCTTAGAACATTGACTCACTCAGAGCTCTGCATCTGGTAACATAGACTCACTCAGGGCTCTGCTTCTGATACCATAGACTCACTCAGGGATCTGCTTCTGATAACATAGACTCACTCAGGGATCTGCTTCTGATAACATACACTGTCAGGGATCTGCTTCTGATAACATAGACTCACTCAGGGCTCTGCTTCTGATAACATAGACTGTCAGGGATCTGCTCCTGATAACATAGACTCACTCAGGGGTCTGCTTCTGAGAACAAAGACTCTCTCAGAGCTCTGCTTCTGGTAGCATAGACTCACTCAGGGCTCTGCTTCTGACAACATAGACACACTCAGGGATCTGCTTCTGATAACATGGACTGTCAGGGATCTGCTTCTGACAACATAGACTCACTCAGGGCTCTGCTTCTGATAACATAGACTGTCAGGGAGCTGCTTCTGATAACATAGACTCACTCAAGAACCTGCTCCTGATAACATAGACTCACTCGGGGATCTGCTTCTTAGAACATTGACTCACTCAGAGCTCTGCATCTGGTAACATAGACTCACTCAGGGCTCTGCTTCTGACACCATAGACTCACTCAGGGATCTGCTTCTGATAACAGAGACTGTCAGGGATCTGCTTCTGACAACATAGACTCACTCAGGGCTCTGCTTCTGATAACATACACTGTCAGGGATCTGCTTCTGATAACAGAGACTCAGTCAGGGCTCTGCGTCTGATAACATAGACTCACTCAGGGATCTGCTTCTGAGAACAAAGACTCACTCAGAGCTCTGCTTCTGGTAGCATAGACTCACTCAGGGCTCTGCTTCTGACAACATAGGAGCACTCAGGGATCTGCTTCTGATAACATGGACTGTCAGGGATCTGCTTCTGACAACATAGACTCACCCAGGGCTCTGCTTCTGATAACATAGACTGTCAGGGATCTGCTTCTGATAACATAGACTCACTCAGGAATCTGCTCCTGATAACATAGACTCACTCAGGGATCTGCTTCTGAGAACATAGACTCACTCAGGGCTCTGCTTCTGATAACATAGACTATCAGGGATCTGCTTCTGATAACATAGACTCACTCAGGAATCTGCTCCTGATAACATAGACGCACTCAGGGATCTGCTTCTGAGAACATTGACTCACTCAGAGCTCTGCATCTGGTAACATAGACTCACTCAGGGCTTTGCTTCTGACAACACAGACTCACTCAGGGATCTGCTTCTGATAACATAGACTGTCAGGGATCTGCTTCTGACAACATAGACTCACTCAGGGCTCTGCTTCTGATAACATAGACTGTCAGGGAGCTGCTTCTGATAACATAGACTCACTCAGGAACCTGCTCCTGATAACATAGATTCACTCGGGGATCTGCTTCTTAGAACATTGAGTCACTCAGAGCTCTACATCTGGCAACATAGACTCACTCAGGGCTCTGCTTCTGACACCATAGACTCACTCAGGGATCTGCTTCTGATAACAGAGACTGTCAGGGATCTGCTTCTGACAACATAGACTCACTCAGGGCTCTGCTTCTGATAACATACACTGTCAGGGATCTGCTTCTGATAACAGAGACTCAGTCAGGGCTCTGCTTCTGATAACATAGACTGTCAGGGATCTGCTCCTGATAACATAGACTCACTCAGGGATCTGCTTCTGAGAACAAAGACTCACTCAGAGCTCTGCTTCTGGTAGCATAGACTCACTCAGGGCTCTGCTTCTGACAACATAGGAGCACTCAGGGATCTGCTTCTGATAACATGGACTGTCAGGGATCTGCTTCTGACAACATAGACTCACCCAGGGCTCTGCTTCTGATAACATAGACTGTCAGGGATCTGCTTCTGATAACATAGACTCACTCAGGAATCTGCTCCTGATAACATAGACTCACTCAGGGATCTGCTTCTGAGAACATAGACTCACTCAGGGCTCTGCTTCTGATAACATAGACTATCAGGGATCTGCTTCTGATAACATAGACTCACTCAGGAATCTGCTCCTGATAACATAGACGCACTCAGGGATCTGCTTCTGAGAACATTGACTCACTCAGAGTTCTGCATCTGGTAACATAGACTCACTCAGGGCTTTGCTTCTGACAACATAGACTCACTCAGGGATCTGCTTCTGATAACATAGACTGCCAGGGATCTGCTTCTGACAACATAGACTCACTCAGGGCTCTGCTTCTGATAACATAGACTGTCAGGGAGCTGCTTCTGATAACATAGACTCACTCAGGGATCTGCTTCTTAGAACATTGACTCACTCAGAGCTCTGCATCTGGTAACATAGACTCACTCAGGGCTCTGCTTCTGACACCATAGACTCACTCAGGGATCTGCTTCTGATAACAGAGACTGTCAGGGATCTGCTTCTGACAACATAGACTCACTCAGGGCTCTGCTTCTGATAACATAGACTCACTCAGGGATCTGCTTCTGATAACATACACTGTCAGGGATCTGCTTCTGATAACATAGACTCAGTTAGGGCTCTGCTTCTGATAACATAGACTGTCAGGGATCTGCTCCTGATAATATAGACTCACTCAGGAATCTGCTTCTGAGAACAAAGACTCACTCAGAGCTCTGCTTCTGGTAGCATAGACTCACTCAGGGCTCTGCTTCTGACAACATAGGAGCACTCGGGGATCTGCTTCTGATAACATGGACTGTCAGGGATCTGCTTCTGACAACATAGACTCACCCAGGGCTCTGCTTCTGATAACATAGACTGTCAGGGAGCTGCTTCTGATAACATAGACTCACTCAGGAACCTGCTCCTGATAACATAGACTCACTCAGGGATCTGCTTCTGAGAACATAGACTCACTCAGGGCTCTGCTTCTGATAACATAGACTATCAGGGATCTGCTTCTGATAACATAGACTCACTCAGGAATCTGCTCCTGATAACATAGACACACTCAGGGATCTGCTTCTGAGAACATTGACTCACTCAGAGCTCTGCATCTGGTAACATAGACTCACTCAGGGCTCTGCTTCTGACAACATAGACTCACTCAGGGATCTGCTTCTGATAACATAGACTGTCAGGGATCTGCTTCTGACAACATAGAATCACTCAGGGCTCTGCTTCTGATAACATAGACTGTCAGGGAGCTGCTTCTGATAACATAGACTCACTCAGGAACCTGCTCCTGATAAAATAGACTCACTCGGGGATCTGCTTCTTAGAACATTGACTCACTCAGAGCTCTGCATCTGGTAACATAGACTCACTCAGGGCTCTGCTTCTGACACCATAGACTCACTCAGGGATCTGCTTCTGATAACAGAGACTGTCAGGGATCTGCTTCTGACAACATAGACTCACTCAGGGCTCTGCTTCTGATAACATAGACTCACTCAGGGATCTGCTTCTGATAACATAGACTATCAGGGATCTGCTTCTGATAACATAGACTCACTCAGGAATCTGCTCCTGATAACATAGACGCACTCAGGGATCTGCTTCTGAGAACATTGACTCACTCAGAGCTCTGCATCTGGTCACATAGACTCACTCAGGGCTCTGCTTCTGACAACATAGACTCACTCAGGGATCTGCTTCTGATAACATAGACTGTCAGGGATCTGCTTCTGACAACATAGACTCACTCAGGGCTCTGCTTCTGATAACATAGACTGTCAGGGAGCTGCTTCTGATAACATAGACTCACTCAGGAACCTGCTCCTGATAACATAGACTCACTCGGGGATCTGCTTCTTAGAACATTGACTCACTCAGAGCTCTGCATCTGGTAACATAGACTCACTCAGGGCTCTGCTTCTGACACCATAGACTCACTCAGGGATCTGCTTCTGATAACAGAGACTGTCAGGGATCTGCTTCTGACAACATAGACTCACTCAGGGCTCTGCTTCTGATAACATAGACTCACTAAGGGATCTGCTTCTGATAACATACACTGTCAGGGATCTGCTTCTGATAACAGAGACTCAGTCAGGGCTCTGCTTCTGATAACATAGACTGTCAGGGATCTGCTCCTGATAACATAGACTCACTCAGGGATCTGCTTCTGAGAACAAAGACTCACTCAGAGCTCTGCTTCTGGTAGCATAGACTCACTCAGGGCTCTGCTTCTGACAACATAGGAGCACTCGGGGATCTGCTTCTGATAACATGGACTGTCAGGGATCTGCTTCTGACAACATAGACTCACCCAGGGCTCTGCTTCTGATAACATAGACTGTCAGGGATCTGCTTCTGACAACAGAGACTCACTCAGGGCTCTGCTTCTGATAACATAGACTGTCAGGGATCTGCTTCTGATAACATAGACTCACTCAGGAATCTGCTCCTGATAACATAGACTCACTCAGGGATCTGCTTCTGAGAACATAGATTCACTCAGGGCTCTGCTTCTGATAACATAGACTATCAGGGATCTGCTTCTGATAACATAGACTCACTCAGGAATCTGCTCCTGATAACATAGACGCACTCAGGGATTTGCTTCTGAGAACATTGACTCACTCAGAGGTCTACATCTGGTAACATAGACTCACTCAGGGCTCTGCTTCTGACAACATAGACTCACTCAGGGATCTGCTTCTGATAACATAGACTGTCAGGGATCTGCTTCTGACAACATAGACTCACTCAGGGCTCTGCTTCTGATAACATAGACTGTCAGGGAGCTGCTTCTGATAACATAGACTCACTCAGGAACCTGCTCCTGATAACATA
Source organism: Pleurodeles waltl (assembly GCF_031143425.1). Taxonomy (NCBI): domain Eukaryota; kingdom Metazoa; phylum Chordata; class Amphibia; order Caudata; family Salamandridae; genus Pleurodeles; species Pleurodeles waltl. Next base: position 1,710,367,571 of record NC_090445.1, on the reverse strand, counting down.
GACTCACTCGGGGATCTGCTTCTTAGAACATTGACTCACTCAGAGCTCTGCATCTGGTAACATAGACTCACTCAGGGCTCTGCTTCTGATACCATAGACTCACTCAGGGATCTGCTTCTGATAACATAGACTCACTCAGGGATCTGCTTCTGATAACATACACTGTCAGGGATCTGCTTCTGATAACATAGACTCACTCAGGGCTCTGCTTCTGATAACATAGACTGTCAGGGATCTGCTCCTGATAACATAGACTCACTCAGGGGTCTGCTTCTGAGAACAAAGACTCTCTCAGAGCTCTGCTTCTGGTAGCATAGACTCACTCAGGGCTCTGCTTCTGACAACATAGACACACTCAGGGATCTGCTTCTGATAACATGGACTGTCAGGGATCTGCTTCTGATAACATAGACTGTCAGGGATCTGCTTCTGATAACATAGACTCACACAGAGATCTGCTTCTGATAACATAGACTGTCAGGGCTCTGCTTCTGATAACATAGACTCACTCAGGGCTCTGCTTCTGGTAGCATAGACTCACTCAGGGCTCTGCTTCTGACAACATAGGAGCACTCAGGGATCTGCTTCTGATAACATGGACTGTCAGGGATCTGCTTCTGACAACATAGACTCACCCAGGGCTCTGCTTCTGATAACATAGACTGTCAGGGATCTGCTTCTGAAAACATAGACTCACTCAGGAATCTGCTCCTGATAACATAGACTCACTCAGGGATCTGCTTCTGAGAACATAGACTCACTCAGGGCTCTGCTTCTGATAACATAGACTATCAGGGATCTGCTTCTGATAACATAGACTCACTCAGGAATCTGCTCCTGATAACATAGACGCACTCAGGGATCTGCTTCTGAGAACATTGACTCACTCAGAGCTCTGCATCTGGTAACATAGACTCACTCAGGGCTTTGCTTCTGACAACACAGACTCACTCAGGGATCTGCTTCTGATAACATAGACTGTCAGGGATCTGCTTCTGACAACATAGACTCACTCAGGGCTCTGCTTCTGATAACATAGACTGTCAGGGAGCTGCTTCTGATAACATAGACTCACTCAGGAACCTGCTCCTGATAACATAGACTCACTCGGGGATCTGCTTCTTAGAACATTGACTCACTCAGAGCTCTGCATCTGGTAACATAGACTCACTCAGGGCTCTGCTTCTGACACCATAGACTCACTCAGGGATCTGCTTCTGATAACAGAGACTGTCAGGGATCTGCTTCTGACAACATAGACTCACTCAGGGCTCTGCTTCTGATAACATAGACTCACTAAGGGATCTGCTTCTGATAACATACACTGTCAGGGATCTGCTTCTGATAACAGAGACTCAGTCAGGGCTCTGCTTCTGATAACATAGACTGTCAGGGATCTGCTCCTGATAACATAGACTCACTCAGGGATCTGCTTCTGAGAACAAAGACTCACTCAGAGCTCTGCTTCTGGTAGCATAGACTCACTCAGGGCTCTGCTTCTGACAACATAGGAGCACTCGGGGATCTGCTTCTGATAACATGGACTGTCAGGGATCTGCTTCTGACAACATAGACTCACCCAGGGCTCTGCTTCTGATAACATAGACTGTCAGGGATCTGCTTCTGACAACAGAGACTCACTCAGGGCTCTGCTTCTGATAACATAGACTGTCAGGGATCTGCTTCTGATAACATAGACTCACTCAGGAATCTGCTCCTGATAACATAGACTCACTCAGGGATCTGCTTCTGAGAACATAGACTCACTCAGGGCTCTGCTTCTGATAACATAGACTATCAGGGATCTGCTTCTGATAACATAGACTCACTTAGGAATCTGCTCCTGATAACATAGACGCACTCAGGGATTTGCTTCTGAGAACATTGACTCACTCAGAGGTCTACATCTGGTAACATAGACTCACTCAGGGCTCTGCTTCTGACAACATAGACTCACTCAGGGATCTGCTTCTGATAACATAGACTGTCAGGGATCTGCTTCTGACAACATAGACTCACTCAGGGCTCTGCTTCTGATAACATAGACTGTCAGGGAGCTGCTTCTGATAACATAGACTCACTCAGGAACCTGCTCCTGATAACATAGACTCACTCGGGGATCTGCTTCTTAGAACATTGACTCACTCAGAGCTCTGCATCTGGTAACATAGACTCACTCAGGGCTCTGCTTCTGACACCATAGACTCACTCAGGGATCTGCTTCTGATAACATAGACTCACTCAGGGATCTGCTTCTGATAACATACACTGTCAGGGATCTGCTTCTGATAACATAGACTCACTCAGGGCTCTGCTTCTGATAACATAGACTGTCAGGGATCTGCTCCTGATAACATAGACTCACTCAGGGGTCTGCTTCTGAGAACAAAGACTCACTCAGAGCTCTGCTTCTGGTAGCATAGCCTCACTCAGGGCTCTGCTTCTGACAACATAGACACACTCAGGGATCTGCTTCTGATAACATGGACTGTCAGGGATCTGCTTCTGATAACATAGACTGTCAGGGATCTGCTTCTGATAACATAGACTCACACAGGGATCTGCTTCTGATAACATAGACTGTCAGGGCTCTGCTTCTGATAACATAGACTCACTCAGGGCTCTGCTTCTGATAACATAGACTCACTCAGGAACCTGCTCCTGATAACATAGACTCACTCAGGGATCTGCTTCTTAGAACATTGACTCACTCAGAGCTCTGCATCTGGTAACATAGACTCACTCAGGGCTCTGCTTCTGACACCATAGACTCACTCAGGGATCTGCTTCTGATAACAGAGACTGTCAGGGATCTGCTTCTGACAACATAGACTCACTCAGGGCTCTGCTTCTGATAACATAGACTCACTCAGGGATCTGCTTCTGATAACATACACTGTCAGGGATCTGCTTCTGATAACATAGACTCACTCAGGGCTCTGCTTCTGATAACATAGACTGTCAGGGATCTGCTCCTGATAACATAGACTCACTCAGGGAACTGCTTCTGAGAACAAAGACTCACTCAGAGCGCTGCTTCTGGTAGCATAGACTCACTCAGGGCTCTGCTTCTGACAACATAGACGCACTCAGGGATCTGCTTCTGATAACATGGACTGTCAGGGATCTGCTTCTGACAACATAGACTCACCCAGGGCTCTGCTTCTGATAACATAGACTGTCAGGGATCTGCTTCTGATAACATAGACTCACTCAGGGCTCTGCTTCTGATAACATAGACTCACTCAGGAATCTGCTCCTGATAACATAGACTCACTCGGGGATCTGCTTCTGTGAACATTGACTCACTCAGAGCTCTGCATTTGGTAACATAGACTCACTCAGGGCTCTGCTTCTGATAACAGAGACTCACTCAGGGCACAGACGCACTGAGGACTCTCACTAGTTCTAGTTGTCCTGGCCCTCGTCCCCTGGCCCTCATCCCCTGGCCCTCGCCCTACATGATCCTGGTCCTCTTGGTGCTAGTCCTCCTCCAGGTCATGGTCCTATTCCTGCTTCTGTTTGTCCTGGTAGGCTTGGTTCTGTTGAACTGCTCTTGCTCCTTCTGGTGTTCCTGGCCCTAATCCTGCTGATGCCAAACCTCCTAATTCCAGTCCACACTCTAGACTTCCTGGTCCTGTCCCTCTGGTCCTGCCTCTCCATGTCCTGGTTCTTCTGGAAATACTTGTCCTAGTCTCCATGTCTGAGCCCCCTGAGCTTGGTCCTACTGATCCTGGTCCTTGTCCTCTTGGTCTTCGTGGCGTTGATCCTCCTAATGCTTGTTTTCCTGGTCTGGGTCCTCTTGGTCCTTGTCCTCTTGCTCTTCGTGGTCCTGTCGGTTCTAATGATCTGGTTCTGCTTATGGTCCATGTCCATCTTCTGATGCCTCTACTCCTTTGCCACATGTCTGCAAGGTACCAGCAGAGGCAGACTCCACTAACTACAAACACTGGGGTTAAAGCACCTGCTGTAGAGAGGTTTGTGTAGCCAACAAGTGAATAATAGTGGTAAGTTACCTCTGGTGGTTAATTCACTTGCTAGCAAGAGAAGTGTGCCATTTCAGGTCTTAGGTGTAAAGCATTGTTAAATAGCACAGAGGGTTAATGTGCCTGCTTCAAAATGTGTAGCATGAAAGCCAGATTTGTGTTTTATATAAGAATAGTCTAGTGGGCTACTGGCCTTGTTGCAGAGGTCCTCTGTTATTTCTTTTTGAATGGCAGTCAGTTGTCTTAGCAATAATGGCATGCTCAGTGTGCCCGTCCAGGTCACAGAACAGGTTCAGGACATCACTCATGTCAAGGGAGAGGCCTAGGCCTCTGCTCACACAGTAGATTAGAATTAGGCTAGGGACACAATAAACAAACACAATGAGGCACTCAGGGCAGGGGAACATGAATGTGCGCGATGCAGGGGACATTCTAATGCCAACAGGTGGTAACCATGCTGCTTGGTTTACGTAAAAAGGTGCCAATAGCTAACCTATAAACTTTGGATGTGTTTTTACAATGACCTTGTCTTTATGAATCATTATGTCTGGTTCTTGTACTTAAAGTGCATGCACTTGACTTCTTAAGGAGGTAACGACAATTAAGAATAACACCTTTAACAGCAGATGCTTAAGAGAAGCCTCATGCAGTGGTTGAAAGATGGCTTCATTAGTTCTGCAGCCTTAGCTTTAGACTCCACTCTGGCGGTGGAACAACATGCGGCGAGTATAGTCTCTCCGCTCCATTTAATAAGCGTTTTAGCACCAAAATGGAGACACTCTGTTGTTTACGCTTTCCTGGCGTGTACTTTGCAATGGCTGATAAATATCCCCTGAAAGAGGGGTTTGTTGAGCTTGCACTCCAGTAGGGGTTTCAGGTATTTCACCAACACAGCCTCACTCATGATTCAGTGAATACAATCATTAGTTAGCACCAGTTAATGCACAAAGCCCATTTTCATTGCTAAGATTTTCTTGCAGGAGGTTTACATGCCTGCCTTTTAGAGTCCAGACATGTTTTTGGGGCGATTTAAGTCCCTAAACTCTATGATGTCGGGAGCCAGACTGCCACAAAAGGTCCTTTGGGTTTGAGGGGAACCTCTGGGTGCCAAGAGAATGAGCACCATGTTGAAGGTCTTGTACCTGCTGCTTACTAAGGAAACTCGAGGCATCTGGAAAAACATCTTCAAATATTGTGTACAAGATATTGAAAGTGCATTGAGTAAGGATGCTTATACCTGCATTTAGCATTGTTTCTATTGTGGCAAATACACTGATGCGTCTAGCTCCTCGAGACAATTGTTGTGTTTTACTGCTTCCTGAGCAGACCTCTCATCCCTTCCCTTCAATGCGCTCATTGAGGAACCCAGTCCACACACAGTGCATCTGTTGTCATCAAGGCTTGTGGGGCTGGTGTGTTGAAACGTCTTCCTGCTGTCATACTGCGTGCCTTGGACCATCTTAGTGCCACGTGTGCTTTGTTTGTTACAACCACTAGATCTTCACAGTCCCCTGCACTTGTGACCACAGGTAGATCACCACTTCCTGGATCATCCCATGTGCAGCCTTGCCTCTGGGATCAAATGAACACATGATGCCATCGTAGCCGGCGGATCCATCACAGTCCGGGCTGTCATAGACTAAGCCGCCTGGAAAGGGGACAGTTGGCTGTGAATCCCAAGTGATGTATGAGACTCTCAGCTGGTTGCATATTTAGCTGAGAGTAATAATTTCCCTTTCCCAGCAGTTGTCCAAGCAAGGGTAAACATGTACAGTTTGGAGTCTCAAGTCAGGAGCTACACCGGCCAGTGTTTCAGGAGGCTCCCTCAGGGCAGAAACCATCAACTGGAAACGTGACAGCTTCTTCACAATCATAAACCTGGGGTACTTCTTGTGTGCTGGATCATGTGAAAATAACAATAGGTGCCCTGGACATCTCTGGTCACCAAGTGGTCATTCTCCTCCAATAAGGGCATCTCCTTCTGAAGGGCTGTCCTTCGGAAACGTTGATTTTTTAATGAACCTGGTACTGGTCACAAACTGAGATCTTGCACTAGTATCAGGAAGTAGAATGATAACACACATCTGCTATTTTCTGGGATAAATTTCTCTATTGCATTCTTTTGTAGCAGTTCTTGAACTTCGTGTTGTAAAATTTGATTGTCATCATTTTCCTGCTTTTGCTTCTGATTTTACTGCAGGTGGTTTCTTTGCAAACTCCTTGTAATATCCTTGTCTCGTTAGATTTAGCACCGATTGGCCTGTAGCTGTGGGCTCCCAGGCGCTGAGCCTGAGCATCATTATCCACTACTGGAGTGAGATGTTGAGTGGCTGAATGAAGGAGGCATTTCGTGTTTCTGTAGCACATCTTCAAGTCTGCCTCTAGTCTCACCTCCTCCATGGAAGTAGTTTTGCTGTTGCTGCCAATGTGTTGGCTTTGGAAGAACACCCCCTGCCGGCTGCCTTGGAAACTGGGGCATAAAAGGTTGTCTACCCTGACCCTTCTGTCTGAAGGGGCTTCTGTTTGAGACACATCTCAGATGGTCTGCAGGCCCCTCTGTAGTTTAGCTGCACCCTTGGATAGTTCATGCCTTCCAGTGAATGCTTGTCTTCTTGACTGAACGTTGTCTGCCTGTGAAGGGAATATCAGCTCTATTGGCTCTCACTATAGGACCGAAGTCTGAGATGTGTAACCATCGCTGTCAATGGATGACAGTTCCCGTTGTCAGCTGTCCAGTGTCTGCAGCATCTAGGGTCAACTGTCCTAGGCTCTTTTGTGATTGCAAACCCTGCGATTCACAACATTACATGGTTTGCACCCGCATAGGGAGTTTGTAGGATGTACAATGACCTTGTACGAGTCAAAAAAGTATTTCAGACTCATAAAGGGAATTTTCCTATCCTTCCAAAATACAAATAGCAGGGAATGTGGAGGAGCGTCCCCCTCCTATGTCTGATTTAGAAGGAATGTATCAATGGTTTGTGACTGCAGCTGTGGTAATTATCGCTGAGCTAGCGACCCCGAGTGGGAGTGGTAACTGATTCGCAAAGGAGAAGGTGTCTTCTGTGAATCATGCGGTGGCCACGGAGGAGCAGGCATTGGCCTTGCGCTAATCATGCACAGAACATCAATAGCATAAAAAAAATTGCCGCAATTGCCCCTACCCTGCACCATGGTTTGCTGTATATTACATACGGCGCACACATGTCGTGGTGATGCAGGGCTCAGGGCGGCCGGATGCAGGGCGAGTTGGAGGCCTTCGAGGCTATGCGCAATGGAACCCTTTGGAGCTGGAGGTGAGTCTTCTTCCCGGGGCCTTACCGAACGACAACGGCGTTCTGGTGGGAGGTCCAGGGTGTTCCTGACTGGGCTTCCTCCTGGTCCAGTTGCAGCTCTGGGTGAGCTATATTTGCTGTTGTCCGATGTGCACTGACCAGTACCTGGGGTATTAGTACAACTCGACCACCGGAGGGCGCAGTGCCACCCAGTCGGCACACTTTAGGGTCTCAATGGGCTGTCATTGGTGTGTCTTCGGGTCCAGCTGCAACTTCTAGGTGCGGAAATATAGGCCGGTGAGTAAAGTGACCCTCCCAGTTTGCTGGTTCTTGCTGGTTTTTCTTGCTTCTTGAGTGGTGCCTCCACTCAGGAGGGATATCTTGGCTATTTGCAAAGCCTGGAGGTCCTGTGGATATTTTGAGGTCAGTCAAGTGGTCAGCTCCTCCACAGCAGCGATTGCCGGTACTCTGGTGCAGTAAGCAGGGGTCTTGGAGCCTCTTCTTGTGCAGCAGGTCCTCTGTTCTTGTGCAGTCCGGTTCTTTGGTGCTGTCTTCATATCTTCCTGATGAATGTGATTTCTTGGTCTAGGGTAGCCCACTAAATTCTGAGTTTAGTGGGGGCTTAGAGGGAACCTGGTACTGTTCAATGGGATACTTACCTTGGATGGCTACACCCACTACAGTGACCACTTCCTGGGGGAAGGGTCACTGTCCTAAACATCATAGTCTATTTGCCTGCCATCCAACATGGAGGAAAATGAAATGGAGGGTCCACTTTGCCTGCAGGCCCGTAGGATTGGTGCATGCTCAGTGATACCACTCCTCCTGCCCTTTGTTTAGTTTCCTGCCTTTGCTCCTGCAAAAAAGTGGGGGTTGACAAAGGGGGAAGGCATATGCTGCTAGCAGCAGGCCTGGGGGCTTGAGTTTTAAGGGCAGAAGCCCTTTGACGCTCACCCCCAGGGGATTGCACATTCTTGAGGGTCAGGGTTTTAGCCCCTCGCCCCAGGAAGGGAATTGTCTTACAAACCAGAGAGACAGGGCTCTCCCCCAAGGTATGTATATTGGCTGTCTGGAGGTGGCATGCTGGATGGAACCAGTCAGCAGCCATGCCAGTTAAGTTAGCTTTTACAGGGGATACCTCTAAGGTGACCTCTGGGTACAGTTAGAGATAAATCCAATACTTGTACCAGTCTGGCTTTATCATCCTGAGTTGTTTGATACCAAACAACCCAGGGTGCATAGTGGCCATCATGTAGCTGGGAAACTCGTGTTTGGCCAGTGTTCAGTACATGTACTTAAAATGGCTGCTATGTTCACTATGTCTCAGGTTTGGCAAGGACACAGTGGGGCATATTGCTCATGCAACTGTGCCCTCACATATAGTATGGTGCACACTGCCTTAGGGCTGAAATGCTTGCCAGAGGGGTGGCTTACCCATAACATATGCATTGTAGGGTGGACAGGGCACACAGGGAGTGTACCATGTGGAATTTGTCTTTTTAGGCTTGCCCTCGAACACTCAGCCTCCAATGGCAGTGCTGGGTTGATCTGAGTTCAGGGCCCTAGAGGGTGGCACAATCAGTGCTGCTGCCCTCAGGGACTTACCCCTAATATCCCATGCCCTGGGTACAGGTGTACCCATTTACTAGGGATTTACTGTGATATTTAAGAGTGTATCCAATTGTGCCAAGCATCACAACAGATTTAGGGAAAGAGTTCTAGCCCAGGGAACCTGTTTAGCAGGGGCCCTGGGCACTACAACTTCTAGGACACATCAACATCAGGCAAAACGTGGGGGGCTAACCATGCGAAAAGAGGCCTCCTCTCACACTGACCAAATGATCTTCATGAACAATCATGCATATTCTTCTATTCAATGGACCGGGGGTATAAACCTTTCCCGCCGCATCAACACCCCACCACCCACAGTAGGTAATTCAGCAAGAACTTTCACTAACGGTCTCACTTGTTGACTAATCCATCCATTCTTGCTGAGCAGACCGCTGACCTCAACCTAGATGCTATATTTGTCCTGTTCCTTCCACTGTACGTCTCTACTAAAGCACCACAACACACAGCCACAATGGTTTTAACTGTGGCCACCACCTCAGCACCCTGACCTTCACATTCAAACACACATTTCTCCACCAGTAACCTGGACAAACAACCAGCTAGTCTGATTTTCCACTCTGGTGCATGTTCAACTGTGTGATTGTAATCCATAAGGCCGGAAGCCAATCTTGCTAACCTCGCAGAGGCGTTAGAAGTTCTGCCCCAGTAACAATATTTGAATTAATGACTTGTGATGTAAGACATTCATAATCCAAATGTAGGTCCTGAAATATTCCATCGCCCAAGCTGCTGCGAATGCCTCTCTCTCTATAACAGAGGACCTACTCTTGGTATGTCAAAAAGAGCAAGAGCGAAAAGCAGTGTTTTTTTCATCACCCAACTTTCTTTGCAATCACACAGCACCAAGACCCACAGCACTAGCATCAACAGTAACTATTGTTTTAAGTTTACGTCAAATGGCGTTAAAGTCTCTGCACATGCAATCTCACACTTTACAGTTTCAACTGCTCACTACTGTTCCGAATTTCACTCAAATTTCACCCCCTTTTGCAACTAAAGTTTTAAATGTTCTGTTTTCCCTAAACATTTTTAGCACATTTCTTGTAATATTTCACAAGGCCCATGAATGACCTGAACTCCTCCTTGTCTCGTAGTACAGGGGTGTCTTTTATAGCTTTTACAGAATCCATTTTGTGTCTGACTTTTTGCACACTTAAAATATATCCTAGGTATTCAATCTCTTCTTTCAAGAATTAGCATTTTTCCTTACATATCAGCCCTGCTTTGCCTATCTTGTCCAACACCTGCTTCAGAACCAGGTTTTGTTCCTCCACTGAATCATGAGGATATCGTCTTGAAAGAAGACAACTTATTTCTGACCTTTAACGATCTCTGTCATAACTCATTGGAATATGTTTGCCGCTGAAGCCAAACCGTAAGGAAGATGGTTAAACTGAAACAAATCTTCAGTAGTTATAAAAGTAGTCATTTTATTTTATTCAGGGTGCAACTTGACCTGGTGGTATGCACTGCGAAGATTACGTTTAAAACAAAACATTGCACTCTTCAACAGCAACACCATCCCCCCTATATTGGGCAAAGGAAATTTGTCTACCACAATGTTCTGATTGAGCCTGGGTAGGCCTACACAAAACCTCACCTTGCCATCAGGTTTCTTTGTAATGACCACGGGAGAAACCCACTGTGCGGATTCCACCTGCTGTATCACTTTGTCCTTCATTATATCACTCAACATTTGTTTGACATCCTCTCTTACAGCAATCAGTATCCTCCTGGGCTCATGTTTAATGGGCTGAGCATTACATTTTACATTAATTTTATAGCCATACCCCTCAAGAGTTCCTAAATTACTTTCAGATACATCTTTGGCATTCTCTGTGATCTCTTCAACACTGGTGTCCTCCACCACCACCATTACCTGATTCCTCCCTGAGGATTAATAATAATATGGAGACCATATTGCTGGATCCACCCAAGTATGGAAGGCCCGGATCGAGCTACATAAACTTTGCCTCATGATTTCCTTCCTCTAAAGACTATGGGGGTCATTATGACCCTGGCGGAAGGCGGAGAACCAGCGGTAAGACCGCCAACAGGCTGGCGGTCTTACTTTGTGGAATTATGACCATGGCGGTTACCGCCATGGTCATCCACCAGTTCTCCGTTCCGCCCGCTGGGCTGGAGACCTGGGTCTCCAGCCCGGCAGCCGTCACTATATCTCCGGCGGTATTTTGACCCGGCTTACCGCCGTGGATTTCCAGCGGTTTGAACCACAATGAAATCCATGGTGGTAAGCACTATCAGTGCCAGGGAACTTACCTGGTCCGACGATCCTCCGGGTGGGGACGGGAACCATGGGGGCAGCTCTGCCAACACCACACCGCCAACAGAACACCGCCACAGCGAATCACAGGACGTGATTCGCTGGGCGGTGTTCTGTTGGCGTGGCGGTGGAGGTGGAGCAACCTCCACTTCCCCGCCTCCTTCCAGTATGGCTGTTGGCGGCTCTCCGTCCGTAAAAGGACGGAGAACTGCCAATGGTTATAATAGGCCGAGCGGAAAACCGCCACCACTGGCGGTTTTCCGCACGACGGTCCCTTGGCGGTATTTAAAAAAGACCGCCTAGGTCAAAATGACCCCCTATGTGTTTCCTATTTATCAAAACGTTTCCCTTGAATTTCCTTCATTTTTCTTCTCCTTCATCTCCTAGACACAATTCCCTCTCCAAGTACCTTTTGGTACTGTCCACTGATGCAACATTGATTGTGTCCTTGGGCCTACACATCCTGGGGAAATGTTCAGTTTTTCCACAATTTCTACATTCTTAGGTCAAAGTAAAGCATGTTTTTGAGTCTGAGTTGTGAAACACACTTCCCCTCAGCCACAAAACTTTGCTCCTTCATACGTTCTGTAATTTGTTTGTTCAGGTTTGTCTGGAGGAAGCCTGCCAAAGTTCCTTTTATTAATCTCTGCCACATCCTCTTTGTCGCACTCGCTTCTTGAATCTTTGAGCTCCAGTTCTCTCATGCATGCATTGGTTTCTTTGACAATTTTAGCAACTTCTGTTTCCTCTTTGAGGATTAGATTCTTCGCAGCCCTTTCCTGCATTTTCTTAGAAGAGCACTGCACTTTTAGTCATTTATGAGTTCACCTGCCATCTCGCCAAATTAGCATGTGATGGTGAGTTCCATCAGAGGAGCAGCAAATTATTCTGCAGATTTAGGGGGTCATTTTGACCTCAGCTGTATTTTTTAAAGACTGCTGAGGGACCGCCGTGTGGAAGACCGCCAGTGGTGGCGGTTTTCCGCTCGGCCTATTATGACTGTTGGCAGTTCTCCGTTCTGTTACGGACGGAGAGCCGCCAACAGCCATACTGGCGGGAGGCAGGGAAGTGGAGGTTGCTCCACCTCCACCGCCACGCAAACAGAACACCGCCAGCGAATCACGTCCTGTGATTCGCCGTGGCGGTGTTCTGTTGGCTGTGTGATGTCGGCGGAGCTGCCCCCATGGCTCCCGTCCCCTCCCGGAGGATCGACGGACCAGGTAAGTTGATCGTCCGTGAGGGGAGGAGGGTGGGGGGTATTTTGTGTTGTGTGGGTGCATGGGTGCATGCGTGTGTGTATGTAGAGGGGGGGTGTGAGTGCGTGTATGCTTGCGGGGGTGTTGTGTGTATGGGAATGAGTGCGTGTATGTCTGTGGGTATGTCTGTATAGATGTGTACGTGTTTGTTTGAATGTGGGTGTGCGTGTCTGACTGTGTTTGTAGATATAGGCATGTATGTCGGCGTGTGTGAATGTAAGTATGTAGGTGGTGCCTGCGTGTGTGTCGTGGGGGTATGGGTGAAGTGATGTTGGGGGTCGGGGTGGGGTGGGGGCCCTGCCACCTTTGGGGGTGGCAGGGGATGGTGGGGGTGTAGGGGAGGGAGTCGGGGTGGGGGTGGGGGAGACCCCTACCAGTGCCAGGGAAGGAATTCCCTGGCACTGATAGTGCTTACTGCCATGGTTTTCATGGCGGTTCAAAATACCGCCGGCGGTATAGTGACGGCCGCTGGGCTGGAGACCCAGGTCTCCAGCCCGGCGGTCGTCTCCGCCCTAGTGGGCGGAACGGAGAACCGGCGGATGACCATGGCGGTAACCGCCATGGTCATAATTCCACAAAGTAAGACCGCCAGCCTGTTGGCGGTCTTACCCCCGGTTCTCCGCCTTCCGCCAGGGTCATAATGACCCCCTTAGTTTTGACGCTGTGATTGTGTATAACATTTGTGTCTGACCATGGCGATGTTCACCTACGTGGTAAATCTGATTTCTAGACATTTGACTTCCTTGGGTGGATCTTGGAGAGGTTGCTCTTCTTGATCTAGTGCTGCCAGTAAATACTTGAAAATATGTTGGCCCTCCTTACCTAATGCACTTATCAAAAGAGCCTTCTTCCTGTTTGAATTGAAGTCTTTCCTAGCCAATGCCACCAAATAATTCTCAAATGTGCATACCCACACCTCCCATTCTGTAGGGGGTGGGCCAGGGTTTGACTAGAAACTTGTGGGTGGATAATTCCTTGGTGTGATTCCATTTGGTATGCTAGAATGTTAATTGCAATGTTTAACTATGGGTGTTTTGGAGTACGTAAAGTAGTATTCGTATAGTACACTTTTCTGTACTCTTACATGCATTTGTGAATTGATTGCAAAACATTTAAAATGGGAATACTTAGGGAATATTCACACACAAGTAGTAAACAGAAAAGACGCATCCTCTTTGCACTTGTTACCAATAAAGAGAGTTGGACATTTGAGAGCTGATTCATGGAGACATGTAAAGAGTATGTACACTAGTGCTCCTGCAGTAGCATTTCCTGTACTTACAAATGCTTTAATCAATCCACTCCTTTGATCATTGCATTTCAACTTTCTTCCAGGGTTGGACTGGTCTATAGTACAATCTGGCAGTGGCTGATGGGCTGTTCTGACAGGTAATTGTGTGGGCTACATTTTAACAGTTTATAGGCCTTTTTTATGGTCTGATGGGCTGATTTTTACTGTCGATTACTCTGATATCACCACAAAAGCTGCCTGCAGCGAGCACTAATGCATGTAGTTGCCTATTTCATTCAAAACTCCTACACAATGTGGCTTTGCAAGTTCGCAATTGCTCCTATTTGCAAATATGAGGCACTTTTTGAGCCATCTGATTCGCTAACAGCTCTGCCAAGTGCCAGGCATCTCACTTTAGAATAATGCATTTCAGTAATTTCCGTGCATTACCACAATACCTGAGATCGTTACGTGAAAGAACTGTGCCCTGCAGTGTAATAAAACTGCATAATTTCCATTTCTCACTTTGCTGGGACGCATAAAAGCTAAGCTCAGAGTACTGTTTATCAAAGGCCACAAGGTGGCGGTGGTGTGCAACTGGAGGTATAGAATTCTCAATGTATTAGGAGAAATATCCCACTATCACAGAAACTCCTATACCAGCCAAGAAAACTGCAGAGATCTGCAGACCCGAGCACAAAACCACCCGCCCTTCTAATTAATGTACAAAAGCACCTCCTGCGAAACCATGGTACCACACAGATGTGGATGTCCAGCAGCAAAGCAAGGCTTCTAAATATATGTCAAAAATGCAGTCAGTCTAAACTGGTAAAAGAGGGGCCTGGTTGGAGAACTGTACAGGGAGAAGCAGGAGGAGGCGGGACAGGATGTGGCCTCAGATCTACCAACTCAGACGATGCCACCCCCGGTCACTTCACGCATTAAGGACCATCACATGTGAGGAAAGGGCGTCATGTCTAGAAAAGAGCTCTTGATATGGATGCAAGGGTCTTATTTCAGTCACAATAAAGTCTCACTCAAAGTGTCACACATAAGGCTTGAAGTGTCACACATAAACGCACCTCACGCATGGAGAATGTCACACATAAGCAAACTGAAAACTTGGCAGCATGTGCTAATAGAGGCCACTTGAATTTTCTGTGGCAGTCCGCTCCGGCTCACTACAGCCATCCTGCGAGGCAGCATGGGTCCAATGTTAAAGCTTTTGGCTCCATGGGGTTTTTAATTTGGCACCTGAGGGTTGCACATAACCTTTCTTTTTCTTAGATGCTCGGGGTTCTGATTTGTGTCGTTTTTTTCTGGAGACCTCGAGGTCGTTTCCTTTCCACGCGGCTGGTCTGATTACAGCAGGAGATAAGTGATCTTGCAGCGCCCTCAAGTGTTTAGTACCCGGTACTACAACAAATAACTCTACGGTCTCCGTTGACGTCCATATTTCTCCGCGGCCGGTCTGATTACAGCAGGAGATAAGTGATCTTGCAGCGCCCTCATGTGTGTAATATCCGGTACTACAACCAATTACTCTACGGTCTCCGATGACGTTCATATTGCTCCGCGGCCGGTCTGATTACAGCAGGAGATAAGTGATCTTGCAGCGCCCTCAAGTGTTTAGTATCCGGTACTACAGCCAATTACTCTACGGTCTCCGATGACGTTCATATTGCTCCAGGGCCGGGCTGATTACAGCAGGAGATAAGTGATCTTGCAGCGCCCTCAAGTGTTTAATACTTGGTACTACAATCAATTACTCTACTGTCTCCGAGAACGTCCATATTGCTCTATTTCATGGGTACTCACAAACTTTTTCTCGGGGGCCAAAATTGCAGTATGGTTTGCGGCCGAGGGCCGCACTGAAGTGACAGCGGGGGGCGGGGCTTAGAGGGGGCGGGTCTTAGAGGGGGAACAACCACCCCACCCCCTTTTTCAAAACAATGCCCCTACCCCAGTAACACACACAGTGCGCACACATACAGCGCCATCTGCTCTCACCCCTACCCCAGTAACACACACAGCGCGCACACATACAGCGCCATCTGCTCTCACCCCTACCCCAGTAACACACACAGCGCGCACACACACAGCGCCATCTGCTCTCACCCCTACCCCAGTAACACACACAGAGCCATCTGCTCTCACCCCTACCCCAGTAACACACACTGCGCCATCTGCACACAGCGCCATCTGCTCCCACCCCTACCCCAGTAACACACACAGCGCTATCTGCTCTCACCCCTACCCCAGTAACACACACTGCGCCATCTGCACACAGCACCATCTGCTCCCACCCCTACCCCAGTAACACACACAGCGCCATCTGCACACAGCGCCATCTGCTCTCACCCCTACCCCAGTAACACACACAGCGCCATCTGCTCTCACCCCTACCCCAGTAACACACACTGCACCATCTGCACACAGCACCATCTGCTCTCACCCCTACCCCAGTAACACACACTGCGCCATCTGCACACAGCGCCATCTGCTCTCACCCCTACCCCAGTAACACACACTGCGCCATCTGCACACAGTGCCATCTGCTCCCACCCCTACCCCAGTAACACACACAGCGCCATCTGCTCTCACCCCTACCCCAGTAACACACACAGCGCCATCTGCTCTCACCCCTACCCCAGTAACACACACTGCGCCATCTGCACACAGCGCCATCTGCTCTCACCCCTACCCCAGTAACACACACAGTGCCATCTGCTCTCACCCCTACCCCAGTAACACACACAGCGCGCACACACACAGCGCCATCTGCTCTCACCCCTACCCCAGTAACACACACAGCGCCATCTGCTCTCACCCCTACCCCAGTAACACACACTGCGCCATCTGCACACAGCGCCATCTGCTCTCGCCCCTACCCCAGTAACACACACAGCGCCATCTGCTCTCACCCCTACCCCAGTAACACACACACACACATAGCGCACACACACAGCGCACACACACAGCGCAATCTGCTCTCATGCCTACCCCAGTAACACACACTACATTAAAAACAAATAAATAAATAACCAAAGAGCCTTACCTGACTCAAAGCACTGTAAAGATGCCACAAATGTGGAACAGCAGGCAGGCAGGCGGGCAGGCAGCAGACGTGGAGCCGGTGACAGGAAGCAGACGACCAAAGCCCCATAAAAGTTAGCTGGAAGCGCTGACTTTTATGGGGCTTTGGCTTCCAGGATCGTCAGGGCAACGCCATAAACAATGGCCGCCGTATGTAAACATAGAAGAGGGCCGCGGGAGCATGCGCAATGAAGCCACTGTTGCGCATGCTCCCGCGGCCCTCTTCTATGTTTACATACTGCTGCCATTATGATGTGGCGTTTGGTGTGCGTCTCGCGGGCCGCCAAGCTAGGTCCGTGGGGCCGCTGGCGGCCCGCGGGCTGTACTTTGAGTACCGTTGCTCTATTCCAAGCCTCAGCTTCAGTTTACAATTGGGGTGCAGGGGCCCTTCGCACCATTGACTCCCGGTGTCTATGCAGCTGTGCATACATTAACATTTTCAATAGAGGAAAGTGAGATATTTTTTTTTTAAAAAAGGATGTCGGGAGATTGTGTATCTCCCAATGTCTTCTATTGAGGCAGAGGCAAGTTCAGGTGGGCGACAGCCAAGATAAAGCCGTTCCTGGCTTTAACACTCGGGAGTCTCCTGCCTGAGTCGGGTCTATTGCCAAGTGGTGTGGTACTATCAGTAGTTACTGCCTGTAGTATGCAGGAGGACACGTCAGAGGAGGACAGCCCCCTCCTAGAGGGCTGTCACTCACAGTAACACTTGCCCCTGCCCCGTGTCACCAAGTCACGTGACCAGGCCGATGAGAGGGAGTTGGGTGCACGTGTCCTCGTTATATAATCCAAGGTCAGAAGTCAGAGACTGTGTAAATGCGTTGATAATTCTGATGTAAGGTTCTAGCATTATAAATGGTTTTATCGTTAAAACTGCCCTTTCTTTCTCTTTTAAACGTCTGTGTCCTATTTTTTTTTTAGTTTTTTTTTATTCTAAAATGTGGATTCGCTTCGGTTTCTTGTGTTTGTCTTTAATCCTTTATCAAGGTTGGACGAGGAACCACAGAGAAGTCTTCGCAACAAAGCCCATGCCGGCCCCAGAGTGCGCCGCACGAGAGACTGTGGCGACTGAACAATGGAGCTAGGACAGTTGTCAGAGTGGGGGCGCTGTTCATTTGTGCCACTTTATGGAGGGTTGAAAAACATCTGTGTTGCTGAACAAGGGCACGCGGTGAACGTGCTGTGCTGGTCCCCTTTAGAGTACATCCGATCTCTCCAAGACTTTTCAAGTCACGGGCTCCAGAGGCGCGTTTCGAAGCGCACATTTCTAAATACTTATTTGTAATAGGACACACTCGTGGCCCGTGGTGTGTGATCTCTGGCAGTGGCACACACTCCGCTGAAACAGGGTTATGTACAAGTCACCAGACACAACCACTGGACAGCATCACTGCTTCTCACCGATGAAAACGCCTCTTTTATAAATTCAACACAAATGTCATAATTATGGACTGTGTCCGGGGATTAAAGTAATCCGTAACTCAAACACTGCTTATTCTCACTGGATGCACCACCTGCAAACTTCGGAGCCCAGAAGAAACTTATTTCTGATGTCAAACTGTGTCTATCAGAAACAACGAGCGGCTCCCAAAGTCGTGCCCATAATAATCTTCATAGTAATGACAGCATAAAAAACTGAGAATGATAAAAAAAAACATTCTATAGGCTATGGACGAGGGCAGGTAATACCCCCCGAAGCACTGTGCGCCCAGTAGATATAATGCCACACAATATAACTGTCCCTCAAATGGAAGAATACGTATCAAAGTACCGGGGGAAGGCAATATCCACAGATTATATGGGTACTAAATGTGACCCTAGGCTAATGTGTAGTAGAATATAGTATAGAATGGAAATAATACTTTATGACACGAAATGCAGCCCTAAATCTCAGCAGGTAATCCTGCACAAACGGATGCTT
The DNA here is from genome assembly GCF_031143425.1 of Pleurodeles waltl. Taxonomy (NCBI): domain Eukaryota; kingdom Metazoa; phylum Chordata; class Amphibia; order Caudata; family Salamandridae; genus Pleurodeles; species Pleurodeles waltl. The sequence continues at coordinate 1,710,348,890 of NC_090445.1, read as the reverse complement.
TATAATACTGGAGTGTTTCAGGAAAATACCACCAGTTTGTTACTATTGTCTTGGGAGTACCCAGTGACACCCAAACACTGCTCGGATTACCCAGCCACACACAGAGCTCTGTGGAAAAAACCAAGAACCTCTCAGAGATGGGAGTCAGATAACAGCAGAGTCACCAGTAACTAAGTTACTCCCCAGAGGTATCCAGGGCTCCGCTCTTCAGAGTAACCACACACCCGGACTCTGCTTTGGGTACTCCCTGCTTCCACTCAGGACACTTCAATAGAGTCCCAATCACCCAGAGACCACACACACCTCTGCACAGGGTAACCACCAAAAACTCTCACTGAGGCCTGATTCACAAAGGTACACTGACACTTTAAGGAGCTTAACGCAGACTGTAGAACTTTACTCCTTGTTGGTATTCACGAACTCCGAGTTTAATTTTACTACTAATATAATTACTAGTATTTCTGAATGCCAAAAAGTAGGAAGGTTACTGCAGAATGCATAAACGTACATGAAAGTGTAAGTTTACCTTTGTGAACCTTAGAGTCCTTTAAGCAAAATACCAAATTAATTCAGAGCTCTGCTCTTAGTAGCACATACTCATTCAACTCTTGTGTCTTAATATTACCCAGGGTCCACCAAAGACGTGCAACCGATAATAGCCTAAATCACCTAATGATTCATTGAGATTAACCAGATTCATACCACTCACAGCTCTAGTCTTGATAATTCTCAGAGTCACATCTGTTTCCTTTCAGAGCTCTGCTGTTGAAATCACCTAGATTCACTCAGGACTCTGCTTCTGATAACATAGGCTCTCAGGGATCTGCTTCTGATAACATAGACTTAGTTAGGAATCTGCTCCTGATAACATAGACTCACTCAGGGATCTGCGTCTGAGAACATTGACTCACTCAGAGCTCTGCATCTGGTAACATAGACTTACTAAGGGCTCTGCTTCTGACAACATAGACTCACTCAGGGATCTGCTTCTGATAACATAGACTGTCAGGGATCTGCTTCTGACAACATAGACTCACTTTGGGCTCTGCTTTTAATAACATAGACTGTCAGGGATCTGCTTCAGATAACATAGACTCACTCAGGAATCTGCTCCTGATAACATAGACTCACTCAGGGATCTGCTTCTGAGTACATAGATTCACTCAGAGCTCTGCGTCTGGTAACAGAGACTCACTCAGGGCTCTGCTTCTGATAACATAGACTCACTCAGGGCTCTGCTTCTGATAACATAGACTGTCAGGGATCTGCTTCTGATAACATAGACTCACTCAGGAATCTGCTCCTGATAACATAGACTCACTCAGGGATCTGCTTCTGAGAACATAGACTCACTCAGAGCTCTGCTTCTGCTAGCATAGACTCACTCAGGGCTCTGCTTCTGATGACACAGACTGTCAGGGATCTGCTTCTGATAACATAGACTCACTCAGGAATCTGCTCCTGATAACATAGACTCACTCGGTGATCTGCTTCTGTGAACATTGACTCACTCAGAGCTCTGCATCTGGTAACATAGACTCACTCAGGGCTCTGCTTCTGACAACATAGACTCACTCAGGGATCTGCTTCTGATAACATAGACTGTCAGGGATCTGCTTCTGACAACATAGACTCACTCAGGACTCTGCTTCTGATAACATAGACTGTCAGGGATCTGCTTCTGATAATATAGACTCACTCAGGAATCTGCTCCTGATAACATAGACTCACTCAGGGATCTGCTTCTGAGAACATAGACTCACTCAGAGCTCTGCTTCTGGTAGCATAGGCTAACTCAGGGCTCTGCTTCTGATAACATAGACTGTCAGGGATCTGCTTCTGATAACATAGACTCACTCAGGAATCTGCGCCTGATAACAAAGACTCACTCAGGGATCTGCTTCTGAGAACACAGATTCACTCAGAGCTCTGCGTCTGGTAACATAGACTCACTCAGGGATCTGCTTCTGATAACATACACTGTCAGGGATCTGCTTCTGATAACATAGACTCACTCAGGGCTCTGCTTCTGATAACATAGACTGTCAGGGATCTGCTTCTGATAACATAGACTCACTCAGGAATCTGCTCCTGATAACATAGACTCACCCAGGGATCTGCTTTTGATAACATAGACTCACTCAGGGCTCTGCTTCTGATAACATAGACTGTCAGGGATCTGCTTCTGATAACATAGACTCACTCAGGAATCTGCTCCTGATAACAAAGACTCACTCAGGAATCTGCTTCTGAGTACGTAGATTCACTCAGAGCTCTGCGTCTGGTAACATAGACTCACTCAGGGCTCTGCTTCTGATAACATAGACTCACTCAGGCATCTGCTTCTGATAACATACACTGTCAGGGATCTGCTTCTGATAACATAGACTCACTCAGGGCTCTGCTTCTGATAACAGAGACTCACTCAGGGCTCTGCTTCTGACAACACAGACTCACTGAGGACTCTCACTAGTTCTAGTTGTCTTGGCCCTCGTCCCATGGCCCTTGCCCTACATGATCCTGGTCCTGTTGGTGCTAGTCCTTCTCCAGGTCCTGGTCCTGTTTGTCCTGGTAGGCTTGGTTCTGTTGAACTGCTCTTGCTCCTTCTGGTGTCCCTGACTCATCCTGCTGATGACAAACCTCCTAATTCCTGTCCTGACTCTAGACTTCCTGGTCCTGTCCCTCTGATCCTCCTAATGCTTGTTTTCCTGGTCTGGGTCCTCTTGGTCCTAATACTCTTGGTCTTCCTGGTCCTGTCGGTTCTAATGATCTGGTTCTGCTTGTGGTCCATGTCCATCTTCTGATGCCTCTACTCCTTTGCCACATGTCTGCAAGGTACCAGCAGAGGCAGACTCCACTAACTACAAACACTGGGGTTAAAGCACCTGCTGTAGAGAGGTTTGTGTACCCAACAAGTGACTAATAGTGATAAATTACCTCTGGTGGTTAATTCACTTGCTAGCAAGAGAAGTGTGCCATTTCAGGTCTTAGGTGGAAAGCATTGTTAAATAGCACAGAGGGTTAATGTGCCTGCTTCAAAATGTGTAGCATGGAAGCCACAGATTTGTGTTTTATATATGAATAGTCCAGCGGGCCACTGGCCTTTTTGCAGAGGTCCTCTGTTATTTCTTTTTGAATGGTTCTTGTGCTTAAAGTGCATGCACTTGACTTCTTAAGGAGGTAACGACAATTAAGAATGACACCTTTAACAGCAGATGCTTAAGAGAAGCCTCATGCAGTGGTTGAAAGGTGGCTTCATTAGTTCCTCCAGCCTTAGCTTTAGACTCCACTCTGGCGGTGGAACAACATGCGGCGAGTATAGTCTCTCCGCTCCATTTAATAAGCGTTTTAGCACCAAAATGGAGACACTCTGTTGTTTACGCTTTCCTGGCGTGTACTTTGCAATGGCTGATAAATATCCCCTGAAAGAGGGGTTTGTTGAGCTTGCACTCCAGTAGGGGTTTCAGGTATTTCACCAACACAGCCTCACTCATGATTCAGTGAATACAATCATTAGTTAGCACCAGTTAATGCACAAAGCCCATTTTCATTGCTAAGATTTTCTTGCAGGAGGTTTACATGCCTGCCTTTTAGAGTCCAGACATGTTTTTGGGGCGATTTAAGTCCCTAAACTCTATGATGTCGGGAGCCAGACTGCCACAAAAGGTCCTTTGGGTTTGAGGGGAACCTCTGGGTGCCAAGAGAATGAGCACCATGTTGAAGGTCTTGTACCTGCTGCTTACTAAGGAAACTCGAGGCATCTGGAAAAACATCTTCAAATATTGTGTACAAGATATTGAAAGTGCATTGAGTAAGGATGCTTATACCTGCATTTAGCATTGTTTCTATTGTGGCAAATACACTGATGCGTCTAGCTCCTCGAGACAATTGTTGTGTTTTACTGCTTCCTGAGCAGACCTCTCCCTTCCCTTGAATGCGCTCATTGAGGAACCCAGTCCACACACAGTGCATCTGTTGTCATCAAGGCTTGTGGGGCTGGTGTGTTGAAACGTCTTCCTGCTGTCATACTGCGTGCCTTGGACCATCTTAGTGCCACGTGTGCTTTGTTTGTTACAACCACTAGATCTTCACAGTCCCCTGCACTTGTGACCACAGGTAGATCACCACTTCCTGGATCATCCCATGTGCAGCCTTGCCTCTGGGATCAAATGAACACATGATGCCATCGTAGCCGGCGGATCCATCACAGTCCGGGCTGTCATAGACTAAGCCGCCTGGAAAGGGGACAGTTGGCTGTGAATCCCAAGTGATGTATGAGACTCTCAGCTGGTTGCATATTTAGCTGAGAGTAATAATTTCCCTTTCCCAGCAGTTGTCCAAGCAAGGGTAAACATGTACAGTTTGGAGTCTCAAGTCAGGAGCTACACCGGCCAGTGTTTCAGGAGGCTCCCTCAGGGCAGAAACCATCAACTGGAAACGTGACAGCTTCTTCACAATCATAAACCTGGGGTACTTCTTGTGTGCTGGATCATGTGAAAATAACAATAGGTGCCCTGGACATCTCTGGTCACCAAGTGGTCATTCTCCTCCAATAAGGGCATCTTCTTCTGAAGGGCTGTCCTTCGGAAACTTTGATCTTTTGATGAATCTGAGTACTGGTCACAAACTGAGATCTTGCACTACTATCAGGAAGTAGAATGATAACACACTTCTGCTATTTCCTGGGAGAAATTTTTCTATTGCATTCTTTTGTAGCAGTTCTTGAACTTCGTGTTGTAAAATTTGATTGTCATCATTTTCCTGCTTTTGCTTCTGATTTTACTGCAGGTGGTTTCTTTGCAAACTCCTTGTAATATCTTTGTCTCGTTAGATTTAGCACCGATTGGCCTGTAGCTGTGGGCTCCCAGGCGCTGAGCCTGGGCATCATTATCCACTACTGGAGTGAGATGTTAAGGGGGCTGAATGAAGGAGGCATTTCATGTTTCTGGTAGCACATCTTCAAGTCTGCCTCTAGTCTCACCTCCTCCATGGAAGTAGTTTTGCTGTTGCTGCCAATGTGTTGGCTTTGGAAGAACACCCCCTGCCGGCTGCCTTGGAAACTGGGGCATAAAAGGTTGTCTACCCTGACCCTTCTGTCTGAAGGGGCTTATGTTTGAGACACATCTCAGATGGTCTGCAGGCCCCTCTGTAGTTTAGCTGCCCCCTTGGATAGTTCATGCCTTCAAGTGAATGCTTGTCTTCTTGACTGAACGTTGTCTGCCTGTGAAGGGAATATCAGCTCTATTGGCTCTCACTATAGGACCGAAGTCTGAGATGTGTAACCATCGCTGTCAATGGATGACAGTTCCCGTTGTCAGCTGTCCAGTGTCTGCAGCATCTAGGGTCAACTGTCCTAGGCTCTTTTGTGGTTGCAAACCATGTGATTCACAACATTACATGGTTTGCACCCGCATAGGGAGTTTGTAGGATGTACAATGACCTTGTACGAGTCAGAAAAGTATTTCAGACTCATAAAGGGAAGTTTACTATCCTTCCAAACTACAAATAGCAGGGAATGTGGAAGGGGCGTCCCCCTCCTATGTCTGATTCAGATGCAATGCATCAATGGTTTGTGACTGCAGCTGTGGTAACTATCACTGAGCTAGCGACCCCGAGTGGGAGTGGTAACTGATTCGCAAAGGAGAAGGTGTCTTCTGGGAACATGCAGAGGAGCAGGCATTGGCCTTGCGCTAATCCCGCACAGAACATCAATATCATCAAAAATGTTGATGCAATTGCCCCAACCCTGCGCCATGGGTCGCCGTATATGAAATATGGCGCACTCATGTTGGTGGTAGGTGGCGCTTAGGAGCACAAGAGAAGTGGCACCGCAATGGATGCATCGACACGTTTCCTGAATTGGGGCCCTTATTTGTTAAACAGTAGTGCTGTGCTTTATCATACTCTGACTGCTTATTGTTTCTTGCACGAGTTCACCCCTGCGCCGACGACCGCATGAAGAAATCTCAATCCTCGATCCAGCCTTGATCGCAGGTGTTCATCCGTTGTCATCTGAACATCTTGATGTCGTTTTCAACTTTCTTTTCTTGCTTCCTTCATTTTTCATCGGGAGCCCTCTCAACATCCTTCTAAAACTACCTGAGGTAATTATTTTTATCTAAAATGGAGGTCATACTAGTGGCCATTAGTGGGTTAAGGTGGGCGTCCTAGTGAGGTACACTGCCTCTGCCTTGGTCCACAACCAGCTAAAAAAGTCTGTAATATAGAACACTTGCATTATCCTGCCACTAGAGGGCAGAATAAAGCACAGCATGTACTCTAGAAGAGATTTATACTACAAAGGTACTGGGATGAGGACTGGAGAACTGGGCTAGTGAGGATGACTGGTGGGTAATCCAACCATCAGACCTGTTGTCTGGTGATTACTTTCCTAACTCTAGCTCCTAGCTTGTGGAACCAACTGGTGATAGCACTGACACCAGCCCGGTCATGCCTGTAATATTTTCCAGCGGGGCTGATTACTGCCCAGATTCCAGCGCAGTTGACTTCCAAGATACATTTTTCAGGGCATCCCTGGTGAAGGAGGTAAAGGAATGTTGCATCCAATGTGACTGGATGCAGACACACTTTGCCAGACATGCCCACTTGCCAGCTGAGTGGTAAGGAGGAGGGCACATGGGGTGTGTGCTCTCCAATGTTACACCTGCCTAGAAGACATACCTTGTGGCAGAAAGCCCGGTCTATCTGTATAGTAGATAGAGTTGTGCGCCAAACTCCATGGGTGGTTGCGCGGAGAAGCCCATGGTCTGCGCATTGTGTGCCCCATGACTCAAAGGGGCACGAAGAAGCTACTTTGCATTACTTCAGGGCTCCTGGATTTATAAGTAGATCCCAACTCTATGTCTTGTACGCGTTGCTTTTGTGATACAAACCTTGTGCAGAGTTTTTATCCCAGTTCTACACTTTACCACAGTTTGTGTTACTTTTGTGACGCAAACATCTGCCTCTAAATGCTCAGGGGTACCAATACTTTGGGGCATATTTACAAGGAATTGGCGCAGCGCAGTGCCACTAGCAATCTTGCTGCTGCGACCTGCGTCATTTCCAGAACGCAGGGATGTGCCATATTTACAAAAATATTGCGCATCCCTGTGTTCTCCCCTGTGCCGGGGCTAAATTAGCAGCCTAGCGCCAACAATGCTTTGCGGGGTGATTGTTTTTGTGCAGGAAGGGACACCTTCCTGCACAAAAACAATCACTAATGGCGATTGGTTCCTTCTATGTAGGCTGCAGAATGCAGCACATATGGAAAGAGCAACAAATGAGGAGAAATATAAGTATTCCTCCTTGTTGCGCCACTCTAATGCCTTCCCTGGGGTGGCGTTAGTTTTTCACGCTACCTCAGATTTACATTTCCTTGTAAATCTGGGCTAGTGTCAAAAAGCAATGGGTTTTGCACGGGAATGCCCACAGCAACACCCCTTGCATGCCCCTTTGCCACAGAAAACTGCGTTGGGGGCCCATATTTACAAGGCGGAGTTAAGCTACAAAATGTGGCTTAACGCCGCCTTGTAAATATGGCGCAGGGCGTTGCACCACTGGAGCGTCACAAAAAGTGGCACTCCGGTAGCTAGAGGGGCTTGTAATATGCCGCTTTGTTTCCACCATCTTGCCTTGGGGTCGTTTGGCTCAAACTAACCATTGGGTGCTTCATACCCACTCAGTGCCCACAGTGGGTGCCACCGAAAGAGTGATATAGACAAGTGCAGGAGCTTTAAAAGTAAGGTCACAGTTCTGAAAATCAGGGTGGGGGGCTAATAAGGAGACCACCGCCCGCCACCTGGCAAAGGTTGGGGTTTTTGTTGCTCAGCAGAGTTTGCTTGATGGTTTTGGAAGACATTGCACTTGATGTAGCCCTAATTAGTAACATGATAAACTGGGGGCCATATATACCTCGCTGCACTGCACTGCGAGACAGGGAAATGGCTGGAATATGGCGCGTTCCTATCCATTTCCCTTGCGCTGGTGCCATTTTGGCAGCCTAGCACCATTGCAGGCACCTGTGCACCATGGTTCATGGGTGCCTCTGTTTTCAACCGGATTGTTCAAGTGCCAGAAGGGGCACAGTCCTGCATAAAAATAATCCTGAGAGGCTTTTTCCTTTTTTTATGTGTGCTTCAGAAAAATATTTCTCCTGGCTACGCCTCTCCTGTGGAGGTGTATGTTTTTGGCACATTACCAGGTTTACCAGGTTTGGTAAATCTGGAAATGTGCCAAAAACCATGGGAGTTGCAAGGGAACACAAACGCAACTCCCATGGAATGCCTTGCTGCGCTTTTGCGCTGTGTTGCTTTAATCAAGGCTTCTGAAGTCATTCAAAGGCATGCAAAGTGGCTTTGTGCGGCTTCAAAAATCTGATTTCAGGTTAGCGTCTATCGAGCACCACGGTGCGTGGTGCAAGAGTGACGCAAACCGGGTCATAAATATGCCCCTGAGTTCTTGTGATCTCTGTGCAAAAGGTTCTTATTCAAGACACTCTGGCTGTCTGCTCGTAGTGTTTTTAGGTCAGCGGCTCTCTCAGGCCATCCCTTCAAGCCCTCAACATGGAGCCCGTGCTCGGGATTCGCATTTAAGTCCTGGTGGTTCACATCTGGCCCTCTGAAGCACTCCCATATTAATCCGTTTCACTCAAGTGTTGTACAGGTATTCAGTCTGACCACATTAATCTGTGCGTTGTGATTCACCTACCCGGTGGGCTCACAGGATCAGATGTCTCTACATCTTCTAGTCTCCTATATCTTTTGCAAGAGAAGCCAAAGTCTCTCTAAATAATTTTATACAAGCTGTGGGAAGCATTTACAGATGATTCTGCTGTTCTGAAGAGTCCATACACAGGTTTAAGCAGAAAGCTACTGGGGCTACTGTGACCTCTGACTCAGAACCTTTGCCCTTCACAACAAACCACCCTTCCACTGCCAAAATCCCATGGGAGATTTCCCTCTCAGAAGGAAAGAGGTGTCAGAAGGTTCAGAATCCCAGGAAGATCCTAGTGTTCCAAGTCCATAAATGTTCCTTTAATAGTTTGGAACCCAACCAAAGCTATAACTTTTAGAAATATCTTCTCTCTGACACTGAGATCCTGACCGGTGGAGAAACTATACTTAAAGTATTCAAATCTCAGAGAAGAACATGTTACTTATCTTTGCTAATGCTCTTCCTGGTGGACTCTGTCTAATCACAAGTTGCTCTCATTTTGGGCCCTCACAGGTACTAGACAGGATCCAGAAACTTTTTAGCTGTTGCTCTTGTGCACCGGAAACGTGACGCCTTCGAACATCACGTTGGCTTCATCCCAACTCCAGAAGTGACAGAGCAGAGATACATATAGGGTCCACACTTATGCACTGACTCTAGTTTAAAATAAAGCATTCCTCATCCTTTGGTTGATTGAGAACTGTGACAAAGTGCAGAATCTAACATGCAAACATTAAGGTCGAGAAGTTGACGCCACAGGATGAGGAGGAGGGTGGTTTGTGAGTAGCCCACAGAAAGAACGTTACTGATTAGTGACTCATTCTTCTGATAGAGACTTCTAAGCGTAGATTCCTCAACTTTTGAATAGATACCAAAGCACTACCTTCCAGTGTGGAGGGTCTGAGGAGTGGACTTAGGAACAGAAAGTCAGGCAGGCCCAACCAGGTAAAACTGATCCCTGTGCAGACCCGAGTGTCAGCGCAGTAACGCCTTCTGAATGTGTGAACAGACAACCATGTAGCTGCCTAGCAGATGTCCAGCACTAGAACAGTCCTGGGCAAGGCCGCAGTAGTGGCCTTAGCGATGGTGGGATGAGCCCAAACGCCATCAGGAGGCTCCTTCTTAGGCAAGGCATAGCATGTATTTATGCAAAGAATGGTCCATCTGGATTAGGTCTGTTCCTGGATGTCCTCTCTCTCTTCTAGGCACTAAAGAATGCCACAAAAGAATTGGTCATTCGGTCATGCTCCTTAATCCAAATGATATAAAGACTAAAGTCTGTCATTAGGAACCAGCCAGTCTAGCTCTTCCTCCTCTTAGTGGAATGTGGCTGGGACAAGACATTAGGGGGCGTTACAGACTGTCCCTCTTGGAAAGGAGACAACATTTGGTAGGAATGATGCTCGAATCCAAAGTCCGAGCTTGCTTGGAAAGAAGGTGGTAAACAGAGGTTGCAGTTACAGCGCCTGAAGACAACTGACATGGGTGCAAAATTAGACAGTTTTCAGGGTCAGTAGCCTCAAGGAACAGCTGTGCATAAGCTTGAAAGCTGTGCACATGAAGAAGATGAGAACCAAGGCGCTTTGCTGTCGTTTGGCGAGGTTTGCATTATGCAAATACCACAAACACACATAAAAGTTTAGGTCTCATCGAGGCATAAGAAAAGGCACAGCAGGAAATATGTAAGTAAGCCCTTCAGAAACCACATCACAAAGGGTGACTAAACAGCGAGGGCTGATCTGGTAAATGTAAAAAGGTGGACAGTTCAAACAACTAGTCACTAACAATGTCCACAGCACCAAGCCACAAACTTTGCACATTGTCCAGAAGAGATTGACTTCGTGGACAGGGAGCAAGATGCCAAGATGCCAAGATGCCATCTGCCGCATCCAGCTTTTACAGTGTTCAGGCCATTGTGTGTGGTCTAATTAGAAGGGCCCAAGTCATTGTTGACTTTGTGCACGACCGACCTAGCTGGAAAAGTGTCCTTATGCTTGGCAGTGCATAGAGCCTGATGAGCAGTTTCTAAAGAGGAGTTATACGGTCAGTCCTCCTTGCAGTCGGTTACAAACTCTTACTACACAATGCAGTGGCAGATCACCAGTTTTGCCACACTGGTCTATGGACATGATGGGCCATTTGCCTCAGTTGGTACCTCCTGCATATTCTGTTGCTCTGATGATGACCCTTATCGGAGTAACCCTATGGGCTGAAACGTCGACAATCAGTTAACGTGGACTGGTTCTTTCAAAAGATTTTGACGAGGGACAACAACACTCATTCCTTGGGTTTGTTTGTTCTTTCAGGATATTGCCGCCAGTTATGTGTACATATTTATATTTTGTATGGCACTTGTGCACTTATCTCTCACTACTAAACCTGCACTGTGCCTTTCCACCTTTAGGAGCACCTGTTTTTGTATACCAGTATAAACTAAAAAGGAATTAGTAGCAGAATCAAGAGTCTTTTGTGTTGCTAAACTTATTTTAATGTGAACCTAATTTATGTGGCTTTGCACACCTATTACTGTGGAAGTCTAGGGTTATACTCCTCTCTTTTAGCACCTGTTGTGTTTTGTCTTTTGTACATCCTAAGGAAGAACAGACCTTCTGGACTGATTCTGCTCAATCTCCATGCATGAAGGTGCAGGCTTTGGCGGTTCGGGGGTAGACAGCGCCCTGACCTGTTGCTTGGATGGCATGACCTCCCAACAGTCATAGCATCAGGTCCTCTGAGCCCAATCTGGGGAATTCAGAATAATCTGATCTTGGTCCCCCCTGACCTTTAAAACCTGGGTAAACAGCAGCAGAGGTGGAACACGTAGAGGAGAGCAGAGTCGCACTAATGGCAGAATGCGTCTCCCAGGGATTCTTGGGGCACAAACGATACAGAGGAAAAGGCTCAACAATAAGTTTTCTTTGTGGTAGTGAGGTCTTCCCACGCACATCCCCCAACAGGAACTACCTCTGGGTGCAGAAGTCAATCATGGTTGGTTAGATCCTGTCTGCTGAACTCGTCACACTGACATTCAGGGAACCTGCCAGATGGTTGACGTCCCGGTAGCATCTTAGCTTCAGTGCCTCCTCGCACAGCACATGCAACGCCACATCACCTTATTTGTTGAGGTTGATGGAAGGAAAAAAAGACCAGCCCATTGGCATGTAGCTCCAGGACACTGATGTGATGCCTCTGCTCCAACAGAGACCAGGGGCCTCTGACCTGAACCCCAACCAGCTGGCCACCTCTGCCCAGGGCAGATGCATGTCACCACTATGAACTCCAGATGGGGTTGGGAAAAGGCATGCCACAATTCAGATGGGAGTCCTTTATCAACCATTGAAGGCCCTGGGCTGCCTCGCCTGACACATGGATGTCACATGGAGCCATCGGGCCCAACACATATGACAGAGCCAGAAAAATTGGGATCATATTCTGAGTGACCCAGACTCACTCTAGGGTTGGAAAAGCTTTGAACACCACTGTGTCTAGATTGGCTCCTATAACGGGAATCCTCTGCACTGGCTGAAGATGGGATTTTGGCCGATTGATGGAGATCCCAGGGAAGATAGAAGCCTGATGGTAGTCTGTAGGTGGTCCATGAATGACTGTGATGAACCTAACTTCAACAGCTGTAGTCGAGGTGCAGTAATATACACGCCCATGAGCTGTGACCCACCCACGTCAACGGCGCCATAGGAAATAGTGGCTGCCGGTGGGACTCCAGCCACCTTTACTGCTGTGCAGATTTGGATGTGCCTTACCGACAAGCCATATGTGGCCGTCCGACCTCCACACCTGAGTTGGGGGATTGGAGGGGAAATGAGGTAAAAACCTACCATTTCCCCTGATTCCACTTCTGTTTTTAACTGGACACGCCATGACTGACATGTTGTCGCTGCTGCCACTGACCCACGGAGAAAAAACAACCTCCCCGTCGCTGGACTCGAAGGTAGGGAACCCACATTGCCAGTGTATGCTGTGTGGGCACTGCACATGAGCTCAAGACCACTGCAGGCATATACATGTCACTGGGATTTTCTAAATTACTGTGACATGCCTATGTCGGGAACACATTTGCGTCAGACATGGATGGGGGCACATCAGTATGAGGCACACTGCATACATACACAAATGTAATTTTGGTGTCAGTATTCATTGCCCACAATGACGTGACATTCACACTTGTCAACTGTGTCCCTGTGTGCACATTGCAAGAGGACCTGTGCCTGTGATGTTGTGCTTCCCGTAGTGGATGTGTCTGTACGTGTATCTATGTTCTGCAACGTGATTGGCTGTTTGAGGGGGCGGGAGCTTGAGAGTCTGATGTGGTTGTGTCAGTATGTGTGCCATGTGCATATGGGTGTGATGCGTATTGCTGGTTGTGTATGTGTGTTGCAGTGTGTGACATTCAGGTGAGTGTTTTTGTGTGGTGATGTCATGATGTGTGCAGTTGTGCCAATGTGTAAGTGTGTTTGTATAGATTAATGTGTAGTTGTGTTGGTTGTTGTGGTTGTCTTGTGTGTGGGTGTAGTGTCAATGGTGTCTGTATGTTGTGTCTTGCATGTATGACAATGCATGTTTTTGGCATCTATGGGTTGTGGTGTTGGAATGACAATGGATGATGGTGTGTATATGGTGTGTTGAGTTGTGCGTCGTGCAGGGGCACACATATGGTGAAGGTGTCTTGCCCGTGTGCCATAGCCACTGCCATTGTACGATGTCCACTGGGGCCTGCAGAGCTGTCACATCTAAATATGGTTAGCGGGAACCAGTCTGCCTGACGGCTAGGACGAGCAATCTGTCATGGTGGTCTTAGGCTCAGCCGCAATACATCTAAATATGATGGGTAGAACACCATCTATTTGATGCAGTATTCAGGCCGCCACCACAGCAGATTGGTGGTAATACCACCTAGATGTAAATCAGGCCCGAAGTCTCTTCGGCAGTGATGAAGACATGTTCTGTCAAGGTCTGAGGAGAAGAAGAAGGTACTGTAGAAGTGTGGTTTGGCAGAAAGGGAAAAGTGCAACCATGGCGGACAAGCTACAGGAACCACTGGTCTGAGATGACTTCAAGTTGGGCAGGTAAAAGCATATGCTGCCTCAAGTTAGCCATAGTTGACTCTCAAAAGGCTACTCAGAGCAGGTTTGCAACGTCAGGAGGAAGAGGGTGAAGTTGGGCCACGTCACTAATGTTTGTGGCCTCTACTGTTACCACATACCCTGGAGCCATCTGGCAGTAAGCCTGGCGCCTGCATAGCTCCTGAATTTCCAGTATTGGTGAGGGGCTGATGGACCAGGCGAGTAAGACCAAGGTGAGGGCTGTGGCATTGCTGTCCTTTAACTGCTCCTTGACTGAATCTGCTTCGTCTCTAAACAGCCTTGAGCTATCAAAAGGCATATCCATAAAGGATGCTTGATCATCTCCAGAGAAACCTCTGGTGCCGAACTGCCAACTAATGCTCATGGTATGGCCCATGCAATCTGTAGTGTCCAAGTTGGCCTCAAATAAGCAGCATGCTTCCCATGATAGTTTGTGTAAAGGTATTTCTAAACTCCTCTAGAAGGGCAGGCGGGATCTTGCTTACCATATGCCACAGGGAGTGGGTGTATCTACAGATCGCATTCAACAATTGTAATGGCAAACTAACAGAAGAGAACACCCTCTTGCCAAGCGTCAGTGCGCTTAGACTCTATCGGGTGGAACATTAGTGTTCACATTGCTTGCTGAAGCTGCATTACAAGACTTTCAGGTGTTGAGTCAAGAAGGCTGGGCCACCAGGGGCAGTAGCTATCGGGTGACTATCCAACTGTGCTGAGCACAGCTTAGCCCATTGTGCAGCGTCTGCCAGGACTTCATTGAAGAGTAATATCATGCCTGAAGTTGCAGGCCCAACAGCAACATTTCAGTTAGCAGATTAGCCTAAGTTCCAATTGGCAACTGTAGTTACTTACACCTCTGCTGCTTGGCATGCCACCACGGCATAGGAGGCACGTTCCTATGTGGGGGCCACAAAGGGGAGTCCGACTCTGCCCACTAGTATTTTGGAGGCTTAAGTACAGTCCATCATCAGTATAGTGAGGGGGCAACAGATGGTCTGCCACCTCATCATTATCCCCATGACGTGGACCACCCTGAGCGTCCTGCATGGCATCTGAATATGAGCCAAATGGGGCTTCAAGTCAACAACGCTACTGGCACTGGGGCAATGGCACTTCCGGCGAGTCCTTCAATACAACTCACTGTGCCTTAGCAAACCTGCAGCAAGACACTGGCCGAGATCAAGCCGAACCCGGTCCAGGGTCTCAGGGTGGCCTTGGGATCTGATCTGGAAACGGTTGCACTATATATGGGAACAAGGCCTGGCTGGAATCGCCATGGCCTTGGGGAAAGGAGTAAAGGCAGAACAAGGGTTGGTTAAAGGTCCAAAGGGGATTAGTCAGCACCATGGCAGTACTCACCATCACAAGCCCAACTGGGACAAAGGCACTCCAGAGGGACCCTGAGCCACCCAAAAAACCTGCAGCGTCGACTCCTTGAAGGCCTCTTCCAGGCGTGGAGTCGAGGATGGCCAGCTGGGGAATGGGGTTGGAATCGGATGACTGGTGAGGAGTTTGGGCTTTAGAGTGCAGATTGAGTGATTGATACTTGGGGCATGAACAACAAGAGGACTCACGTTTGGATTTCTTGAATTTGAGATTACATTTATCTTAGATCTACTCTTAGACTTACTGAGCACAGCTACCTGACCCTAGGCTGAGACATGGAGTGGAAATGGGCCAATGGCTTGGAGCAGCACTGTTTCTTGCACTCGGTGATGTGCAGCTTCAGCCTTCCTTCAGGTACATCTGGGAGAATTTGCTGCATGATTTTGAATCATGCTTGAATGCATGACATCAAAGTCAAATGTCTTGCAAGTTTGTAAATGACATTTGCTCCCTGCAGATGCAGCATGGATTGAGGCCTGCAGTCTTTGGGGGAGACATCCCTAGCACAGTCACATACAACACTGACATGATGTTTGTAAGTTCCTTCAAATTTGGGAGCAGAGCTCCAGATCCACATTGAAGGCCACAAGAAAAAATAAGGAACAGGTGTTGACACACACAAGTTGCATCTATATAAGATTCTGTGTCGTCACTTCTGGAGGCAGGGCACAGCAAACACACATTTTGATGGTGCCAGCTAACGGCAGGCAGAAGCAATTGATAAAAAGCTTCTGGAACCAGTATGGCACCTAGGGCAATTCAAAAGGTGAGGAATCTGTGGTTAGAAGTATTCATCAGAAATAACCATATTGGACCACTACTGTCCAAAGTAAATAACATCTCCTTCTCCAGCAAATCTATGCAGAAATCTTCCCAGATATTTGAGACATTCTGGGTTACTAGAGATGATCTTTCTGGGGTGCTGAATCAAAGGATGATTTCCATGCGGGAGAACATTTACTAAAGAACTGCTGGTGGAAAAGTCTTCAGCAAGAACCTAGATGGTGGGGAGACATATTTCTGCAGATTTTGGGGTTTAAGGATGACATGCATACTAGAGCGAGTGTGCTATCCGAATCGTATTGTACAGACACAGTAATGGATGCAATAGAAGTCGTTTATTTTTTTTATTATTATTCATATTCGAACATTGCAACAAATATAAACTTTTATTTTCAGAGTGGAAGACCGCCTATGTTCAAAGAAGAAGAATTGCTGGTTCCTCATCATAATCTCTCTATACGAGAAACGAGTTGCATCTTTCCGTTCTGGCCTTGAGGATTGGCCAGGACAGAGGCCCAGTGGGGGAGGGAAGAGAGGGAGACGAGGAGACATGACAGGCTGTGAGCTCTGTGTAATTATAGCTTTGAGTCCATGCTTCTTGGTAGGTTGAGTAGAGAACCTGGGCTCCAATACTTTGTTACTCAGGGCCTGATTTAGAGTTTGGTGGATAGGGTTACTCTGTCGCAAAAGTGATGGATATCCCGCTATATTAAAATCACATTATATTCCATGGGAATCATAATGCAGTGGACGGGATATCCGTCAGGTTCCTAAGAGAGTAACCTGTCCGGTAAACTCTAACCCAGGCCCTCATTTATTTGACACCTGGGGTGCTCAATGTCTTTAAAAAGTATTGATGACATTTTTTGCTTTTAAAGTCTTCTAAATGGCCCCAGACAGGATTACCGTAGATAGACCTGTGCAACTGCCATCCATGATAGAATCTGAGGTTATTGATGCAGTGAAAACACCAGGGACATCTGGTCAATGTGGAGAGACTCTGAGGTGGACACATAATGGTACTATTAATGCTACTGATTTTACAAACTCATTTCGGTCCTGCACCTCATGTGGGGCCTGGAAAATCATGCTTGTTGTCCTAGGGACACAGGGTCCATGAAGGTCTTAGAGATGTGTTTTCTGGAATGAAGAAAATGCCAAAGCCAGAAAGAATGTCTAAGAGCTTGAAGCAACATTCTCCTCAGGATGAGGCCATAGTCTTCTCACGATGTCGAGGGAGCACTTTCAAGAAGGCCTCAAAAGGTTTTAGTGGAGGACTCTTGTGGCCGAAAACTGGCCAGCGGGAGAATCTGTGCATGTAGAGAAGCCGTGCATCTGAAGAACCATGCTTCAGAAGAGCGAGGCGGGTGTAGAACCCTCACCAAATTGTGCCTATGGAGTTCCTGACTATTTATTTCCAACAGAAACACTGTTGGAACAACAGAAAATACCATATTTAAAGCACACAAACCTAGTCAAAGCATCCAGTATTGGCAATCATATCTTCTTAGACCTGTAGCATTCACTTGCACTGGAGAGGATCCCATGGGATCCAAGCACCAAGAGGTCAGTGGAGGCTCCAGAGATTAGTCCACAGTTGAATATCTGAGCAAAGAGCTGAGGTCCTGATAGAATGACTAGGCCTGAGGTACACCATCAGTGTGCCACAGCTCAGGTAAGAGTTGTAACCACAGCAGTACGACTGAAGGCTGCACGAAGGACACACAACGGGGTAGTTTCCATAGTGTGAGTGCAGAAGTGCTAGCCAAGCAGACAGTTGTGTTGTAAACCTTGCGATTACAGGACAGCTCAGACTGGCCATAATCAAAGGCCAGCCTATATACAGACATGCTACGCGCTCATTACTAAGTCGCAACCCAAGCAGAATGAACTTAGATATTAAATGGTTGGCCACGATCTGAAAGAAAGTCTACAATTTACAGTGAGTTGTTCTTCAGTAGGAAGCGTTTGGCCACAAAACCCTGATTTCTGTGTATGAGCCCCACAAGGCCAGGTTTCTTCTCTAGAACATCTCCTACATAGCATGGTCATTAGAAGAGAGGATAATGTCTGAGGCCCTTTCAGCACAGCTCACCAACTCCTGATCAGCGAAGTCGGGGCACGCTTTAAGCAGATCCAGAGACTTGGAATCCGTAGCTTGATGGTCTCATTTCTCTGGGCAGCTGAACTGGGAAACTGCTTCTGGTCACTTCAGGCTCCATGGATATTCTTGGCAGTCCTGCTGTTCTCCTGAGAGTTGGCAAATGTATAAGAGGGATAGAGGAACCCAAACACCTGTGGTCCGAGAGCTGAGAGACAGAGTGGATCCACATTGCACCCAGGTAATGGAGGCTTTTAAGCATAACTATTTGCTATTAACCTCAAAACAATTCACAATATTCCTGTTTGGGGGTTTCTATTATACGTCTAGTAGATGAAAGCCTGCATGGCTTCCTGACGCCCTCTCCTCCTCTCCCGTCACTTAGAAGGAATAACCGGAACAGGTCAGACATTGTCTCTGTTCCCACTGGACAGCAGCGCGAGCCACGCCCCTGCCACAGCCCAACCTTAATATTGCACATGCCTCTTTCTGATTTGCCACTTGGCCTGTAAATCTGTAAAGTATTCATGTCACAAAGACTAAAATGTTGAAAAATAGACTAGAGTGGGAGAAGTACCCAAAAGTCTAGGAAGGAATGAAAGAAAAACAAGGGCTGTAGGAATGGCAGAACACGACGTGATATCACAGTGCAAGCAGGACAGTGAGAAGGGGTGATTATTGGAGGGGGCGACATAAACAAAACTATACAGGATACCCTCAATTTTGTCACAGAAAATACCAAAACACAAAAAACAAGGCAGCAAAATTATAGATTATATATTACAATACGAATAAAACATACTTACAAACATTACAAAATAACACTCAGCACCTGGTAGAGTTTGTGTCTCTTTTTTTTATAAAATAAAAAAAAGTTTTGTTGACTGTAAATATTTTTTTTTCCGAGCACCATAAAGACATTTCTTTTCACAGACTTTTGTTTTTTTTGTTGTTGTTTCTCCTATGTTTTCCTCCTTTTGGTTCATTTTATGAGTTGTCAGACTAAATTCATTGTGCTAAAGGGCCAGAATCAATTTCAGGAGTTAAATAAAACCATTAACTTAAAAACAAAACAAAAAAAGTAACTGAAAAGTCTCCCTGTGTTTTGTTGATTTTTTTTGTTTTTTTTTTACCTTTCTTAAATACATATTTAGACATAATTTAAAACTTTGGCAGAGGGAAGTGGAGGTGTACACATGGGGGCATAGTGTGAGTAGAACATGGCTGTGGGAAACATTGGATCAGTGCCTGAGGTTCTCTAAATTCCAGTTGTTTTGGAAAAGGGATTTCGTCCAATAGGGCCCAGATAAGGTGAGCGGCTTTTCTTTGGTGATAGTATATCTTAAAACATATATTTATTCTGTAAAAAAGCAAGTGTTTCCAGAGTACTTGTCTTTGGTTCCTTGTGGAGAGAGGACATTTCTATGGGCCAGACGGCGGTGGACTGTGGAGGTAAAAGGTGGTTTTTGGTCCCTTCTGGATTCACCTTCTTGAGGTCCTTTCTTAGTCGTGGCTTTTCCATCTCGTCTAGGCGATAGGGTGAAGTCTCTCGTTGGCTCGGCTTGGGGTGACTCTGGAGATGGACTTCCGTGCGGACAGGGAGAGAGGGGGTGGTAGAGAGAGGTAGTGGGGGCGGTCTAGCCAAGAAAGCAAACAGGTCCCACTTCAAAGCCAAACTTCTGGTTGGGTTCTCCAAAGTCCATGAACATAGCGTCCGTAACAGGGAGCTGGTCAACGCGGGGCGTGTTCACCTCCAGCACCGTCTTGTCGTAGCCCTTCCTCATCTGTGAGGAGAGAAAATGGAAAAGTAGACATATGTCAGGATGCAGACGCAGCATGACGAGAACATAGCAGCGGTCAGTGAAGCACGCCTGTGTAACTACAACAGTCGCTGCATTTCTTGCAATCAGGTCTGGGTTTTACATGATGAATCACCACCAACTGGAGTCAGGGCCTAGTCTGCAGTGTTCTGAGACAAGAGACAATCAAAGTAGTGACCTGCACTTCTACATTATCATGGATGTGACTTGCTTCCTCACAATGTCCGAGCGATAATATGTACCTTATGTGTTTTATCAAAAGTAAGATCCTCCTCATGTGTACTGTCATCAAGATAATGTGCAGTTCCAGCTTACTAACAGGTATATTTTGTCCACTTCCTGTTTACTAGCGGGTGAAAAATGCACACTTCCTGTTTACTAGTGAAAAATGCACACTTCCTGTTTACTATCAGGTGAAAATGCCACTTCCTGTTTACTATTGGGTAAACAATACACGTTTCCTGTTTACTATCAGGTGAAAATTTGCACTTCCTGTGTACTATCAGGTTAAAAATGCGCGCTTCCTGTTTACTTCCAGAGGAGCAATGTGCATTCATGTATCCTTTTGGGCGATTAATATGCACTTCCTGCACTCTATCAGGGACATGATGTACATCTTTGTATAGTGTCGGGGAAATAATCAGCACTTCCTGTGAATTATCATGGTAATGATGTGGGTTCACAGACAGTATCGGGTGAATAATGCCAATTTCCTGTAGGTCAGCAGGTGAATCACAGGCACTTCTTGCCAACTATCATCTGAATCGCCTGCCCTCCTCTCTTCTATCAGACAGAGCTTGCACTGGGGCTGTATTGTTTGGGGAATAACTCCCACTTCCTGTATAGTGAAGGGATATGATGGGCACTTTCTCCTAGCTATTAGAAGAACTTGCATTTTCTTCCTGTTATTTAGACGGTTCCACTACACAATAGATGTTTCTAAATATCCAAAAATTGCCTTCATGAGCATTATTAAGGGATAATCAATGCTGCCTGTATATCGCCAGATAATCTGCTGTTCCCCTCTAATACCAAAGAAATAATGTGCTCCTCGAGGAAACTGCTAGGGGAATATATCACACTTCCTGTGTACTTCCAGGGAAATAATGCATTCCTCCTGCATACTGTAAATAATGCACACTTTCTGTGAAATATTGGAGGAATAATGCACCCTTCCTGTGTAGCATTAGGGTAATAATGTGCACGTCTTGTGTAGACTTAGAGTAATAATGTGCACTGCTTGTGTAGTATTAGGGTAATAATGTGCACTGCCTGTGTAGTATTAGGGTAATAATGAGCATTGCTTGTGTAGTATTAGGGTAATAATGTGCACTGCCTGTGTAGTATTGAGGTAATAATGTGCACTGCTTGTGTAGTATTAGGGTAATAATGTGCACTGCCTGTGTAGTATTGAGGTAATAATGTGCACTGCTTGTGTAGTAATAGGGTAATAATGTGCACTGCCTGTGTAGCATTAGGGTAATAATGAGCACTGTTTGTGTAGTGTTAGGGTAATAATGTGCACTGCCTGTGTAGTATTGAGGTAATAATGTGCACTGCTTGTGTAGTATTAGGGTAATAATGTGCACTGCCTGTGTAGTATTAGGGTAATGATGTGCACTTCCTGTGTAGTATTAGGGCAATAATGTGCACTCACTTTCTAGTATTAGGCTAGTAATGTGCACTTCCTGTGTAGTATTGGGGGAGTCATGCACACTTCCTGTGTAGGGTTGGGAGAGTAATGCACACTTCCTGTGTATTATTAGAGAGGTTATGCATGCGTCCTGTGTAGTATTAGGGCAATAATGTA
This sequence comes from Pleurodeles waltl, assembly GCF_031143425.1. Classification (NCBI taxonomy): domain Eukaryota; kingdom Metazoa; phylum Chordata; class Amphibia; order Caudata; family Salamandridae; genus Pleurodeles; species Pleurodeles waltl. Next base: position 1,710,327,173 of record NC_090445.1, on the reverse strand, counting down.
CATTCCTGTATACTGTCAATGAAATGATGGCACACTTCCTCTGCAGCATCAAGAGAATAATGCAGACTTCCTATATGCTATCAAGATGATAATGCACACGTTTTGTGTAGTACTAGAGGAGTAATGCACACTTCCTGTATAGTATTAGTGGAATAATGCACACTTCCTGTGTAGTGTTAGTGGAATAATGCACATTTCCTGTGCAGTATTGGAGGAATAATGCACACTTCCTGTGCAGTATTAGTGGAATAATGCACACTTTCTGTGCGGTATTAGTGGAATAATGCACACTTCCTGTGTAGTATTAATGGAATAATGCACATTTCCTGTGCAGTATTAGTGGAATAATGCACACTTCCTGTGCAGTATTAGTGGAATAATGCACACTTCCTGTGCAGTATTAGTGGAATAATGCACACTTTCTGTGCTGTATTAGTGGAATAATGCACACTTCCTGTGTAGTATTAGTGGAATAATGCACACGTCCTGTATAGTATTAGTGGAATAATGCACACTTCCTGTGTAGTGTTAGTGGGATAATGCACATTACCTGTGCAGTATTAGTGGAATAATGCACACTTCCTGTGCAGTATTAGTGGAATAATGCACACTTTCTGTGCGGTATTAGTGGAATAATGCACACTTCCTGTGTAGTATTAGTGGAATAATGCACATTTCCTGTGCAGTATTAGAGGAATAATGCACACTTCCTGTGTAGCATTAATGGAATAATGACCACTTTCTGTGCAGTATTAGAGAAATAATGCACACTTCCGATGCAGTATTAGTGGAATAATGCACACTTCCTGTGCAGTATTAGTGGAATAATGCACACTCTCTGTACAGTATTAGTGGAATAATGCACACTCTCTGTGCAGTATTATTGGAATAATGCACACTTTCTGTATAGTTTTAGGCTATTGATGTGCACTTCAGATATACTATTAGAGTAAATAGCTGCACTTTCTTTATATTAAACGATACACGTAGGACTTTGATTAAAATAATAATTTTGCTGTCTACTGTCAGGGGAGTGATGTCCATGTCTGTGTATTATTCAGTCCTTGGTCATTCATCTTTTGTGTCCACCCACTTCCATCATTTTGTGTGCCACCTATCAATCATTCTCAGTTGAGCCTCCACCCTTCCTCGGACATCTATTATTTGTGCCCCTAACATCCAATCTTTGTGGTACCTCCATTCACTGCGCCCCTCCTTGCATCTTCATCCCCCAACCCTCTCCTGCCACCCCACCACTTCCTCTGAGGTTGTCCATCTTCTCTGTTACCCACACACCATTTGTGCTCTCCTCCTCTCCACTTCATGTTCTGTGCTCCACCACCCTACCTTGTGCTCTCCTGCCACCCCACCCTCTGTGCTCTCCTCCTCTCCACCTCATCCTCTGTGCTCCACCACCCTACCGTGTGCTCTCCTGCCACCCCACCCTCTGTGCTGACCTCCTCTCCACCTCATCCTCTGTGCTCCACCACCCTACCGTGTGCTCTCCTGCCACCCCACCCTCTGTGCTGACCTCCTCTCCACCTCATCCTCTGTGCTCCACCACCCTACCTTGTGCTCTCCTGCCACCCTGCCCTCTGTGCTGACCTCCTCTCCACCTCATCCTCTGTGCTCCACCACCCTACCTTGTGCTGTTTAGCCACTTCACCCCACCCTCTGTACTCCCATGGTACTCTACCTCACCCTTTGGCCCCTCCCTCACACCACCCTGCTTTGTGCACTCCTGCCACTCCACCCCACCCTCTGTGCTCTCCTCCTCTCCATTTTATCCTGTGTGCTTCACCACACCACCCCCCCCCACCCCACCTTGTGCTCTCTTGCCACCCCACCCCACCGTATGCTCTCGTGCCACCCCACCCCACCGTATGCTCTCGTGCCACCCCACCCCACCGTATGCTCTCGTGCCGCACTACCCCACCTTCTGTACTTTGCCACCCTATAACTTATCCCCTGTGATTCCTGCTCACTTTCCTGTATATCACATGGGGGTCCCTGGCTGTCCCTCTCCTTGTGTTTCTCCTTCCCACTGACTGCATGCCTCCCTGCACCCCCTATCTTTGTTTCACCCTGTCCACCTCCTGGAGAGCACTGACTGCACCTCCTCTGCCTAGCTTTGGGGAGCTCCCTACACTCAGACTCCCAGGGAGTGGCACTCACCGCACAGCCGTCCACGATGGCCTTAATATAGGGGTTGTTCTCAAAGGAGATGTCCTCTTCATTGGCTCCCATGAAGTGCACGGCTTTCTCATAGCTGTTGGAGGGCACGCTGTGCCAGACCACGGAGCGGTGGCAGTGGTATGTGAAGTTCTGGCGTGCGGAAACACTGAGCAGGCGCAGGAAGGTAAACTGGACCACACCAATGGGGTTACTGTTGGAGTCCATGTAGGAGAACTAGAGCAGGAAAAAGAGAACTTCGATGAGCGACTCCCGGATAAGGTGGTCAACGGAGCATTGAGGGACCGTGTGGGGCACTCCCTCTCAACACACACCCAGGTATGAGTGGCCCCAGGATGAACTGGTCAACTGAACCTTGATGGACTGTGAGGGACACTCCCTCTCAACACACGCCCAGGTACAAATGGCCCCAGGATGAGGTGGTCAATGGAACCTTGATGGACTATGAGGGAAACTCCCTATCAACACACACCCAGATACGAGTGGCCCCAGGATGAGGTTGTCAATGAAACCTTATTGGACCATCAGGGACACTCCCTCTCAACACCCCCCAGATACGAGTGGCCCCAGGATGAGGTGGTCAATGAAATCCTGGAAGACCATGAGGGATGCTCCCTCTCAACACACCCCCAGATACGAGTGGGCTCCAGGATGAAGTGGTCAGTGAAACCTTGGCGGACCATGAGGGACACTCCTTCTCAACACACCCCCAGATACGAGTGGGCCCCAAGATGAAGTGGTCAATGAAACCTTGAGGGACCGTGAGGGACACTCCCTCTCAACACAAGCCCAGATACGAATGACCCCAGAAGGAGGTGGTCAGAGGAGCATTGATGGCCCGTGAGGGGCGCTCCCTCTCAACATGCACCCAGATACGAGTGGCCACAGGATGTGGTGGTCAATGAAACCTTGAGGGTCCATGATGGACACTCCCTCTCAAGAGCACCACATAGGTCCAGATACAGACTGAGGAGAAGAGGAGATAAATCATGGACATGAGACTCCTCCTCCCTAGCTACAACACCAAAACAAATCAGAGGACAAACTGGGGTGTACCAGAGCCTCTGCTCTCTGGGGCTAAGCTCTGACCCATAGGTACAACTCAGGGGCAACCTTAGCATTAGCAAGCTCCCAGTGTGGGTATGCAGTATTTCAAAATGCTCTTTTACAGATTATTCAGTGAGGTACAGCAGGCCTACCTTGTTTCCATTTTTGAATTCACTGAACCACGTGTCTTGTTTCTCTGAATTCCAGGCGGACATCCTGACCTGTAGGATGAAGGGCAGAGATGACATGATATTAGGGGTTCATCATGATCTGTGAGGCCTCACACACCTGGACCTTGCAGGCCCGCTTCCGCCCAACCAGTGGTAGAGTTTACACAGGGGAGGTGCCCTGAGGCTCAATTCCTGGCCCGGTGCCCTTTGATGGACTCCTAGGTGGGACTGACCAGCAACTGGGAGGGGGTGGGAATTTTGCTTTCTGTGCAATGATACAAAGGTCCCTTCTTGGGCTGAGGTGGCAGAAAAAGGAACAATCAAGGTATAGTTATTTGATGTCTTAAGTGCACTCCATGTCATTCAATGCAACCGAGCACCAAGGATGCGCTGAGACTATGGGTGGAGGTGAAAATTTCAGGGTACCCAAACAGGAGCAGGGTCGTCTTGGGGTTATCTCATCAGATCAGATGACATGAAAAAGCCTTGTGAAAAGTAGGGTGAATGCTGGGGTGCACAGGGTGGGGCTTCACACGGTGGGGGTCGTCCATAAATGAGCCACCAGTGCAGTTGAGGGGCTGAATCACAAGTCATCTGAAGAACACAGGAGTTTGGGCATGTGCACAGTGGAGGGAGACGAAGAGGATGCAGAGAGAGAGAGGGAGAGAGAGACAGGCATTAATAACAGCGTGCCAGCAGTGCCAGGAGCTTACTCCTTCTACTATAGACGATAAAAGACTGGATGGCAAGAGGCTTGGGGTCGTTATAAACAACATATCTTTTATGAAACTTGTAAAGAAACAGTAATTGAATTGAGAGAGAGTTGGGACAGAAACAAAGGAGCAATGAAACTGGGGAAGGAAGGGCAATGCTGCAGACCATGAAAGGGATGTGGGTGAAAAGCAGCAGGGAATTGGCAGAACTGATGAGCAGGGATGTCCTTTCAAACATCCATTACTCTGACACCTTTTGGAGTGGGCATAGGCGTATATTTTGTAACACACACTGCAGAGCACACTCAGTTGACTTCCTGTTACTCACCACCTCAGTGGACTTGGTGGGGAAGAGGCAGGTTTCTCCGCCCGCGGTGAAGTTACAGTACACTTTGAAGGAGTCTCGCGAGCAGCCCTGGTTGGGGTCAATCCAGTATTCACCTGGAAGTAGACAAGAAAGTGTTAATACTAGTACTTGAAATGACGCTATTTGCATGCGCTGGGCACGGTTGTATGAAACTTGACTGCGGTGGACCGCTGTTCAATGGGACGCACCATCGGGCAGCTCTGGGTGGCAGAGATGTAGGTCTTGGCACGTCCGGGCTGGGTTGTCTTGGGTGCCCATTGGGTGCTTCATCTGTTCGATTTCCAACTTCAGAGAGTTGAGGGACCCAAAGATCTCTTCCATGCCATCGCCGTAGTCCATGGCAGCGTCGGAGACCATGGCCTCGTCGTCCATGATCTGGCTGGCATCGATGGATCGCTTGTACTTCTTGGGCATCTGAATGGGCAGTGGCTGGATGACTTCGCCAGGAGGACCCTAAGAGACAACATTACATTAACCTTCTGTCTTTGGCACCACCTGAAAGCTGCAGAAGCCTCAACGACGCTGTGGCCCTCTCAGAGAAAGTGGCCTGAGTCTTCATGTAAATATGACGTTTTTAATTTGGGAATTTGTACTGTGGTAACAGGTTTCTAAACACTCCCAAATTATGTAGCCAAGAGATCCAAAGCACAGGATAGATTATTTCACCCAGGACCTCACAAATTGCAGAAACCAGGGTGGGGGGCTAGAATCTTCTTCTTCCAGCTGACAACTTACCCACTAGGTGACATCTGGTCAAATCTAGCCACTTGGCCACATTTCAGCTCAGTGGCTGAACCAGAATGCCTCTTCCAGATAAGCCACAGTTATCATATTTCCTCCAACTTTACCACTAGTTGACATCTCTCCTTATCCATGATGCTAAGCTACATGTCATTAAGGGGGTCATTATGAACAGGGTGGGATTCCCCGTCGTGTTCATGCTGGCGGTCTAAACATAGACCGCCAGCCCGTTGAAGACCCTGCCGGCCCAATAATGAACATTCCACTGGGCCAGCTGGCGGAAACAGTGTTTCCACCAGCTGGCCCAGCGGAATGCTGGGCCTGGACATTGCCGAGGGCTGTGCGGCGGGTGCAGCAGCACCCATCGTGCATATTACTTCCTGTAAATCGGGCAGTGACCTGCGAGTTGGGGCTGTGCACGGGGGCCCCTGAGCATCCCTTCCGCCAGCCTTTCCCTGGGGGGGGGGAACCGCCAGGGAAAGGCTGGAGGAGCACAGGTTCTTTATCCGGAGGACAGTGCTGCTTGCAGCGCTGCCCTGTCAGATAGAGAACTCTGCCATTGTCTGCCGCCTGGCGGAGGTAGCCTTGTAGTGGTGGAGGGCCGCCTGTGGTGGTCCCCTTGTCTTCGTAATATGGCGGTCCAGACTGCCATGCCGATGGTGGTAATTTCCGCCACCGCCGGAATGGCAGTCTGGACCGCCATGTTTATAATGAGGGCCTGAATTTGACCACAATTCCACTAGATCACTTTTTCTCCACAGGAGAACATCCCAGAATCCACCTCCCAAAGCAGCTGAAGCCCCATGGCTGCTAGAAGTGGTACCTCTTCTTGACTCCCCCTCAGACCTGGATTTCAAGGCACAGGAGAGTCAGGCATAATCTCACACCCTCTTGCTTCAAAGTGGGAACCGCAGCTGGTGGCCTGAGACCAAAGAGCACAGAAGAAACAGATGAACTCACCGGAGGTCCTGGAGGTCCCTGGATACCTTTCTCTCCCTTGGGACCAGCCTGACCCTAAAACAAGAATGAAAAGAGAATGGTTGACAGGGACGCTAATGCATTACTATCTTCACTCTCACTTAAGAAAGACACCATCAAGCATGTGCGACACATCAGACATCGACACACGCAGCATCAACCAGAGTGGGTAAGAAGAGCATCCGTCGGCTGGTGAAGGATCCGATGGCTCCTTTTCTGCACAACTTGTGAACTTGAGTAAACCACAGAATCAATCCCTGATCCGTGTTTCGAGGAACCACTCATGGAAAAGACAGCCGCCTTTGAGGCACTTCTAATGTCAGGTTAATGACAAGCATATTCTGCACGCAGTCTCACACAGACACACACAACAAACACACAGACATACAGTACACACACGCAAACCGCTGTCCCTGCAATACTGACAACAACATCATGGTATGAAGACTTAACATCCACTTTGACGACAACTTCACCCATTCTTGATGCTCAATGCCACTACTTCCCAACGCCCGGTGTAAGGTTTGCTCCCAACACCGACCCCTAATATCTGTCTGCCTAACAAAGTGTACACAGGAAGGCCTGCAGCCAGCTCATCTACTTACTGAGATTCCTTTAGCACCTTTCGGACCTGGACCACCCTGAAAGAACAGAAATAAGAGTTATGCTGTGAAGTGAGAGGTGGTGGGTAGGGTTAGGTTATCACATGGACGTCCAGGACAGGAAACAGTGTCCGTACTAGTGACCTGGAGCGGGGAGGTCACGAAGCCCGTTGGAGACGGTTGAGGAGATTATCAGAGGGACGTGAAAACAAGGGATGAGTAAAGTAAGGGTGTGGTTTCTAGATAAAGGCAGGACAAGGAAGCTTGAGAGCAATATGTGGTGTGGCAGACAAAAGGGGAGTACAAAAATTCAATGTACTAGGAGATGTGTGAGAACAGCAGGAGCAGGACAGACAAAGGGACGATCAAAGGAGTGGGGCAGGGACAGGGTGACGGAGGATCAGGAGGGGTGAGGTTTGTGCTGAACAACTGACATGCACAAACAGAGAAAAAATTGGGTTTTGAGAATGAGAATACAACCTGAGGGAAGGGATGGGTGTGTGGGGAGATGTAGTGTGGGCAATGGGGAGTCTGTCAAAGGACTGGCAATAGATTGGGGGCAGTGGAGGACCGAAATTACTAGAAATTAGTAGGAGAAACTATGCATAGAAAGTGTGGGTGTGATACAATGAGTGGTAGATGAGTGTGAGTGTGTGTGTGTGTGTGTGTGTGTGTGTGGAAGTGAGGGACTGATGGGGTGTGAGAGATAGAGGGGGAGGAGAGACAACAGGAGGGCTATAGAGGGAATACAGGTGAGAGACTGGCCTGGGAGTACATATTTACGAGTAGAGATGAGGATAGAAGTGAGAGGGAAAGAAATAGGGTGGGGACATGAGGAGAGGGGAAAAGAGAGAGGCGTGGTAGGGAGGCAAGGGGTGGAGACAGGGAATGACACTGCTATCGGGAGTAAACAATAAATGATGAGCAAAGCTATCTGCAAAGGAACGTGGTACAAAAAGTAGGAACTGTAGACAAATATGATGAAACAAGAGATTAAGGGATACCATGAGGGGAATTAAAGACAGGAATGGAAAGTGAGGAGGAAGGGAGGTGGGGAGCTTGGACAGACAGACTCAGACGACACTTACTGGCAGCCCTGGCGGTCCACCGGGGCCCAGAGGACCAGTCGGGCCTGATAAACCCTGAAATACCAGAGGAGAATGAGACATTAGCCTTCACTAGGAGGGTCTATGGAGAAACATCATCACAACTGCTTACACATTCAGGGGGTCTATGGAGAAACATCATCACAACTGTTTACACATACAGGGGGTATATGGAGAAACATCATCACAACTGTTTACACATTCAGGGGGTCTATGGAGAAACATCATCACAACTGTTTACACGTACAGGGGGTCTATGGAGAAACATCATCACAACTGTTTACACATACAGGGGGTCTATGGAGAAACATCATCACAACTGTTTACACGTACAGGGGGTCTATGGAGAAACATCATCACAACTGTTTACACATACAGGGGGTCTATGGAGAAACATCATCACAACTGTTTACATATAGAGGGTCTATGGAGAAACATCATCACAACTGTTTACACATACAGGGGGTCTATGGAGAAACACCATCACAACTGTTTACATATAGAGGGTCTATGGAGAAACATCATCACAACTGTTTACACATTCAGAGGATCTATGGAGAAACATCATCACAACTGTTTACACATTCAGGGGGTCTACGGAGAAACATCATCACAACTGTTTACATATAGAGGGTCTATGGAGAAACATCATCACAACTGTTTACACATTCAGAGGATCTATGGAGAAACATCATCACAACTGTTTACACATTCAGAGGATCTATGGAGAAACATCATCACAACTGTTTACACATTCAGGGGGTCTATGTAGAAACATCATCACAACTGTTTACACATTCAGAGGATCTATGGAGAAACATCATCACAACTGTTTACACATTCAGAGGATCTATGGAGAAACATCATCACAACTGTTTACACATTCAGGGGGTCTACGGAGAAACATCATCACAACTGTTTACATATAGAGGGTCTATGGAGAAACATCATCACAACTGTTTACACATTCAGAGGATCTATGGAGAAACATCATCACAACTGTTTACACATTCAGAGGATCTATGGAGAAACATCATCACAACTGTTTACACATTCAGGGGGTCTATGTAGAAACATCATCACAACTGTTTACACATTCAGAGGATCTATGGAGAAACATCATCACAACTGTTTACACATTCAGAGGATCTATGGAGAAACATCATCACAACTGTTTACACATTCAGGGGGTCTACGGAGAAACATCATCACAACTGTTTACATATAGAGGGTCTATGGAGAAACATCATCACAACTGTTTACACATTCAGAAGATCTATGGAGAAACATCATCACAACTGTTTACACATTCAGAGGATCTATGGAGAAACATCATCACAACTGTTTACACATTCAGGGGGTCTATGTAGAAACATCATCACAACTGTTTACACATTCAGAGGATCTATGGAGAAACATCATCACAACTGTTTACACATTCAGAGGATCTATGGAGAAACATCATCACAACTGTTTACACATTCAGGGGGTCTATGTATAAACATCATCACAACTGTTTACACATACAGGGGGCTATGGAGAAACATCATCACAACTGTTTACACATTCAGGGTGTCTATGGAGAAACATCATCACAACTGTTTACACATACAGGGGGTCTATGGAAAAACATCATCACAACTGTTTACACATACAGGGGGCTATGGAGAAACATCATCACAACTGTTTACATATAGAGGGTCTATGGAGAAACATCATCACAATTGTTTACACATACAGGGGGGCTATGGAGAAACAGCATCACAGCTGTTTACACATACAGGGGTCTATGTAGAAACATCATCACAACTGTTTACACGTACAGGGGGTCTATGGAGACACATTATCGCAACTGTTTACACATAAAGGCATACGGGGTCTATGGAGAAACATCATCACAACTGTTTACACGTACAGGGGGTCTATGGAGAAACATCATCACAGCTGTTTACACGTACAGGGGGTCTATGGAGAAACATCATCACAGCTGTTTACACGTACAGGGGGTCTATGGAGAAACACCATCACAACTGTTTACATATAGAGGGTCTATGGAGAAACATCATCACAACTGTTTACACGTACAGGGGGTCTATGGAGAAACATCATCACAACTGTTTACACATACAGGGGGTCTATGGAGAAACATCATCACAACTGTTTACACGTACAGGGGGTCTATGGAGACACATTATCACAACTGTTTACACATAAAGGCATACGGGGGTCTATGGAGAAACATCATCACAACTGTTTACACGTACGGGGGGCTATGGAGAAACATCATCACAACTGTTTACACATACAGGGGGTCTATGGAGAAACATCATCACAGCTGTTTACACGTACAGGGGGTCTATGGAGAAACATCATCACAACTGTTTACACGTACAGAGGGTTTATGGAGAAACATCATCACAACTGTTTACACATACAGGGGGTTTATGGAGAAACATCATCACAACTGTTTACACGTACGGGGGGCTATGGAGAAACATCATCACAACTGTTTACATATACAAGGGTCTATGGAGAAACATCATCACAACTGTTTACATATACAGGGGGTCTACGGAGAAACACCATCACAACTGCTGACACATAGAGGGGGTCTATGGAGAAACATCATCACAGCTGTTTACACTGTTGGTAAGCTCCTCTGTCTGTAAACATGTCTATCCATGGGTAAGTTTCTGTATCTGTAACAGCCCTCCTGTTAGTAAGCTCCTGTGCCTGTAAACATGTCTGTCCGTGGGTAAGGTACTGTATCTATAACAGCCCTCCTGTTAGTAAGTTCCTGTGCCTGTAAAAATGTCTGTCCATGGGTAAGGTCCGGTATCTGTAACAGCCCTCCTGTTGGTAATCACCTGTACCTGTAAACATGTCTGTCCATGGGTAGGCTCCTGTATCTATAACAGCCCTCCTGTTGGTATGCTCCTGTGCCTGTAAACATGTCTGTCCATGGGTAAGGTACTGTATCTATAACAAGCATCTTGTTAGTAAGCCCCTGTGCCGGTAAACATGTCTGTCCATGGGTAAGTTTCTGTATCTGTAACAGCCCTCCTGTTAGTAAGCCCCTGTGCCGGTAAACATGTCTGTCCATGGGTAAGGTCCTGTATCTGTAACAGCCCTCCTGCTGGTAAGCTCCTGTGCCTGTAAACATGTCTATCCATGGGTAAGCTCCTGTATCTATTACAGCCCTCCTGTTGGTAGGCACCTGTACCTGTAAACATATCTGTCCATGGGTAAGGTCCTGTATCTATAACAGCCCTCCTGTTAGTACGCCCCTGTGCCTGTAAACATGTCTATCCATAAGTAAGGTCCTTTTTCTATAACAGCCCTCCTGTTGGTATGTTCCTGTGCCTGTAAACATGTCTATCCGTCGGTAAAGTCCTGTATCTATAAACAGCACTCCTGTTGGTAAGCTCCTGTGTCTGTAAACATGTCAATCTATAGGTAAGGTCCTGTATCTATAACAGCCCTCCTGTTAGTAAGCTCATGTGCCTGTAAACATGTCTGTCCATGGGTAAGGTCCGGTATCTGTAACAGGCCTCCTGTTGGTAAGCTCCTGTGCCTGTAAACATGTCTATCCATGGGTAAGTTTCTGTATATGTAACAGCCCTCCTGTTAGTAAGCTCCTGTGCCTGTAAGCATGTCTGTCTATGGGTTAAGTCCTGTATCTATAAACAGCCCTCCTGTTGGTAAGCTCCGGTGCCTGTAAAAATGTCTATCCGTGGGTAAGTTTCTGTATGTGTAACAGCACTCCTGTTGGTAAGCTCCTGTGCCTGTAAACATGTCTGTCCATGGGTAAGTTTCTGTATCTGTAACAGCCCTCCTGTTGGTAAGCACCTGTGCCTGTAAACATGTCTATCCATGGGTAGGCTCCTGTATCTATAAACAGCCCTCCTGTTGGTAAGCTCCTGTGTCTGTAAACATGTCAATCTATAGGTAAGGTCCTGTATCTATAACAGCCCTCCTGTTAGTAAGCTCATGTGCCTGTAAACATGTCTGTCCATGGGTAAGGTCCTGTATCTATAACAGGCCTCCTGTTGGTAAGCTCCTGTGCCTGTAAACATGTCTATCCATGGGTAAGTTTCTGTATATGTAACAGCCCTCCTGTTAGTAAGCTCCTGTGCCTGTAAGCATGTCTGTCTATGGGTTAAGTCCTGTATCTATAAACAGCCCTCCTGTTGGTAAGCTCCGGTGCCTGTAAAAATGTCTATCCGTGGGTAAGTTTCTGTATGTGTAACAGCACTCCTGTTGGTAAGCTCCTGTGCCTGTAAACATGTCTGTCCATGGGTAAGTTTCTGTATCTGTAACAGCCCTCCTGTTGGTAAGCACCTGTGCCTGTAAACATGTCTATCCATGGGTAGGCTCCTGTATCTATAAACAGCCCTCCTGTTAGTAAGCCTCTGTGCCTGTAAATATGTCTATCAATGGGTAAGGTCCTGCATCTATAACAGCCCTCCTGTAAGTAGGCTCCTGTGACTGCAAACATGTATGTCCATGGGTAAGGTCCTGTATCTATAACAGCCCTCCAGTTAGTAAGCTCCTCTGCCTGTAAACATGTCAGTCCATGGGTAAGGTACTGCATCTATAACAGCCATCTTGTTAGTAAGTCCCTGTGCCTGTAAACATGTCTATCCATGGGTAAGGTCCTAAATCACAGCCCTCCTGTTGGTAAGCTACTGTGCCTGTAAATACGTATGTCCATGGGGAGGGTCATGTATCTATAAACAGCCCTCCTGTTAGTAAGCTCCTGTGCCTGTAAACATGTCTATCCATGGGTACGTTTCTGTATCTGTAACAGCCCTCCTGTTGGTAAGCTCCTGTGCCTGTAAGCATGTCTTTCTATGGGTAAGGCCCTGTATCTATAAACAGCCCTCCTGTTGGTAAGCTCCTGTGTCTATAAACATGTCAACCTATAGGTAAGGTCCTGTATCTATAACAGCCCTCCTGTTAGTAAGATCCTGTGCCTGTAAACATGTCTGTCCATGGGTACGGTCCTGTATCTATAACAGCCCTCCTGTTAGTAAGCTCCTGTGCCTGTAAACATATCTATCCTTACCCATGGACAGACATGTTTACAGGCACAGGAGCTTAGCAACAGGAGGGCTGTTTATAGATAGAGGCCCTTACCCATGGATAGACATGGTGAAGGACACAGGATATTACCAAGGGGAGTTATGTTGATTCATACATGATTTTACTCATGGGTACACATGTTTTCAAGAAACAAGCACCTTACCAACGGAAGATCTGTTATAGGAATAGGACCCTTACCCATCGGTAGATATGTTTACAGGCACAGGTGCTTACCAACAGGATAGCTGTTTATAGGAACAGAACCCTTACCCATGGGTAGAAATGTTTACAGACAAATAATCTATCTTACCAATGGAAGGATTGTTTATAGATACATGAACTTACCTCATGTTCACACACAGGATTTTACTAAGGGGAGGCTTTTTTATAGATACAAGATCTCACCTAGGCTGGACAGGTTTCCCTATATCCATCAGGACTTCCCCAACCCTGCTTCAATTTAGGAAAGAGCTGACTACACATTCTAAAGTACACTACATCATGATGCAGTAACAGTCCACTTCTGCCCTCATCACTTGTCGACGGTATCCTTGCATTTGAATTTGTACAGCACTCATCTGTCTTTTAGCTAGAGTCAAGCTAAACAAATCATACATGCATACATGTTTACTGACACAAGACCTTATTAAGAGGGAACATGATTACTCATGTAACCAAAGGTACATATGTTTACAAGCACAGGATCTATCCAAGGCTGGGCATGTTTACAGACACGGGATAGATATGTTTACAGGTACAAGACATAACCAAAGGTACATATGTTTACAGACACAGGTTATATCCAAGGATAGACATGTTTACAGACAGAGGGCCCATCCATGGATAGACATGTTTACAGACACAGGGTCTATTTAAGGACAGATATGTTTACAGACACAGGACCTATCCAAGTATAGACATGTTTACAGACACAGGATCTATCCAAGGATAGACATGATTACAGACAGAGGACCTTACCCAGAGGCTTACAGACACAGTACCTTGCTCAAGGACAGGCATGTTTGCAGACATTGGACCTCACCTACAGGTAGACATGTTTTCAAATTAAGAACCTTGCCTGTTGAGTGACCTATTTAAAGATATAGGACCTCATACAAGTATCAATATTTTTAAAGCTACAGAATCTTACACAGGCCTGTTTAAATCCACAGAACTTCACACAAGGGTAACCATGTTACCACCCACACTACCCAGTCTAATCTAACCATGCTTACCAGTGCATGGTCTCACAAAAGGACATCCGTTTTCACTTGTAAAAGACCTCTGACACATAAACATGTTTAACTATATAGAGTTTCCAAATGTTTCACTATAATTACAACCCTTAAACCTTGCCCATGTGTAATTCAGTTGTAACCTACAGGAATGTGCACAAGAGCAGACATGTTTACACCCTCAGGCCTCTGTGCAAGCATAACCTGGCTGTACGTGTGAGTACTCAGCGCACAAGGACAGGACACCTCTGTTCGCAACCCTAAGACCGGCAGTGTAACCACATGAACATGCTCAGGCGTTGCAGACATATAAGCATATTTACATTCCTAGTACTATACATATGTTTTACACAGGTGCAATTCCTCCCCACACGCCCATGAGTGACACTCACCGTTTCTCCCTTCTGTCCATGGGAGCCCTGTGGGCCTGGCAGCCCCCGGTCTCCCTTCTCCCCCTGTTCACCGGGAGGACCAATCAGACCGATGAGACCAGGGTGACCCTGTGGAAAAGAAGAGCAGTGTCAGAAAAAATGGATATAGCACTTTTTTCTGTTCCTAAGATACTTTACTGTGTGTAAATGTGTGTGTGTGTGTGTGTGTGTGCGCGCACGCACATGCATGTGCTGAAGCAGATCATGCATTTGTTCATACATCTAAATGTGTTACTGAGTGTGCACCAACGCCTGTCTGTGCATGTTGGTGTTTGGGAATAGATCTGGGCATACATTGGTGTGTACACAAGAAAGCTCTAGTGTGTATGTACTTGTGTATCATTGTCAACAGTATGTAATCTGACACCAGAAGCTCCAAGGACATCACAGAGAACCAGCAGGTGCACAGCGTATGGAACAGGTGTGCCCGGGGCACATACAGACCACACGCAGCACAGGAGATGGCCTTTCTGCTGCCTAGGCTTGAGTTACTTTCTCGTTTATAAGTATTTATGAGACGTTTGAGCTGGTGGACACCCTGGCAATGGAGCCAAGGCATCCAGTGAAGCCTTGTGCGCATGCTCCAGATGTCGCTGACCAGGGGAGACCCTCTAATGCTGTCTGAGATCTCCAGGATGTCAAGTGCTACCACACAAAGCATGTCTGAGGGTGGCAGCCAGGCTCCAGGGGACTCAAGATGTGGTTTGTATCTAGAACCTTCAGACGTTGCTTGGTGGCTCAAGGACTGTCACCTCCATAAGTTTGTCCACCTGGGGACGGTCGGCTATTGACCAGACGTTTGTAGGATTTCACAGGTCGTGGGGGGTTTTCTCAGCTTCCGTTTATGTAGGAAGACAATACTTTCATATTTTTGGTTCTTGGACTGAGAAAGTTCAGCCATGAGTCCTGGCCTTAATGAACAGTGAAACAGAAAGATGTTAATCTGATGAGGACCATGAGCACCCTTGAAAAATATCTTGTCTGAGCTTAGAATTTGAAAAGGAAGAAGGAAGGTGCAAAAGAGGAGCTTTTATGAATAACTCTCTCTTATTGGCCCAGCTCGCGCATGCATCTGTCCAACCCTCATCCAAGTGACGTTGTGCTGCTTGCTTCCGCTAAATGGCCTGTGTCCATCTGTCTCCAACATCCACTATGAGGCTTAAAATACCAAAGAGCATTGACTGGGGGCTGATTCCCGAGGAATGCAATAGCGACTTCTTTAGACTGATCGGAGATAGCATGGGGAAAACCCCATAACTCCATGGAACTCGTGGTATAAAGGCCATTAATATGCAAGAGGTGCTCCAAAGGCAGCCATCGGAACAACATTTGATGCATAGGCAGGGAAACAGAATACAAACAATCCTGCTTTCAACAAATGACAAATGAGGAGCTATTCAGTCTTAGTGGATCAATTGCTCATTATCTTCAAAAGGCAATTCCAGACAAGGATGAGGTGCTACATATGACGGCGCAGTGCAAGCGAAAGTGACAAAAAAATGTGCAAAATGATATGTACAGTGCACATAACCCAAAGGTTTCTCAACCAACAGGACAAGAAATCAGATATAGAGCCACAACAATTCAGTCCAAAATCACAATTTTTGTTCCACATTAGTCCTTTCATAAATGTGTTTATGGCTAAGATGTGGTAGTCAACGTTTTGACCCTAAAGGAATTATTTAGCAGGGTCTTCCTCAGGACAGATATAGCAAGAGGTCTATTAAAAGGAGTGTAATTCAAAAACCCTAAATAAATAGAAGCACAGTGGCTGGCTGCTCATCTGACCAAGCGGAAAGTACTGTCTGGTAAGTTACACCATCAAATAGGACATAAAGTTGCCTATACCAAGAAAAAATTTGGTTTGAGATACAACCAAGAGCAACAAAGCCTCAACTAATAAAAGCCAACCCACCTATAGCAAACAGAGCGAACCTCAATGAAAAAGATGTCCGTTAAGCTCCCAAGGCGCCAACTCAAAGAAGCCTGTGGTGCGGCATGCACCGATTCGGAAAAGAGAGACAGGACCCTGCCGGTTGGTGAATCAGATACCGAGGGAAGAAACTAAACTTAATCATCCCTGTGAACGAGGAACCAAAGAAGCATGAATCAGTAATGAAAGCCATCCTCTTAGAAACACACAGCGAGAACAAAAGCCATGGTGTGGTATGAGAGAGAAGAGTGGATCATAGGGTGGTCCTCCAGCCAAAAGAAGCCATGAAACACGCCCATATTGCCCCTAGCTCCCCGACCATGGAATGAAAGGTCTGGAACACAGCTGTGTATCTGCTTTGGAAAGTAACCGTTGGAAAAGCCCCAAATTGACCCACAGATCTACTCATGCCCATCCCAATATGGAGCTTGTCCAAATTGGAGGCAGAGAATTAGAACTGCCAGGGGTGACCTGGGGATCTCAAGTCTCACTCATCACGAGTGAGACTCACACATTTGAAGATTGCATTCAGAGCTGATGAGGAAGACTGAAGCGGGAACTCCAGATGTGAAGCAGCTCCGGCTTGGACTATCCGGGGGGGCAGCTTTGGTCAGTGAAACAGGATGCAAGAAAGACGGCGCCCTCAGGAGAAATTCCACCCCACGGACCCTCTGGCTGAGAGGAGCACCCACCCGGCTCACAGAAGCCCGTGCGCCACATTTTGGCGCTAATACATGTTCTATGTTTTATCTGGACTCTGGCTTTCATTATACATTCAGGAAAAATGAGTGTCCCTTTCAGTGAAGCGTAGGAGACATTTTAATTTCGATTTAATGCTGAACATGTCTTTTAATTAAGCTACAGGCATGGACTGTCACTACATTAAAAGCATAATTAGGGGCTCCCTGCACCTCTGGCACTACTTTATCTGCCTTTTTTCTTGCAGTTTTATGGCACGAACTCGATCGGGGTGGGGGGGCGTAGTGGAGCGCTTTAAATAAGCACCAGTTACATGATACAAGGAAACATTATTATTATGTTTTTTATATAAGCACGGGGAGATGAAGTGATTTGCTCAGGATCACAGGGTGTTGATCCGACGCCGAGACTCGAACCTGGTTCCCGAGCTCCAGGGTTAGCAACTCTGGCCCTTATGTGACATCCTCTCCTCTCCGCTTCCGGTCTGTATATAACTGCTCGTTTGATGCCCTTACACGTGTTTAGATCGTGTTAACCATGCGTGGCATGTGCCCTGCTGCCCTGGAACCTGCTCCTCTGGCCACTGTCTGCTCGTTACAAGTAACGAACAAGATTACAATACAGTTCAGTCCCCCAACTCCAGACGCGGCCCTGAGGGGGTATATGCGGTGGAGAGGGTGGGCCGGGGGTTGTTAGTGCTCATTTAGGCCCCCCCCCCCCTTCGCCCCATCACACCCCTTATCAGTTCTAAAGTTAATTTATTTCTGTCAGACAGGTTTTAGAAAAAGTGAATTAAACTCGACCTAGCGCTAACAAATTCTCCAGCGGACGTGGTGCAGAAAGTCTTTTATTAAAGGCAGTCTGGGGTCCGGCCAGCAGGTGGCAGGAGAGGCGAAGGGATAATCCAACCAATCTTCCTTGCAGCAGGTGGCGGGAGCCTTGGGGGGGGGGGGGGGGGCGGCTGGGGGGCACGCGACCCGGATTCAGATAACATCCTCCAGGGGTGCTTGTAATGCAGACTCCAGCAACCTCTGAGGTGCAGGGCACCTCCAATCCCCAGGCGTCCCCAGCCTATTCAGCCCCAGGTCAATGTTTATTTGTGAGATATGGGGCCTGGGGGCCCCTCTCATCACATTCTGCGGAGGGGTTGGGGTTCGCCTGAGCAATCTCACCGCCCATTCTTATTAAAGAGCAGATAAAACCCCTTTTCTCTGCATCAACTGCACCCCCGCCAGACAGTGTTGTCATCAATGTCGACAGTGTATGTGAGATCACAGGTTATCACCGTAACATATTATACCAACTCCACCCCGCGCACGGCCCGCGCGCACCCCCTCGTGGGTAGGCAGCTCCACGATGCACACAGCTTGTGCCCACCCCCTCGTGGGCAGGGACTCCACGCAATGCAAGGCCTGCATCCATCCCCTCGTGGGCAGGGACTCCACGCCGCAGAGGGCATGGGCCCATCCTCTCGTGGGTAGGCAGCTCCACGCAATGCAAGGCCTGCGCCCACCCCCTCGTGGGCAGGGACTCCACGCCGCACAGGGCCGGCGCACACCCTCTCCTGGGTAGGCAAGTCCACGATGCACACAGCTTGTGCCCACCCCCTCGTGGGTAGGCAGCTCCACGCAATGCACACAGCTTGTGCCCACCCCCTCGTGGGCAGGGACTCCACGCCGCACAGGGCCGGCGCACACCCTCTCCTGGGTAGGCAAGTCCACGATGCACACAGCTTGTGCCCACCCCCTCGTGGGCAGGGACTCCACGCCGCACAGGGCCTGCGCCCATCCTCTCCTGGGTAGGCAGCTCCACGATGCACACAGCTTGTGCCCACCCCCTCGTGGGCAGGGACTCCACGCCGCACAGGGCCGGCGCACACCCTCTCCTGGGTAGGCAGCTCCACGATGCACACAGCTTGTGCCCATCCCCTCGTGGGCAGGGACTCCACGCCGCACAGGGCCTGCGCCCATCCTCTCCTGGGTAGGCAAGTCCACGATGCACACAGCTTGTGCCCATCCCCTCGTGGGCAGGGACTCCACGCCGCACAGGGCCTGCGCACACCCTCTCCTGGGTAGGCAGCTCCACGCAATGCAAGGCCTGCGCCCACCCCCTCGTGGGTAGGGACTCCACGCCGCAGAGGGCATGGGCCCATCCTCTCGTGGGTAGAAGACTCCATGCTCCGCACAAGTGTCAGTTGAGTGCAGGGCTTGCCCTCTGGTCCAAACTTCTGAGGGCAGCAAACCCCCCATGGTTCAGCAAGGGCTGGGCACCGCTATTTTTCCTTTTTTTTCTGCAATCCCATATATCTGCAGTTCCCCCTAAAATGTGCACAGGTGGGCGAGCTGGGCATCGCTGAGGATCTGCGGTTCCAGAGAATCACGGAAAATAAAATCATTGTATTTTGACCGCAGAGGGGCCCTAGGCCACAAGGCCCCGGATGTCAGGTTACCTCTGCCCTGCCACATGTGTTTTTTTCCCTAGGACAAAGGGACTTCCGTGAAGGTCTGCAGTATGAAACATACATGAAGTTCCAACCTTAATTTCTCAAAAACTACTGAACATTATTACAACTAATCACAAAAAGCACATTTTCTATTGTATATATCTAGGTTTCTGCCAGATTTGGTGTCATTCTATTCAGCCTTTTTTTCTGGAGCGCTGTTCAATTTTCCTATCGAAAATTCATGGGGAATCCCTCATTTTGGGCCCCCCTCACTCTCTTTTTCTCACCCTTGCTTGACAGAACTCCCCAAAATTTTCCAGAAAGGAGTCAAGGCGGATGAGATTTTTTTTTAGAAAGTTTTTGTGAAGATTTTTCCAGCAGAACCCAAGTTATAAGCAAATCAAAAAATCTATTTCCTATAGAAACATGGTCCTAGCTAGAACTACGCAGGCCGGAGGGCGGACAACTGAAGACTAGGGCCCTCTTCCATACCCCTGGCACACCGCGAACATCTCTATATGTGCCAAACTCCTCAGCTTCACGCTAACCTGCAAGAAAGGGATTCCCTCCACCTCACTAGGTCTGGCCTCTCCCCGGGCCACGGATTCCCTCACCTCCCTAGGTCTGGCCTCTCCCCGGGCCAGGGATTTCCTTCACCTCACTAGGTCTGGCCTCTCCCCGGGCCACGGATTCCCTCACCTCCCTAGGTCTGGCCTCTCCCTGGGCCAGGGATTCCCTTCACCTCCCTAGGGCTGGCCTCTCCCCGGGCCACGGATTCCCTTCACCTCACTAGGTCTGGCCTCTCCCTGGGCCAGGGATTCCCTTCACCTCCCTAGGGCTGGCCTCTCCCCGGGCCACGGATTCCCTCACCTCCCTAGGTCTGGCCTCTCCATGGGCCAGGGATTCCCTTCACCTCAGTGGGTATGGCCTCTCCCTGGGCCAGGGATTCCCTTCACCTCAGTGGGTCTGGCCTCTGCCTGGGCCAGGGATTCCCTTTACCTCACTAGGTCTGGCCTCTCCCCGGGCCAGGGATTCCCTTCACCTCACTAGGTCTGGCCTCCGACTGGGCCAGGGATTCCCTTCACCTCCCTAGGGCTGGCCTCTCCCTGGGCCAGGGATTCCTTTTACCTCACTAGGTCTGGCCTCTCCCCGGGCCAGGGATTCCCTCCACCTCACCAGGTCTGGCCTCTCCCCGGGCCAGGGATTCCCTTCACCTCACCAGGTCTGGCCTCTCCCCGGGCCAGGGATTCCCTTCACCTCAGTAGGTCTGGCCTCTCCCTGGGCCAGGGATTCCCTTCGCATCACTAGGTCTGGCCTCTCCCTGGGCCAGGGATTCCCTCCACCTCCCTAGGGCTGGCCTCTCCCTGGGCCAGGGATTCCCTTCACCTCAGTAGGTCTGGCCTCTCCCTGGGCTAGGGATTCCCTTCACCTCACCTTCATCTCAGTAGGTCTGGCCTCTCCCTGGGCCAGGGATTCCCTTCACCTCACCAGGTCTGGCCTCTCCCTGGGCCAGGGATTCCCTTCACCTCAGTGGGTCTGGCCTCTCCCTGGGCCAGGGATTCCCTTCACCTCCCTAGGGCTGGCCTCTCCCCGGGCCACGGATTCCCTCACCTCCCTAGGTCTGGCCTCTCCATGGGCCAGGGATTCCCTTCACCTCAGTGGGTCTGGCCTCTCCCTGGGCCAGGGATTCCCTTCACCTCAGTGGGTCTGGCCTCTGCCTGGGCCAGGGATTCCCTTTACCTCACTAGGTCTGGCCTCTCCCCGGGCCAGGGATTCCCTTCACCTCACTAGGTCTGGCCTCCGACTGGGCCAGGGATTCCCTTCACCTCCCTAGGGCTGGCCTCTCCCTGGGCCAGGGATTCCTTTTACCTCACTAGGTCTGGCCTCTCCCCGGGCCAGGGATTCCCTCCACCTCACCAGGTCTGGCCTCTCCCCGGGCCAGGGATTCCCTTCACCTCACCAGGTCTGGCCTCTCCCCGGGCCAGGGATTCCCTTCACCTCAGTAGGTCTGGCCTCTCCCTGGGCCAGGGATTCCCTTCGCATCACTAGGTCTGGCCTCTCCCTGGGCCAGGGATTCCCTCCACCTCCCTAGGGCTGGCCTCTCCCTGGGCCAGGGATTCCCTTCACCTCAGTAGGTCTGGCCTCTCCCTGGGCTAGGGATTCCCTTCACCTCACCTTCATCTCAGTAGGTCTGGCCTCTCCCTGGGCCAGGGATTCCCTTCACCTCACCAGGTCTGGCCTCTCCCTGGGCCAGGGATTCCCTTCACCTCAGTGGGTCTGGCCTCTCCCTGGGCCAGGGATTCCCTTCACCTCCCTAGGGCTGGCCTCTCCCCGGGCCACGGATTCCCTTCACCTCACTAGGTCTGGCCTCTCCCTGGGCCAGGGATTCCCTTCACCTCCCTAGGGCTGGCCTCTCCCCGGGCCACGGATTCCCTCACCTCCCTAGGTCTGGCCTCTCCATGGGCCAGGGATTCCCTTCACCTCAGTGGGTCTGGCCTCTCCCTGGGCCAGGGATTCCCTTCACCTCCCTAGGTCTGGCCTCTCCCTGGGCCAGGGATTCCCTTCACCTCCCTAGGTCTGGCCTCCCTCCTGTCCAGTGGTTCTCTTCACCTCACTAGGTCTGGCCTCTCCCCGGGCCACGGATTCCCTCACCTCACTAGGTCTGGCCTCTCCCCGGGCCAGGGATTCCCTTCACCTCACTAGGTCTGGCCTCTCCCCGGGCCAGGGATTTCCTTCACCTCACCAGGTCTGGCCTCCGACTGGGCCAGGGATTCCCTCCACCTCACCAGGTCTGGCCTCTCCCCGGGCCAGGGATTCCCTTCACCTCACCAGGTCTGGCCTCTCCCCGGGCCAGGGATTCCCTTCACCTCAGTAGGTCTGGCCTCTCCCTGGGCCAGGGATTCCCTTCACCTCACCAGGTCTGGCCTCTCCCCGGGCCAGGGATTCCCTTCACCTCAGTAGGTCTGGCCTCTCCCTGGGCCAGGGATTCCCTTCGCATCACTAGGTCTGGCCTCTCCCTGGGCCAGGGATTCCCTCCACCTCCCTAGGGCTGGCCTCTCCCTGGGCCAGGGATTCCCTTCACCTCAGTAGGTCTGGCCTCTCCCTGGGCTAGGGATTCCCTTCACCTCACCTTCATCTCAGTAGGTCTGGCCTCTCCCTGGGCCAGGGATTCCCTTCACCTCACCAGGTCTGGCCTCTCCCTGGGCCAGGGATTCCCTTCACCTCAGTGGGTCTGGCCTCTCCCTGGGCCAGGGATTCCCTTCACCTCCCTAGGTCTGGCCTCTGACTGGGCCAGGGATTCCCTTCACCTCAGTAGGTCTGGAGTCTCCATGGGCCAGGGATTCCTTTTACCTCCCTAGGTCTGGCCTCTCCCTGGGCCAGGGATTCCCTTCACCTCCCTAGGTCTGGCCTCTCCATGGGCCAGGGATTCCCTTCACCTCAGTGGGTCTGGCCTCTCCCTGGGCCAGGGATTCCCTTCACCTCCCTAGGTCTGGCCTCTCCCTGGGCCAGGGATTCCCTTCACCTCCCTAGGTCTGGCCTCTCCCTGGGCCAGGGATTCCCTTCACCTCCCTAGGTCTGGCCTCTCCCTGGGCCAGGGATTCCCTTCACCTCCCTAGGTCTGGCCTCCCTCCTGTCCAGTGGTTCTCTTCACCTCACCAGGTCCGGCCTCTCCCTGCGCCAGGGATTCCCTTCACCTCACTAGGTCTGGCCTCTCCATGGGCCAGGGATTCCCTTCACATCACCTTCATCTCACTAGGTCTGGCCTCTGACTGGGCCAGGGATTCCTTTTACCTCCCTAGGTCTGGCCTCTCCCTGGGCCAGGGATTCCCTTCACCTCCCTAGGTCTGGCCTCTCCCTGGGCCAGGGATTCCCTTCACCTCCCTAGGTCTGGCCTCCCTCCTGTCCAGTGGTTCTCTTCACCTCACCAGGTCCGGCCTCTCCCCGGTCTGGAGTACGCTTCGCCAGGGCCAGGCGTCTCCCCAGAGGCCCTCCTTCCGTCAGGGGTGTCTAGACACCGCACCCTCACACCGCAGATCTATTCCTGACCACATTAAACGTAGGTTCTGCTCAGTGATGTCAGTAAAAGAGGCGGAACCCGTGCCAGGGCGCCCCTGCCCGGCTGACTCGTGCCAGAAGGAGGCACCGCCAAAGAACGTGCCTCGAAGGCGCGGGCGCCGTGCCAGAGGCGCTGTGTGCCGAGCTGCACCGCCAGGGCGGGACCTGTGAAGATTATCGGAAGCGCCAACTGGGAACAGGAGCTCTTTCATACTTTCAAAAAACCCTCGAACTAAGAGCGCTGGACGGCCACGTAATATTTATTTTACTTCGATTAGAATTGGAATAAATGACGTGGACGTTTCCCCTGTTGCTGATGCGTCAAGAGTGCTGCTGAAAGGCCACTTCCGCTGTCTCCCGCCCGGGGTGATGGGCTAGGAAGGGGCCAGCAGGCCTGACCTCCGAGCCCGGGTCGTGAAAGGACCTGGGGCCCCCTCTCTCCAGACGCAGCGACGCCAACTACATCAGAGCCCGAGGCAGAGACCTGGCACCCCTCCCGAGGACACCACCCTTAGATAGTACAGGCAGGAAAGTGACCTCTCCCTTCCACCTGCACCTCTGCAGTAGACCCTTGGCAAACACTTCCGGCCTCCTCTGCAGGGCACCAAACTTCTGGACGCCTCCAGGCGAGGTCGAACCTAGAGGCACGTCTTAGATGACCTACACCGTCTTGTACATCAAGTCCATATCATCACAACCTGGAGGCGAGGTTGAAGCCTGAGACGCGTCTTGCGTGACATACACCTTCTTGTCCATCAAGATATCACACCTATCATCGTACCCATAATCGTAACCTCCAGGCAAGATCGAAACCTGAGACGCATCTTAGATGGCCTACACCATCTTGTTCACTGAGGTGATGTCAGCAGCACAGCCACCTCCAGGCGAGGTCGAAGCCAGAGACGCGTCTTATGTGACCAACACCTTCTTGTGCGTCAAGGTGATGTCCACATCATCGCAACCTCAAGATGAGGCCGAAGCCTGAGATACGTCTTATGTGACCTACACCTTCTTATCCATTGAGGTGCTATCTGCACCATCAACGCCTCAAGGTGAGGTCGATGCAGGAGACGTGTCTTGCATGACCTACACCTTGTCTATTGAGGTGATGCACGCATCATCGCAACTTCCAGGCGAGGATGAAGCCTGAGGCGCATCTTATGTAACCTACAGCTTCTTGTCCATCGAGGTGATGTCCACATCATCGCAACCTCCAGGTGAGGTTGAAGCCTGAGATGCACCTTATGTGACCAAGACCTTCTTGTCTGTCAAAGTGATGTCTGCATCATTGCAACCTGCAGGTGAGGCCGAAGCCTGAGACGCGTTTTAAGTGACCTACACTGTCTTGTACATCGAGGTGATGTCCGGATCATTGCAACCTCAAGGTGAAGTTGAAGCCTAAAACAAGTTTTATGTGGCCTATATCTTCTTGTCTGGCGAGGTGATGTCCATGTCATCACAATCTCCAGGCAAAGCCGAAGCCTGAGATGTGACTTACGTGACCGATACCTGCTTGTTCATCAAGATGATGTCTGCATCATCACAACCTCCAGGCGAGACCGAAGCCTAAGATGGGTCTTACATGACCTACACCGTCTTGTCCATCAAGGTGATGTCTGCATCATGGCAAACTGCAGGCGAGGGTGAAGCCTGAGACGCATCTTCGTGACCTACACCTTGCCCATTGAGGTGATGTCCACATCTTCACAACCTCCAAGTGAGGAAGCCTGAGATGCGTCTTATGTGATCTACACCGTCTTGTCCATCGAGGTGATGTCTGCATCATGGCAACCTGCAGGCGAGGTTGAAGCCTGAGACGCATCTTCGTGACCTACACCTTGCCCATTGAGGTGATGTCCGCATCTTCGAAACCTCCAAGTGAGGAACCTGAGATGAGTCTTATGTGATCTACACCGTCTTGTCCATCGAGGTGATTTCTGCATCATGGCAACCTGCAGGCAAGGTTGAAGCCTGAGACGCATCTTCGTGACCTACACCTTGCCAATTGAGGTGATGTCCGCATCTTCACAACCTCCAAGTGAGGAAGCTGAGATGCGTCTTATGTGATCTACACCGTCTTGTCCATCACCATCAAGGTGATGCCCACATCTTTGCTCTTTGGGATCTGCTCTTGGCTACAGCATCAATTGTGTAACATGAGTTAAGACTTGACAACTGTCCTCAGAGTGAACAACTCCTGTCTAACCAACAGGGAATGATAGGAAAGGAGTGTCCCATTAAAATACCTGTTACTTCCACCCCCCCGGATTTACTGTTACAGGGTGCCTCAGAAAATTAAGCAGGGGGACATATCTCCAGTATTCATCCGGAAACCTCTCCTGATTGGAGCATATGACATTTTCAGTGGACTACGACTGCAAAGCAGTGGCCCTGCTAAACTATCATTCTGATGGGCCAGGTAACTCCTCGTGTCATCGGACCAGTGCGTGCTTGTACCTCTTAGAGGTCGGAAGGGGCTTAAATTCATCCTGGGGTCAGGGCTCTTTGGCTACGTCCCCTCATATATCAGAGTTCAAAGCTTTAACCGAACATCTTTCAGGTGAGTATGTCAAGGGAGAGCGCAACACCTGTGCAATGAGTGTGCCGGACTAATGCCTGGGAGGGGGAGCCCAACACCTGGGCAATGAGTGTGCCGGGCTAATGCCTGGGAGGAAGAGCGTAACACCTGTGCAATGAGTGTGCCGGGCTACTGCCTGGGAGGAAGAGCGTAACACCTGTGCAATGAGTGTGCCGGGCTACTGCCTGGGAGGAATAGCGTAACACCTGTGCAATGAGTGTGCCGGGCTACTGCCTGGGAGGAAGAGCGTAACACCTGTGCAATGAGTGTGCCGGACTAATGCCTGCAAGGGAGAGCCCAACACCTGTGCAATGACTGTGCCGGACTAATGCCTGCAAGGGAGAGCCCAACACCTGTGCAATGAGTGTGCCGGGCTAATGCCTGCAAGGGAGAGCCCAACACCTGTGCAATGAGTGTGCCGGGCTAATGCCTGCAAGGCAGAGCCCAACACCTGTGCAATGAGTGTGCGGGCTACTACCTGGGAGGGGGAGTCCAACACCTGTGCAATGAGTGTGCCAGGCTAATGCCTGCATGGGAGAGGACAACACCTGTGCAATGACTGTGCCGGACTAATGCCTGCAAGGGAGAGCCCAACACCTGTGCAATGAGTGTGCCACACTAATGCCTGCAAGGCAGAGCCCAACACCTGTGCAATGAGTGTGCGGGCTACTACCTGGGAGGGGGAGTCCAACACCTGTGCAATGAGTGTGCCAGGCTAATGCCTGCATGGGAGAGGACAACACCTGTGCAATGAGTGTGCCACACTAATGCCTGTAAGGGAGAGCACAACACCTGTGCAATGAGTGTGCCGGGCTACTACCTGGGAGGGGGAGTCCAACACCTGTGCAATGAGTGTGCCGGGCTAATGCCTGCAAGGGAGAGCGTAACACCTGTGCAATGAGTGTGCCAGGCTAATGTCTGCAAGGGAGAGCGTAACACCTGTGCAATGAGTGTGCCAGGCTAATGCCTGCATGGGAGAGCCCAACACCTGTGCAATGAGTGTGCCACACTAATGCCTGTAAGGGAGAGCACAACACCTGTGCAATGAGTGTGCCGGGCTACTACCTGGGTGGGGGAGTCCAACACCTGTGCAATGAGTGTGCCAGGCTAATGCCTGCAAGGGAGAGCGTAACACCTGTGCAATGAGTGTGCCGGGCTACTGCCTGCAAGGGAGAGCCCAACACCTGTGCAATGAGTGTGCCAGGCTAATGCCTGCAATGGAGAGCCCAACACCTGTGCAATGAGTGTGCCGGGCTAATGCCTGTAAGGGAGAGCGCAACACCTGTGCAATGAGTGTGCCAGGCTAATGCCTGCAAGGGAGAGCGCAACACCTGTGCAATGAGTGTGCCAGGCTAATGCCTGCAAGGGAGAGCGTAACACCTGTGCAATGAGTGTGCCAGGCTAATGCCTGCATGGGAGAGCCCAACACCTGTGCAATGAGTGTGCCGGGCTAATGCCCGGAAGAGGGATGTGACACCTGTGCAATGACTGTGCCAGGCTAATGCCTGGAAGAGGGAATGTGACACCTGTGCAATGACTGTGCCAGGCTAATGCCCGGAAGAGGGAATGTGACACCTGTGCAATGCGTGTTCCAGGCAAATACCTGTAAGGGGGGACGTCACACCTGTGCAATGACTGTCCAGGCTAATGCTTGAAATAGTAGAATAAAGTGCAACACCTATAGCAACCCAAATACTGGCATCGTCCCCTGGAGCCCCAGGAGGGGGGTACATATATGTGGGAAGGTGTTAGGAATGTTATTCATCCTGAGGAGGCCCTGGTCCATCCCTGCTTCTGGAACTAACAAGTATTACATGGAGAAACCCAAGCCATGGGGGGGTGGGGGGGCTGTGCTCAGTGGCAGTGTGCAAGACTCAGCTGTGATGAGCAGCACTATGGGCCCCCCACCCCCGGTGCTCAAGATAACAGCCCACCTCGACCCCCCCAGATGGACGTGTTCTTACCTTCTCACCCTTCGGACCAGAATCTCCCTTCAGTCCAGGAAGGCCGGGAGGACCCTGTAGAAAGGAAACTGAGGGTTAATGGACACCTGGCCAGAAGCAGGAACTGTTTGTGTATAACACTTGGTCTGAGGGGTGACAGCTCTGAGCCACAGACGGAACAGAGACACAAATCAGGGCAGCATGAGACAGTCTGAGGGGTGCAGAGACACAAATCAGGGCAGCATGATACAGTCTGAGGGGTACAGAGACACACATCAGGGCATCATGAGACAGTCTAAGGGGTGAAACCTCTCAGCTACAGACAGAACAGAGACACACATCAGGGCAGCATGAGACAGTCTAAGGGGTGAAACCTCTCAGCTACAGACAGAACAGAGACACACATCAGGGCACATGAGACAGTCTGAGGGGTGCAGAGACACACATCAGGGCAGCATGATACAGTCTGAGGGGTACAGAGACACACATCAGGGCATCATGAGACAGTCTAAGGGGTGAAACCTCTCAGCTACAGACAGAACAGAGATACACATCAGGGCAGCTTGAGACAGTCTAAGGGGTGAAACCTCTCAGCTACAGACAGAACAGAGACACACATCAGGGCACATGAGACAGTCTGAGGGGTGCAGAGACACACATCAGGGCAGCATGAGACAGTCTGAGGGGTACAGAGACAAACATCAGGCCACACAAGACAGTCTGAGGGGTGAAACCTCTCAGCCACAGACACAACAGAGACACACTTCAGGGCAGAATGAGGCAGTCTGAGGGGTACAGAGACACACATCAGGGCATCATGAGACAGTCTGAGGGGTGAAACCTCTCGGCTACAGACAGAACAGAGACACACATCAGGGCAGCATGAGACAGACCTGGAGAGCAGCGTGAGAACAGGAGTTCTGGTAGCTGACACTGAGATACACCTGAAGGCCTGCATAAGACACCAGGAGGACTGAGGATAGCTGCTCAAACACACCCAAGCCAACAACAGGCACAGATGCTGAAACACACCGAAGGCAACACCAGAAGCTTTGAGGACAGACGCTGACACACACCCAAGCCAACAACAGACACCAGACGCTCTGAGGACAGATTCTGACACACATCCACGGCAACACCAGAAGCTCCGAGGACAGGAGCTGAAACACACTCAAGCCAACAAAAGACACCAGAATCTCTGAGGACAGATTCTGACACACATCCAAGGCAACAACAGACACCTGAAGCTCTGAGGACGGGAGCTGAAACACACCCAAGGCAACACCAGGCACCAGAAGCTCCGAGGACAGATGCCGAAACACACCCAAGGCAACACCATGCACCAGAAGCTCCGAGGACAGATGCTGAAACACACCCAAGGCAACAACAGACACCAGAAGCTCTGAGGACAGATGCTGAAACACACCCATGGCAGCAACAGACACCACATGTTGTGAGGACAGATGCTATAACACACCCAAGGCAACACCAGAAGCTATGAGGACAGATGCTGACACACACCCAAGGCAACACCAAAAGCTTGAAGGACGGATGCTGACACAAACCAAAGGCAGCAACAGACACCAGACTTTGTGAGGGCAGATGCTGAAACACACCCAAGGCAACACCAGAAGCTATGAGGATAGATGCTGACACATGCAAGCCAACAACAGACAGCAGAAGCTCAGAGGACAGGAGCTGAAACACACCCAAGGCAACAACAGACAACAGAAGCTCTAAGGACAGATGCTGACACACACCCAAGGCAGCAACAGACACCAGAAGCTATGAGGACAGGAGCTGAAACACACCCAAGGCAACAACAGACACCAGAAGCTCTGAGGACAGGAGCTGAAAACACCCAAGGCAACAACAGACACCAGAAGATCAGAGGACAGATGCTGAAACACACCCAAGGCAACACCAGAAGCTATGAGGACAGATGCTGACACACACCCAAGCCAACAACAGATACCAGAGGCTCTGAGGACAGATGCTGAAACACACCCACGGCAACAACAGACACCAGAAGCTCTGAGGACAGGAGCTGAAACACACCCAAGGCAACAACAGACACCAGACGCTCTGAGGACAGGAGCTGAAACACACCCAAGCCAACAAAAGACACCAGAAGCTTTGAGGACAGGAGCTGAAACACACCCCAGGCAACAACAGACACCAGAAGCTCTGAGGACAAATGCTGACACACAGCCAAGGTAGCAACAGACACCAAACGTTATGAGGACAGATGCTGAAATACACCCAAGGCAACACCAGGAGCTCTGAGGACAGATGCTGAAACACACCCAAGGCAACAACAGACACCAGAAGCTCTAAGAACAGGAGCTGAAACATACCCAAGCCAACAACAGACACCAGAAGCTCTGAGGACAGGAGCTGAAACACACCCAAGGCAACAACAGACAACAGATGTTGTGAGAACAGATGCTGAAACACACCCAAGGCAACACCAGAAGCTATGAGGACAGATGCTGACACACACTCAAGGCAACACCAGACACCAAAAGCTCTGAGGATAGATGCTGACACACACCCAAGGCAGGAACAGACACCAGACGCTGTGAGGACAGATGCTGAAACACACCCAAGGCAACAACAGACACCAGAAGCTCGGAGGACAGGTGCTGAAATACACCCAAGGCAACAACATAACCAGAAGCTCTGAGGACAGATGCAAACACACACACAAGGCAACAACAGGCACAAGAAGCTAAGGACAGGTGCTGAAACACACCCAAGGCAACAACAGACACCAGAAGCTCTGAGCACAGATGCTGACACACCCAAGACAACAACAGACACCAGAAGCTATGAGGACAGGAGCTGAAATACACCCAAGGCAACAACAGACACCAGAAGCTCTGAGGACAGATGATGAAATACATCTGTGGGATAGCATCAGACACTACCCAGAAATCTATAAGCTGTCTTCTTCTAGCCAGTTGGCACTTACCATTGGACCAGGTGGTCCTGCCTGACCGGTGGCTCCGGGCTGTCCTTGCTGTCCCTGCACACAAGAGAGAATGAAAGAGATGTGTAAGATGTGAAATGTCTGAATGATCGCTCAGCACTCTCTCCATATTGAGCTAGTACCATGGTAGGCACCCGGGGCCCCCCTGCACCTGATCAGACAGTGAGGGGCATCCACTGCTGTACAGAATGCAAAAAATAAACACCTCTGAAGGCCAACAAAAGATTCCCTCCCTTGCATTACTCCCACTTTTTCAGCTTGTGTTGGAACCAGCCAGTGAGCCTGGGACTTTCCATTTCCACCTCAGTCATATTCCACCGTCACTCATCCTGCCTCCCAGTGACCATACTACCTACGACTGGCCCACTCACACTTCTTCCACTCTCATTCACAATTCTTTAATCTCCACTGCACCAAAGTGGAGGACCGACCAATGTTTCTGAAAGTAATTGCAATACCACTCCACTTCCCTCAGCACCAACCTACGCTCCATTACCTCCTCTGAGAAGTGACCTATCCTCCTTTTAAAGTAGAATCCAAAGGGGTTCCACCCCCTCTTCCACCAAAAAAATAGCATCTCCGACGAGGACAGGCGTACCCAATTTATATAAGTGCAATACCTTCTGTAGGGAAGAACTTCCTCCCACATTCTACGCCTACCGATCTGCCAAGGATGCACCTCTTCCGAGGACAGACCGACCCACTTCTCCTACATTCCACTACACGGGCACCACCTTCTCTAAGGATGAACCTGCTCCCACATTCTGCATCATTCTACCAAGGATACACCTCTGTAGACCTACACACTTCTTCTAAAGAGGCCCCATTGTGCCACCCACTCTACGGATAAACTAACTCCCACATTAGGCATCATTCTGCCAAGGATAGACCTCAACAGACCTACCCACTTCTTCTTAAGAGCACTCCACCACTGGGTCACCTTCTAGTAGGATGAAGTAACTCCCACTTCCTACATCCCACCATTCTGCCAAGGGAGCATCTCCTCTGAGACCAGACATACCCCCTTCTTCTAAAGAGCGCTGCACCATTACACCACCTTCTCTAAGGATGAACCTGCTCCCACCTTCCATAGCCCACCATTTTGCCAAGAAGGCATCTCTTCAGACCTACCCACTTCTTCTAATGTCTACTGCACCAGTGCACTGATTTCTCTAAGGAGCCACCTATCACCATCATTTAAAGACTAGTGAATTTCTTTGTATCCTGTAAGCATAAACGTATTTCCACCTTTAAAGTCAATTGGATAAGGGGCTCACTTACTTCTCTGAGGATCAAACAAGCCCATTCCTCTAACGTTCAATTTAGTAATACTCCATATCCCCTTAGAATGAAACTATCCCCAACTTTGAAAAATTGACTCCAATGAAAGAAAACAATATCTACTCTGAGGATCGACCAATCCACACCTGAAAACGTTCGTTGGAACCATTCTGCACCACCTCTACGGATGAATCTATTCCCACTGGCAGAACTCTATTCTCCCAATGCAACATCTATGTGACAGCTGGGGATCAGAATCAATATATCTCCACCCCGAAGAGGCCAGTCCAGAAATACTTTACCATCTTGAAGGACTAATCCATCTCCACCTTTTAAAGTCCACCTCCTTGATGCGCTACAGCCGCCTCAGTAGCGTGACCTAACCCCACCTACTAATGTCTGTTTGTGGTAGGTCTTCACCTGCTTCCAACCACTGACGTATAAGGTCCAATTCCAGCAGGGCTGCATCTTGGCCAAATACTGACCCAGGCCGACCTTCTGCAGCTCATTCCCACTAATGTGCTCCCTACTGCCCCGAAGAAACTGACCGTCTCCAGTCCATTGCAGCAGTGCTCCACCTCAACCTTCTCCAAGGACCAACTAATCTTCGTGCTATAATGTTTTTTTATTAATCTTTCATCCTTGCAGTCTTTGGCCTTCAGTGTTCAGCTGCCACGCCGGGGCTAAACATCCCACAGCAGGAAGCTTTGTTTTACCTCATGGCCACAGGTTCAAATCGTGGCATGTCCCCTCAGCCTATCATCCTTCTGAGGAACCACTGATTTTGACAACCATAAACATCTGGGACTGAGCACCAAGGCACCCCTGGGGGTCAGTGTGTGCTTTAGACATACATGTTATGCTGCTATGTTGTGTCATGTCTGGGTTATGCTTCCTTACACAGTTTAATCCCTCTTTTTAATTCTAAGCCTGTGCTGCTCCTACCTAATGAGTGAGTGAATCAGAGAGTGAGACGGCTCATGTAGCGCTTGCTCTGGATCACCCTGCTTCAAGGCGTTAGCCCTGGCCATCTGTGCGTGAGATGGTGGAATGAAGAGGACAATGGGAGACAAATAATGAACAATAAAATGTTCAGATGCCTATGGATCACTGGATGGTGGTTAGTGGAAGGATGGATGGTCCATAAAACTGAGCTATGACAACCCAACCACCAACCGGGTCCCTTCAATACAGTGAGAGTTAATTTGCACAAGATTTTGTTCTGAACTCGTGTTTGCACCCACCTGCCAAGGTCCAGTCACAGACACGGCCACCTCTCGACCCAAAGACCATACTAACCATCGCCAACCTCACGTCAAACAAGGCCATCCATCTGTGTCTCAAAGAGGCCTCTTATGTTTCACAAGAAACACAAGTCTAAGCAACAGAAGTACAACCCTAAGTACCTGTCTTTGCAATACTTCCCTTTAAGTAGGCATCGTACAAACCATCACAACCGGAGGGTCCGGTACACCTTGAGGTATGTGCCTTCAGACATGATACGTAGATCCCTGCCTTATTCATTGAGGTGCATGCTGCCCGATTCTTGGACTTTGTGCCATGTTCATACTCACCACAGGACCGGGGATGCCTCGTAGACCTTCCGTTCCTTGCTTTCCGGGAGGACCCTGAGGACCCACTGGGCCGGTCTTACCAGGACCACCTGTGGCACCAGACTCCCCCTGTGAATATACAAGGTAAAAAGACATTAGCCGTGACCTGGGGATGAGATACTGTCTTGGAAGTCACTGGGAGTAGGTTGAGGGGATACAAAGGGCCTGCCCCTCCCCCGAGTTAAAGTCATGAGCTGCTGAGTTATGTTCTTTGGTATTCTGTCAATGAAACAACAACTAGCCAAGGAAACAGGACTCCTTAGGGCTACGAGGAGAGGTGTCTAGCAACAAAGAGACGGAAGTTCTGGTCCGCAGGATGTGTCTAGATTAGAGAGCTCAGCAGTCCTACATGCCTGCATTACACGACATAGCAACGGGGAATTATCTGTAGCAAACTCCTTTGTCTGCTGCTGAGAGAGCTGGTTCCTGGCACTGGTGTTACCAGTCTGCTGCTGAGAGAGCTGGTTCCTGACACTGGGAGGTGTTACTTGTCTGCTGCTGAGAGAGCTGGTTCCAGATACTAGGAGGTGTCACCTGTCTGCTGCTGAGAGAGCTGGTCCCTGATACTGGGAGGTGTTAAATGTCTGCTGCTGAGAGAGCTGGTCCCTGATACTGGGAGGTGTCACCTGTCTGCTGCTGAGAGAGCTGGTTCCTGATACTGGGAGGTGTTGCCAGTCTGCTGCTGAGAGAGCTGGTCCCTGGCACTGGTGTTACCAGTCTGCTGCTGAGAGAGCTGGTTCCTGATACTGGGAGGTGTCACCTGCCTGCTGCTGAGAGAGCTGGTTCCTGATACTGGGAGGTGTCACCTGTCTGCTGCTGAGAGAGCTGGTTCCTGATACTGGGAGGTGTTACCTGTCTGCTGCTGAGAGAGCTGGTTCCTGATACTGGGAGGTGTCACCTGTCTGCTGCTGAGAGAGCTGGTTCCTGACACTGGGAGGTGTTACCAGTCTGATGCTGAGAGAGCTGGTTCCTGATACTGGGAGGTGTCACCTGTCTGCTGCTGAGAGAGCTGGTTCCAGATACTGGGAGGTGTCACCTGTCTGCTGCTGAGAGAGCTGGTTCCTGATACTGGGAGGTGTTAAATGTATGCTGCTGAGAGAGCTGGTCCCTGATACTGGGAGGTGTCACCTGTCTGCTGCTGAGAGAGCTGGTTCCTGATACTGGGAGGTGTTGCCAGTCTGCTGCTGAGAGAGTTGGTCCCTGGCACTGGTGTTACCAGTCTGCTGCTGAGAGAGCTGGTTCCTGATACTGGGAGGTGTCACCTGTCTGCTGCTGAGAGAGCTGGTTCCTGATACTGGGAGGTGTCACCTGTCTGCTGCTGAGAGAGCTGGTTCCTGATACTGGGAGGTGTTACCTGTCTGCTGCTGAGAGAGCTGGTTCCTGATACTGGGAGGTGTCACCTGTCTGCTGCTGAGAGAGCTGGTTCCTGACACTGGGAGGTGTTACCAGTCTGATGCTGAGAGAGCTGGTTCCTGATACTGGGAGGTGTCACCTGTCTGCTGCTGAGAGAGCTGGTTCCTAACACTGGGTGGTGTTACCTGTCTGATGCTGAGAGAGCTGGTTCCTGATACTGGGAGGTGTTACCAGTCTGCTGCTGAGAGAACTGGTTCCTGATACTGGGAGGTGTTACCTGTCTGCTGCTGAGAGAGCTGGTTCCTGACACTGGGAGGTGTCACCTGTCTGCTGCTGAGAGAGCTGGTTCCTGATACTGGGTGGTGTCACCTGTCTGCTGCTGAGAGAGCTGGTTCCTGATACTGGGAGGTGTCACCTGTCTGCTGCTGAGAGAGCTGGTCCCTGATACTGGGAGGTGTTACCTGTCTGCTGCTGAGAGAGCTGGTTCCTGATACTGGGAGGTGTTACCAGTCTGCTGCTGAGAGAGCTGGTTCCTGATACTGGGAGGTGTTACCTGTCTGCTGCTGAGAGTTCTAGCTCCTGGCACTGGTGTTACTTTGCTGCTGACAGATCTGGCTCCTGGCACTGGTGTTACCTGTCTGCTGCTGAGAGAGCTGGTTCCTGACACTGGGAGGTGTTACCTGTCTGCTGCTGAGAGAGCTGGTTGCTGATACTGGGAGGTGTCACCTGTCTGCTGCTGAGAGAGCTGGTCCCTGATACTGGGAGGTGTTACCTGTCTGCTGCTGAGAGAGCTGGTTCCTGACACTGGGAGGTGTTACCAGTCTGCTGCTGAGAGAGCTGGTTCCTGATACTGGGAGTTGTCACCTGTCTGCTGCTGAGAGAGCTGGTTCCTGATACTGGGAGGTGTTACCTGTCTGCTGCTGAAAGGTTCCTGACACTGGGAGGTGTCACCTGCCTGCTGCTGAGAGAGCTGGTTCCTGACACTGGGAGGTGTTACCTGTCTGCTGCTGAGAGATCTGGCTCCTGGCACTGGTGTTACCAGTCTGCTGCTGAGAGATCTGGCTCCTGACACTGATAGGTGTTAGCTGTCTGTAGCAGGCTCCGTACCCCAGTACACACCACTATTCCTCAATAAGGACAAGTGATGAGTCCAGGCACCCAGTACCTTCGGGGCTCCGTACCCAGTACACTCCACTATTCCTCCAAAAAGGACAAGTGAAAAAGTCCAGGGACCCAGTACCTTCGAAGCTCCGTACCCAGTACACTCCACTATTCCTCCAATAAGGACAAGTTATGAAGTCCAGGCACCCAGTACCTTCGGGGCTCCGTACCCAGTACACTCCACTATTCCTCCAATAAGGACAAGTGATGAAGTCCAGGGACCCAGTACCTTCGGGGCTCCGTACCCAGTACACTCCACTATTCCTCAATAAGGACAAGTGATAAAGTCCAGGCACCCAGTACCTTCGAGACTCCGTACCCAGAATACTCCACTATTCCTCCAGTAAGGACAAGTGATGAAGTCCAGGCACCCAGTACCTTTGAGGCTCCGTACCCAGTACACTCCACTATTCCTCCAATAAGGACAAGTGATGAAGTCCAGGCCACAGTACCTTCGAGGCTCCGTACCCAGTACACCCCACTATTCCTCCAATAAGGACAAGTGATGAAGTCCAGGCACCCAGTACCTTCGAGGCTCCGTACATGCCACTATTACTCCAATAAGCACTCGTGATGAAGGGGATAGTTTAGTGGTTAATCAGTCACCTCACACTGGACGG
The DNA here is from genome assembly GCF_031143425.1 of Pleurodeles waltl. Taxonomy (NCBI): domain Eukaryota; kingdom Metazoa; phylum Chordata; class Amphibia; order Caudata; family Salamandridae; genus Pleurodeles; species Pleurodeles waltl. The sequence goes on along the minus strand of NC_090445.1, from coordinate 1,710,289,833 downwards.
TGTAACTCAGCGACCAAACCACCCTGTCCCACTGCCATAGCGACAAACGGTTTGCGCCTAAGCGCCGGAGTACCTCCCAAACCTTTACCCTAGAAACCAACACATCCCCCCAAAAGGACACGTGACCGAGATGAAAGCCACCGTATCTTGGAGGCTTCATACCTGAATGACCCCCACCGGTCCCCTTATAAGGGCAGGGTATTAGGCCAGGGTGTAGGCAACCCCCCCCCCCCCCCCCCACAGCTACTCCTTGGACTGAACCCCAACTCGGGACACGTGACACGTGGTGAGGATGAAAGCCGGGTTCCTTGGAAACTTCATACCTGAATTAACCCCACCAGTTCCCTTATAAGGGTAGTGTATTAGGTCAAGGTGTAGCCCCCCCCCCCCCCCCCACTACCCCCTGGACTGAACCCTCCTGTCAGGACACGTGGTCAGGATGAAAGCCGGGTACCTTGGAGACTTCATACCTGAATGACCCCCACCAGTTCCCTTATAAGGGCAGTGTATTAGATCAATACCCCCCCCCCCCCCCCCGCCGCCCCCAGCACTGAACCCCCAGTCACCCCTCTCCGTCAGGACACGTGGTGAGGATGAAAGCCGGGTAACTCAGAAACATCATACCTGTAATGACCCCCACCAGTTCCCTCATAAGGGCAGGGTAGTAGATCAATGTGTAGGGACCCCCCACCCCCAGGACTGCACCCCCCGCCCCAAAACTGAACCCCCTCCCCCCCCACCCCCCTCAGGACACGTGGTAAGCATGAAAGACGGGTACCTCAGAAACATCATACCTGTAAGACCCCCACCAGTTCCCTCATAAGGACAGGGTAGTAGGCCAAGGTGTACGCACCCCCCGCCCCCAGCACTGAACCCCCAGTCCCCCCCCCCCCCCCTCTCCGTCAGGACACGTGGTGAGGATGAAAGCCGGGTACCTTGGAGCCTTTCTCGCCTTGGCGACCCTCCGGACCAGGTGTGCCCGCCGGACCCTGCAGGAGAGAGAAAGAGATATTAGAGACGGGCACAGCTCAAAGAAAGCCCTTCATCTCCGCGAGGCGCCCGCCCCGCGGCCCCCCGCCCGGTAGCCCTGTATATATTTGCATTAGGAAGCTGCCCTGGCCCAGGCTGTGGAATGCGCTGGTATTTCCTGGCCGGGACCGGGGGAACACTGGTCCTTTGCTCCAGTGGCCCAGGCCTGATGGGAGGCAGATGTGAACAGGGGGCCGATTGTGTGCTGTGGGGAGAGCGCCGAAGGCGGTACAGATCGCCTTACACTCTGGGCTGGTGAGGGACGGGGGCAAGGGCCCTGGCATCTGTCTGTCACCCACCCCGGAGGGCCCCAGTGCCCACAGGAGGTGGCGGCTATGATATCAGCGCATCCCTGGCATCTGCCTGGCACCCACCCTGGAGAAACCCAGTGCCCACAGAAGGTGGCCACGATATCAGGGCATCCCTGGCGTGGGCTGAAGGAGCCCCAGTGCCCCCCAGGAGGTGGCCACAATATCAGCGCATCCCTGGCATGGGCTGAAGGGGCCCCAGGCAGGTGTGGGCCCCTCCAGCCAGACGTGCCTTTCAGTCACCGGCCCTCTGCATTCTGGGACCTGTAGTTTCCCAGTAGAAGTACGGATGTGGACGGCCCAGGATGCACCGCTGGGATGCATAAAAAGCCAGGCATGGCTGAAGCTGTCACATATAACATGGAGCCCCTGTGCAGCTATGAGCCTCTTGAGGGTTCAAAGGTCACCAGGATCCCGCCCCCCCTGGATGTGTTTGGAGGTTACTGTTTGATGGTTTCCGCTTCCCAGATTTGTATGACTTCTTGGGCCTCATTTCAAGAAGGGTAAAAACGATGAAAATCCGCACTAAGCAGATCAATGCACACTTTGTGTGATGTTAATACAGCAGAATTACAATAATAGCACCACAGGGGAGATTACTTTGCGCCTTAAAATGATGAGACGAGCATGCAAATACCATGTTCTTGCATTATTCCTCATTTGAAGATAGGCTTACTGGACTAGCACAAAAACTGGGTGCGGTAACTGCGTGCGCAATCAGTCATTTGTGACGTGCGCAGTCATTTGTGACGTTCGCAATCAGTCATTTGTGACGTTCGCAATCAGTCATTTGTGACGTTACCTTCTTTAACGGTGGAGAACCGCACAGCTCATAGCTCGGCCCCACCCTCTTCAACACATACATGATCCCTCTGGCCAACGTCATCCGCACACTACCTCAACATCCTCTCCGAAGCTGATGGCACATCACTCATACTCCGCCTCTCGGACAAGACCCCCGGCACAAGACCCAAGTTCACACCTGCGTGAATGATGCTTGATGCTAACTTGAAAGCCTCTCGTCTCAAGCTCAGCACAAACAAGACAGGAGTAGTGATCTTCAGCAAGAACACCTCACCGTGGGACTCCGACAGGAGGCCGCTTCAACACGGACCCTCATCCAGAAACCACGTCAGGAACCTCGGAATAATCACTGACAGCAAACTGAACAGGACCGCACAAACGGTGCCCACAGGACATCCTGCTTCCACACCTTGGAGATGCTGAGAAAGATATTCAAACAGCTGCCAATCAACACTAGAAAAACTGTCAGTCACACCCAAGTCACCAGGAAGTCGGACTACGGAACACGCTCCATGCCGGAAGCACCAAGCAACTCTCTAGGACACTCCGGACAATCCAGAACTCAGGACCTTCTTTAAATAAGCACATTAGAACCAGGGCCAGACTACCACAGTGGACGATTCCGGCCTTTTCCTAGCCTTCCCCGGGATAGATAGATGATTTCCTAGCTGTGGGGGGGGGGGGTCAAGAGGTCACTCTTTCCCCTGGTTGGATGAGTTCCTAGCCATGACAGGGTCAAGAGGTCACTCCTTTCCCCTGGTTGGATGAGTTCCTAACAATGACAGGATCAAGAGGTCAATCTTTCTCCAGGATAAAATAGTTCCTAGCCGTGGCGGGTTCAAGAGGTCAGTCCTTCCCTTGGTTGGATGAGTTCCTAGCTGTGACAGGGTCAAGAGGTCACTCCTTTCCCAGGATAAATGAGTTCCTAGCAATGATAGGATCAAGAGGTCAATCTTTCTCCAGGATAGAATAGTTCCTAGCGTGGCGGGGTCAAAATGTAAGTCCTTCCCCTGGTTGGATGAGTTCCTAGCCATGACAGGGTCAAGAGGTCACTCCTTTCCCCTGGTTGGATGAGTTCCTAGCAATGACAGGATCAAGAGGTCAATCTTTCTCCAGGATAGAATAGTTCCTAGCGTGGCGGGGTCAAAATGTAAGTCCTTCCCCTGGTTGGATGAGTTCCTAGCCATGACAGGGTCAAGAGGTCACTCCTTTCCCAGGATGGATGAGTTCCTAGCAATGATAGGATCAAGAGGTCAATCTTTCGCCAGGATAGAATAGTTCCTAGCCGTGGCGGGTTCAAGAGGTCAGTCCTTCCCTTGGTTGGATGAGTTCCTAGCTGTGACAGGGTCAAGAGGTCACTCCTTTCCCAGGATAAATGAGTTCCTAGCAATGATAGGATCAAGAGGTCAATCTTTCTCCAGGATAGAATAGTTCCTAGCCGTGGCGGGTTCAAGAGGTCAGTCCTTCCCTTGGTTGGATGAGTTCCTAGCTGTGACAGGGTCAAGAGGTCACTCCTTTCCCAGGATAAATGAGTTCCTAGCAATGATAGGATCAAGAGGTCAATCTTTCTCCAGGATAGAATAGTTCCTAGCCGTGGCGGGTTCAAGAGGTCATTCCTTCCCCAGGATGGATGAGTTTTTAGCAATATAACTGAAGTCCTTTTCTTGGGGCCAAAGAGCCCACCTGATCCATGCAGGTGGTGACCAGAGGTACATTATCCTCCTCCTGCTCCCTCCCCCTCTGCAAGAAACTTGGGATACATTTTGATTTGAATCTCTCCTTTTCATCGCAGATCCAACAGGTGTTGCTGTTTGCTTTGTGCAGCCTAAATCGCTGCAGAAAACGCTTAACCTGGTTCCAGAGAACATGCGGAAAACAATTGCACATATGATGGTAGCGTCGAGATGGGGCTCTGCGAATAGACTTCATGTGTGCCTTCCGGCTTCCCTAAGCCACGCTCTCAAGCTGGCACAAATGCTGCAGCAAGACCATTGCTGAGAAGTCCTCTGCGGCAATCAATGCGGTCTCCTTTATCGCACTTGCTCTGGCTGTCGGTAGTTAATGACGTTAAGTTCAAAGGTCTTACCTTTGCTTTCTGAGCCTTTTAAGGGCATGGACCCACTTATGTAAAAAAAAGACTCCAGCATTACTATCATTGTAGATCTCTACGATCAAGTAACCTTCGATTGCTGCAAGTCCCCCAAAATGTATAAGGCCTGTAAAGGAGGGCGAGCCTTCGCTTTCCTTGCAACTAAACTTTGGAATGCTTTTCCCATTACCCCTATCATGGCTCCCTGGAAGGCCATTTTTAAGAAGCAGTTGAAACTTTCCTCTTTCATGAGGGTAAGATCTTTTTGCTCCCCTTACTTCAGGTCAGTCTATCTGCTGATGAGCTTTGGGACGCTTCTTATGGAGTGGCCGTGCGCTGTATAAATGCAATTTGATTGACTGATTGATGATGAGGTTGAGAAGTCACACCTTGTCATGGGTGAAATAGTTCTTAGCCTGGCGGAGTCAAAAGGTCACTGTTCCTCCAGGTTGGGTGAGTCCCTAGTGTTTATGAGGTCAAGAACTTACTGCTTCCTAGGTTTGGGCGAGGTTCTGTCCTTCACTTAATCAATAAGTCAATCCTTACCCAGATTGGATGAGTTCCTATCTCCGACAGGGTCAACTGGTCGATAGTTCCCATGGCAGATGAGTTGCTAGCCAGAATGGATGAGTCCTATGGCGTGGTCAAGAGGTCACTCCTTCCCCAGGATGGATGAGTTCTTAGCCACAACAGGGTCAGGAGGTCACATCTTCCCCTGGATGGATGAGCTCCAAGCCGTGGTGGTGTCAAGTGATCACCGCTTTATACGATTCTAGATGTGGAAAGGTCAAAAGGTCACTGACCCCAAGGCTGGATGAGTTCCTAGCCTGGTGGAGTTAAAAGGTCGCTAATACCTCGAGTTGGATGAGTTTCTAGTGTTTATGGGGTCAAGACGTTATTGCGTTTCCGGATTGCATGAGTTCCTAGAACTTATAAAGTCAAAACATTACTGCATCTCTGGGTTGGATTTGTTCCTAGCGTTCATAAAGTCAATATGTCACTCTTTCCCTAGGTTCCATAGGTGTGATCAGTTTTTAGCTGTGGTGGAGTCAAGCGGTCCCACAGTCCCCTAGTTGGAGTTTATAGGTCGAAAGGTTTCTGTCTGCCCAGGTTGAATGACTTCCAAGCTTTGCAGGGTCAAGAAGGCACTCCTTTCCAGTGCTTCCCAAAAAGGATGAATGCCATTGGGTCGGGGTGGAAGGCTGCTCAAGAACATCCTGCTTCCCCAGGATGGATGAGCTTATCACCCTGCTAGAAAAGACGATGTCAGGTAGAAGAGGGACTCCTCCTAAAGTTAATGGAGGGGTCCAATGTTTTGAAGAGTGAAGGAGATGAACGAGCAGCTGAAACCTTTGAAGTTTCTGGGAGGAATTTTTCTTCTTGGAAGGGTGAAAATGTTCCAAGGCAGGTGACAGCTCAGGGAAGACATGCACTCCAGCCATCAACAGAAGGAATACACTACATCGCTCAAGGGAGACAAGCCCTCCAGCCCTTAGCGGGAGCAATATACCAGATCACTCAAGGGACAAGCATTCCACCCCTCAGCAGGAGGAATATACCACATCACTCAGAGGAGAAGCTCACTCCAGCAGTCGGCTGTTAAAGACACATCGCCCAGAGGCAGCAACCACATCACACCTGTGGCTCAGTGGAGACAACTCCATACGCTGCCTGCAGGGAAATACCACATCACTCACTCAGAGAAGACAAGTCCGGCCGACCAGGGCCAGAAGATAGTGCATCGCTGCCTTTATTTTGTTTATTTATTTGTTTTGTCATTTCTGCTTTTTATGGACAAGCAGAAGATGAAGGAAGGGTCTCATTAAGCTGGTATCAAGAGGATAGGTCTTCAATAAATCCAAGACTCTGGCCATACATGTGCTCGGTGCATGGAATTTTTAAGATGGACCACTTGGCGGTGGGGAGCCAAGAGACAGGGCAAGATGACTGGAAAAAGAGTCTAGCCAGGAAAGGCCTAACAGAAGCCAGGTAACGGTATTCAGAAGCATTGCAGATGCTTCATTTGATATTTAGGAAGCTCTAACTACATTGCCGTAGTCTAATCGTGATCCTGCAACGGCACGACTGACCATAAATCGGTTCTCGCCAGGAAGTGAAAGAAGACTTTCACTGAGTGTTTTCATGTAGGCCAAGCTTGTGACGGTCATTTTCATGATCTGTGGTCCATATTACGGATCGTGGTCAGTAGCTAAACCTACGTTACATAGTCCTACCAAAGGCTCTGGACAGGGGCCAAACTTTGAAGTCTGTCAGCTACAGGAACATCTGGACGAAGTCCCACTCATAAGATCTCCATCTTATCGGTCTTCACTTTTAAAGAGTTAGCGGTATCCGGTTAGAAAGTTGATGGGCATCTGTGAAAGAGTTTGAGCCTCAAGTTGACGGTCACCCATCCCAAGAATTATACGGGTGTCATCTGCATGCAAAATAATCTTTATACCCAAATAATCTCAAATCCAAATGATCTGATAAGTTCGGTCAAGGGAAGGTGGCCTTATGGGATGATACACGAGGAACACCGCAAGTGATATATTTGAAGCACGAGAGAAAGCGAGTTGAATTTACCAGGTTCATGAAGTCTATTTATTAGAACTGCATGTAACACTGGATCAAATGCGGCAGACGGATCCAAGGCCAGGCCAGCTATCGCACCCTGATCTTGTATCCGAGTTGATTCGTAACAAGGGAATCTCAGCTCTGTGATGTGCGTGTGACGGAACCCGAGCTGCATCCAAAGGACAAGTACTCTGGATGTATTCTGTAAACTGTGTATTGACTCTTCTTTCAGCTAAAGCAACGAGGAAAGGCAATCAGGAAATTAGGTGGTAATTACAGGTCAAGTTTAGATTGGCTGAAGGTTTTCCACTGAGAGGACCACAAGAGCTTGTTTCCAGCTGGGTGGAACATAAGAAGTGGGAAAGGAGCAGTTAATGAGACAAGTGCATGAACTGCAGGATGAAACATTTCAGCTGGACAAGGATCAAAAGGAGATCAGGAACCTTGGTTTCAAGAATGAAAGATTTAGCGCTGATATCGACAAAAAATGATAGCCAGTCGTAAAATGAGAATAGGAATTAGCGATGAGTTAGGAACAGCATTCCTAAGAGCAAAAGTAAAGCTAGATGGTATTGTTCGAATTTTTTAGATGAATTACGAAGCTAAGGTTTCCCAGACCTCGAGAAGAACAAGATACTTATATCTGGTAAAACTACCTCTAGTGGATACTTTATCTAACCACAGATTCCCCACCTTTACCCCAAGCGTCAGACTGGATCCAGAAATTCTCTTTGCATTTGCACCCAGGCTCTGGCAGGTGCCACCATTGGACTTTTCCTTTAACTTCTGCGTCCCCAGGCATGGAACAACAGTAAATGATTAAAGACATGACTGTGCAAAACCTAAATTGCGACCTTTGTCAGAACCCTAGAAGTCCACTCCACAGAATGGGGAGGGCGCTCAGGAATCTGCAGTTAGAGAATCCACGAGAAACAGCATTAACCAAGGTAAGTAACTTACTCTTCTGATGGACACTTCCAACTGCAGATTCCTCACCATTTAAATAAATACCGAAGCAGTTCCTTCCAAAAGGTGCAGGGTCTGAACAGTGGAGTATACCCCAGGAATCCTGCAGAACTGATCATGTGAAAATGCACTCTCTGAAGACTTGAGAATGAAGGCAGTAATGCCTGGTGGTGTGGCCAGACGCCTATGTGGAAGGTTTGACAGAGACATTGATCACAACAAGGTCCAAGCCATGTTCAGCTCCTCCAGTAAGCCAACGTGTGGTAGATATCATAGACCTGCACAAGGAAACATGGCCTTTCTGGTCCAGCACCCAACTCCTGATTGCTTGATGGTTCAACCTTCCACCAGCAAGGTCAACCCCAGACCATTCCCCACCACTCTGCCAGATTTCGTGGAGCCAACAGAGTGGGACTGACCTTCCTGCAGATTAGTTAATGTAATCCTTGCAGCTTGGTGCCCATCTACCAAATATATTTATTTTGGTTGTTGGGCGAAGTTTGTGGCCTGGTGTGGAGACCGTCACGTTGATCCTGTGTAGGCCAACCCATCTGATGATCTGATGATTGTTTTGTTACTGGTTCGACAAGGCTTTACTATGGACATAGTCAAAGGTTTCAGCCTTTCTATGTTTGCCAGACCATCTTTTGTTATCCAAGTCACAGGCTGTGGTGCATTTCTTCAAAGGGTTCACATACATGTGTCCTACAGCATCCTTTATCATGCCACCAAAAGACCTTAACTTACCACTCACATTCTTAACGCACATGCCCTTGGACTCTATGCGCAGTTCTTCACTGAGATTGTTGACCATTAAAAAAGTATGTCTCATCGTAATTACTTATGCGCCCCATGTCAGTGAGCTACTGGTGCTGTCCGAGCTACCTCTGTATAACACCTTCCTTCCTGACAAGGCGGAGCCACAAACTTGCGCTTACTTTCTGCCAAAAGTTGTGTCACCCTTCAACGCGGTACAGTCTAGTGCAGCATTGCCTAATAGCTGCCTTTTTCTGTCTACCACATCAACGTAAAGAGAAGGAAAGGCCTCAAAAGTTGAACCAGAAAAGAGTCCTTTATTTTTTACATCGAGCACGCCACGGATTACCAGGTGGATGACCAGATTTTCATTGGCTTTGCTGGTGTTAAGAAAAGAAGGGTGGGCCAAAGAGCACCTTATCCAGTTGGAACATCCGGTGCATAAAACATGCTATTCCCTGTCCAAGAAGGAAGGTCCTGAGCCACCTTTGGGACCATTTCATCAGAGCGAAGGCCAGTGCACTGGCTAGGAGTGGTCTGCTGCTGGACTTCCACTCCTAAAGAGGCACTCTCCTCTGTGGGGAGTCCAGCTATATCTCAAGGGAAGTATCCAGGTCACTGGTGTTTTGTACATCGAGATACAAGCCAATATCAGTGTAATGTGGGGGGGAGTGAATTATCTGCCTCCTCGTCTTCACTGTTGACGTGGGGACCATTTTGGAAGGCCTGCATGCACCTGAATCTGATCTAAACATTGTCTTGAGGCTCCAGGATGGAGTCTAACTCCTGGGAAGTCTCCAAAGTGATGCTCTGCACGTTGGTTACTTCATAAAGGGTCTTTGGTTGAGCATGGGCCGAGGAGAGCTCTGGATCTGAAATGTGGTTGGATCTGCAGAAGATACCACTGGTGTCAAGCGTGGTGCTGGAGCTGATGGAACAGGGATGACCTTCAGGAAAGGTGTGAAGGGATGAGCAGGGCAGGGGCCAGGCAGGGGTCAGGCCCCCCCTGTGGGGATTGTCAATATTGATGTTTAAGTCTCCTAGTTTGATTATATTAGTTGCTTCATGACAAGTAGAGGGATAAGTTGTATAAATTATTTATTGAAATCAGAAACAAAGCTGGGTCAATGCCTGGGCCATGGGAGAACATTTAAATAAGAGACATTTCACCAAAGTTAATTGAAGTACTTGGTATAGAAAGGTGGTGTTTACAAACATTTGTGACCCCATCAACTGTGTTAATGTAAAGGATCTCGTAGCCCATAGGAAACGTAAGGCCCTTGTCCAGACCAGATGATTTTTTCACCCTTGAGTCTGTAATAAAAAATAAATCTAACTGATGGTAAAATAGAAAGTCAGATTTCTGTTTTGTGCTTTGGAGGCAATCTAACACTGAGCAGAGCGACGATGATACGACATACCTGCACAGAAATAGGAGGGTCTGTAGCCGAATAACCTACATTATGACTTTATTTAGGTGCTACATTTATAGTAAAGGACTCCTGGTTAAGATGATTCTCCAAAGTCTCACTGGTGAGTTCCTTTTATTCACTAAGGGGAAGTGCAATACAGTTGGCAGTCTTACTGTGGTAGGGGGTAGCTATTGGTGGAGTGGTGTGGGAGGGCCCGGGTGTTGGGAGGTGAGACAACAGGCCCCATGTCTGGCTGTGTCTGGTCACACACAGGATCAGATGGGCTTTCCTTTGGCCCTCGGCTGTGTCATTACGTAAGTGTCATACATCTGCTCCCCACCATGCATGAGAGTAAGAGGTGTGACGGAAAGGGTGCACCACCGACCTTTCCAAAAAAAAAAAGAAATAACACTACAGCCCTGGACTATAGCCACACACCACTTGCTCACAGAGACAACTGCCTGTAGGGCGATAGCACATCACTCATCATCTAGATGGTACCAGCACTCCAGGCCTCGACGTACGCGTACAACTATATCACTCCCTCAGCAAAGCCAACCCAGAGTCCATTGGTAATGAGATAACACAGTGCTTGTCACTCAGATGGAACAGTCACATCAGCCCCCTAAAATTCATGCTGTTACTACACCACAACTGCTGTATTTACTGCCGCATCATGTAACGTGTACTCACCCGCTTCCCAGGAGGACCAGGGGGGCCGTTCTCACCGGTGGGACCTGGAGAACCCTACAACAGCAGATAAAATTAATCAGAACAGTGAATAACATGGAACAGCTTAATGACATAGAACTGTGGAGAAACAGACACCTCTAGGACTCATCTATGGAGATAGGTTTAGAGAAGAATGGAGGTCAAAAGATTCAATTATAGATAGAGAGTATAACACAGAACTAGGTACAGACAGAGAATTGTAGAGAAACAGAGTGTTCATCTACAGAGACAGAGAACTAAACTTAATCAGTGGTCAGAGGACTCATATATGCCCACAGACAGAACTATGGAGAATTGGAGGACAAAAGATTCACTTACACACAGAGACAACACTGAACCAACTACAGAGAAGAAGAGAAAAACTAAGGCCTCATTTACAGAGAGGGACAGAGACCTGTACAGAAGCAGAGGACCCGGGGACCCATCTACAGGGACAGCGAGAAAGGAGGAGATGTAGACAAACAGAGGCCCCTAAAGAGAGGGACAGAGACCTGTACAGAAGCAGAGGACCCGGGGACCCATCTACAGGGACAGCGAGAAAGGAGGAGATGTAGACAAACAGAGGCCCCTAAAGAGAGGGACAGAGACCTGTACAGAAGCAGAGGACCCGGGGACCCATCTACAGGGACAGCGAGAAAGGAGGAGATGTAGACAAACAGAGGCCCCTAAAGAGAGGGACAGAGACCTGTACAGAAGCAGAGGACCCGGGGACCCATCTACAGGGACAGCGAGAAAGGAGGAGATGTAGACAAACAGAGGCCCCTAAAGAGAGGGACAGAGACCTGTACAGAAGCAGAGGACCCGGGGACCCATCTACAGGGACAGCGAGAAAGGAGGAGATGTAGACAAACAGAGGCCCCTAAAGAGAGGGACAGAGACCTGTACAGAAGCAGAGGACCCGGGGACCCATCTACAGGGACAGCGAGAAAGGAGGAGATGTAGACAAACAGAGGCCCCTAAAGAGAGGGACAGAGACCTGTACAGAAGCAGAGGACCCGGGGACCCATCTACAGGGACAGCGAGAAAGGAGGAGATGTAGACAAACAGAGGCCCCTAAGACTAACCTACAAAGACAGAGAACTAAACAGAATCAGAAGAGAGCAGAGCCATCATGCACAACTATTGATGACACAGAAACACAGGCTTAGATGTGCTATGTGTCTGCTCCGGCATCTGCTTGACAGAAAGGGCAGCACTGATTAACTTTCAAGCTTTCGTAACGCCAAAAGTAGACCCTTGCGCAAAGCCAAACAGCTCTGTGTTTGAAGGGCCAGTCCTCTGTTAGTGCATGCAAAGGCGGTGTATCTGGGGGGGACCTGCGCCCACTCCCCTGGGGTTTGATGCCAGGCCAGATCAGGTATAGTGGCTTGACCGGAATGTCTCACAATCTGTGAAGCTAGATGGAAATGAGGAGGCAGACGGTGATTTCTGTACAATACCTCTGTGCTGCTAGTGTGCTTTACACAATAACACACACATAACGTGGCTTCTGTGACTGTTTTTGCTTTTGAAACTGTACTGGAGGGAGACCCTACAAAATCTATGTGCAACACTGATGTGAATCCTTTGCACCGTAGGGCAAGCATGCGCATTTCGCCAAACAGCCATTTTTGTTTTTGCATGAATGAGGGTAACTCTTGGCAAACCTGGCTATGTGCAGATATCTATCCTCAAGCAACGTAGCATTACGCAACACTCTGTGGCACTCAGGGGTATTAAGGACATCAGATTTAGACATGCCAGACGCCCACTACAGGGAAACAAAGACTAATTGATTCATCTACAGATACATGCAGAACCTCTACTTCAAGGCGCCTAGTATAACCCCACCCTATCGCAGTCAGGCCACTCTGCAGTGCTCAGTGATAGACCTCTGTCCTGGGTTGCCACTGGGGAAGGGAGGAAGGGAGGTCTTTGTGTGATTTCCCAGGTAAGAGTATGTCTCCAGCTCTTTTATGCAGTGTGTGAGGAGGACAGGAAGAGAACCAGAGACCACACGCCTACATCTACAGATGGAGGACCCCACAGAGTGAGGGCAAAGCCTTCATCTTCAGACAGAAGCAGAGCTCTGGAAATGAACAGGGGGCAAAGGATTCATCTTCAGAACTGAGATTTACAGAAACCAAGAGTGAAACTGAGAGGGATTCAGGAAGAGAAGCCCCATGCACCCCAACACTCACCGCTTGCCCTTGTTCGCCGTCTTCTCCTCTCTCTCCCTTGGCGCCATCTTGACCCTGCGGAGGCAGACATGTACAAAGAAACGTGGCTCAGTGGTGAGTTCAGATCATGCCCCACTTTTTCTACTTGGACACTCATGATGAGATAGGGCCTGGTTTCGAGTTTGGCAGACGCGTTACTCCATCACAAACGTGACCGATATCCCTTCCACGGTATTATGAGTTCCAAAGGATACAATGGAATTGTAATATGGCGAACGGGATATCCATCATGTTTCTGACAGAGTTACCCCATCCGCCAAACACTAAACCAGGCCCATAGTTTTCTATTTTACGCCTCACGGTTTAGAAAGAGACGTTACCATTCGGTCCCACTCACACTTCATTCCCTAGTGATGCAGTTCCACTGCCTTCTTGTACAGAGCATCTTTGAGAGACCACGGCATCTTCAGGAGTCCATCTGTTTACCTACTTCATGTATTCATGGATTTTTCTGTAGCGTTATTTACCGCCTGAGTGTAGTTACTGTGCTTCAGTGTAGAATGAGTGCATACTTGAGAGTGAATAATGCTCGTCAGTGGCACAAAGAGAGACATCGGGCTTCATTAACGGGGTGAAGGCTCTCCTCTATACCGAGGAGGCCGGTCCCAGGCGTCAGGAGCACGCAAGGCTCCAGCCCAAGCCTTCCAACCAGAGGCCGTACCAAAGTTCAGCCATGTCTGCAGGTGGATGGCAGAACTTCACCTGCACCAGGGGCCTCCCTGAGGATATGCAGTGCAGGTTCCAGGAGGTGCTTCTCTGGGTACCCATGTCCTATCAGAAGTCGGTGCAGAGGGCATCTGACTCCAGGGATGGCAATGCCCAGCTGCTGCTGAGGAGTGCCAAACCACACGTTGTGGTGGTGCTGTTTTACCTCCCAAGAATGTGAAAGAGATAGGGCCGCGTTCACGAAACACCCCTAGGGAGGGTCAGGTCCACACTGAGAACCATGAATTATTGGAGCATTATTTTTTTCTTTATTTGTAGGGCACACACCTCACAGTGACTTGCACCTTATAGCCAGCTCAGTTTGAAAATAAGTTATCCAGACAAAACCATAACCTCTCCGATTCCATCACTAGGCCCTCAAACACCTACATGAATCTGTGAGTGTTGGCACAGGCGGGGGAAGTGAAGGCCGTGGTGTCTTAGTAGGTCCAGAGAGACCTGGTGTAAACATCAAACAGAGAAATACTGGGGATGCGATGACTGGATATACTCCTTATTTTCTGAAGAAATTAAATATAAAACAATGATTTGTGGTCCATTCTTAAGAGACACTCGTGCAATAGTAGTCATATAATCATTATTTCAGAAATACTGCATGAGTGCCTCCTAAGAATAGACCATAAAGCTCTGTTTTCTGCCTAATTTCTTCAGAAATGTGTGGTTTAAAAGACACCAGTGGTGAGATTTCCTCCTAACTTTTTAAGGGGGTCGTTGAAGGTGAAGACCCTGCCACAAACCCTCTGAAAGAGAGGAGGGAGGTGAAGTGCTCTCTGGTGAAGTCATGGTAGTATTTATGCCTCCTTGGTTCAAAGGTCACTAGCTCTGACTGACCACAGGTGTAGCTGCTGATGCTGTGAATACCACAGGTGCGGGTTGTCAGGCATAGGAGGGTCAGGTAGTGTGGATGCACAGGGGTAGCCCATTGGTGGCAGTAAGCATCATAATGAGGTCTGTGGTGCCGGCAAGTACGTAGGAGTAGTTTCTGTGGCAGGCAGGTCCCTGGGGCAGTTGGTGGCACCGGCAGGTACCACAAGTGCCTTTAGTGTGGGCGAGGAGCCAGAGCAACCACACTAAAGGCACCTGTGGTACAGGATACTCCAATATTTAGAAGGTTGATGTGTTTAACAGTACCTAAAGGATATAGCGTAGAATTTGTCAGAAGGCTTGAGGAACAGTTGGTTGGGAGTTACTAAACCTGCTGTTGTTTTAGGTAAGTCAGTTTTACAGTTGTCTGAATAGTTTGGTAATTTCAATGTGTGTGGTGTGGGACAGGGTTACATTTAGCATCCAAGGGCCTCTATTTAGATATTGGCGGATGGGTTACTCCATCACAACAGCAATGGATATCCCATTCGCCGCATACAATATAATGGTATTTAGATTTGAGTGGACGGGATATCTGTCATTTTTGTGATAGAGCAACCCATCCGCCCAAATCTAAATCCCATAGAATATAATGGTGTTTAGATTTTGGTGGACAGGATGTCTGTCACCGCTGCGATGAAGTAACCCAACGGCTGAAGTCTAAATCTGGCCCTAAACCTGTATTCCATCAGTGGGTCTCAGGTGTTTATAACTGTCTCTGTCTGTTCAAGACCACAGAACTCTCTGACTGAAAGGTGTAGGAGCTCTTTTCATAATATATTTGTGATTAGATTTAGGGTTCCTAGTCACTAAAGATTTATTGCCCTCAAGGTTAGTTAAGGTTTTCACTTTGCTATCGGGATCAGTTGCTCCTCATTCAGTTCTTCAGTGTCTCATAATTTCTAGTGTCGCTACCTTCCAAAGTGGACCTTCTAGTCATGACGAGTGCCTCACACAGTACTGTCCAGAAGCCCTTAGAGACACATTTATCACCACAGGATGGTCTCAATGTAAATCTGAGTAAAAACGAGAACCCACAACTTTTGAATCCCTGTTATATGGGATTTTCGAATATTCTGAGGATACAGTGAGGGGGCTCGGGTGACAGGAACACAGGACAAAGCCTTAAAATATCACCCACGTAGGACAAAGTGAGTGGTGTCGGCAAGATCATCCAACCCAGCCTCACCTGTGCGGCACCTCGGCAACAAACTACAGCCTCACCTATGTGGTACATCCGTAACGAACTACAGCCTCACCTGTGTGGTACATCCATTCCTGACTACAGCATCACCTGTGCGGTATATCCATACAGGACTTTAGCATCACTTGTGCGGTACATCCATACTAACTACACCCTCACCTGTGCGGCACCTCGGCAACAAACTACAGCCTCACCTGTGTGGTACATCCGTAACAAACTACAGCCTCACCTGTGTGGTACATCCATACCTGACTACGGCATCACCTGTGTGGTACATCCATACCAACTACAGCCTCACCTGTGGGGCACCTGGGCAACAAACTACAGCCTCACCTGTGTGGTACATCCGTAACAAACGACAGCCTCACCTGTGCGGCACATCAGCAACAACTACAGCCTCACCTGTGTGGTACATCCGTAACAATTTACAGCCTCACCTGTGTGGTACATCCGTAACAAACTACAGCCTCACCTGTGCCGCACCTCGACAATGAACTATTGCCTCACCTGTGTGGTACATCCATAACAAACTACAGCCTCACCTGTGCAGCACCTCGGCAACAAACTACAGCCTCACCTGTGTGGTACATTAGTAAAGAACTACAGCCTCACCTGAGCAGTACATCAGTAACTAACTACAGAGTCACATGTGAGGTACAGTGGTAATGAACTACAGCCTCAACTGTGTGGTACATCAATAATGAACTACAGAGCCACCTATGTGGTACATCAGTAACTAACTACAGGGTCACCTGTGTGGTACATCAGTAACTAACTGTAGAGTCATCTATGCGCTAAATTAGTAACAAACTACAGCGTCACCTGTGCGGTACATCAGTAACAAACTATAGTCACCTGTATGGTACATCCATACCGGACTACAGCATCACCTGTGCGGTATGTCCATACCTAACTACAGCATCACCTGTGTGGTATTTCCATACCTAAATACAGCATTACCTGTCTGAACACCCATACCTGACTTCAGCATCACGTGTGCAGTATATCCATACTTAACTACAGCATCACATGTGGGGTACTTCCATACCTGACTACAGCATCACCTGTGCGGTATATCCATACCTGACTACAGCCTCACCTGTGCCGTATATCCATTCCTAACTATAGCATCACCTGTGTCATACATCCATACCTAACTACAGCATCACTTGTGTGGTATGTCCATACCTAAATATAGCATCACCTGTGGGGTACTTCCATTCCTAACTACAGCATCACCTGTGTGGTACATTCATGCCTGACTACAGCATCACCTGTGTGGTACATTCATACCTGACTACAGCATCACCTGTGGGATACATCCATTCCTAACTGCAGCATCACCTGTGTGGTATGTCCATACCTAACTACAGCATCACCTGTGCGGTACATCCATATCTAGCTACAGCATCACCTGGGGGGTACTTCCATACCTACCTACAGCACCACCTGAGCAGTACGTCCATACTTAACTACAGCATCACCTGTGTGGTACATCCATACCTAACTACAGCATCACCTGTGTGGTATGTCCATACCTAACTACAGCATCACCTGTGCGGTATGTCCATACCTAACTACAGCATCACCTGTGTAGTATATCCATAACTATCTACAGCATCATCTCAGTGGTACGTCCATACTTAACTACCGCATCACCTGTATGGGACATCCATACCTGACTACAGCATCACTTGTATGGTATGTCCATACCTAACTACAGCATCACCTGTGCGGTATGTCCATACCTAATTACAGCATCACCTGTGTGGTACATCCATACCTAGCTACAGCATCACATGTGCACTATGTCCATACCTAATTACAGCTCCACCTATGCGGTATGTCCATACCTAACTACAGCATCACCTGTGCGGTATATTCATACCTGACTACAGCATCACCTGTGCGGTATATTCATACCTGACTACAGCATCACCTGTGTGGTATATCCATACCTAACTACAGCATCACCTGTGCAGTATGTCTGTCCCTAACTACAGCATCACCTGTGCAGTATATCCATACCTGATTACAGCATCACCTGTGTGGTATATTCATACCTAACTACAGCATCACCCGTGCGGCAGGTCCATACCTAACTATAGCATCACCTGTGCAGTATATCCATACCTAACCACAGCATCACCTGTGCGGTATATCCATACCTGACTACAGCATCACCTATTTGGTACACCACTAACGGCCTTTCTAAAACACTTTTCTGCCCTCAGTAGTTTTCCCAGCAGATCGCCAAGGTAAACCTATCCTGTTCCGTGATGCAGATCACTGACTCTTTGTCCGGATACTTGGAAGCAATACCTGTCTGGATGCATGACAGCGGGATTTAAGCCATCTTGGTGTGAACTGAGTCAGGTCCCATACGCAGGTGTTGATCCTCGTGAGGAACATTTCACATTACAGTCATACAATGAAGGAAATATATCAAGAACGGGAACTATGGTAATACTCACACGAGGGCCACCTTCACCAGGGGGACCTGGATCACCAGGGAAACCAACAGGACCCTAAAAAGAGACGGAACAGTGAGAGATTTCACAGCCAATGAGACCCCCATTTCATACCTATATACTGTTCTCCCAGGGCTATCACTGATATCAGTGGCCATGTCGTTCACACCTCCCGGCTCCACAAATGACAATAAATGCACTTTAAAATGTTGCACTGTGTCATACTCCCACACAATACATTTTCATTTACAATATTAAAATCACAACCAATACACAATAACAGAATGTAAAACACCTTCACCCCCAAACAACCTCATCATTGATCATACAGTCGTCACCCGAGTTATAGCTGCTCTCTTGTACTGCTACATGAATCTCAAATGTCATAGAATGTACAACATCCAACTACCCACCTTCACATTTCACAGAGACTTCAGTATCTGCAGGCCAGACATGACCTAGGTCTTCCCCATCATATATAATCAGTGTGATCATCAATGCTATGCATATTGTAACCCAAACCTCACACATTGAAGGATCTGCAATATACCCAGTAACACACAATCATAAAGCATCAGTATTTTGTGCAGTCTGCAATATAAAAAATTACAATGTACAACATGCCCAATATAGTCTGAAAGATCTAATGCACCCCCAGTCCAGTCCAATCTACAATATCCTGACTCACTAACTGCTCGAGCCGCAACCACGGTGGCTTCTCACCACAAAGGTGGATTCTGCACTCGTGCAATACTCACGTCTGAGACAGTTCGCATTGTTGTGGTCCAATAACTTGCTAAATTCCATTGGGCAACAATGTATGAATGTTCTATTCCAAGATTGAACAACATCCGGTTCTGTCAGACCACAGTCCAGCTACAAGAACAGTCCCTGTCCACCTACCATCACACAACCCAAATAACTCTAAGTTCTTCATCCAAACTAGAAAATGTGTTACCACAATTACAACTAATCCAATGTCCCTGCCAAATGCCCTCTCGCATTCTCCTGGTGCCAACCAAAATGGCGACAGCCCCATTCGCAACCACTGGAAAAGATAGGGAGAGGGCCAGATACTTACAGGATTTCCCTTTGGTCCATCGTCGCCAGGTGGACCTTTGCCTCCTGGGGGTCCTGCAGCCCCAGGTTGCCCAGCCTCGCCTTTCTCTCCTCGCTCTCCTCGAGGGCCCTAGAGAAAGAGAGAGTAATCAAGAGCTGGTCTTTGAATTTGAGAGACAATGTGACATTCCTCTGTACACGAGTTCAGAAGTGGCTCCTTACCACCTACATCTTCCAATACAAGAAGAAAACAAAATATGAAGAGAATACATGTCAGGGACATGCAGGACCAAACCAGTAAACATGGAAAATATCAACATTAAAGAGAGAACGCAGGTTTATAACTGGCTAGAATCACTTGTCCTAATATTAAAAGTGTTGTGAGGGTGACATATGCCCATACAGAGATGGCATGGACCATCTGACATGGTGAAGAGCATCAGTTACACCTTCCATGACGGGGTAATTGAGACCCCCCCCTTCCCAATGCATGCAGTGACCTTGTGTTAATTGTCTGGGGTATATAGTTAATGGATCATTTGTGGACTGTGACAAGGACATATCTGTCTGTCTATATATGTGTTTTTACACATCATAACAGGATAATGGGATTAAAATGCTATGATAAATCTATATTCACAGGTAAAAATGTGCTAGACATCAGAAATACAAAAGTATGAGGGCACTCGCCATGCAAGAAACACAGACAGAACTAAGTACAAACCTTTGGTCCTGGTTCACCAGCAATGCCAGGAGCACCAGACTCCCCGGGCTCTCCCTGGAACAGGAAAGAGAAGAACATTTACTATCATGGTTGTGTTTGTGTGTCTATGTGTGAACATGTGCATGTGTAAAGGTGTGTGTCTGTGTGCCTGTGTTTGTATATGTCTATGTATGTGTATGACTGTGGCTGTAAGTGTGACTGTGTGTATGGGTGTTTCTGTGTGTGTATGTGAGTGTGTTTGCATATCTGTGTGTTTATGTGTGTATATTTATGTATGTGTGTGTGTGCATGTGAGTGTACCTGCATGTGCTTGTTTGAATGTGCATCTGTGTGCGTATGTATGTCTGTGTGACACGTGCATTTGTGTGTGTGTGTGCATGTGTGTGTTTTATGTCGCTGTGTGTGTGTGTGTGTGTGTGTGCGCGCCAGTGCTCGTGTGTCTCAGTGATATATGAGAGACCTGCTATACTGGATGCACAATCCACAGAAGTGGGGTCTGAGAACACAAAACATTCATTATATGCATTGAAATCTATTGAGGTACCGCACAATGTCACCGGGAGAATAGATCTGTGCTGGTCACCCCCAGCCTGGCCTCTAATTGAATAATTGAGCGAACACTTATGGTTATATAGGGCCCCATACAGCATCAAGCATTAGAGGAAATGCACTTCTTCATTAGACTTCTCCCTAAGTAAGCCAGGCCACATCACAAGTTAACCCAAAGAGGCCTGGTGGCTTACTCAAGGAGAAGTCTAACTTACTTAGTAACCAGTCTAGTGGCGGAGATGAAAAGTAGTTGAGGTATGATTCACGGTCTTCATCGAGCGATGAATCAACGTCTCGGATGAGATGTGCGACAGAGTAGTGTTGTCTACAGCATGCACTGAGATGCGGTCGTTTGACAAACTCATGATGGTTTCTAGAGGTCAAACTAATATGTGAACTGGCAGGTCATGTCTAGAGGTCAGACTAAGAGGTGATCTAGTATTGAGTTGAGATCTTGTATCATGGTTAAACCGAAGGTGACACAGTGGCAGATTTGCCCTGGTAGTCACACTGTGGTGCATTCTATTATTGGTTTAGTAGTTAGACTACGTTGTGATCTAATCGCTAAGTTTAATCTAGTACCTGAGCTGACATGTAGTATTTGGATTAATTTGAAACTGATCTAGTGACTAAGAGCATGATTTAGAGTTTGGCAGGGAGGGTTACTCTGTCTCAAAGGCGACGGATATCCTGTCCCCCATAGTATGATCCAATTATATCCCATGGAGATCGTAATAAGGCAGATGGGAGATCCCTCACATTTGTACAAGATTATTCCATCCGCCAACATCTAAATCAGGCCCCAATTTCAGATGTAGTGGCTAATTTCAGATGCTGGTCTTGTGTTGTAGTGGCAGGGGCAGGATGGGGTCTGGAGGCTGAGATGTAATGCTGTAGTTTGGTTGAGATGTGATCTGGTGTCTGAGTTAAGATTTAGGGCCAGGTTTAGAATTTGGCAGATAGGATACTCTGTCACAAACGTGGCAGATATTCCGTCCACTGATTATAAGTGCATTAAATCCTACGGCACTTGTAATACAGCGGACGGGATACCGGTCACGTTTGTGACGGTTTACTCCATCTGCCATACTCTAAACCAGGCCCTTAGCTTTGTGGCTGAGCACCAATGTAATTTAGTAGCTAAGTAGATATACTGACTTGTGGCTAGTGGTTTTGTGGCTGAGATTAGATAGTATATATATTATGTAGCTGAGTTAAGATGTGATCTTGGTGGTAAATTAACATGCTTTTCTATGGCAGGGTTATTATGGGATCTTGTGGCTGAGTTGTGATTTGGTCTTGTGGTTGACATTAGATAGAAATACAGCTGAGTTAAGATGTGATCTTGGTGGTAAATTAACATGCTTTTCTATGGCAGGGTTATTATGGGATCTTGTGGCTGAGTTGTGATTTGGTCTTGTGGTTGACATTAGATAGAAATACAGCTGAGTTCAGATGTGATCTTGGGGGTAAATTGAGATGTGTTTTGTGGTCACTTAATATGTAATTTTGTGATGTGACCTTGTGGCTCAGATGAGGTAGGATATATGGCTGAGCTGAGATAAGATAAGATCTTGTAGTTTGGTTACGTTGAGGTCTAGAAGATATGTTGAAATGGGTTTTGGGAGGTAAATTAAGAAGATGTGTGTTTGTGGCTGACTTGATATATGATCTTGTGGGTACCTTGACGTGTGATCTATTTGTTAAGTTGACATGTGGTCTTGAGATTAATTTGGGAATCTGCCTAAAGGCTGTGTGGGATATGGTCTAGTGATTAAGTAGAGACATGATCTATTAGCCAAGAGAGATTAGTTTTGTGGATCTCCATATTTGTGGTCTACTTTGACGTGCCCAATGCCTAATGTTCCACAAGCATCACGTTGAGCCTTTAGATTCTTAGATTTTTGCCGAAGAAAAAGCACATTGGACCTACCTTCTCTCCCACATTTCCAAGATTTCCAATGCCACCGGGTGGACCTTGAGGACCCTACAATAAGAAAGAGCAGACCGTTGTTAGGAGCAAGTTCATATAAAAAGGTAATCATAGTGAAGGAATGCATACTGGGATGGGCATCATACTTACATCTGCTCCATTAGGTCCAGCAGGGCCACGGGGACCAGGGGGACCAGGTGGACCCTAGATAATAAAGCAATAAATAAGATATCAGCATGTAAGTTATGATAAGCTGAAAACACCTGCGCAGAGCTGCAGAAACAGAAGTAAAGGAGCTACTGATATCGAGATTTTGTACCAGTGCATGAAAAGTTCATACTATATAAGATCTAGGCATGAATGGCTACCAGAATATCAACAGATTGGCGCGAGCTGTATTTCCAAGTTATAACAAAATCTGTGAATTAAGGGATATCGCAAGACTGCAGCAAACCTTCTTCTTAAGGATAGGAGGTAAATAGTGCAACACTGAGGAGCAAAGGCAAAGACATGGGAGCTAAGGCAGGGCTCCAAACACAAAGTATTCTGTGCAAGACAGAGTAGACACTTCCAGTAAGCTAATGCCTCAGAAAACATGAAGGAATCAATGGGACAAAACTGAACTCCAGCATATGTGACCTCTAAAGCAGGACCGGATAGCAGCAAATAATAGGGCCTGACCTCGGAAGGGAATAGGGTATAACTGTGCAAGAAATTAGGAGTGTTTGATGTGTGTGACATCACCTAGAACCCCAACATCAAGCAGAGAAGATGAGACTGAATGCTAAGAGACAATGCACATTGTTGAGTGGGGTTGAATGCTTTTCTTAACAATTGGCACATCATGAAGTGCATTGCCAATGACCATGGCTGCAGCATCATATATACCCCTGTAGATGTACACTCTGGGCCCGATTCACAAAGGTAAACTTAGACCAAAAGTCTAAGTTTAGATCTGAGGTCAAAGGGCCTGATTCACAAGGGTAAACTTAGACCAAAAGTCTAAGTTTAGACCTAAAGACTAAGTTTACTATGAGTAAAGTTAGACTTTAGGTCTAAATGTAGACTTTCAGTCTAAGTTTGCCTTTGTGAATCGGGCTCTTCATGAGCACCATGGGATGCTTGATGTCCCATACCCCAGGGGCACTATTCCACAGTGAGCCCTGCCATGCTCTCTGTGGTGCGGAACGGACATCTGAAGCATGCATTTGGTTATGTCCACTAGGCATGAGCGAGAAACTCACCATAGGGCCAACATCACCTGTCTCCCCCTTCTCTCCGGAAGGACCAGGCAGACCCTGCAGGGGGACACAAAAGGAGAATGCACTGATGTACAGCCAGGTATGATGAAAGGTTCCAGAACGTTCTCTAAAGTACATGTGTCATTACTGACTCAAAAGTTAACACATTCATATCATTCATGATCAAAGGGACATGTGAAAAGCAGTCTGTTGTTGGTATAATCTGTAAAGCCATCTGTACGTCACCCCAAGACACCCATGCTCGCTTTCACACCTGCATTCTCTGTGGTGGTAATACAGGAAATGCCATGTCCTAGGAGCATCTGAGTCACTCACCTGAAGGCCAATCGGGCCAGGTGGACCGGGGAAGCCACGTGTCCCTTCGTCTCCTTTAGCCCCAAAGTGTCCCTGTTGGCCCCTGGGACCGGGCTCGCCATCAGCACCCTGCAGAAGAAGCAAAACAGGTCAAGGCACTCAGTGACTTAAGGGAGGTTATCCCTAGGTGGGGTACTCTCACCAGCTCTGGGGGAGGGGGGTGCTCATGGAGCTAATAGTGCCAGAGCAGAGCTCCAGCAAGGGCACTTTATCACTAGGCCAGGGTATGAGCCAAGGAGATGACCCCTGACCATCACTATGCAGATGCCTGGCAGGGGAGGAAGCCTGTAGCATGGGAACGGTGCAGTATTATTACAGTTATTGCAGATTATCGCTGTACCGTATGACACAAGAGGTGCTTCAGAGACAGCGGAGCGCTCCCTCCTTATGAGCAGGTGCCAGAGACTCCCTCCATGTGTGTTTCAAGCCACCAGCAGTAAATATCTACAACTAATGGAAATTAACAGCACATATTCTCTAGGGTACTCTTTCTCTCACACACCCTCTTCTGGGGGCACATCCCTGTGCACAGCTCAGTGTCATACATGACCACAAGGGCCAGTGTCCCCAGGAGTGCTCGCGGCTCTGCTCTAAAGAACCCTCTGTAGTAGTTTGGGCGCAGGGGGTCTATACGAATCTTCCCAAGACACTGGTGAGGAGGATGCCATTACACTGTACTTCAGATACTTACAGCTGTGCCGGGCTGGCCAACGGGGCCCATGGGACCGGGAGGGCCCGGTGGTCCCTGTGGAGAGAAGAAAAAGCAGCATCATGAGAAAAACGGGGGGAGCGAGAGATAGAAATACATGGGAAAAGACTAATGTGACAGATGGAAGGCATAAATGAGAGGAGAAATTACATAGGAAAAGGAAAACAAGAGAGGAACTGAGAGAGAGTGAGCAGGGGGAGGAGTGGAGACAATGAAAGGAATGCGAGGAGACAGGAAACATGATCCGAAAGAACAAGTGTGAGATGAGGCAGTGAGAGACATGATGAGATGCATATTAACTTTATAAATTACATATTTACTTTATTGATTTGTAGTTTTTGGGTAAATTGTGGACCACGGCCTGTTCAACATCAGGGTGCGGTGGGTAGGAGGCGGTAATGCAGGACAAAGTAGGCCATGGTAGCCTGGACCAGCACGAGACATGTGTGAGTAGGTGAGCTGCTAGGCCTTCAGAAGGACACTGCACCTGGCTGCCTGTCACTGGCTCTCACCCCATCCTCCCTCCCCATCCCCTCGTCCTCCCCACCCCTCCATCCGTCCTCACCCATTCTACTCCACTTTATTGCATTCCCTTCTTCCGAGCATCTCTCTCTTGTTTTGTAGTCAGGCTTGCATTCTATTAATCGACAAACACAAAGGCTCTAGTGATCAGGGAGTACCTTCGAGCCTGGTAACCAGGCATGACAGGGGTACAGGAGGGCAGGAACAACTCACAGTGAGCAAGAGGCGCCGCCTGCTATGGAGGCGGGATGAAGGAGTACTGAGGAGGTCCAAGGCTGTAGGACACACAGTTTGTGGAACATGAATGGTGGGTTGTTGCCCTTAGACAATGGCAGGAGGTTTAGCCTATGGCAGGTAGGGGTATTCTACAAGAGGCCTAAGATAGGAACAAGTAGTCCATGATAGACCTTTGATATACATACGTTGTTGCGATGAGTGTACGTCTCCCCAGTGTGCATATATCCAAATGGTCCATCTACCTTTTCACAATATCTATACCTCTACACAGTGTATCTATGTCTCTTCGGTGTATACGTGTCTGCAGTGTCCGTACTTCACCAGTGTGTGTACATCTACACAGTGTGCACACATCTCTGTGTTGTGTATATGTCTCACAATTTGAAAAGGGACAAGCAACGGTGTGCGAGACAAGGAAACGCTGAGATTGCAAGCATGACAGTGAGAGTCAGAGAGATGCTGAGAGGGTGTGAGCTAGAGTGACAGATAGAGATGCCGAGAGGGCACGAGTTACAGTGAGCGAGACAG
The DNA here is from genome assembly GCF_031143425.1 of Pleurodeles waltl. Classification (NCBI taxonomy): domain Eukaryota; kingdom Metazoa; phylum Chordata; class Amphibia; order Caudata; family Salamandridae; genus Pleurodeles; species Pleurodeles waltl. Next base: position 1,710,263,799 of record NC_090445.1, on the reverse strand, counting down.
GCAGGGAATGAGAGGACATGAATAATATTGAGAAAAGGGAGAGACACAATGGGTTACTTACGTGCTCTCCTTTGCCCCCCTTGGCTCCCTTCTGTCCAGGCTCACCAAGTTCACCCTAAGGAAGAAAACAAACAGAATTAGTCAGGAGACGGAACCAAAGAACGTTTACACACAGATATCCAGAAGGACATACTAACCTTGTCGCCATCTTCACCGGGTCCACCCGGAGGTCCTGCTGCTCCCGGCAGGCCGACCGGGCCCTGAACTCCATCGCGACCTGCTGGGCCAATTGGACCTTTCTCACCCTGAGAAAAACATGATCCACAATGTCATGAGCCATAAAACACACCGAAAGACCACTCAGGATTTCCACCCACACTGTGTCTGAGAATACCACCAACCTCTGTGGCCTACGTGTCCTCATATTCCTGATATTTGTACCCAGCTCCTCAGAAATGTTTGCCCCCTCTGGGACTAGTACAGCTTCATTCCTGAGCCAACCACCATCAACATCCCAGCTCCAGGATCTCAGGAGAGACCGTGTATGGTCTAGAAGAGGTCATCCCAACCAGAGGCCCAAAAACACATTCCCTTCTTTGTCACAAGCACAGAACAGAGATGTGTCTCTTTTGGTGAATCCAGGAAATTCTCAGGCTAGGTAAGATACTCCTATTTCCTGAACTCAAGGGTTCTTGTAACAAACAGAATGCAGCGAATCACATACTAAAAACTGGGGCAAATCTTAGATTCCTAAGGCCTCATGCAAATTGTATGGGAACACAGAAAAAATACTTCCTCTTGTGCAAACCAAAACAATGATTCCTCATCCTTGACTTGCAAAGTCTTTTTTATTGAGAATTGCCGAAAAGCCGCCTCACCCCTGAAAAAATCTGATCCTGTGTGAAGGAGACGGCCTTGAAGTTGAGCCAGAACAAATCCTGTGCTCCCAAGACTGTAGACATGAAACACTCCTTCCCCAATAGCAGGCCTAGAACAGAGCATTTGATCCAAAATACAGCAAAACCATTTGCCCCCACTGGAAGTTAGCCAAATTAAAATGCAGTTGCAAAGGGATTAACCCCATTTTCAGGGGAGGTGTGTATGTTTTTAAATGTGTTCTGCAGAGTGTTGGCCACAGGTCTACAGCTCTGGAGTGGTGCACAGAATACAGGTGAATGATCTGGGGGTAAACAACTAAAGTTCGCTTATTTACCGGATGCTGAAATCTCTCGGTGGGGTGTTTAGAAGTGGAGTGGTGTACAGCATGCCTGGGTGAGGTGGGCGAGGTGTGCCTTGAAAAGGTGGGTCTTTGTCGCCTTTTGGAAGTGTATTTGGGTGGGATCTGGTCTGATTGCAATTGACGCAGAGCTTCAGATCACAGCTGCTCTTTTTCTTTTTGCATTTTTTGGATTCAAGCATTGCGATTTCTTTGCTGCGTGTGCCGCACACGCCCTTGGAGGTGTCGCTTGTCAGGCAGGGTGGTGTGTTGGGGGTCACAGTTTAGAGTGTGACACAGTAGACCCCGAACATGATTTTGAAAGGCAGGGAGAGCCACTCACACTCCCAGAGTGCAGGTGTGATCCACTGAAATTGTTGCAAACCCTAAATAAGTCAAGTTGTGGCATGAACAATGCTTTAAACTGGAGACAGGTGGGGATCACAGTGTAGGCTGTTGCCACCATCTAGGTGTTTATGAACTTTGCTCGTATGGCTTGTCAGATTCTGAAAGCATGCTTAGATTCTCTGTGTCTTCTGCTGGGTGCCGTAAATAGGAGACAGGGAGAGACAGCACATCTGGTGTAGGGTGGCCAAGGAATGCATTTTAAATAGTTTTGATGTCTTCTAGATGTTTAAAGAGAAAAGGGCTGTTGCACAGCTCATGGACAGAGAGATGGGAAAGGTGGATATCCTGTAGGTGATGTTGATGGTCCCACTTCATCAGTAGATAAGACGGATCTGAGAGCTGGGACTGCAGACACATCACGTGATGAAGACGTCATGGGCGAGATGATGAGGTCGAGATGGTGCACTTGGTGTGAGTAGGCACCGTGAAGCCATGAGAGGCAGTACACAGCAGGCCAGTGAGGGTCTTCCATATCATTCTTGCTAGCGCCTCCTGACAGATTGAGGTGGCAGAGAACAATGGAGCTGGTGAAAGATGAGGTGAGGAGGTCAGTGCTCTCAGGTGACGCTGGTTCCACATACCACTCAGTCTTCACAGAGCAGGAGGTGGCAGGTGAAGAGCTAGAAGAGGTGGATTGGAGGCCATGGCTGGATCCATTACTGACACAAATCTCAGAGCGAGGAAGACCGGATCTTCAGTTTTAGGGCTCTTCTAATAATCAGCATGTGGCCTGCAAATTTGCCATGAACCGCGTCTCTTATTGTCCTGTGCAGGACTTAAATGTAATGTCAGCCACCTACCATATTCTAGAGTTTCCTCTCTGCATGTTGGGCCATTGATGATTTTTTTTTGCCAGGTCCTTCAAGCTTTGCATGGCGGACGTGAGTTACAAAAATACCCATCAGAATATCCATCCTTAGTAGGGCAGGTGTTTCAACACATTGATAACGGGACTCCCCTGGTGGCTGAGCCATCATATATAGCTTTCCAATGGCAAAGCCACCTGAGACACCAACTTTGGAAATTAGTTACTTCCATCTCCAAATGCGGTGGGACACAATGAATCTAGGGGGACGGGATAGTCCACATTTTACGGTGCCTCTCCGCCTTCACCATACCTTAAATGATGTTGGTTGTACTTCTAACAATGTACAAGTCTAGTCCTCACACTGGGACTAAGAATTCAATAACCTGAGGTGCACTTTGGCAGACAGGTGCACATAGTGAGGAAATAGGACCACATTTTTTTATTTGCATCAACATTTGTGCATTTTCTAGGTCCCAAGCAGGAGACTAGTTTTGTGGACTAAACTTTTTTCAATTAAGAATTAAGTAGAGATCCCCTTAAAAAAAAAAGAAACACACTCATGACAATGGAGCACTCAATATGGCCCCTTCTTGTACTCACCGGAACACCTTTCTCTCCAGCAGGACCGGGTGGCCCTTGAGGACCTGGCCGACCTGGGGGACCAATTGCACCACCCTGGCCTGGCCCTCCTCTCTCTCCTGGGGATCCCTGAAGGGAAGAAAAGAAGCATTTTCAGTACCGTAGAAGAATTAGCTTCCTCATCAAGACATGCAAACTCAAGATACCCATGAGCATCACTTTGGCAGGACCTCGTATTCATGTTTTGTCTATTGCTTATTGCCCCCCTTTCCTTTTCAATAATCTTTCTCCTTTCCATATTCTGTGCGCATGACCCAGAGGAGAGGGGATCTCCCGCTGATAGCAAACACTTACCGCGGGACCTGGTGGACCAGCTGGGCCTTCATTACCTTTCAGTCCTCCACCGCCCTAAAAAAGAAAAGAAAAACAGATCAGGGTCAGTGGTAACAGTGGAGACATTGGTGCAATGTTTGCAAAAGAAGGAACTTGTTAGATGCGCAGATGCTGCAGCTTTCAGGCAGCGTTGTGCTTTCCTGGGGCCAGCATCAAGATAAGTGTGGAAGCAATACTGAGAGCACATGGACTCAACAAATTACTTCTCCATTGCTGGCCCTTTGGAACCCCTGCATCCAAAACCGCAGGTGTTCAGCGTCCACAGCACCACAATTCAAGCTATATCTCATATCCTAAGTCCGACCCCCAGTGGAGAGTGCAACACAAGCTGATACTGTTTGATAAAAGCTACTTACCGGAGTGCCTGGAAGACCGCGCTCACCAGGGAAACCTCGGAGCCCAGCAGGGCCATCCTTTCCAGGAGCACCAATAGGACCTGGGTCACCCTATGGACAAAAGACAATTGAGGTGTGAAGTAAGCAAGCAAAAAACATCCAGTACCTGATTCACCACTGTTTTGCCATGATTTCAAAACAAACCCTTGTCACACTCACCTTGGTTCCCTCCTTTCCTGATGGTCCAGGAAGACCCTGTTCGCCAGGAGGTCCGGGAGGACCAGGGTGTCCTCTCTCTCCCATTGGACCGCTCTCGCCTGCTGCACCCTGGTTGGAATGAGGACAAAGGCAGTGGTGTGAGGAAAACAAAATGATCAGCAAAGCCCATCAACAACATGTTATTAACACGTTCTCTTTTCTTCAGATTGTTCTCAACCCTCATGTGCAGGCACAGAGTTTGCAGCTAAAGATTTTTTTGTCCTTTTATTATTTCTTTGTTTATCACTACATATAACAGCCACTGAGTGGAAGGTGAGTGAGATTACTTCTTGTTAAAATCTTAATACTGAAAATACTATTTATAAAACTGAAGATTTTTAATACATTGAAAAATTTACTAAAAATAGACATCTGCTACATTGCTACAAAATATCTTCTGGAAAGTGCAAACCTAGTCCGTGTGGAGAGATACTTTACCCCTTAAGTAAACTGTAACACGCTGGAGTTACATTGGAAATATTGCGCAGAGTAAGTGCGTGTCTGACAAATGTACAACATTTATCGAAAATGTTTTGATTTTCTCCATTTGGCCACAATAACGAAAAATACCCTGTGACAAGAATTTTTTTATTTGCAGACCTTCAACTGAGGCAAAGGCAGCTCAGGGGTAAAGCGGTCTCCGGTTAGTAATCGCATGCAGAGCAGACATTTCTCCTCTGTTTCCTGTAGTGGGGAGCACTGACTGCCCCTTCTACTCCTGCAGTAACTATGACATCATTGTCATCCCTCCTGGTCAGATATGCCCAGTTTGTTGTCAATGATAATTCCAAGGTTCTGGCATGGGATCTGGGGGTGGGCGTTGGTCAGCCTCCAGGTGGAGTCTCATGGTGAGTTTTTTTTTTTTGTTTGCAAATATCACTACTTCTTTCTTGTCAGTGTTGAGTTAGCTGAAATTCATCCAGGTAGAGACTTCAGTCATGCAGGTGGTAAATGTGTTCTTTGTGGTGGGCGTTCTACCCAAGAGGAGCGGTATAACTTGTGTGTCATCAGCATAGGAGAGGATGTTGATATTGTGTGTGCAGATGGCGTTGGCCAAAGGAGTCATGTATGCATTGAAGAGAGTAGGACTAAGGGATGAACCTTGAGGCACTCCACAGACGAGTTTTCAGGCTTCCACGTAGCACCGTGCCAGGCTGTTTGTGTTCTTTCCATCAAAAAGGAGCAGATCCAGCAGAGTGAGGGTCTTCGGATACCAATCTTGTGTAGGTATTTGATGAGGTATCATACTGTGTTAAAAGCTGCCAAAAGGTCCAGTAGGATGAGGGCTACAGTCTTCCCTCCATCTAGGATCATACGCATGTCATCCATTTCAGCAATGAGTGCTGTTTTTGTACGGTGGTTGAGCCTGAATCCGGACTGTGTGCCACTGAAGAGGTGATGGTTGATGAGGTGGTCGGTGAGACATATGTTGATGAGCTGCTCTAAGACCTTACCCGGGGACAATAAGAGGGAGATTGGCCTGCAGAGGGTGAGCTCGGCTGGGTCTGCCAAGAATTTCTTTAGCAGGGGAGTGACAAAGGCGTGTTTCCAGGCTTCCGGGAAGGTGGCTGCGTTGATGGAAGCATTGAGCATGGGTGTGAATGTTTCACTGTTGGGAGTGATTCCACTGGTTTAGGCATGGTGGGAACAGAGGTCTTATGGGGCCCCAGAGTGGATGGACTTCATGGTGGCAGCGGCCTCATCTGTGGCGATGGTGGGTGATGTGGCCACGGTCATTTCATCAGCCAAGACAGGAAGGTTTGCCGCAAAGTCAATGCATCTGGTTTGGGGTGGGGGGCCAAAGTTGCCATTTATGGATGTGACCTTGTTGCAGAAAGATTCTGAGATTTTTGCAGAGGTCTTGTGAGGGGATGATGCTGCTGCAAGTGGCTGCAGGCATGGTGAAATCTTTGGCAGTAATGAAGATTTCCATGCTGCTCTTGGTGGTGGCCTTGATGTGGCCCACAAGTGCATTGCGCTCGCTGTTTCATATATCTAGTTGGTAGCGTCTCAAGACAGATTTGAAGATGTGTTTGTCCGTGGTGTCTTTGCTCCTCCCTCCGGCTTAGAGCACTGTTTTGTCAGTTCTTCTGGGCACCACCTAGCTTGTGGGCGTGCTCTAGCTGTTTTGCTGACTGTCCTCTCTACTTCTGTTGCAACTGAGACATACTCATCGTCACTCCTGTGGAGCAGAATGGGCCACTGCTGAGGTTCTGCTTGTCCCCACCATCCTCTTCGGCTATCAGATCTGAGCTCATCATGCTCAGGCCTGGCAATACATATTTAAAATAATATTACTAATGAGCAAGAGGGCATGTTTATTGGACTCACCAAAACACGTGTGTGAAAGCTACACCATATATTAAATCAGCCAATGGAACATATGCAAACACCCAATCAAATGTTCACAGTGTATGTAAACTTCCTATTACAACTAATACTGGCTTACGTAAAAATTTAATCATGTGACACATAGCATTCGGTGTACATAAATGTCCCATCACATGGTCAGTGGCATATGTAAACATCTAATCTCATAGCTTGTGGGCTATGTAAATATTCATATACATGGATGTTTACTCATGGGATTATAAATTCATTAACATGAACATAGGCCAAGCAAACATACACCCATGCACATGCATGTCGGTGAAAGGGAACCTCCACTCACCTAAAAACTAGTATAGCTAAAACTCAAAGCACATGGCTGTCAGCATATGTCGACAAATAATCACATGTCCACTGAAGTATGTAAACATCCATACAAGTGGCAAGAGGTGCAAATACACCTGTGTCCACAGGGACGTTGGTGCTAGCAACTATCTAATCAGCAGTATCCATGCAGATGTATGCCAGTGCAAACACTTGAGACCTGGGCTATCTACAAATCTAAACACAATGGCTACTGGCACATGAAACAAACAGTAACATGGCTACTAAAAAGTGCCAGAAACAGATTACATGGCTACTGGTGTCTGTAGACATTCATAATGTTCATATACATCAGTAGCCATGTGATTGTTTATATACACCAGTAGCCGTGTGATTGTTTACAGAGGCCAGTAGCCATGTGATTGTTTATATACACCAGTAGCCGTGTGATTGTTTACAGAGGCCAGTAGGCGTGTGATTGTTTAAAGAGGCCAGTAGCCATGTGACTGTTTTCATACGCCAGTACCTATGTGATTGTTTATAGTTGTTAGTAGCCATGCATGGCTACTGTAGTACGTAAACCATCATCTGGCTACTGACACGTGTCAAAATCCAATCATGTGACCTCTGGTACAGATAACAATAAAATCGCATGGGAACTGTGTGCAAACAAACATCCATGCAGATGGCCACTCGTCCAAATATAAATCCAGGAATATCATCTCATTATGTTATCTAAAGGTTTATGTAAAGTGTGCTAAAGCTGCAAAGTGCCATCTCAGAGAGCTTGGAAGGGTGTAAAAAGGAAGGACCCTTCTGGTGCCAGGGAAGTGTCAAGAGATAGTCTTAAATGGTCTCTACTGATGAAAAGCCTCAGGGTGAAGGGGAGAGTGCTAGACTGGCAAGCACCACAGCATGCCTGACCTTATGGCCATACAGGTCTCTTGGTATTAATTCTGGGTTGCAGGGGAATATGTGGGCATATGCGGCTGGTAAAGGTTCCTTTAGGAAGGCTTTGCATTATGGGAGGCTGAAGAAGGGACTTCCAGAGGGAAGAACCCTGCACAATACCAAATGTCTGACCATTTTTAGGTCTTGCTTGACAGACCAGCTGTTGTTCGACCTTATTCGATCAACACAAAAAGAGCTTTAAGAAGTACCATTGAGAAAGGGGCTTTGGCTCTGCCTGTGAGTTGATTGCCTTGGGCAAAAGCTATGTGCTTCAGCTGAATAAGAGTGCCTGGATTGCACTTCTTGCCTTGTGGGAAGCATTTGCGCATTACAGCAGAATTGACTTTGTTATGGTGACAAGCCAAAGTTCAAGGCCGTAGGCCTGGTCTGTCTATTATGAAAAATGATGACAAAGTAGAAAACCTCACATATTTATTGGGAGAAGCGTGCCTTAAAGGCAATAAGTATTTAGGGCTGGATTGTTATTGCACTATGTAAAAGTCTACAGAGAAGTAGTTTGTTAAACAGAATCTCACAGATTCCTGTAATAGGTCATGGGTTTGGTGCTTCTTCTTCCCTTGGACAAGCCCTGGTGGAAGATGGTTTGAATGGTGCTAACCCTGATTAGGCCCTCTGTGAGGGACTGTACATTGTTTTTCCAACTGTACGCTTGACTGTATACATTATGTTTAGAAGGCACGCCTGACAGTTGCTTTGTGCAAGACCTTAACATGTGGTACCATAGGTCTGGGTTGGTTACGGTAACACGCCATCGATAAAGGTTTTAAGCCTGGTTGGTTCTTTGGAAAAAGTTATCTGAGATGCCATAAATCTCATCTGTTTATGATGAAAGGTTAAAATAAAGGCAATAGGCTTAGGTTGTTTATAGTGAAAAGCATTTGCTAAGCCCGGTCAGGTGGACTGATGTTATGCTGTATTAAAGGCTGTGAACAGACATTTTGCTACATGGAATCTCACAGATTACCGTAGAGGAGAGGAGTTTAGTGTTGGTTGCACCCTCAGGGTAGAAGGTTTCTACTTAGAGATTCACTGCTGGGGCCTTCGGGAGAAGGGTTTTATATTGTTTTGCCAGCTGTAATTTTGTACATGTTTGTAATTTTACAACTGAATACCTGGTAATTGCTTCTAAACGTGGCACCCATGTCGGAGCTTTAAAATGACGATACATTTTATGTGACAACCACTGCAAGGCAGCCATCCACCGCTATGTTTAATTTTATTTTTATTGCAAGCTTATGCACATCACATTTTGGTCGCAGCATGTTTTCTTTACTAAACTTGTGTCCTTTTCATTTATCTTACAATCGCTTATTCACTTTTGTGTGTTTTATTGTGGATGAGTAAATGCTTGAAGGGGTGAGTGCATGCAGACTGACTTACTGAGTGCCTAAACTCAGCTGAAGAAACTCTTTCTGCTATAAGCCAGATGCATTGCCAATGCTTGTTAGGCACCAAGAAGAACGGTAGGGTGGGGTATGAAGAGTCTGGTACCCAGGAGCACAAGCATGAACAGACTTGTGAACAATTAAGGTGAGGACTTACTACATAGTAAGTAGCCAATTACATGACCGGAGGGCCGTGGTATGTGGTCTTTGCCTCTCTGGCCACAAATGAGTGTCATTGCAGGAGCTTGTTCAGGTAAAAAACTTCCAATCACGTGGCTACATATTTATGCAAACACACAGTCATGTGGGTCCAGGTATAAGAAAGAAACCAATCACATGGCAAGTACAGTCACTAAGCTACTGTACGCAAACAGCCAATCACACGACGCCGGGGCTAATCATCTGGTCACATGGGCACTGATGTATGTAAACATCTACGGCTGTGGTTTATTGTGCAATTGAACACACATGCGCATGAATACTGAGACAGGTAAACTCACTGAGGGCCAGGCACATGTAAACATGCAATCACATTCCTCCTGTTGTAGGTAAGCATCAGACCACATGTGTACTGGTGTTTGTAAACATCCATACACATGGCTATTGATGCAAATAATCACTCAGGCACATGAATGTGGGTTTCGGTTAACATACAGTCCCCGGAAAAAGGACTTCTGAAGCATATAAGCAACTATTTACACATCCAGTCATATGGCTCCTGGTCTAGGTAATAATCCGTGCACACAGTAACATCTTGTGCATGACTACGAATGCAGCTAAACTCCCACTAAGATGCTTGTTGGTGCAAGTCAACATCCAATCACCAGTCTACTGGTGTATGGAACCATCAAACTCAATGCCTGCTGGTGTATGCAACATCAAACTCATTGCCTGCTGGTCTATGCAAACATCACACTCCCTGCCTGCTGGTCTATGTGAATATCGAACTCAACTCAATGCCGGATGATGCATGCAAACACCAAACTCAACTCAATAACTATTGGTGTGTACAAAAATTAAACTCAACTCAATGCCTGATTGTGTGTGCAAACACCAAACTCAATGCCTGCTGGTGTATGCAAAAATCAAACTCAACTCAATGCCTGCTGGTGTACGCAAACATCAAACTCAATGCCTGCTGGTGTATGCAAAAATCAAACTCAACTCAATGCCTGCTGGTGTACGCAAACATCAAACTCAATGCCTGCTGGTGTATGCAAACATCAAACTCAATGCCTGCTGGTGTATGCAAACATCAAACTCAATGCCTGCTGGTGCATGCAAAAATCAAACTCAACTCAATGCCTGTTGGTGTAGGCAAACATCAAACTCAATGCCTGCTGGTGTATGCAAACATCAAACTCAATGCCTGCTAGTGTAGGCAAACATCAAACTCAATGCCTGCTGGTGTATGCAAACATCAAACTCAACTCAATGCGTGATGGTGTGTGCACACATCAAATTTACAAGACTGTTTGTGTACGAAACCAGCAAATAGAATAGATTATTTTGTGGTAAGTTCCCAGCCACACAGGTCTACAGTCCCATGCGTACCTTTGCATGTGAAACATCCACACAAGCGGTACTGGAACAAGGAAACATCAATTCACCACAATATTGGTGAAAGTTGACATCCAATTACATGGCTACTAGTGTAACTAAACAACCGAGTATGTGGCTTCTGATGTATGTAAACATGTAAACATATGGCAACTGGTGTATGGAAACATCCAATCCCGAGTCTCTTGATGTATGTAAACACCACTTACATGGCTACTGGTGTATGTGAGTATGCAGCCATGTGGATACTGGTGTATGTAAGCATTCAGTCACATGGCTACTGGTGTATGTAAGCATGCAGTCACATGGATACTAGTGTATGTAAGCATGCAGTGACATGGCTACAGATGCATTTAAGCATGCAGTCACATGGATACTAGTGTATGTAAGCATGCAGTCACATGGATAGTGGTATATGTAAGCATGCAGTCACATGGATACTGATGTATGTAAGCATGCAGGCACATCGCTGCTGGTGTATGTAAGCATGCAGTCACATGGATACTAGTGTATGTAGGCATGCAGTCACATGGATCCTGGTGTATGTAAGCATGCACTCACATGGCTACAGATGTATGTAAGCATGCAGTCACATGGATATTGGTGAATGAAAGCATGCAGTCATGTGGCTGCTTGTGTATGTAAATCTCCAGTTCCATGACTCTTGGCGTATTGAAGCAGCCACTCACATGGCACTGCTTTGTTCAAGCATGGCACAGCTGGCAGGGTGCACACATTTGATGGTGTAACGCCTACTATGTGATGGGAGTTCAAGAACTCTACCAGTGACAGGGGTGAAACCCAAGGAACTAGTGAAGCTGGTAATGCACACACATGGAATCATTTCGGTCTCACATACCCACATGTGACTTACCTGGGGTCCAACAACACCAGGTGGGCCGGTGGTTCCGGTCTTGCCTTGGAAGCCCTGCAAAGTGTCAACATTAGAATAAATGAGCAGTGAGGCCAAGTACTGCAAGTCAGACAAACACAAGTATTACCAGACTGAGAGCAAGTCAGGTAAAGAGCATCTCCAGGCTGCTGGACAGTAAGTAATCCCTACAGACCCTCTATGAATGGGAGGGAGGGGCATCTGGAGAGTACAGTGGAGCCTACCGGCAGGAAGTATGGAAACCTGCCTAGATATGGACATCAGATCCCTATCATTACATTCCACCTCAGGAGCCGAGCTGGAGAGGGTGGCTAGTGAATGAATATGAACATACCTTGGCAGGGTCCCCAGTCACAGGCCCTTATGGCACAGTCGAGAGGGAGGGATGGAGAACTTTAGTAAGAGATTGAGGCACAGATTGTCAGGTGTTTCTGCATATCTACCTTTCATAGAATCAGGAGCAGTGAAATTCAAAGCTCAAGGCTTTCACTATGAATGTGGTAATTCCCCATATAGGGGAAGACTTACCACTTTTGCAAGTCTAAAGTTAGGAGAGGGCATGTCTGCATTCCAGTGCGACACTCTGAAAGGTAGGTGAACACCCCAACTTTACATTTGTTGTAAGTCATCTTGTATCACTTGCAGGTAGTTTTCCGCCATGTAAACACACGTAAACTGCTCCTGTTATGTCCTAGACTGCGAGTGGGAAGGACACATTGCCATCTTCAATGACATGCAGACATCGCTGAACATCCGTTCATGCCCTGTTGCAGATCTGTCAAGGCCATGGTACAGCATAGCACCTAGAAGCTAGCTGGGAAGAGGAGGTGCCACACAGTACCAGGGCCTACCCACTCCGTGGCAGCTGTGACCATGCTCCCGGAAGCCCAAAGGTCCAGGGAAGCACAACACACGGGGCTGTGCTCCTCGGAGTGGGCTTGGCACACATTTTAGGAAATGTTCTCCTGGGGTGGAGAAGAACTATGGGCCTGATTTAGAGTTTGGCGGAGGGGCTACTCCGTCACAAGGCTGATGGATATCTCATCCGCGGTATTACGATGTCCACAGGTTATATGGGATTTAGATTTTGGAGGATGGGATATCCGTCACGGTTGTGACGGAGTGACCCTCCGCCAACCTTTAAATCAGGTTCTAAATGTTCTGAGCCCCATGTGAATACATTTTCTATATGTGAATAACCAGGGAACCTATGCCTCAAGTACTAACATGAAAGTCAGAATTGTGCTCCAAACGTAGGGGAGTCTGAATGCAACAAATGTTCATCTTCAGCCCAGGCCCATGTAAAAGGGGGTCTCGGAAACCAGATGTGGCGTCAGCTAGATATATGTTTCACGCAAAAGAAGAGGCGGGATCTTACATGACTCTATGAAACTCTAGGACTTCTCAAACCTAACACAGATACTTACGACTTCTCCTCTCTGGCCAGGGTGCCCTGGAATCCCGTCCTTTCCTGGGGGACCCTAGGGGGGAAAGAAGATGGTTATGTTCACATGTATGGAATGGAGGCGTGGGGCTTGTGTGACTCTGATTAGAGTATTTTTATACTGTGTGTTCAATAGGAGTGTGCAACAAATGCATTTCTGAGAGGTGTAAACAAAACCTGTATTGTCCTCTGAATGGAGGTGCATATATACACATGGATGCAGACACCTACATCGATGTATACATACCAAACTTTGTTGCTGATGTCTCATGGATTACCCCAATGTCCCATTGATTGTACTTGGTATCGTATTGATTATCTACATTGTCATATTAAACTTCATCTGTGTCCTATCAATTACCCAATCAAGGATTCAAATGTGGGTTCTTTTACTACACCAATGTCTCACTGGCCTCAGGGAGCTATAGATTACTCAAAAGTCTCATCTCAATGTCCTACTGATTAACCAAATGTCTCCGTGGCCTCCTCAATGTCTCTTATTGATTACCCTAATGTCTCAGTGCCCTCCTCATTGTCCTATCGATTAACTCAATGTCTCAGTAGCCTCCTCAATGTCTATTGATGAACCCAATAACTCAGTGGCCTCCTCAATGTCCTACTGATTAACCTAGTGTCTCTAAAACTCTTAAATGTCCGATTGGTTACCTTAAATTATCTCTGGCCTTCTCACTGTCCTATCGATTAACCCAACGTCTCTGTTGCCTCCTCAGTGTCTTATTGATTAACTCACATTAACTAACTTGATAAACCAAATGTCACTTCTTAATATCCCATCGATTAACCCAGTGTCTAATTGGCCTCCTGAATTTCCTATCCAATACCCCAAAATCCAATTGGCCTTACCAATGTCTTATTGATTACCCCAAAGTCTTACTGAACTCCTCAATGTCTTACTGATTATACCAATATCTCATCACTGCAAGGTCTCATTGAATTCCCAAGTGTCTTATCATTTACCCCAAAGTCTCATTGGTCTCATCAATGTCCTGTGGATTAACCCAATGTATCAATGAACGTCGAAGTGTCTTATCATTTAACTCAAAGTCTCAATAATACCTAAGTATCTTATTGTTTATCCCAAAGTATCAGTGGATTTTTCAGTGTCCTCTCGATTAACCCAATGTTTCATTGAAATTCCAAGTGTCTTATCATTTATCCCAAAGTACCATTGGCCTTCACCATGTCCTATCAATCAACCTCCCGACAGCCCCACGGGTATCTCAATGTCCCATCGATTAACCCACACTCTCATTGGCCTCCTCAGTGTCCTACGGAGTACCCCAACATCTTATCAACCTCCTCAATGTCTTATTGATTAACCTGAGCTCTCACTGGCTTGTTCATCATCCTATTGATTACCACATCATCTCCTCGGCCTCCTCAAAGACGTATCAAGTACCTTAAAGTCTGATTAGGCTCCTCAACGTTCTATTACCAGAAAGGTTCACTGGCCCCCTCAATGCCTTATTGATTAACCCAATGCCTCACTGAATTCCTAAGTGTTTTATCTTTTACCCCCTACATCTCATTGCCCCCCCTCAATGTCTTACTGGTTATCCCTATGTCTCACTGCCCTCCTCAATGTTTTATCGATTATCCCAAAGTCTCACTGGCCCTATCAATACCTTATTGATTACTCCATAATCTCATAAATCCCCAATGTCCTTTGGTGCTCTCACCATATCTCCTCGATTATCCCTGTACCGATCACCCTGTGTCTCACTATTTCCCCTTTTTCACCCTGGATCTCCAAAGAACATCAGAACATGTACTCACCGGGGGCCCTTTCGGTCCTGGAAACCCATTGGGACCCTGCGGCCCTGGCAGACCCTAGAACACAAAGAAGACATAGGTTAGGAAGAGTTAGGTGCTACCCTGCACACAGCATGAGCCAGGGCACCTTAAGAGGTCCATGCACTGACACCATGCTCTCTAGATGCCTTTCAGGGCAATCCTGGGCACCATGAAACGAAGGCCTTGGGGTGAGTCCAATTAAAGCACTCAAACCCGAAAGATCAGACCCCAGGGACGACCTACAGTACGATGCCCAGAAGCAGGCTGTGAAGGCCTGCAGGGACCCCAAGCACGGTGCCCCACAGTACTGGAGTCACCCCTCCATGGAAGTTGTCGATTAAGGGCACAGTCCAGATTGCCGCATGGACATGCATTATGCTGCCCTAAGAGGTGGGCACAGCCTCACAGGTGGGTACAGAAATATTACTCAGGTATATGCACAGGAGCAGGGTAAGGTTCTACTCACCCTCTCACCGGGAGGTCCAGCAGGTCCGTCACTGCCTGAGGTACCCTATGGAGAGGAAAGAAAAAAGATGAGGAAACTGGAACTTGAGTGAGATGAGCGAGCCGCTGAGGACAGTGTGTCTACAGGAGAAGCCTGCCACAGCTCTTTGTGTGCCTACAGGCCATCCCTACCAGGGTCTGTGTTCTGGAGCCTGTGTGTATATACAAGACGCAGTACCAGGGACTGTGTGTATGCAGGAGGAGTGTACTACAGTACCAGAGACTGTGTGTATGCTGGAGGAGTGTATACAGGTGGAGTGTACTGCTGGGGTCTGTGTGTGTATGCAGGAGGAGTGTACTGTTGGGGCCTGCGTATGTATACAGGAGGAGTGTACTGATGGTGTCTGTGTGTGAATATAGGAGAGCCCTACTGGAGCCTGTGTGTATATATTGGATATGGTGCAGGGGCCTGTGTGTGTGTATGTAGGAGAAGTGTACTGGGTCTGTGTGTGTATACAGGAAGACTGTACTGCTGGGGTCTGTGTGTGTGTGTATACTGGACAGGATACCAGAGCCTGTGTGTGTATACAGGAGGAGTGGGGGGTGTGTATGTATACAGGAGGAGTGTACTGCTGGGGTCTGTGTGTGTATACAGGAAGAGTGTACTGCTGCGCTCTGTGTGTGTATACAGGACAGGACACCAGAGCATGTCTGTGTACACAGGAGGAGTGTACTGCTGGGGCCTGTGTGTGTATACAGGAGGAGTGTACTGCTGGGGTCTGTGTGTGTATACAGGAGGAGTGTACTGCTGGGGCCTGTGTGTGTATACAGGAGGAGTGTACTGCTGGGGTCTGTGTGTGTATATAGGAGGAGTGTACTGCTGGGGCCTGTGTGTGTATACAGGAGGAGTGTACTGCTGGGGTCTTTGTGTGTATACAGAAGGAGTGTACTGCTGCGCTGTGTGTGTGTATACAGGACAGGACACCAGAGCATGTCTGTGTACACAGGAGGAGTGTACTGCTGGGGTCTGTGTGTGTATATAGGAGGAGTGTACTGCTGGGGTCTGTGTGTGTATACAGGAGGAGTGTACTGCTGGGGTCTGTGTGTGTATATAGGAGGAGTGTACTGCTGGGGCCTGTGTGTGTATACAGGAGGAGTGTACTGCTGGGGTCTTTGTGTGTATACAGAAGGAGTGTACTGCTGGGGTCTGTGTGTGTGTATACAGGACTGGATACCACAGCCTGTGTGTGTGTACAGGAGGAGTGTACTGCCTGGGTCTGTGTGAGTATACAGGACAGGATCCCACAGCCTGTGGGTGTATGCAGGAGGAGTGTACTGTTGGGGGTATGAGTGTGTATGAAGAACAGGTTACCAGAGCCTGTGTGTGTATACAGGAGGAGTGTACTGCTGAGGTCTGTGTGTGTATACAGGACAGGATCCCACAGCCTGTGTGTGTGTACAGGAGGAGTGTACTGTTGGGGTCTGTGTGTGTATACAGGACAGGATATCAGAGCCGGTGTGTGTGTGTATACCGGAGGAGTGTACTGCTGGGGTCTGTGTGTATACAAGACGAGTGTACAGCTGGGGTCTGTGTGTGTGTATACAGGACAGGATACCAGAGCCTGTGTGTGGGTGTATACAGGAGGGGTGTACTGCTGGGGTCTGTGTGTGTGTATACAGGACCCGGTACCAGAGTCTGTCTCTGTATACAGAAGAAATGTACTGCTGGGGTCTGTGTGTGTACTGTACAGGATACCAGAGCCTGTGTGTGTATAAGGGAGGAGTGTACTGCTGGGGGTCTGAGTGTGTATGAAGGACAGGATACCAGAGCCTATCTGTGTATACAGGAGGAGTGTACTGCTGGGGCCTGTGTCTGTATACAGGAGGAGTGTACTGCTGGGGTCTGTGTGTGTATACAGGGCCCAGTGCCAGAGGCTGTCTCTGTATACAGGAGATATTTACTGCTGGGATCTGTGTGTGTCCACAGGACAGGATACCAGGGCCTATGTGTGTATACAGGAGGAATGTGGTGTTTCTGGGGTCTGTGTATGTATACAGGACGCGGTACCAGAGCCTGTTTGTGTATACAGGAGAAGTGTACTGCTGGGGGTCTGTGTGTGTATACAGTACAGGAGACCAGAGCCTATTTGTGTATACAGGAAGAGTGGACTGCTGGGGTCTGTGTGCGTATACCGTACCGGAGACAAGAGCCTATCTGTGTATACAGAAGGAGTGGACCGCTGGGGTCTGTGTGTGTATACAGTACAGGAGACCAGAGCCTATCTGTGTATGCAGGAGGAGTGGACTGCTGGGGTCTGTGTGTGTATACAGGAGGAGTGTACTGCTGGGGCCTGTGTGTGCATACAGGACGCGGTACCAGAGGCTGTCTGTGTATAGAGGAGGAGTGTACTGCTGGGGCCTGTGTATGTATATAGGTCAGGATACCGGAGCCTGTGTGTGTATACAGAAGGAGTGTATTGCTGGGGTCTGTGTGTATATACAGGACGCGGTACCAGAGACTGTCTGTGTATACAGGAGGAGTGTACTGCTGGGGTCTGTGTGTGTATACAGGACAGGATACCAAGCCTGTGTGTATATACAAGGGGAGTGTACTGCTGGGGCCTGTGTGTGTATACAGGACAGGGTACCGGAGCCTCTGTGTGTATACAGAAGGAGTGTACAGCGGGGTCTGTGTATGTATACAGGACAGGATACCAGAGCCTGTGTGTATACAGGAGGAGTGTATTGGTGGGTTCTGTGTGTGTATACAAGGCCCAGTACCAGAGCCTGTGTGTGTATACAGGAGAAGTGTACTGCGGGGCTTGTGTATGCATACAGGACAGGATACCAGAGCCTGTGTGTGTATACAGGAGAGTGTACTGCTGGGGTCTGTGTGTGTATACAGGACGGAACCAGAGCATGTCTGTGTATACAGAAGGAGTGTACTGCTGGGGTCTCTGTGTGTGTATAGGGCCCAGTACCAAAGCATGTCTGTGTATACAGCAGCAGTGTACTGCTGGGGTCTGTGTGTGTATACAAGGCCCAGTACCAGAGCCTGTGTGTGTATACAGGAGGAGTGTACTGCTGGGCTCTGTGTGTGTATACAGGACAGGATACCAGAGCCTTTCTGTGTACACAGGAGGAGTGTACTGCTGGGGCCTGTGTGTGTATAAAGGTCAGGATACTAGAGCCTGTGTGTGTATACAAGAGGAGTGTAATGCGGGGTCTGTGTGTGTATACAGGACAGGATACCAGAGCCTTTTTGTGTATACAAGAGGAGTGTACTGCTGGGGTCTGTGTGTGTATTCAAGGCTCAGTACCAGAGCCTGTGTGTGTATACAGGAGGAGTGTACTGCTGGGCTCTGTGTGTGTATACAGGACAGGATACCAGAGCCTTTCTGTGTATACAGGAGGAGTGTACTGCTGGGGCCTGTGTGTGTATATAGGTAAGGATACCAGAGCCTGTGTGTGTATACAAGAGGAGTGTATTGCGGGTCTGTGTGTGTATACAGGAAAGGATACCAGAGACTTTCTGTGTATACAGGAGGAGTGTACTGCTGGGGTCTGAGTGTGTATACAAGGCCCAGTACCAGAGCCTGTGTGTGTATACAGGAGGAGTGTACTACGGGGTTTTGTATGCATACAGGACAGGATACCAGAGCCTGTGTGTGTATACAGGAGAGTGTAGTGTGGGGGTCTGTGTGTGTATACAGGACCCGGTACCAGACCCTGTCTGTGTGTACAGGAGAAGTGTACTGCTGGGGGCTGTGTGTGTATACAGGGCGCGGTACCAGAGCATGTCTGTGTATACAGGACGAGTGTACTGCTGGTGCCTGTGTGTTTATACAGGAGTGTACTGCTGGGGTCTGTGTGTGTTTACAGGACGCGGTACAAGAGCCTGTCTGTGTATACAGAAGGAGAGTATTGCTGGGGTCTGTGTGTGTATACAGGAGAAGTGTACTGCTGGGGTCTGTGTATGTATACAGGACAGGATACCAAGCCTGTGTGTATATACAAGGGGAGTGTACTGCTGGGGCCTGTGTGTGTATACAGGACAGGATACCAGAGCCTCTGTGTGTATACAGGAATAGTGTATTGGTGGGTTCTGTGTGTTTATACAGGACGGAACCAGAGCGTGTCTGTGTATACAGAAGGAGTGTACTGCTGGGTCTCTGTGTGTGTGTATAGGGCCCAGTACCAGTGCATGTCTGTGTATACAGGAGGAGTGTACTGCTGGGGTCTGTGTGTGTATACAAGGCCCAGTACCAGAGCCTGTGTGTGTATACAGGAGGAGTGTACTGCTGGGCTCTGTGTGTGTATACAGGACAGGATACCAGAGCCTTTCTGTGTATACAGGAGGAGTGTACTGCTGGGGCCTGTGTGTGTATACAAGGCCCAGTACCAGAGCCTGTGTGTGTATACAGGAGGAGTGTACTGCGGGGCTTGTGTATGCATACAGGACAGGATACCAGAGCCTGTGTGTGTATACAAGAGGAGTGTAATGCGGGGTCTGTGTGTGTATACAGGACAGGATACCAGAGACTTTCTGTGTATACAGGAGGAGTGTACTGCTGGGGCCTGAGTGTGTATACAAGGCCCAGTACCAGAGCCTGTGTGTGTATACAGGAGGAGTGTACTGCGGGGCTTGTGTATGCATACAGGACAGGATACCAGAGCCTGTGTGTGTATACAGGAGAGTGTACTGCTGGGGTCTGTGTGTGTATACAGGACCCGGTACCAGACCCTGTCTGTGTGTACAGGAGAAGTGTACTGCTGGGGGCTGTGTGTGTATACAGGGTGCGGTACCAGAGCATGTCTGTGTACACAGGACGAGTGTACTGCTGGTGCCTGTGTGTTTCTACAGGAGTGTACTGCTGGGGTCTGTGTGTGTATACAGGACGCGGTACAAGAGCCTGTCTGTGTATACAGGAGGAGAGTATTGCTGGGGTCTGTGTGTGTATACAGGAGGAGTGTACTGCTGGGGTCTGTGTGTGTATACAGGACAGGATACCAAGCCTGTGTGTGTATACAAGGGGAGTGTACTCCTGGGGCCTGCGTGTGTATACAGTACAGGATATCGGAGCCTGTGTGTGTATATAGGAGGAGTATACTGCGGGGCCTGTGTGTGTATACAGGACAGGATACCACAGCCTGTGTGTGTGTACAGGAGAAGTGTACTGCTGGGGACTGTGTGACTATAAAGGACAGGATACCAGAGCCTGTGTGTGTATGCAGGAGAGTGTACAGCTGGGGTCTGTGTGTGTATACAGGACAGGATACCAGAGCCTGTGTGTGTATGCAGGAGAGTGTACAGCTGGGGTCTGTGTGTGTATACAGAGCAAGATACCAAAGCCTGTGTGTGTATACAGAAGGAGTGTACTGCGGGGCTTGTGTGTGTATAGAGAAGGAGTGCACTGCCAAATGTGGTCTCTGTGCACAGCAATGCACCGTCAGGGGCTGGTGGTGTGTATTGTAGTGAACTGACAGAGGCAGTCGGTGTTTACAGTAGTGCACAGTCAGGGGCGGTCGTGTGTACAGCCTGGGGTGGCCATGTGTGCAGCGTACACTGCCCGTGGCAATCTGTGTGTGCAGCAGTGCACTGTCATGGAAGGTGTGTGTGTGCACAGCAGTGCACTGTCAGGGGCGGTCCGTGTGTACAGCAATGTACTGTCAGGGGCAGTCTGTGTGTACCGCAGTTCACTGCCAGGGCGGTCTGTGTCCACACAAGTCCACAGCCAGGGGTGGTCTGTGTGTGCAGCAGTGCAATGCCAGGGTGGTCTGTGTGCACACAAGTTCACAACCAGGGGCGGTATGTGTGTTCAGCAGTGCACTGCTAGGTGTACTCTGTGTGTGCAGCAGTGCACTGCCAGGTGTACTCTGTGTGTGCAGCAGTGCACTGTCAAGAGTACTCTCTGTGTGCAGCAGCGCACTGCCAGTTGTACTCTGTGTGTGCAGCAGTTCACTGCCAGAAGCAGTCTGTGTGTGCAGCAGTGCACTGTCAGGTGTACTCTGTGTGTGAAGCAGTGCACTGCTAGGTGTACTCTATGTGTGAAGCAGTGCACTGCCAGGTGTATTCTGTGTGTGAAGCAGTGCACTGCTAGGTGTACTCTGTGTGTGCAGCAGTGCACTGTCAGGTGTACTCTGTGTGTGCAGGAGTGCACTGCCAGGTGTACTGTGTGTGCAGCAGTGCACTGCCAGGTGCACTCTGTGTGTGCAGCAGTGCACTGCCAGGTGTACTCTGAGTGCAGCAGTGCACGGCTAGGTGTTCTCTGTGTGCAGCACTGCACCGTCAGGTGTACTCTGTGTGTGTAGCAGTGCACTGCCAGGTGTACTCTCTGTGTGCAGCAGTGCACTGCTAGGTGTACTCTGTGTGTGAAGCAGTGCACTGCTAGGTGTACTCTGTGTGTGTAGCAGTGCACTGCTAGGTGTACTCTGTGTGTGAAGCAGTGCACTGCTAGGTGTACTCTGTGTGCAGCAGTGCACTGCCAGGTGTACTCTCTGTGTGCAGCAGTGCACCATCAGGTGTACTCTCTGTGTGCAGCAGTGCACCGTCAGGTATACTCTGTGTGTGCAGCAGTGCACTGCTATATGTACTCTGTGTGTGCAGCACTGCACTGCTAGGTGTACTCTCTGTGTGCAGCACTGCACTGCTAGGTGTACTCTGTGTGTGCAGCAGTGCACCGTCAGGTGTACTCTGTGTGTGAAGCAGTGCACTGCTAGGTGTACTCTGTGTGTGCAGCAGTGCACGGCCAGGTGTACTCTGTGTGTGCAGCAGTGCACGGCCAGGTGTACTCTGTGTGTGCAGCAGTGCATGGCCAGGTGTACTCTGTGTGTGCAGCAGTGCACTGCCAGGTGTACTCTGTGTGTGCAGCACTGCACTGCTAGGTGTACTCTGTGTGTGCAGCACTGCACCGTCAGGGCTGTGTGTATCCAGAAGGGAACGCCCTGGGTAGCCTGCTGGGTTGCTGCAGACAGTGCACACTGCAGTGATCAGTGCAGGAGCTGTGGAAGATATTATTTCAGAGGCTGGTGCCTCACTATCCCAGGGCCCCCCAGACCCACCCCACCTCCCACCTGCCCCCATCCCGGCCCCCCACCTGACCATGGCTCCCACCTGCACAGCCCGCAGCCTCACCTGCTGCTCCTGGCACCGGATGCTTGCGGAGGACAGAGAGGAGAGGAGGTGAGAGAGACAGGAATTATATGTTATTAGACGCACAGAGACAGGGCGTGTGTGGGCACGCACAGCACGAGGGCACCGCCAGAGACCGCCGGGGGCAAGCAGCGGCCCCAGCCGAGGGTAGGAGACGGGCACGGTCTGGGAGGGACCGCTCAATGGAGAAGCCACAGACTGCTGCCAGGAGAGGGCACCGCCCTGCCCCATGCCATCGTGCCCCCGATGCCCACCAGCCTGGCAGCAGTCTCAGGGCACTGCAAGCCCTGCCTGCCCTGCCAGCAGTATGAGAGGGCGGCAAGCCCTGCAGACAGCATGAAGATACTTTAAACCCCTGCCTACACCATGGAGAGATTGCAACCCCTGCCAACAGCATGAAGAGACGTCAACCTATGCCAACACCATGGAGAGACTGCACGCCTGCAGACATCATGAAGATAGTTTAAACCCCTGCCAACACCATGAAGACACTGCAATGCCTTTCAATAACATGGAGAGACTGCAACCCCTGCCAACACCATGAAGAGACTGTAACCCCTGCCAACAGCATGAAGACACTGCAATGCCTTTCAATAACATGGAGAGACTGCAACCCCTGCCAACACCATGAAGAGACTGTAACCCCTGCCAACACCATGAAGACACTGCAATGCCTGCCAATAACATGGAGAGACTGCAACTCCTGCCAACACCATGAAGAGACTGTAACCCCTGCCAACAGCATGAAGAGACTGTAACCTAGGCCAACACCAAGAAGACACTGCAATACCTGCCAATACCATGGAGGGACTGCAACCCCTGACAAAAGCATGAAGAGGCTGCAACCCCTGCCAGCATTATGAGGGGACTGTAAACCCCTACCAACACCATGGTGAGACTGCAACCCTTTCCAAAACCATGGAGACTGCAAGCCCTGCCAACACCATGGAGACTGCAAACCCTGCCAACAGCATGAAGAGAATGCAACCCCTGCAACCATGATAGAGAGACTGCAACCCCTTCCAACTGCATGAAAAGACTGCAACCCCTTCCAACACCATGAAGGGACTGCGATCCCTGCCAACACCATGCAACGACTGCAACACCTGCCAACAGCATGAAAAGACTGCAACCCCTGCCAATAAGCTGGAGTGACTGCAACCCCTGCCAACAGCATGAAGATACTGCAGCCCATGTCAACAATATGAAGAGACTGCAACCCCTGCCAACACCATGAAGAGACTGCAACCTGTGCCAACGCCATGAAGTAACATCAACCTGTGCCATCACTATGAAGAGACGTGCCAACGCCGTGGAGAGGCTGTAAAGCCCTGCCAACACCATGGAGAGACTGCAACCCCTGACAACACCATGGAGACTGCAACCCCTGCTAACACCATAGAGACTGCAACCCCTACCAACAGCACGAAGAGACTACAACCCCTGCCAATACCAGGGAGAGACTACAACCCCTGCAAACAGCATAATCGAACTGCAAACCCTGACAACAGTTTAAAGAGACTGCAACCCCTAACAACTCTATAAAGAGACTGCAACCCCTACCAACACCACGGAGACTGACAGCCTTGCCAACAGCATGGAGAGACTGCAACCCCTGGCAATAGCATGAAGAGACTGCAACTTCTGCAAACAAAAGGAGAGACTGCACCCCCTGCCAACACCATGAAGAGACTGCAACCCCTGCCAGCACCACGAAGAGACTACAACACCTGCTAACACCAGGGACACTGCAACCCCTGCCAACAGCATGAAGAGACTGCAACCCCTTGCTAATGGTATAAAGGGACTGCAACCTGTACCAGCAGTAAAAAGAGACAGCAATCCCTGCAACACCATGAAGAGACTGCAACCCCTGCCAACACAAAGAAGACACTGCAATGCCTGCCAATCCATGGAGAGACTGCAACCAACAGCATGAAGAGACTGCAACCCCTACCAGCTGCATGAAGAGACTGTAACCCCTGCCAACACAATGGAGAGACTGCAAGACCTGCCAACACTATGGAGACACTGTAACCCCTGCCAGCACCATTAAGAGACTGCAACCCCTGCCACCCCCTTGGAGAGACTGCAACCCCTGTCTACCCCATGAAGAGACTGCAACCCCTGCCGACAACATGAAGAGACTGCAGCCCCCGCCAACACTATAAAGAGCCCGCAACCCCTACCAGCAGTATGAGGGGACTGGAACCCCCTGCCAACAACATGAAGACACTCCAACCCCTGCCAATACCATGAAGAGGCGGCAACCCATGCCAGCAGTACAAGGGGACTGTAAACCCAGGCCAACACTATGCATAGACTGCAACCCCTGCCAACACCATAGAGAATGCAACCCCTGCGAACACCATGGAGACTGCAACCCCTACCAACTGCATGAAGAGAATACAACTCCTGCCAACACCATGGAGAGACTGCAACCCCTACCAACAGCAAGAAGAGACTGCAACCCCTGCCAACACCTTGAAGAGTCTCCAACCCCTGCCAACACCATGGAGAGACTGCAAGTCCTGCCAATAGCATGAAGAGACTGCAACCCCTGTCAGCACCATGAACAGACTGCAACCTTTGCCAACACAATGGAAAGACTGCAACCCCTGGCAACACAATGAAGAAACTGGACCCCTGCCAACACCATGGAGAGACTGCAAGCCCTGCCAACAGCATGAAGAGACTGGAATCCCTGCCAACATCAAGAAGACACTGCAACCCCTGGCAACACTATAAAGAGACTGCAACACATGCCAACAACATAGAGACTGCGAGATCTGAAAACAGCATGGAGAGATTGCAACCCCTGCCAACACCATAAAGAGACTGCAACCTCTGCCAACACCATGGAGAGATTGCACCCCCTGCCAAAAGCATGAAGCGACGGCAACCCCTGCCAATACCATGAAGAGACTGCAACCCCTCCCAGCACCATGAAGCGACTCCAACCGCTGCCAACACCATGGAGACTGCAACCTCTGCCAACAGTATAAATAGAATGACACCTGTACCAGCAGTAAAAGGAGACTGTAGCCCCTGCCAACACCATGAAGAGACTGCAACCCCTGCTAACAGCATGAAGAGACTGCAGCCTCTGCCAACACCATGAAGACACTGCAATGCCTGCAAATACCATGGAGAGACTGCAACCCCGGCCAACAACATGAAGAAGCTGCAAGCCCTGCCAGCATTATGAGGGGACTGTAAACTTCCTTCCAACACCATGGAGACTGCAACCTCTGTCAACAGCATGAAGAGAATGCAACCCCTGCCAACACCATAGAGAGGCTGCGACCGCTACCAACTGCATGAAGAGACTGCAACCCCTGCCAACCCCATGCAGGGACCGCAACCCCTGCCAACAGCATGAAAAGACTGAAACCCCTGCCAATAAACTGGAGAGACTGCAACCCCTGCCAACAGCCTGAAGAGACTGCACCCCATGTCAACAGCATAAAAAGACTGCAACCTCTGACAACACCATGAAGACACTGCAATGCCTGCCAATAACATGGATAGACTGCAACCCCTGCCAACAGAATGAATAGGCTGCAACCCCTGCCAGCATTATGAGGGGACTCCAACCCCTGCCAACAGCATGAAAAGACTGAAACCCCAGCCAATAAACTGAAGAGACTGTAACCCCCGCCAACAGCCTGAAGAGACTGCATCCCATGTCAACAGCATAAAAAGACCTCAACCTCTGCCAACACCATGAAGACACTGCAATGCCTGCCAATAACATGGAGAGACTGCAACCCCTGCCAACAACATGAAGAGACTGTAACCCCTGCCAACAGCATGAAGAGACTGCAACCTACGCTCACACCATGAAGACACTACAATACCTGCCAATACCATGGAGGGACTGCAACCCCTGACAACAGCATGCAGAGGCTGCAACCCCTGCCAGCATTATGAGGGGACTTTAAACCCCTTCCAACACCATGGAGAGACTGCAACTTCTTTCAAAACCATGGAGACTGCAACCCCTACCAACACCATTGAGACTGCAATCCCTGCCAACAGCATGAAGAGAATGCAACCCCTGCAACCACGACAGAGAGACTGCAACCCCTACCAACTGCATGAAAAGACTGCAACCCCTGCCAACACCATGAAGAGACTGCAACCCCTGCCAACAGCATGCAGAGACTGCAACCCCTGCCAACAGCATGAAAAGACTGCAACCCCTGCCAATAAGCTGGAGTGACTGCAACCCCTGCCAACACCATGAAGAGACTGTAAACTGTGCCAACGCCATGGAGTAATATCAACCTCTGCCATCACTATGAGGAGACGTGCCTACGCCATGGAGAGGCTGTAAAGCCCTTCCAACACCATAGAAAGACTGCAACCCCTGCCAACACCATGGAGACTGCAACCCCTGCTAACACCATGGAGATTGCAACCCCTACCAACAGCATGAAGAGACTACAACCCATGCCAATACCAGGGAGAGACTGCAACCCCTGCAAACAGCAAGAAGAGACTGCAACCCCTGTCAACAGCATGAAGAGACTGCAACCTCTGACAACACCATGGAAAGACTGCAACCCCTGCCACACCATGAATAAACTGGAACCCCTGCCAACAGCATGGAGTGAGAGTGACTGCAACCCCCGCCAACACCATGAAGAGACTGGAACTACTGCCAAATCCATGGAGAAACTGCAAGTCCTGCCAACAGCATAAAGAGACTGAAACCCCTGCCAACACCATAAAGACCGATAGCCCTGCAAACAGCATGAAGAAACTGCAACCTGTGCCAACAGCATGAAGAGACTGCAACCCCTGCCAACACCATGGACAGACAACAATCCTTGCCAAAAGCATGAAGAGGCTGCAACCCCTTTCAACACCATGAAGAGACTCCAACCCCTGCCAACACCATGGAGTCTGTAAGTCCTGCCAACAGCATGAAGAGAATGCAACCCCTGCTAACAGTATAAAGAGACTGCAACCTGTATC
Organism: Pleurodeles waltl; assembly: GCF_031143425.1. NCBI lineage: Eukaryota > Metazoa > Chordata > Amphibia > Caudata > Salamandridae > Pleurodeles > Pleurodeles waltl. Next base: position 1,710,236,502 of record NC_090445.1, on the reverse strand, counting down.
AGCAGTGAAAACAGACTCCAACCCCTGCCAACACCATGAAGAGACTGCTACCTCTGCCAACAGAAAGAAGAAACTGAAACCCCTGCCAATACCATGAAGACACTGCAACACCGGTCAATAGCATGAAGAGGCTGCAACCTATGCCAGCAGTATGAAGGGACTGTAAACCCTTGTCAACAGTGTGGAGAGACTGCAGCCTCTGCCAACAGCATAAAGAGTCTGCAACCCCTGACAACACCATGAAGAGACTGCAACCCCGCCAACACTATAAAGAGGCTGCAACTGCTGCCAGCAGTATGAGGGGACTGCAACCCTTTGCCAACAGTATGAGGGGATAGTAAACCCCTGCCAACACCATGAAGAGACTGCAATCCATGCCAACAGCATGAAGAGACTGCAACCTCTGTGAATACCATGGGGAAACTGAAACCCCTGCCAAAGGCATGAAGAGGCTGCAAAACCTGCCAACAGTATGAGGGGACTTCAAACCCCTGCCAACACCATAAAAAGACTGCAACCCCTGCTAACAGCATGAAGAGACTTCAAACCCCTGCCAACAGCATGAAGAGATTTTAAAACCCTGCCAACACTATCAGACTGCAACCCCTGCCAGCACCCTGAATACACTGCAACCCCTGCCAACAGTATGAAGAGACTGCAACCCTGCCAATACAATGAAGAGACTGCAACCCCTGCCAACAGCATGAGACTGTAGTGCTGCCAATACAATGGCGAGGCTTCAACCCCTGCCAACAGTATGAAGAGACTGCAACCCATGTCAGCAGTATGAGGGGACTGCAAACCCCTGCCAACACCATGAAGAGATTGTAATCCCACCAACAGCATGAAGAGAGCAACCCCTGCAAACACCATGAAGAGACTTCAACCTCTAGCAACACTATAAAGAGACAGCAACCTCTGCCAATACCATGGAGAGAATGCAACCCCTTCCAACAGCATGAAGAGGCCACAATCCCTGCCAAAACCATGAAGAGACTGCAACATCTGCCAACATCATGGTGGGACTGCACCCCCGTCAACAACATGAAGAAACTGCAACCCCTGCCAAAACCATGAAGACTGCAACCCCTGCCAACATATAAAGAGATCACCTATGGTATTACTACACAGTATGAGTGATCTTTCATGCAGTGCATCATTCCACCTTACTACACGGACTGAGTGATCTTTCATGCAGTGCATCACTCCACCTTACTGCACAGACTGAATGACCTTTCATGCAGTGCACCACTCCACCTTACTACACAGAATGAGTGATCTTCCGTGCAGTGCACCACTCCACCTTACTACACAGACAGAATGATCTTTCATACAGTGACCACTCCACCTTACTTTACAAACTGAGTGATCTTTCGTGCAGGGCACTGTAGGAGGCTGGCTCTCTATGTAGTGTGCAAAGCTAGACACACTGTGCAGAGAGTCAGGGCAACCACACGTTGGTTTACAGAGGTACAAACTAGACCACCTAAAGCTCTAATGTTTATGGTAGCTTGGTCGAGCAGTTAGGCTAATCTTGGAGAAGTGCAAAACATTTGTTGTACTCACAGCATCAATAAAGCAAGACACACACTCAAAAGAATAACTCGAGACCAATTTACAAAAATACTTCAGATTTTTATAATATTTTTGATACTAAGATCATCAAAATCGGGTACGTATTTTTTAAGTGAGAGACTAATGCAGGTGTCTCTTCCTTCTCCCTGCAGTCTGAGGACTCACTCCACGGACAGGGACTGCCGCGGTGGGGGTAGACATGGGATCACGCTCACTTACTCGTTCACTCACGGGTAGACAAGGTTAGGGTGAGAGAAAGAAGAGGTGACGAGAGAAGAGATAGAATACGAGTGGGAGGGAGGAAGAACCCATGCACAGGAGGGCAGCATCAGAGGGCACCTGGTCACAGGGGATGGCACCCTCACAGTAATCCAACAACACTGACCTTAGCGCCCAGCTTTCCGGTGGCCCCTCTTGTTCCACGTTGACCTCTTGGACCCTAGAGAGGGGATCAACAGACAGACAATGAAACACAGAGTAAAACTAATCATGAGTGTCACCACAACTGGCCAACCTACCTTCAGCCCACACAAGCCATCAAACACATCCCGTCCACACACAGCTAACATAGGCATCTCCATCACTGGGTTTTCAAACCAGGATCTGTAGAAGCCCTGACATCACAGGTGGATCCAACTAGATCCCATACCAGCCCCTCAAACATTGGCTAATCTGTCCTTAGCTCATACACCCCCTTTACCGTCAATCAATCTATTGAACTCTAATGCACACTGTCGGTCATTGTTGGTTCCAGCATAATACCAAAGCAAGGCCCTCGATTACTTCCTGAGTGATCTACTGTCCCTCATACATATCCCTTAACCTTTGATCAATCTACCCAAACCTAATGAAAGGTATCAATTATTAACTGGCGTACCTTGAATCAGTAGAAATAATTTATCGCTGCTAAGCCTACGGAAGGGCCATACCAAACCCTTGACTGATGTTCATTCTTCTCCAATCAATGGAGTCTCTTGTCTATTGGCCAGTTGAGACAGAGCCCACACCCCTACAAGCCTCTGATCATTGGTCAGTTCACCCTGATCTCATACAATATGTGTCGAACCAACAGTGGATCTATACAAGCCACCAATCACTGCCCATTCACCTGGATTCAATACAAGCCACTGATAAATGGATCTCTGTCTTAATTTGTTAGACCAAGCCTAAGCTGGCCATTGTAGGAAATGTTTTCACTTACTGAGGCTGGATTTGGTTGTATCTATATTTCACTTACAGAAGATCCTGGGTGACGTTAGGCTACAATCCGATGGTACTGAGTGGGTTTAGGACCAAAGACCTCCCACTATTCACCATCTGTGGGCCTCTTTGGATCTATGGACCCCTATCGCCTTACTGCCCAGTCCTCGTCATCCTCTCCGATGTCTAGGGCCTGCTGGGGACCTATGGACCTCTAATGTCTCCCCTCCTAATCCCCGCCAACCATGTGATGTCTAGGGCCCACTTCAGACCTATGGATCTCTAACGCCTTTCCTCCCCTCGTTATCTTCTCTGGGGTCAAGGGCCCGCTTGTGACCTACAGACTTCTAACTCCTCACCTCCATATCTTCGTCATCCTCTCTGAGGTCTAGGGCCCGCTTGTGACCCTCAGGCCTCTAACGCTTCACCTCCAAATCCTAATCACTCTCTCTGATCACCTCAGCGTTCTCCTCCCCCATAGTCCCCCTAATTGTTAAGCCTTAGATCCGGACGCACTGTTGATGGCTGAAGCAGCGAGGCTGCAGTGCACCATGGGTAGCCCTCGGCAGGGCCTTTGGGTTCCATTTCACACGTACCGTTGGTCCTCGTTCGCCTCTGGGTCCGGCTTTCCCAGACAAACCCTGCAAGAGGAAAAGAGAAAACATCACATGTCACATCAGAGCAGACAGTTAAAATGAACCAATCAGGAGAAGCCAGGAGGTTATGCAGACCTGGTCCACTCAGGACCACTGACCGAAAAGGTCATAGCCAACCGCTGATCTCCTCAGCGATCAACTAACCTCTGACCTCCTCCATGATCAACCAACCTCTGAACTCCTTCATGATCAACCAACTTCTGATCTCCTTCGTGATCAACAAAACTCACATCTCCCTTGTGATCAACCAACCTCTGACCTCCTTCGTGATCAACCAACCTCTGACCTCCTTCGTGATCAACTAACCTCTGCTCTCCCTTGTGATCAACCAACCTCTGACCTCCTTCATGATCAACCAACTTCTGATCTCCTTTCTAATCGATTAAACTCTGTTCTCCTAGGTGATCAACAAATGTCTTTATTTACCTAGAAAGGAAGGGCCGGGGGCAACTGCCACCTAGGCACCACACTGATCAGAAGCAGAAGAGACAGAAGTGGGCAGTTCCCCTACTAGAAAAGTGCACAGCTCACGAGCAGGAGAAAAACACAGCTCCAAGCATGAGAAGTGCACAGCTCATGAGCAGGAGAAAAACACAGCTCCCAGCATGAGAAGTGCACAGCTCATAAGCAGGAGAAAAACACAGCTCCCAGCATGAGAAGTGCACAGCTCATGAGCAGGAGAAAAACACAGCTCCCAGCATGAGAAGTGCACAGCTCATGAGCTGGAGAAAAACACAGCTCCTCAGCATGAGAAGTGCACGGCTCAGGAGCAGGAGAAAAACACAGCTCCCAGCATGAGAAGTGCACAGCTCATGAGCAGGAGAAAAACACAGATCCCAGCATGAGAAGTGCACAGCTCATGAGCAGGAGAAAAACACAGATCCCAGCATGAGAAGTGCACAGCTCATGAGCAGGAGAACAGCAGAGCTCCTCAGCAATGGAAGCAAACAGCTCTTGAGCAGAGGAAAAACACAGCTCTTGAACAGGAGAAAAACACAGCTCTTCAGCAGGAGACCTGCACAGCTCAAGTGCAGGAGAACAGCACAGCTCCTCTGATAGAGAAGTGTACAGCTCCTGAGCAGGAGAACAGCACATCTACTCAGCACACGAAATGCACAGCTCCTGAACTGAAGAAGCACACAGCTCTTGAGCAGGGGAAGAATACAGCTCTTGACCAGGAGAAGAACACAACTCCTGAACAGGAGAGGTGAACAGCTCATTCATAGGAGAAGTGCAGCAGCTCCTGAGAAGTACACAGCTGAAGAGCAGGATGAGCGTGCAGCTTCTGAACAGATGTGAACATCTCATACATAGAAGTGCACAGTTCCCGAGCAGCTGCGCACAGTTCCCGAGCAGGAGAAGTCTGCAGCTCCTGAACAGATGTGAACATCTCATACATAGAAGTGCACAGCTCATGAGTAACTGCACGCAGACCCTGAGCAGTAGAAGTGCATAGCTCTTGAGAAGGAGAAGTGCACACTCATCAGCAGATGAAGTGTGCACCTCTTGAATAGAAGGAGCACGTAGCTCTCGAGCAGAAGACAGGCTCAACTCCTGAGCAGGAGTACTGCACATCTCTTGAAGAGGAGACGTAAACAGCTCATGAGAAGCAGAAGTGCACATCTCATATACAGAACTGCACAGCTCGTGAGCAGTAGCACACAGTTTACAAGTAAGGGAAGTGCACAGCTCCAGAGAAGAAAAAGAGCACAGTTCCTAAGCAGAAGAAGCTCATAGCTGCTAACCAGGAAAAGTCACAGCTTCTCTGCTTGTGAGTTACACTGCTCCTGAACAAGAGAGGTGCACAGCTGATGATTAGGAGGAATGCATGGCTCATGAGCAGAAGTGTACAGCTCAAGAGCGGAAGTGCACATCTCTGCTCAGCAGAGGTGTACAGTTTCTGCAGAGGAGAAGTGCACATCTCATAGGCAGAAGTGCACAGCTCATATGTAGGAGAAATGCACAGCTTCAAAGGAGAAGTGCACAGCTTCTGAGAAGATGTGCACAGCTCCAGAGCAAGAGAAGTGTACAGCTTCTGAGAAGAAGACGTACACAGCTGCTGATCAGAAGAAGCAGAAGAAATGCCCAGCTACTGGGAGGGAGAAGTAAACAGCTTCTGAGTATGGGAGGCATAAGAGTGCACAGCTTCTAAACAGAAGTGCGCAGCTCCTCAGCAGGAGAAGCGGAAAATGTGCACAGCTCCTCAGCAGGAAAAATGCATTGCTTCTCAGTGAAAGAAGTGCACCGCTACTGAGCATGAGATGTGCACAGCACCTGAGCAGCACGTGTAGGGGTGTTATCAGCTAACAGAAGACTCACATTGCTCAGCACATGCTAACGCATAGTGAAACGTGGCTGCAGGGTTTTCTCCACACTCTAGATCTATAGAGGTTCAGTGTGAGACAAGAGCAGGGCTGAGAGAACTCTAGCTGTAGACAGATGCCTGCACTCACACGGTAGGGTTCTGGACTCAGATATAGACTATACACGTTCTCCGTGCTCTGGAGCAGTAGGTGCTGTAGAGGTTCAGTGTGAGACAACAGCAGGGCTGAGAGAACTCTAGCTGTAGAGAGATGCCTGCACTCACACAGGAGGGTTCTAGACTCAGATACAGGCTATACAGGTTCTCCACGCTCTGGAGCAGAAGGTGCTGCAGGGGGTCAGTGTGAGACAAGAGCAGGGCTGAGAGAACTCTAGCTGTAGAGAGATGCCTGCACTCACACAGGAGGGTTCTAGACTGAGGTACAGGCTATACAGGTTCTCCACGCTCTGGAGCAGTAGGTGCCATGGAGGTTCAGTGTGAGACAAGAGCAGGGCTGAGAAAACTCTAGCCGTAGATAGATGCCTGCACTCACACAGGAGGGTTCTAGACTCAGATACAGGCTATACAGTTTCTCCACACTCTGGAGAAGAAGGTGCTGTAGAGGTTCAGTGTGAGACAGGAGACGGGATGACAGAACTCTAGCTCTAGACAGATGCCTGCACTCACAATGGAGGGTTCTAGACTCAGATACAGGCTATACAGGTTCTCCACGTGCTAGAGCAGAAGGTGCCGTAGAGGTTCAGTGGGAGACAACAGCAGGGCTGAGAGAACTCTAGCTGTAGACAGATGCCCGCACTCACATCTCAGGGTTCTAGACTCAGGTACAGGCTATACAGGTTCTCCATGCTCTGGAGTAGAAGGTGCCGTAGAGGTTCAGTGTGAGACAGGAGAGGGGATGACAGAACTCTAGCTCTAGACAGATGCCTGCACTCACAATGGAGGGTTCTAGACTCAGGTTCAGGCTATACAGGTTTTCCACACTCTGGAGCAGAAGGTGCAGTAGAGGTTCAGTGTGAGACAGGAGAAGGAATGACAGAACTCTAGCTCTAGACAGATGCCTGCACTCACAATGGAGGGTTCTAGACTCAGATACAGGCTATACAGGTTCTCCACGCTCTGGAGCAGTAGGTGCTGTAGAGGTTCAGTGTGAGACAGGAGAAGGGATGACAGAACTCTAGCTCTAGACAGATGGCTGCACTCACAATGGAGGGTTCTAGACTCAGATACAGGCTATACAGGTTCTCCACGCTCTGGAGCAGTAGGTGCTGTAGAGGTTCATTGTGAGACACGAACAGGGCTGGGAGAGCTCTGGCTGTAGACAGATGCCTGCACTCACCTGGGACGGTTCTAGACTCAAATACAGGCTATACAGGTTGTCCACGCTCTGGATCAGAAGGTGCCGTAGAGGTTCAGTAAGAGACAGGAGAAGGGATGACAGAATTCTAGCTCTAGACAGATGCCTGCACTCACACAGGAGGGTTCTAGACTCAGATACAGGCGAGAAAGCACAACTACTAAATGTTCTCCGTGGCCATCAGAGGTCCCCAGTGAACATCAGCAGAATCTCCAGACCACTGAAGGTTCTACATCAGACTGTAGGTTTCCCTGTGTGGGGCCGGCTTGGAATCCAAGTCTGGTCCTGACCACATCTGTCCCATCCCCTGCCTTTGTGCTATCCCTGAAGATGTTTCTGCTATCCCTTCATCACTATCTCTACCAACACCCTACTTTATTTCAGCCTCTACAGCTTACTCACTACAGTGGTTGGGACAAAATACCAGTTAGCTCAACACAAGATCTCACAAGGTCTATGAGGATAAACTTACCCTTGCACCTTTCTCTCCATTCGTCCCAGGGAATCCTGGGAATCCGAGGGAACCCTTGAAAGGAAGAGGAAGAGGGTCAGTGACGGAACATTCCAAAGAAAGACAACACAGAGAAGGCGAGGACACAACCCAGGGGGACAATCCCTTTACACAACAGAGAGTGTGCAAACACAAGCAATGGTGAGGCTCCCCTTACACAACATACAGTGGGCAAATACAAGAATAGTGAGGATCCCCTTCACACAACATACAAAGAGCATGCAAACACAAGGAATGGGGAGGGTCCCCTTACACAACACACTGGGAGAGTGTGCGAACACAAGGAATGGGGAGGGTCCCCTTACACAACATACAGAGAGCGTGCAAACACAAGGAAATGGGAGGCTCCTCTTACACAACATACAAAGAGTGTGCAAACACAAACAATGAATATTACACAACATATGCAGTGTGCAAACCCAAGGAAAGGTGAGGCTCCCCTTACACAACATACAGGGAGCGTGCAAACACAAGGAATGGAGAGGATCCCCTTACACAACATATAGGGAGCGTGCAAACACAAGGAAAGGGGAGACTCCCCTACACAACATACAGAGAGTGTGCAAACAGAAGGATTGGGGAGACCCCTCCTTACACTACGTACAGAGAGAGTGCAAACACAAAGAATGGGGAGGCTCCCCTAAGACAACATACAGAGAGCGTGCAAACACAAGGAATGGGGAGGATCTCCTTACACAACATAATGAGAGCGTGCAAACACAAAGAATGAGAAAGCTCCCCTTACACAACATACAGAGAGTGTGCAAACACAAGGAATGGGGAGGCTCCTCTTACACAACGTACATAGAGCGTGCAAAAACAAGGAATGGGGAGGATCTCCTTACACAACATAATGAGAGCGTGCAAACACAAAGAATGAGAAAGCTCCCCTTACACAACATACAGAGAGTGTGCAAACACATGGAATGGGGAGATTCTCCTTACACAACATACAGAGAGCGTGCAAACACAAGGATTGGTGGAGCTCCCCTTACAGATCATACAGAGAGCGTGCAAACACAAGGAATGGGGAGGCTCCCCTTACACAACGTACATAGAGCGTTCAAACACAAGGATTGGGGAGACTCCCCTTACACAACGTACATAGAGCGTGCAAACACAAGGAATGAGAAGGCTCCCCATACACAACATACAGAGAGAGCGTGCAAACACAAGGAAAGGGGAGGCTTCCCTTACACAACACACAGAGAGTGTGCAAACACAAGGAATGGGGAGTGACCCCATACGCAATGTACAGAGAGGGTGCAAACACAAGGAAAGGTGAGGCTCCCCTTACTCAACATACAGTGGGCAAATACAAGAACAGTGAGGATCCCCTTCACACAACATACAAAGAGCATGCAAACACAAGGAATGTGGAGAGTCCCCTTACACAACACTCTGGGAGAGTGTGCGAACACAAGGAATGGGGAGACTCCCTTCACACAACATACAGAGAGTGTGCAAACACAAGGAATGGGGAGGGTCCCCTTACACAACATACAGAGAGCGTGCAAACACAAGGAAATGGGAGGCTCCTCTTACACAACATACAGAGAGTGTGCAAACACAAGCAATGGTGAGGCTCCCCTTACACAACATATGCAGAGTGTGCAAACACAAGGAAAGGGGAGGCTCCCCATACACAACATACAGCGAGCGTGCAAACACAAGGAATGAGAAGGCTTCCCTTACACAACATACAGAGAGCGTGCAAACACAAGGAATGGTGACGCTCCCTGTAAGGAAATGCCTCCTTGGCATGGTTGCCCCCTGACTTTTTGCCTTTGCTGATGCTATGTTTACAATTGAAAGTGTGCTGAGGCCTGCTAACCAGGCCCCAGCACCAGTGTTCTTTCCCTAACCTGTACTTTTGTACCCACAATTGGCAGACCCTGGCATCCAGATAAGTCCCTTGTAACTGGTACTTCTAGTACCAAGGGCCCTGATGCCAAGGAAGGTCTCTAAGGGCTGCAGCATGTCTTATGCCACCCTGGAGACCTCTCACTCAGCACAGACACACTGCTTGCCAGCTTGTGTGTGCTAGTGAGGACAAAACGAGTAAGTCGACATGGCACTCCCCTCAGGGTGCCATGCCAGCCTCTCACTGCCTATGCAGTATAGGTAAGCCACCCCTCTAGCAGGCCTTACAGCCCTAAGGCAGGGTGCACTATACCATAGGTGAGGGTACCAGTGCATGAGCATGGTACCCCTACAGTGTCTAAACAAAACCTTAGACATTGTAAGTGCAGGGTAGCCATAAGAGTATATGGTCTGGGAGTCTGTCAAACACGAACTCCACAGCACCATAATGGCTACACTGAAAACTGGGAAGTTTGGTATCAAACTTCTCAGCACAATAAATGCACACTGATGCCAGTGTACATTTTATTGTAAAATACACCACAGAGGGCACCTTAGAGGTGCCCCCTGAAACTTAACCGACTGTCTGTGTAGGCTGACTAGTTCCAGCAGCCTGCCACACCAGAGACATGTTGCTGGCCCCATGGGGAGAGTGCCTTTGTCACTCTGAGGCCAGTAACAAAGCCTGCACTGGGTGGAGATGCTAACACCTCCCCCAGGCAGGAGCTGTAACACCTGGCGGTGAGCCTCAAAGGCTCACCCCTTTGTCACAGCCCAGCAGGGCACTCCAGCTTAGTGGAGTTGCCCGCCCCCTCCGGCCACGGCCCCCACTTTTGGCGGCAAGGCTGGAGGGAACAAAGAAAGCAACAAGGAGGAGTCACTGGCCAGTCAGGACAGCCCCTAAGGTGTCCTGAGCTGAGGTGACTCTGACTTTTAGAAATCCTCCATCTTGCAGATGGAGGATTCCCCCAATAGGGTTAGGATGGTGACCCCCTCCCCTTGGGAGGAGGCACAAAGAGGGTGTACCCACCCTCAGGGCTAGTAGCCATTGGCTACTAACCCCCCAGACCTAAACACGCCCTTAAATTTAGTATTTAAGGGCTACCCTGAACCCTAGAAAATTAGATTCCTGCAACTACAAGAAGAAGGACTGCCTAGCTGAAAACCCCTGCAGAGGAAGACCAGAAGACGACAACTGCCTTGGCTCCAGAAACTCACCGGCCTGTCTCCTGCCTTCCAAAGATCCTGCTCCAGCGACGCCTTCCAAAGGGACCAGCGACCTCGACATCCTCCGAGGACTGCCCCTGCTTCGAAAAGACAAGAAACTCCCGAGGACAGCGGACCTGCTCCAAGAAAAGCTGCAACTTTGTTTCCAGCAGCTTTAAAGAACCCTGCAAGCTCCCCGCAAGAAGCGTGAGACTTGCAACACTGCACCCGGCGACCCCGACTCGGCTGGTGGCGATCCAACACCTCAGGAGGGACCCCAGGACTACTCTAAGACTGTGAGTACAAAAACCCGTCCCCCCTGAGCCCCCACAGCGCCGCCTGCAGAGGGAATCCCGAGGCTTCCCCTGACCGCGACTCTTTGAATCCTAAGTCCCGACACCTGGGAGAGACCCTGCACCCGCAGCCCCCAGGACCAGCAGGACCGAACTTTCACTGGAGGAGTGACCCCCAGGAGTCCCTCTCCCTCGACCAAGTGGAGGTTTCCCCGAGGAACCCCCCCCTTGCCTGCCTGCAGCGCTGAAGAGATCCCTAGATCTCCCATTGACTTCCATTACAAACCCGACGCTTGTTTCTACACTGCACCCGGCCGCCCCCGCGCTGCTGAGGGTGAAATTTCTGTGTGGGCTTGTGTCCCCCCCGGTGCCCTACAAAACCCCCCTGGTCTGCCCTCCGAAGACGCGGGTACTTACCTGCAAGCAGACCGGAACCGGGGCACCCCCTTCTCTCCATTCTAGCCTATGCGTTTTGGGCACCACTTTGAACTCTGCACCTGACCGGCCCTGAGCTGCTGGTGTGGTGACTTTGGGGTTGCTCTGAACCCCCAACGGTGGGCTACCTTGGACCAAGAACTAAGCCCTGTAAGTGTCTTACTTACCTGGTTAACCTAACAAATACTTACCTCCCCCAGGAACTGTGAAAATTGCACTGTGTCCACTTTTAAAACAGCTATTTGTCAATAACTTGAAAAGTATACATGCAATTTTTATGATTTAAAGTTCCTAAAGTACTTACCTGCAATACCTTTCGAATGAGATATTACATGTAGAATTTGAACCTGTGGTTCTTAAAATAAACTAGGAAAAGATATTTTTCTATACAAAACCTATTGGCTGGATTTGTCTCTGAGTGTGTGTACCTCATTTATTGTCTATGTGTATGTACAACAAATGCTTAACACTACTCCTTGGATAAGCCTACTGCTCGACCACACTACCACAAAATAGAGCATTAGTATTATCTATTTTTACCACTATTTTACCTCTAAGGGGAACCCTTGGACTCTGTGCATGCTATTCCTTACTTTGAAATAGCACATACAGAGCCAACTTCCTACATTGGTGGATCAGCGGTGGGGTACAAGACTTTGCATTTGCTGGACTACTCAGCCAATACCTGATCACACGACAAATTCCAAAATTGTCATTAGAAATTCATTTTTGCAATTTGAAATTTTTCTAAATTCTTAAAAATCCTGCTAGGGCCTTGTGTGTTAAGTCCCTGTTTAGCATTGTCTTTTAGAGTTTAAAAGTTTGTTAAAAGTTTGAAATTAGATTCTAGAAACAGTTTTAGATTCTTTAAAAAGTCTTCCAACTTTTAGCAAAATAATGTCTGATACAGAGATGAATGTGGTGGAACTCGACACCACACCTTACCTCCATCTTAAGATGAGGGAGCTAAGGTCTCTCTGTAATATCAAAAAAATAACCATTGGCTCCAGACCTACCAAAATTCAGCTCCAGGAGCTGTTGGCAGAGTTTGAAAAAGCCAACCCCTCTGATGATGACCTCACAGAGGAAGAAATTAGTGACTTGGAGGCCAATGTCCCTCCTCCAGTCCTAAATAGGGAGAACAGGACCCCTCAAGTCCTGTCTCCAACTGTGTTAGTCAGAAATAGTGAGTCCCTCACAGGAGGGTCCCACATTTCTGAAATCACTGAGGATGCTCTCAGTGAAGATGACCTCCTGTTAGCCAGGATGGCCAAAAGATTGGCTTTGGAGAGACAGCTCCTAGCCATAGAAAGGGAAAGACAAGAGATGGGCCTAGGTCCCATCAATGGTGGCAGCAATATAAATAGGGTCAGAGATTCTCCTGACATGTTAAAAATCCCCAAAGGGATTGTGACAAAATTTGAAGATGGTGATGACATCACCAAGTGGTTCACAGCTTTTGAGAGGGCTTGTGTAACCAGAAAAGTGAACAGATCTCACTGGGGTGCTCTCCTTTGGGAAATGTTCACTGGAAAGTGTAGGGATAGACTCCTCACACTCTCTGGAAAAGATGCAGAATCTTATGACCTCATGAAGGGTACCCTGATTGAGGGCTTTGGATTCTCCACTGAGGAGTACAGGATTAGGTTCAGGGGGGCTCAAAAATCCTCGAGCCAGACCTGGGTTGACTTTGTTGACTACTCAGTGAAAACACTAGATGGTTGGATTCAAGGCAGTGGTGTAAGTAATTATGATGGGCTGTACAATTTATTTGTGAAAGAACACCTGTTAAGTAATTGTTTCAATGATAAACTGCATCAGCATCTGGTAGACCTAGGACCAATTTCTCCCCAAGAATTGGGAAAGAAGGCGGACCATTGGGTCAAGACAAGGGTGTCCAAGACTTCAACAGGGGGTGACCAAAAGAAAGGGGTCACAAAGACTCCCCAGGGGAAGGGTGATGAGACAACCAAAACTAAAAATAGTAAAGAGTCTTCTACAGGCCCCCAAAAACCTGCACAGGAGGGTGGGCCCAGAGCCTCTTCACAAAACAATGGGTACAAGGGTAAAAACTTTGATCCCAAAAAGGCCTGGTGTCATAGCTGTAAACAGCATGGACACCAAACTGGAGACAAGGCCTGTCCCAAGAAAGGTTCCACTCCAAACTCCCATCCAGGTAACACTGGTATGGCTAGTCTCCAAGTGGGATCAACAGTGTGCCCAGAGCAAATCAGGGTCCACACTGAAGCTACTCTAGTTTCTGAGGGTGGGGTGGATTTAGCCACACTAGCTGTCTGGCCGCCTAACATGCAAAAATACAGACAGCAACTCTTAATTAATGGGACTAGAATAGAGGGCCTGAGGGATACAGGTGCCAGTGTCACCATGGTGACAGAGAAACTGGTTTCCCCTGGCCAATACCTGACTGGAAAAACTTACACAGTCACCAACGCTGACAATCAGAGAAAAGTACATCCCATGGCAATGGTTACTTTAGAATGGGGAGGGGTCAAGGGCCTGAAACAGGTGGTGGTCTCCTCAAATATCCCAGTGGACTGTCTGCTTGGAAATGACCTGGAGTCCTCAGCATGGGCTGGGGTAGAACTAAAAACCCATGCAGCAATGCTGGGTATCCCTGAACTGGTGTGTGTGAAAACAAGAGCACAATGCAAGGCACAGGGTGAACAAGTAGAGCTGGAGTCTGGAAGAATGGCCCAGCCTACCAAGAGGAAAGGAAAGTCAGTTGGGAAACCAACTGCAACACAGCAAAAGAAAGGGAACCTCTCTTCTCAGGAAGAAGTTCTGCCCTCTGAGGGAACTGAGCCTTTGGAGCTTGAACCTTAACAGGTTGAGCTCTTAGGCCCAGGGGGACCCTCAAGGGAGGAGCTGTGTAAGGGACAAGAAACCTGTCCCTCTCTTGAAGGCCTTAGGCAGCAAGCTGCTGAAGAGTCCAAAGGCAAGAAAAATGGAACGCATAGGGTCTATTGGGAAGATGGACTCCTGTACACTGAGGCCAGAGACCCCAAACCTGGTGCCACTAGGAGAGTGGTAGTGCCTCAGCTGTTCAGAGAGTTCATCCTAACATTGGCCCATGACATTCCCCTTGCTGGACATTTGGGACAAACCAAGACGTGGGAGAGGTTAGTCAACCACTTCTACTGGCCCAATATGTCCAACATGGTTAAGGAGTTTTGCCTCTCCTGCCCCACCTGTCAAGCCAGTGGTAAGACAGGTGGGCATCCAAAGGCCCCCCTCATTCCACTTCCAGTGGTGGGGGTTCCCTTTGAAAGAGTGGGTGTGGACATAGTTGGTCCACTAGAGCCTCCCACAGCCTCAGGAAATCTGTATATCCTGGTAGTAGTGGATCATGCTACCAGGTATCCTGAAGCTATTCCCCTTAGGTCGACTACTGCCCCTGCAGTAGCCAAGGCCCTCATTGGTATTTTTACCAGAGTGGGTTTCCCTAAGGAGGTGGTGTCTGACAGAGGTACCAACTTCATGTCAGCATACCTAAAGCACATGTGGAATGAGTGTGGAGTGACTTATAAATTCACTACACCCTACCATCCACAAACTAATGGCTTAGTTGAGAGATTCAACAAGACATTAAAAGGCATGATCATGGGGCTCCCAGAAAAACTCAAAAGGAGATGGGATGTCCTCTTGACATGTCTGCTTTTCGCTTACAGAGAGGTGCCACAGAAGGGAGTAGGATTCTCACCCTTTGAACTTCTGTTTGGTCATCCTGTAAGGGGACCACTTGCTCTTGTTAAAGAAGGCTGGGAGAGACCTCTCCATGAGCCTAAACAGGACATAGTGGACTATGTGCTTGGCCTTCGCTCTAGAATGGCAGAGTACATGGAAAAGGCAACCAAAAACCTTGAGGCCAGCCAACAACTCCAGAAGTTTTGGTATGACCAAAAGGCTGCACTGGTTGAGTTCCAACCAGGGCAGAAAGTCTGGGTTCTGGAGCCTGTGGCTCCCAGGGCACTCCAGGACAAATGGAGTGGCCCTTACCCAGTGCTAGAGAGGAAGAGTCAGGTCACCTACCTGGTGGACCTGGGCACAAGCAGGAGCCCCAAGAGGGTGATCCATGTGAACCGCCTTAAGCTCTTCCATGACAGGGCTGATGTGAATCTATTAATGGTAACAGATGAGGATCAGGAGGCAGAGAGTGAACCTCTCCCTGATCTTCTGTCATCAGACCCAAAAGATGGCACAGTAGATGGAGTGATCTACTCAGACACCCTCTCTGGCCAACAGCAAGCTGATTGTAGGAGAGTCCTACAACAGTTTCCTGAACTCTTCTCCTTAACCCCTGGTCAGACACACCTGTGTACCCATGATGTGGACACAGGAGACAGCATGCCTGTCAAAAACAAAATCTTTAGACAACCTGACCATGTTAAGGAAAGCATCAAGGTGGAAGTCCACAAGATGCTGGAATTTGGAGTGATTGAGCGCTCTGACAGCCCCTGGGCTAGCCCAGTGGTCTTAGTCCCCAAACCTCACACCAAAGATGGGAAGAAAGAAATGAGGTTTTGTGTGGACTACAGAGGGCTCAACTCTGTCACCAAGACAGATGCCCATCCAATTCCAAGAGCTGATGAGCTCATTGATAAATTAGGTGCTGCCAAATTCCTAAGTACCTTTGACTTGACAGCAGGGTACTGGCAAATAAAAATGGCACCTGGAGCAAAAGAAAAGACAGCATTCTCCACACCTGATGGGCATTATCAGTTTACTGTTATGCCCTTTGGTTTAAAGAATGCCCCTGCCACCTTCCAAAGGTTAGTGAATCAAGTCCTTGCTGGCTTGGAGTCCTTTAGCACAGCTTATCTTGATGATATTGCTGTCTTCAGCTCCACCTGGCAGGATCACCTGGTCCACCTGAAGAAGGTTTTGAAGGCTCTGCAATCTGCAGGCCTCTCTATCAAGGCATCCAAATGCCAGATAGGGCAGGGAACTGTGGTTTACTTGGGACACCTTGTAGGTGGAGGCCAAGTTCAGCCACTCCAACCCAAGATCCAGACTATTCTGGACTGGGTAGCTCCAAAAACCCAGACTCAAGTCAGGGCATTCCTTGGCTTGACTGGGTATTACAGGAGGTTTGTGAAGGGATATGGATCCATTGTGACAGCCCTCACTGAACTCACCTCCAAGAAAATGCCCAAGAAAGTGAACTGGACTGTGGAATGCCAACAGGCCTTTGACACCCTGAAACAAGCAATGTGCTCAGCACCAGTTCTAAAAGCTCCAGATTATTCTAAGCAGTTCATTGTGCAGACTGATGCCTCTGAACATGGGATAGGGGCAGTTTTGTCCCAAACAAATGATGATGGCCTTGACCAGCCTGTTGCTTTCATTAGCAGGAGGTTACTCCCCAGGGAGCAGCGTTGGAGTGCCATTGAGAGGGAGGCCTTTGCTGTGGTTTGGTCCCTGAAGAAGCTGAGACCATACCTCTTTGGGACTCACTTCCTAGTTCAAACTGACCACAGACCTCTCAAATGGCTGATGCAAATGAAAGGTGAAAATCCTAAACTGTTGAGGTGGTCCATCTCCCTACAGGGAATGGACTTTATAGTGGAACACAGACCTGGGACTGCCCATGCCAATGCAGATGGCCTTTCCAGGTTCTTCCACTTAGAAAATGAAGACTCTCTTGGGAAAGGTTAGTCTCATTCTCTTTCGTTTGGGGGGGGGGTTGTGTAAGGAAATGCCTCCTTGGCATGGTTGCCCCCTGACTTTTTGCCTTTGCTGATGCTATGTTTACAATTGAAAGTGTGCTGAGGCCTGCTAACCAGGCCCCAGCACCAGTGTTCTTTCCCTAACCTGTACTTTTGTACCCACAATTGGCAGACCCTGGCATCCAGATAAGTCCCTTGTAACTGGTACTTCTAGTACCAAGGGCCCTGATGCCAAGGAAGGTCTCTAAGGGCTGCAGCATGTCTTATGCCACCCTGGAGACCTCTCACTCAGCACAGACACACTGCTTGCCAGCTTGTGTGTGCTAGTGAGGACAAAACGAGTAAGTCGACATGGCACTCCCCTCAGGGTGCCATGCCAGCCTCTCACTGCCTATGCAGTATAGGTAAGCCACCCCTCTAGCAGGCCTTATAGCCCTAAGGCAGGGTGCACTATACCATAGGTGAGGGTACCAGTGCATGAGCATGGTACCCCTACAGTGTCTAAACAAAACCTTAGACATTGTAAGTGCAGGGTAGCCATAAGAGTATATGGTCTGGGAGTCTGTCAAACACGAACTCCACAGCACCATAATGGCTACACTGAAAACTGGGAAGTTTGGTATCAAACTTCTCAGCACAATAAATGCACACTGATGCCAGTGTACATTTTATTGTAAAATACACCACAGAGGGCACCTTAGAGGTGCCCCCTGAAACTTAACCGACTGTCTGTGTAGGCTGACTAGTTCCAGCAGCCTGCCACACCAGAGACATGTTGCTGGCCCCATGGGGAGAGTGCCTTTGTCACTCTGAGGCCAGTAACAAAGCCTGCACTGGGTGGAGATGCTAACACCTCCCCCAGGCAGGAGCTGTAACACCTGGCGGTGAGCCTCAAAGGCTCACCCCTTTGTCACAGCCCAGCAGGGCACTCCAGCTTAGTGGAGTTGCCCGCCCCCTCCGGCCACGGCCCCCACTTTTGGCGGCAAGGCTGGAGGGAACAAAGAAAGCAACAAGGAGGAGTCACTGGCCAGTCAGGACAGCCCCTAAGGTGTCCTGAGCTGAGGTGACTCTGACTTTTAGAAATCCTCCATCTTGCAGATGGAGGATTCCCCCAATAGGGTTAGGATGGTGACCCCCTCCCCTTGGGAGGAGGCACAAAGAGGGTGTACCCACCCTCAGGGCTAGTAGCCATTGGCTACTAACCCCCCAGACCTAAACACGCCCTTAAATTTAGTATTTAAGGGCTACCCTGAACCCTAGAAAATTAGATTCCTGCAACTACAAGAAGAAGGACTGCCTAGCTGAAAACCCCTGCAGAGGAAGACCAGAAGACGACAACTGCCTTGGCTCCAGAAACTCACCGGCCTGTCTCCTGCCTTCCAAAGATCCTGCTCCAGCGACGCCTTCCAAAGGGACCAGCGACCTCGACATCCTCCGAGGACTGCCCCTGCTTCGAAAAGACAAGAAACTCCCGAGGACAGCGGACCTGCTCCAAGAAAAGCTGCAACTTTGTTTCCAGCAGCTTTAAAGAACCCTGCAAGCTCCCCGCAAGAAGCGTGAGACTTGCAACACTGCACCCGGCGACCCCGACTCGGCTGGTGGCGATCCAACACCTCAGGAGGGACCCCAGGACTACTCTAAGACTGTGAGTACAAAAACCCGTCCCCCCTGAGCCCCCACAGCGCCGCCTGCAGAGGGAATCCCGAGGCTTCCCCTGACCGCGACTCTTTGAATCCTAAGTCCCGACACCTGGGAGAGACCCTGCACCCGCAGCCCCCAGGACCAGCAGGACCGAACTTTCACTGGAGGAGTGACCCCCAGGAGTCCCTCTCCCTCGACCAAGTGGAGGTTTCCCCGAGGAACCCCCCCCTTGCCTGCCTGCAGCGCTGAAGAGATCCCTAGATCTCCCATTGACTTCCATTACAAACCCGACGCTTGTTTCTACACTGCACCCGGCCGCCCCCGCGCTGCTGAGGGTGAAATTTCTGTGTGGGCTTGTGTCCCCCCCGGTGCCCTACAAAACCCCCCTGGTCTGCCCTCCGAAGACGCGGGTACTTACCTGCAAGCAGACCGGAACCGGGGCACCCCCTTCTCTCCATTCTAGCCTATGCGTTTTGGGCACCACTTTGAACTCTGCACCTGACCGGCCCTGAGCTGCTGGTGTGGTGACTTTGGGGTTGCTCTGAACCCCCAACGGTGGGCTACCTTGGACCAAGAACTAAGCCCTGTAAGTGTCTTACTTACCTGGTTAACCTAACAAATACTTACCTCCCCCAGGAACTGTGAAAATTGCACTAAGTGTCCACTTTTAAAACAGCTATTTGTCAATAACTTGAAAAGTATACATGCAATTTTTATGATTTAAAGTTCCTAAAGTACTTACCTGCAATACCTTTCGAATGAGATATTACATGTAGAATTTGAACCTGTGGTTCTTAAAATAAACTAGGAAAATATATTTTTCTATACAAAACCTATTGGCTGGATTTGTCTCTGAGTGTGTGTACCTCATTTATTGTCTATGTGTATGTACAACAAATGCTTAACACTACTCCTTGGATAAGCCTACTGCTCGACCACACTACCACAAAATAGAGCATTAGTATTATCTATTTTTACCACTATTTTACCTCTAAGGGGAACCCTTGGACTCTGTGCATGCTATTCCTTACTTTGAAATAGCACATACAGAGCCAACTTCCTACACTCCCCTTACACAACAAACAGATAGCATGCTAACACAAGGAATGGAAAGGCTCGCCTTACACAACACACTGGGAGAGTGTGCAAACACAAGGAATGGTGAGGCTCCCCTTATACAACACACAGAGAGCGTGCAAACACAAGGAATAGGGAGGCTCCCTACATAACATACAGAGAGTGTGCAAACACAAGGAATGGTGAGGCTCCCCTTACACAACATACAGAGAGCGTCTAAACACAAGGAATGTGGAGGCTCCCTTTACATAACACACAGAGAGCTTGCAAACACAAGGAAAGTGGAGGCTCCCCCTACACAACATACAGGGAGCGTGCAAACACAAGGAATGGTGAGGCTCCCCTTACACAATGTACAGAGTGTGCAAACACAAGTAATGGGGAAGTTCCCTTTACACAACATACAGAGAGCGTCTAAACACAAGGAAAGGGGAGGCTCCCCTTACACAACACACAGAGAGTGTGCAAACAAAAGGAATTGGGAGGCTCCCTTTACACAACATACAGACAGCGTGCAAACACAAGGAAAGGGGAGGCTTCCCTTACACAACACACAGAGAGTGTGCAAACACAAGGAATGGGGAGGCTCCCCTTACATAACGTACAGAGAGCGTCTAAACACAAGGAATGTGGAGGCTCCCTTTACACAACACACAGAGAGCTTGCAAACACAAGGAAAGGGGAGGCTCCCCCTACACAACATACAGGGAGCGTGCAAACACAAGGAATGGTGAGGCTCCCCTTACACAATGTACAGAGAGTGTGCAAACACAAGTAATGGGGAAGTTCCCTTTACACAACATACAGAGAGCGTGCAAACACAAGGAATGTGGAGGCTCCCCTTACACAACGTACAAAGAGCGTGTAAACACAAGGAAAGGGGAGGCTCCCCTTACACAACACACAGAGAGCATGCAAACACAAGCAATGGGGAGGCTCCCCTTACACAACATACGGAGAGCGTGCAAACACAAGGAATGGTGAGGCTCCCCTTACACAATGTACAGAGATTGTGCAAAAAGGAATGGGGAGGCTCTCCTTACACAACATACAGAGAGCGTGCAAACACAAGGAATGGGGAGGCTCCCTATACACAACACACAGAGAGCGTGCAAACACAAGGATTGTGGAGGCTCCACTTACACAACATACAGAGAGTGTGCAAACACAAGGAATGAGAAGGCTCCCCGTACACAACATACAGAGAGAGCTTGCAAACACAAGGAATGGTGAGGCTCCCCTTACACAACATACAGAGAGCGTGCAAACACAGGGAATGGGGAGGCTCCCCTTACACAACAAGTAGAGAGCGTGCAAACAAAAGGAACGGGGAGGCTCCCCTTACACAATTAGAGAGCGCCTAGATGCAAGGGATGAAAGGCGGCCCTTACACAACACACACAAGGCCTGCAAATGCAAGAGATGGGGAGAATGTCTTTACTCACCTTAGGGCCAAGCCGGCCAGGGTACCCTGGCAGTCCGGGAACTCCAAGCTTACCCTGAAAATGAACAATTGTGAGATATTATAGTAAAATCAAGTACTGTATGTCTTCAGAGCAACAACACAGATCACCTTCCACCCCCTACTCTGGACCATCTGTGTACTCATAGCTGCGGATTCAATATCAGACCTTTAGACAGTCTTATGAGTAGCGCCACGATGCCATGCGTAGATGCCACCATGGATGTCCTGAATGCATCTTCAGCTTCTTGTGCTACATACTCCTGAGGGCACTGGAACCTTAGAGGGTCATTTTCCAAGACCATCTGGGAAGGTGGAGGAGAAGCCAATGTCTGAATGCCAAGGACCACAGTGACCATCAGACCTCTGGGAATCACCGGAAGGATAAAGATGGTCTTAGAGATGGGACCACATGGGCATAGAGGGATCATGTTAGCTCACTTCCGCTCAGAGGTTAAAGTAAAAGCAAGAAATAAAGCATCGCCCTCTGTTTGTTCCATGGCTAAGACATGACTCTGAAGGTGCTACAGTTACCCAGCATGCCTCCTGTCCAGAGCTGTCCAGAGCTGTGCTCTAACCCCCTCCATCATAACCCACTGCGTGACCCTGCTTTGCTCCCCTGCTTAATACCATGCTCACCTTCTCACCAACCAATCCGATGGGACCTGAATCGCCGGGTGGTCCGGTCCGTCCCTTGGGCCCCTCAGGGCCATCTTCTCCTCTGGAGCCAGGGACTCCCCCCTCTCCCTGTTGGAAAGAAGACAGAGCTAGTTTAACATTAGCTGTGGAAGACCCTGCCATGACTAGGAGGTGTACATTCTGAAATGGCCGCCCCCAGCCAACCACAAGCATACACGGTGGTCACACACAGGCACTAAACGTCAGGCACAGAATATGTCTGAGAAGCCAAGATGGCGCCCAGGTCCGTTCACTCACACTTGACTCGAGGGGCAGCTCTCCCGTCTGGCTCAGAGAGCTGGCATTGCTCATCCGTGCTCCTTCCTGTGAGAAGTCTCTTCTGGTTCCTATAGCTTCGCTCATCCCCCTTTGTTTATGGTGGAGGCCACTCCTGTGGGGTCACCTCATAGGTTAGGTTGGGAGGATGTGATTAGCTCACAGGATTCAGGGGCCCCTCTGGCCCCACAATGTGTTCAGTTCCCACTAAGGTTAATGTTGGACCTTTAGGATTTGGGGCAGTGGGCACTAGTTGGAGGACACACTAGCCCCATTGGGCCCTACAGTGACTAGGGGTCTGGAGTTGGGTTACTGTAGAATTTTCGGTTCGGGTTTCGGTGAGAGGATACAGCACTTCCATTGTGCTCAAAAGAGCCTTCGGCTCAAAGTGGGGTTCAAGAAGATGGTTCAGGACCACCTTCACCAGAAGATGCTAGCCATACCCAATGCTTCCCTTCATGGCCAGTATTGGGGGTACAACCAGAATATCCTAACCCCAGACTCAGCGGTTCTCTTCGTGACCAGTATTGGGGGGTACAACCAGAATATCCTAACCCTAGACCCGGCGGTTCTTTTCATGGCCAGTATTGGGGGTACAACCTGAATATCCTAACCCTAGATCCAGCGGTGCACTTCATGTCCTGTGTTGGGGTACAGTCGGGAATGCTCAGACAGGGGTAGGTAGGCAGGGAATCTATCAGGCACCCCTCGTCATCAGGTGCACATAGAAGAGCGGTTCACTCTTATCTAAGCAGCAAGGGGGTCATGGGTAGTCCGGGGGGAGTTCAATTTGGGGGGGCTTTTGTACATGTCCAGATCTCACTCACATCCCTCAACCTCTCCCAATTCACCGAATTTCCAAGCGCCCTCTCTTTCCGGGGTAGATAGTTATTAACCATGGGTTTTAAACCGCAGGGGCATCAACACCCGCCCCCCTGCCCTTGTTATGGCAAACACTGGGGATTCCTGAATCCCCCCCCCCCCCCCCATCTGCTGAGCAAGTAAAGACCGTGCCCCTGCCTGCTGCAGCAGAGGGATGGCAAAGGCGTCCAAGGAGCACCCCTGGGCACCTGACAGGGCGGTACCACCGGTGCCTGAGGGGAGGGAAGCACCCCTGGGTACCCCCTACTCACTGGGCGGTACGACCAGTGTCTAAGGGGGGCGAAGCACCCCAGAGTACCTCACCCCCCCTCAATGGGCGGCACCACCAGTGCCTGAGGAAAGGGAAGCACCCCTGGGTACCCCCTTCTCACTGGGCAGTACCACCAGTGTCTAAGGGGGACGAAGCACCTCTGGGTACCTCACCCCCTACTCACTGGGCGGTACCACCAGTGTTTAAGGGGGCTGAAGCACCCCAGAGTACCTCACGTCCCCCTCAGTGATCAGTATCTCGGGTCCCTGAGATGAGGGGTGGTAAAGGCCTCCCCGAAGCTCCCCTGGGTACCTCACGAACTCTTCAGTGGTCGCACCTCCAGTGCCTGAGGTGAGGGAAGCACCCTCTGGGGACGCCCTCCTCACTTGGCGCTACCACCAGTGCGTGAGGTGAGGCTGTCCCTGAGTACCCCTGGTAACCTCCCCCCTGGAAGGCCCCTCGGGTGAGGGGAGTCGCACAGGATGCCCCTTCACTGGTGGGCAGTGCCAAGGCGGAGCTCGGCCGAGACTTATTATTAACGGGGCCCGCTGCGGGGCAGACGGGGGCCCGGGGGGGCACTGCGCAGGAGAAGAAGCAGAGTAACTCACCCGGTCACCCTTCACACCGAAGTCTCCCTTCAGGCCCGGGAAGCCGTCCTCGCCCTGCAGAGAAGAAGCAGAGATCATGGCACCGAGGCCTGTGGGTGAGGCAGCAGAGAGGGAGGACGGACGCGCAGATGAGAGGAGGAAGAAACAACAGGGAGGAGGAGGAGAGGGCGCACAAGGACGCGGGAACAAGGGAACGGGAAGCAGAAGAAAAAGGGAGGAACAACAAATAATAGAAAACATAAGGAGAGAACGAAGGAAAGCAGAAAAATATACTGAAATAAAGGAAGAATGTAATATGAAAAGAAGGGTGACTGAAGGAAAAGAGAGATGAAGGAATTAATTTACAGAAGGAATAAAAAAGCAAAGAGGGTGAAAAGGAACAACGAGCGCGATCAGAAGAAAGGGGTGCGAGGAAGGTGGAGAGCGAAAGAAGGCCGGATGGGTGAGAGAAGAACAGATCGAAGCAAAGAAAGAATGAAATACCCATAAAACAAAGGGAAGAAGGAAGAGAAGAAGCAGAACAGGAAGGGAGAAGATGAATGGTTGAATGACAGAAGTAGCCAGTGCTGGCGAATGTGCACCTTCACCCAGGATCCTTCACTCTCACTGAAGATTCATCATTTTAGACCAATTCCTGCAAGTGTCCCCAGGGGCGGAGCTCCCAGCGTAGGAGGCTGGGGCCCCTCAGTGTACTTACACATTCATTCCCACCCCCTTGCTACTGGGGGGCTGTGCTGCTAGGAGGGGTTCCGACACCCCCTGGGGATGCCCCATGTCCTGCTTCTCATGCTGTGAGGGGTGTGGTGTCAGGAGAGCTCTCTCTCACCACCCCCAGGGATGTCCCCTGCCCTCCATCTCATGTTGTGAGGGGTGAGGTGTCAGGAGAGCTTTCCCTCACCCCCCATGGATGTCCCCTGCCCTCCATCTCATGGTGTGAGGGGTGTGGTGTCAGGAGAGCTTTCTCTCACCCCTAGGGATGTCCCATGCCCTCCATCTCATGCTGTGAGGAGTGTGGTGTCAGGACTGCTTTCTCTCACCCCCATGGATGTCCCCTGCCCTCCATCTCTTGGTGTGAGGGGTATGGTGTCAGGAGAGCTTTCTCTCAACGCCAGGAATGTCCCCTGCCCTCCATCTCATGGTGTGATGGGTGTAGTGTCAGGAGAGTTTTGTCTCAACCCCACAGGGATGTCCCCTGTCCCCCATCTCATGGTGTGAGAGGTGTGGTGTCAGGAGAGCTTTCTCTCACCCCCAGGGATGTCCCCTGTCCTGCATCTCATGCTGTGAGAGGTGTGGTGTCAGGAGAGCTCTCTCTCACCCCTCAGGAATGCCCCCTGCCCTCCAACTCATGGTGTGAGGGGTGTGGTGTCAGGAGAGCTCTCTCTCACTCCCCCGGGGATGTCCCCTGTCCTCCATCTCATGGTGTGAGGGGTGTGGTGTCAGGAGAGCTGTCTCTCACCCCCCGGGGATGTCCCCTGTCCTCCCTCTGATGGTGTGAGGGGTTTGGTGTCAGGAGAGCTGTCTCTCACCCCCCAGGGATGTCCCCTGTCCTCCCTCGCATGGTGTGAGGGGTGTGGTGTCAGGAGAGCTTTCTCTCACCCCCCAGGGATGTTCCCTGCCCTCCTTCGCGTGGCGTGAGGGGTGTGGTGTCAGGAGAGCTTTCTCTCACCCCCCAGGGATGTCCCCTGCCCTCCATCTCGTGGTGTGAGGGGTGTGGAGTCAGGAGAGCTTTCTCTCATCCCCAGGGATGTCCCCTGCCCTACATTTCGTGGTGTGAGGGGTGTGGTGTCAGGAGAGCTTTCTCTCACCCCCTAGGGGTGTCCCCTGCCCTCCATCTCGTGGTGTGAGGGATGTGGTGTCAGGAGAGCTTTCTCTCATCCCCCAGGAATGTCCCCTGCCCTCCATCTCATGGTGTGAGGGATGTGGTGTCAGGAGAGCTTTCTCTCACCCCCTAGGGGTGTCCCCTGCCCTCCATCTCATGCTGTGAGGAGTGTGATGTCAGGAGAGCTTTCTCTCACCCCCAGGGATGTCCCCTGCCCTCCATCTCTTGGTGTGAGGAGTATGGTGTCAGGAGAGCTTTCTCTCACCCCCAGGAATGTCCCCTGTCCTCCATCTCATGGTGTGATGGGTGTAATGTCAGGAGAGTTTTGTCTCACCCCCTCCCCAGGGATGTCCCCTGTCCTCCATCTCATTCTGTGAGAGGTGTGGTGTCAGGAGAGCTTTCTCTCACCCCCAGGGATGTCCCCTGTCCTGCATCTGATGCTGTGAGAGGTGTGGTGTCAGGGGAGCTCTCTCTCACCCTTCAGGGATGTCCCCTGCCCTCCAACTCATGGTGTGAGGTGTGTGGTGTCAGGAGAGCTTTCTCTCACCCCCAGGGATTTCCCCTGCCCTCCATCTCATGGTGTGAGGGGTGTGGTGTCAGGAGAGCTCTCTCTCACCCCCCAGGGATGTCCCCTGTCCTGCATCTCATGCTGTGAGGGGTGTGGTGTTTCTGGGGTGTGCGAGCCCCATCTCCTGTATCCGGTGGTGTTATTATGAGGCAGTCCTCCTTTGTGTTATGCAGTTTGAAACCCAGCAGAATAATTTAATATAATTTTAAAGTATAAAATCCACATGAACTCCCCACATTTGTGGGTGCATCTTGGGTACTTGGTACTCACCTTCTCGCCTTTGTGCCCTTTCAGCCCTCGAATTCCTTCTGCTCCCTGAAAAAGACCAAAGAGGGTGACACAGGGACCCAGGGAAGGTTGTCATATTAGAAAAAACATCTCTACTCAACTGTGCAGAAGGGTGAGCAGACACTCCAACTTTTAATCACCCCCCAAGATTAAATTCCTTGACTTACTTTCACGCCACGTGGCCCGGGGTAGCCGATGGGGCCTTGGGGGCCCAGTGGACCCTAGAACAGACAGAGAGGACACAGTGTGGTCAGTAGATGATGTCCACCCTGGATGGGTAGAGGGCGCAAAGCTAGGGTGCAGGAGGACCCTCATGGACCCGGGGTCACCACCCAACCTACCTGATTTCCTTTACCGCCGGAAGGTCCTTCCTTACCAGGGTGGCCCTGGAAAGAGAGAAAGGTCGAAGGTTAGAGGTCACAGGACTCAATGTTCTATAGCAAGGCAGGGTGAGAGTGAGGGGTAGTGTTAGTTTGGTGTGGGAGTGGTGAGTGATAGCAGAGCTGCAAAAATTATACTTCAATACAAACAAAACCCCGCCTCATTAATGCAATTTGCAAACCTAACACCCCCCCCTTTAAATATTCTCACTCATGCTGTCAGTCACCCCTCGTGCTCATCCCCTCCATTATCACTCACACACTTTATAACCTTTACCCTTTGGCCCTGGCACCTTCTGAACTGCCCCGTGAACTAACCCCCACTGGCCCCAAGCTGAGGTATCTGGACCTGCACCGTGACTGACCAACCCAGACCACCTACTCATCACTCACCCATGACACAGCAGGCTATGTAATGCAGTGAAACACAAAGCAGACCCCACCGATAAGAAACCATCTTCACCACAGCCAGAGTCCATGGTGCCAAAAAGGGTGAGGAGAGTAATCTTCCTACCCAACTTCCACCTCAATACCCTCTTCCCTGGGGAGGTCCCTCCATGAGTATGAAGGCAAAGTGATCCTCTGCCCTCTGAAGGGGACTGGTGGAGACCACCATCTTGGCCTGGTTTCCTCCAAGGGATGATTACACCATCGGCCATCTTGGCCCAGTGTCCTTCAAGGGATGATTCCCCATCTTGGCCCAGTGTCCTCCTAGGGATGATTCCACCATGGGTCATCTTGAACCAGTGTCCTCCTAGTGATGATTCCACCGTCGGCCTTCTTGGTCCAGTGTCCTCTAAGGGATGATTCCACCATCAGCATTCTTTGCCCAGTGTCCGCCAAGAGATGATTCCACCGTCGGCCTTCTTGGCCCAGTGTTCTCCAAGGGATGATTCCACCATCGGCCTTCTTGACCCAGTGTCCTCCAAGGGATGATTCCACCATCGGCCTTCTTGACCCAGTGTCCTCGAAGAGATGACTCCACTGTCGGCCATCTTGGCCTGCTATCCTTCACGGGATGATTCCACTGTCTGCCTTCTTAGCCCATTGTCCTCCATGGGATTATTCCACTGTCGGCCATCTTGGCCTGCTAACTTCCAAGCGATGTTTTTACCATCGGCTGTCTTGATCCAGTGTCCTCCAAGGGAAGATTACACTGTTGGCCATCTTGAACCAGTGTCCTCCAAGGGATGATTCCACTGTTGGCCATCTTGGCCTGCTATTCTCCCAGGGATGATTCCACCGTCAGCCTTCTTGGCCCAGTATGTTCCAAGGGATGATTCCACCATCAGCCTTCTTGACCCAGTGTCCTCCAAGGGATGATTCCACTGTCGGCCATCTTGGCCTGCTATTCTCAAAGGGATGGTTCCACCGTCGGCCTTCTTGGCCCATTGTCCTCCAAGGGATTAAGGGATTATTCCACTGTCGGCCATCTTGGCCTGCTAACCTCCAAGGGATGTTTTTACCATCGGCTGTCTTGACCCAGTGTCCTCCAAGGGAAGATTACACTGTTGGCCATCTTGTCCCAGTGTCCTCCAAGGGATGATTCCACTGTCGGCCATCTTGGCCTGCTATTCTCAAAGGGATGGTTCCACCGTCGGCCTTCTTGGCCCATTGTCCTCCAAGGGATTAAGGGATTATTCCACTGTCGGACATCTTGGCCTGCTAACCTCCAAGGGATGTTTTTACCATCGGCTGTCTTGACCCAGTGTCCTCCAAGGGAAGATTACACTGTTGGCCATCTTGTCCCAGTGTCCTCCAAGGGATGATTCCACTGTCGGCCATCTTGGCCTGCTATTCTCAAAGGGATGGTTCCACCGTCGGCCTTCTTGGCCCATTGTCCTCCAAGGGATTAAGGGATTATTCCACTGTCGGACATCTTGGCCTGCTAACCTCCAAGGGATGTTTTTACCATCGGCTGTCTTGACCCAGTGTCCTCCAAGGGAAGATTACACTGTTGGCCATCTTGTCCCAGTGTCCTCCAAGGGATGATTCCACTGTCGGCCATCTTGGCCTGCTATTCTCCAAGGGATGATTCCACTGTCAGCATTCTTGGCCCAGTATGCTCCAACGGATGATTTCACCATTAGCCTTCTTGACCCAGTATCCTCCAAGGGATGATTCCACTGTCAGCCATCTTGTGCCGTGGTTGGGTAACTGAATACTAAGGCGGTCTCATGCTCCGCTGGACCAATGTATGAGAGCACGCAAGACCCCTCTTCACCCCAGCTAGGGACGGATGTCTCAGTACCCTCTTTCTTTGCAAGGGCCGTCCACGAGAATGGAGGAAGGGTGGCCTTCGATGCTCTGGACCCTCCTTAACCCAGTGCCCTCTCTTTGATGATTACATCTTGTGTGCCATGGGCAAGTTGAACATGCAGAAGAAGGCCTCATGCTCGGCAACAGTGCCCTGGACCCTAGCAAGTCCAGCGGGGTTGTCAACTCAACCTCAGAGTACCAGTCCCACACCACTTCTATTAGCTCATTAGGGCTTTTAGGTGGCACATACCAGCCACTTCAAGGCACTAGAGGTGGTGGGAGCTACAGATGGACGGGGCAAAGACGGCAGTGTTGGGAAGACAGAAGAGGTTCATAACACAACCTATATTCCTGTGCAGTCAGACACAGGAGAGCCTGCTTCAGAGGGAGCATGTGTAGTATGGGGGTCAGCAGAGAAGGAGGCAGCAGGGGGTCACCAGAGGAGGAGCTAGATTGGGAAGCTGCTTGGGATGAAGAGAAGGACATATGTAGCATGAAGGAAAGAACTGAGGGATAACGTGGGCGGATGAGAAGAGAGGCTGTCAAGGCAGGAGAAGGCTGCTGGGGCCCTAGAGCAGTGGTTCCCAACCTGTGGTCCAGGGACCCGTGGGTGTCCGGGAAGCCTCGTCAGGGGGTCCGTGACTGCATAGAAAATTAAATAATATTAACAGATTAGGTCCCCAGTTTTCAGTAATAATTCAGTGGGGGGTCCCCGGATTCCAATAATAATTTGCTGGGGATCCCCAGGCTCTAGTACTGATAATGTGGGGGGGCCACCGAAGTCAAAGGTTTGGGAACCACTGCCCTAGAGTGATGACCAGGCACCGCTGGAGGTCACTCACTCCACTGAGGTACTATAGCACTGGCAGGCACTGCTGGGGAAGCATACAGTGCTGAGGCTCTAAAGTGATGACCAGGCACTGCTGGAGGTCACTGACTCCACTGAGGTCCTATAGCACTGTCAGGCACTGCTATGGGGAGCTCACACTGTTGAGGCCCAGTACCACTGACAGGCACTGCTGGAGGTCACTCACTCCACTGAGGGTCTATAGCACTGACAGGCACTGCTGGGGAAAGCATGGAGTGGTGAGTCCCTGGAGTGATGAGCAGACACTGCTGGAGGTCACTCGCTCCAATGAGGTTCTAATGCACTGACAGGCACTGCTGGGGGAAGCATAGAGGGCTGAGGCCCTATAGTGATGACCAGGCACTGCTGTCGTAAGCCAGTGGCACAGGATTCAGCGAGGTCAGGTAAGGGGGCAGGTCTAACCGCCGGAGGCGCTACAGGCACTGGGGTAGGTGACATCACTGGGGGCAGGTGAAGGCGCAGAGCTCACAGGGATGGGTGAAGGTACACAGGGTGCAGGGGGCGGCGCGCTGCATGGGGGGGGCGCTGCATGGGGAAGGGCACGCTGCATGGGGGAAGGGCGCGCTGCATGAAGTCTACTCACAGGGGGTCCGTCCGCTCCCGGCATGCCTGGGAGGCCAGGTTTCCCATGGGGGCCCTGTAGAGAGAAAGCAAAGAGTGGTCAGCACTGCCCCTGGGGAGGAATCGGGGGGGCGAATGGCACCCTTTCACTGCAGTACAATCTGATACTCACCTTCTCTCCTGGGGGGCCCATCGCACCCTGAGGACCAGATAAACCCTGGAACACAAAGAGAGAGTGGGTCAGTCATAGTCAGGGTGGCGAGACATCCACATGCGAGACAGGGGCTGTCAAGAGAGGGCTCGGCACAGAAACGCACAGCACAAAAGGGAAGGACTGATGATGATGGTGTGTCTGGGACATGTGTGGATCTAAGGGACACCGTAGTAAGCATCTTGGATGTCAGGGGTGTTGGGCATAGCACAATGGCGCAGGAGACACAGGTGAACTTTATAGCACCGAGAGGTATCTTCATAAGCTCAATACTGCTCCCCAGCAACAAGGAAATCCAAGAACCATGACATGGACTCCTTCCCACCTCCAGCTCTCACAACTCCTGCCTCACCAGAGCTTTACAACTCGAAGTACGTGCGCCACATGTATAATTTCATGCACTGAACTCCCTTGTCTACCATGAACTCTAAACCTGACCGCTGGCTTCTCTTGGCCTGTGGAGGCCCTTCTGTCCATCAAATGGTCGCTCACCTTTCACTGCACATCGCATGGTTCCTCCCGTCTGACAGCTGACAGCCAATCAGATTACATCTTCTGACAGCCTACCACATGGCTCCTCCCTCTGACTTACTTTCAGATACCTCCCCTCTTCTGATACTAATCTAATTCACTTCACCATTTTAATTGCCAATCACATCACTCCTTTCCTCTGATTACCCCTCAGAATGACCCCCCTCAACAGTCATTAAATGGCACCTCCCCTCTGACTGCCTATCACATCTCCTCACTTCTAGCTGCCCATCAGATGACACCTCCTTCTGACAGCCTACAACATGGTTCCGCCCTCTAACTTCCCATCAGATGGATCCATCCCTCTGACTGTTCATCACATGGCTTCTCTCCTCTGACTGCCCATCACAAGGCTCCACCCCTCTGACTGCCACCACATGGCTCCTCCCCTTTGACTGTCCATCACAAGGCTCCACCCCTCTGACAGCCACCACATGGCTCCTCCCCTCTGACTGTCCATCACATGGCTCCACCCCTCTGACTGTCCATCACATGGCTCCACCCCTCTGACTGCCACCACATGGCTCCTTTCCTCTGACTGTCCATCACATAGCTCCACCCCTCTGACATGGCTCCACCCCACATGGCTCCACTAACTGCACATCACATGGGTCTTCCCCTCTGGCTGCCTATCACATGGCTCCTCCTATCTAACTTCCCAACAGATGGCTCCTCCCCTCTGACTGCCAATCACTACTCTCTTTTTCTAATTACCCCTCAGAAGGCTCCACCTCTTTTGACAGTCTATTAAATGGCTCCTCCCTACTGACTGCCTATCACATTGCTCCTCCATGCTAACTTCCCATCAGTTGGCACCACCCCTCTGACTGTTCATCACATGGCTCCACCCCTCTGACTGGCCATCACAGGGCTCCACCCCACATGGCTTCTCTAACTGCCCATCACATGGACCTTCCCCTCTGACTGCCTATCACATGGCTTCTCCCCTCTAGCTTCTGATCACATGGCTCCACCCTTCTGACTGTTCATCACATGGCTCCTCCCCTCTGACTGCCCATCACATGGCTCCAACCCTTTGACTGGCCATCACATGGCTCCTCCCTCTAACTTCCTATCACATGGCTCCACCCCTCTGACAGTTCATCACATGGCTCCACCCCTCTGACTACCCATCACATGGCTCCACCCCATATGGCTCCTCTAACTACCCATCACATGGCTCCTCCCCTCTGACTGTCCATCACATGGCTCCACCCCTTTGACTGCCCATCACATGGCTCCTCCCTCTAACTTTCCATCACATGGCTCCGCCCCTTTTACTGCCCATCACATGGCTCCTCCCTCTAACTTTCCATCACATGGCTCCTTCCCCTCTGACTGTCCATCACATGGCTCCACCCCTCTGACTGCCCATCACATGGCTCCACCCCACATGGCTCCACTAACTGCACATCACATGGGTCTTCCCCTCTGGCTGCCTATCACATGGCTCCTCCTATCTAACTTCCCACCAGATGGCTACTCCCCTCTGACTGCCAATCACTACTCTCTTTTTCTAATTACCCCTCAGAAGGCTCCACCTCTTTTGACAGTCTATTAAATGGCTCCTCCCTACTGACTGCCTATCACATTGCTCCTCCATGCTAACTTCCCATCAGTTGGCACCCCCCCTCTGACTGTTCATCACATGGCTCCACCCCTCTGACTGGCCATCACAGGGCTCCACCCCACATGGCTTCTCTAACTGCCCATCACATGGCCCTTCCCCTCCGACTGCCTATCACATGGCTTCTCCCCTCTAGCTTCTGATCACATGGCTCCACCCTTCTGACTGTTCATCACATGGCTCCTCCCCTCTGACTGCCCATCACATGGCTCCACCCCTTTGACTGGCCATCACATGGCTCCTCCCTCTAACTTCCTATCACATGGCTCCACCCCTCTGACAGTTCATCACATGGCTCCACCCCTCTGACTACCCATCACACGGCTCCACCCCATATGGCTCCTCTAACTACCCATCACATGGCTCCTCCCCTCTGACTGTCCATCACATGGCTCCACCCCTTTGACTGCCCATCACATGGCTCCTCCCTCTAACTTTCCATCACATGGCTCCGCCCCTTTTACTGCCCATCACATGGCTCCTCCCTCTAACTTTCCACCACATGGCTCCTCCCCTCTGACTGTCCATCACATGGCTCCACCCCTCTGACTGCCCATCACAGGGCTCCACCCCACAAGGCTTCTCTAACTGCCCATCACATGGCTCTTCCCCTCTGACTGCCTATCACATGGCTCCTCCCCTCTAATTTCTGATCACATGGCTCCACCCCTCTGACTGTTCATCACATGGCTCCTCCCCTCTGACTGCCCATCATATGGCTCCACTCCATATGGCTCCTCTAACTGCCCATCACATGGCTCCTCCCCTCTGACTGCCCATCACATGGCTCAACCCCACATGGCTCCTCCCCTCTGACTGCCCATCATATGGCTCCACCCCTCTGACTGCCTGTTCATCAGATAACTCCTCCCCTTCTCCTCAGACTGCTGTCATACTCACCTGGGTACCTGGGGTTCCTTGCTGCCCTGGTGGTCCAGGCTCTCCCTGGGGACCCTAAAATACAAAACAAACACAACGTTATTTCAGATACTGAAAGGGAGAAATGAGAGGCAGTGGCAGAGGGAGCTCACAGCATTAGGGTGCAGCTGAGAGGCAGTCACACTAGTGGGGTAGTTTAGCACTGACAGGCACTACTGGGGTACTATAGCACTGACAAGCACTGCTGGAGTGCGTTAAAACGGACTGCAGGAGGAAGGAGCTCCCACTTCTGAGATGCCAAACCACTGGCAAAGCACTGCCGAGGGAACTACAGCGCTGGCCGGCACTGGATGAGGAAGCTGACCGCGTGCTCTCTAGCGCTGACAGGCACTACGAGAGACCGGTCAAACGACCTGGTTCTTATAGTACTGAGAAGGAACTGCTGGAGGAAGCTGACACTGTCACTGCAAAGGGAGCTTACCATGTGGGGTCCTATGGCACTGACCGGGCACTGATAAAGGAAGCTCACTTTCCTGAGGTGCACTGCATGTGGATGTTCACACTGCTGGAGCTTCATAACACTGGCAGGGCACTGCAAGGAGAAGCTCACACTGATGGAGCCCCACAACACCTGCAAAGCACTGCAAGGGGAAGCTCACACTGCAGGGGTTTTACAGCACTGTTCCTATTGTACTGACACGGCACTGCATGTGGATGTTCACACTGATGGAGCCCTATAACACTGACACGGCACTGCAAGGGGAAGCTCACACTGCTGGAACTTCATAACACTGGCAGGGCACTGCAAGGGGAAGCTCACACTGATGGAGCCCTAAAACACTGGCAGGGCACTGCAAGGGGAAGCTTACACTGCTGGAACTTCATAACACTGGCAGGGCACTGCAAGGGGAAGCTCACACTGATGGAGCCCCAAAACACTGACAGGACACTGCACGAGGATAGTTTACACTGCTGGAGCCTTACAACACTGGCAGGGCACTGCAAGAGGATGTTCACACTACTGGAGCCTATAACACGGGCAGGGCACTGCAAGGGGAAGCTCACACTGCTGGGGTCTTATAGCACTGGAAGAGCACTGGTCCTATTGTACTGACAAAGCACTGCATGAGGATGCTCACACTGCTGGAGCCTTATAACACTGGCAGGGCACTGCAAGAGGATATTCACACTGCTGGAGCCCCACAATACTGGCAGGGCCCTGGTAAAGGAAGCTCACACTGCTGGGGGTCTCACACCACTGACAGGATACAGGCGAAGGAAGCTCACATTGCTAAGGTGCACTGCACGAGGATGTTCACACTGCTGAAGCCTTATTTCACTGACAGGGCACTGCAAGGGGACGCTCACACTGCTGGGGTCTTACAGTACGGACAGGACATTGCTTGCTGCAGCTCACACAGTAGAGATCCTGTAACGCTGGCAAAGCACTTCAAAGGGAGGTTTACACTGCTGGGAACACAAGGCACCGGCAGTGCACTGCACAAGGAAGCTCAGACTGCTCAGTACTTCAACGCTGGCAGGACCCTGCAGACGTACGCTGACGGTGGTTCTAGCATGCAGCAGTGGACAGCACTGCACAAGGGGTGAACTCCAGAAGACTGCGCTGCACATGGCTGTTATATTGAAGAGGCAGTGCTGCACACTGGTGTTTCCTGTCTCAATGAAATACACTGTATAATCTGGCGGGTTATTTCCAGGCAACAGAGGTGCAAATGGCAAGTGATGTCAAAGGGTCAGCACTTCACATGATAATATTGAAGCGGTACTGCACATGGTCTGTGATGCCAAGGGGACAGCACTGCACATGGCCTGTGATGCCAAGCGGACAGCACTGCACATGGTCTGTGATGCCAAGGGGACAGCACTGCACATGGCCTTTGATTCCAAGGAGACAGCACTGCACATGGCCTGTGATGCTAAGGGAACAGCCCTGCACGCGGCAGGTGATGCCAAGGGGACAGCACTGCACGTGGCCTGTGATACCAAGGGGACAGCACTGCACATGGCAGGTGATGCCAAGGGGACATCACTGAACGTGGCATGTGATGCCAAGGGGACAGCACTGAACATGGCAGGTGATGCCAAGGGGACAGCACTGAACGTGGCATGTGATGCCAAGGGGACAGCACTGCACATGGCCTGTGATGCCAAGGGGACAGCACTACACGTGGCAGTAGATGCCAAGGGGACAGCACTACACATGGCCTATGATGACAAGGGGACAGCACTGCACATGGCCTGTGATGCCAAGGGGACAGCACTGCACAGGGCAGGGGATACTAAGGGGACAGCACTGCAGGTGGCCTGTGATGCCAAGGGGACAGCACTACACATGGCAGGTGATGCCAAGGGGAGAGCACTGCACGTGGCAGGTGTAAGAGGAGAAAGCATTACACGTGGTGCATGCCCTCAAGGAGACAGTGCTGCACATGCCAGGTGACCTCAAGAAGATAGCGCTGTACATGGCATCTGACCTGAAGAAGATAGTGCTGTACATGGCACCTGACCTCAAGAAGATAGCGTTGCACATGCCAGGGGACCTCAAGAAGACATCGCTGCACACGCCAGGAGACCTCAAGAAGATAGCGCTGTACATATCACCTGACCTCAAGAAGATAGCGCTGCACACGCAAGGAGGCCTCAAGAAGATAGCGCTGTACATGCAGGTGACCTCAAGAGGACAGCGCTGCACATGCAAGGAGACCTCAAGAAGATAGCGCCTTCCATGTCACCTGACCGGAAGAAGATAGCGCTGTACATGTCACCTGACCTCAAGAAGACAGCGCTGCACTTGGTGCATGAGCCCTAGGAGACTTGATAAAGGAAAGGATAATTGATTTTGTTTTTATGAATTCTGTTGGAAAGTGACTTCCTGGAAGGTTGTATTAGGCCTTGAAGAAGCCACAGACATGGCGAAACGTGTTGACCATTCCAGTGATTAAATAAATGCACAGACTGTTTGAATAAACACACTTTTCCACTCTGGCGTTACTTGAGCCGTGAGTTCACTGCCTACCTGTGGCGACAGGGGGTGTGTTTGAGGGGGTGGCGGGGCAGGTCCTGTTCAGATGATCTGTCGCAAGCGAGTGACTGTGGTCTTTGAGTCTGGCAAACTACCTGACAAAACATGAAGAAGTGACTGGAACATTATTTAATAAACTACGTGTCGATAAAGGACTGGAATATGGTAAACCGAAAAGTATGTCGGAATTGTTCCTTAACTTGGAGAGATTAATGATTGCGTACTCTTCTAAATGGTGGGAAATCAAGGCACTAAAGCAGTGTTTGAGAATGATACAGAGTGCCTCTAGGATGAATCGTTTCCATCAGCAGGTGGCCTCACAGGGTGAACTGCAGAGAAGTGGTCAAATACAATGAAGAATACATCGTTTGAACATATGAGATTACTCACAAATTATCGATTGAGATTAATATCGTGAAAAAATATATTGATGACTTACATTTGGATTATGTGACTAAGAAAAAGCCTGATATTCTGAGATAATATTCTTGATAAATTTCAGGCTGAACAAAGGAACAGGAAAATAATTAAACTAATCAGAGACCATCGGGATTAGAGGCAATTAACGAAGTACATTTATACTAAATATGGTTTTGTGAAATTATCAAATTCTAGTGCTTCACTTTGAACAGAGCGGTCAGTGCCAGTTCAGTAAGTAGTGGAAGTGTTGTGGAGAATGAAGCTATGAGTGATCCTACCTCTTCCTTAAACAAGTGGTCTTTTTTTAGGAAAGTTGAAAAGAATACGACATGCACGAAGGAACTACATCTCCAGGGAGGAAGAAACCAAGGGGGCAAAGCAAATTAAGAGAAGACCAGGAATGAAAAGAGAAGAAAGGAGAACATGGAAGAGCAGGTGTGAGAACTCGGGCTCAGACAAGAGAAAAAAAGAAAATGTTATAAATATACTTTTGAATTTGTAAAATATGCCACTTACTGAATCAGAACATAGTCACTCATTATGAATCTGATGGTCCATGGACCTCCAGACTCACTGTGGCGGGTGTCCGCCGCGGTAGTGGCGGTCTGCCCACCATATTATGACTGTGACGAAAACGCCACGCTGGAAATGCCACAACTACCATGCTCCCGCCACCAGGCAGCCTGGGGGTGGTGCCGTTTCAGATACGACAGATCACTGCCCTGCGGATTATGAGTCCCATTTCGCCAGCCTTTTCTGGGTGGTTTACACCACCATGGAAAGGCTGGCAGAATGGGTGACTTGAGTCCCCCATGCACAGCCCCGTCGTGCATTTTGCTGCATGAATTACGGGCAGTGAAATGAGCAACGGGTGCTGTCGCACCCGCCGCAATGCCCCATTGG
This sequence comes from Pleurodeles waltl, assembly GCF_031143425.1. Lineage (NCBI taxonomy): Eukaryota > Metazoa > Chordata > Amphibia > Caudata > Salamandridae > Pleurodeles > Pleurodeles waltl. The sequence continues at coordinate 1,710,198,168 of NC_090445.1, read as the reverse complement.
CGCCGGCTCCATTTGGAGCCGGCATCAATGTAAAGGGCTTGTTGAGGGCCAATGTAGAGGGCCAGCGGGGGCTTCGCTGCGCTGGTGGTCTTCCGTCGACAGTCAGCGCGGTTGACAGCAGGGTATCCCGTCGTCATCATAACGAGGGCCATAATCTTCTACAGGTTTGACATTTTGCACATCATTTCAATTTAATTTGTTTGACTTTAAAATTGATTTATATAAATTCATGACAAAACTTAAACTCAATTTTGTTTTTTAAATATCTCCCCTGAAGGAGGGTGTAAATTATTATGTGGAATATGAATCTTTCACTGCGGTTAAAGACATAAACACTTCAGATATGAGCAGTAACATTGATATGTAGGATGCAGCATTTGATATTTTTTAAACCAAAGAAACTGAATTCACACTGAAATCTGAATGTGTTCTTAAACTTCCATGTAGGGACAACAATGGTAGGAACAGCGATTGGAACAGGGATTGATAATTTTGAATGTTGAGTTCAGGTATCTGAATATGAGACGCCACAAATACCTATTATCTATGTTTTACCCAAACTACATAAGGTATTAATGCCACCACCTGGAAGACCCCATAAAAGCAGGAATGGGATCCCTCGAAGTAAATTTATCTGAATTATGTCTTTCTGCAACCTTTGATTTCTGACCTGCCCTCCTTCATTAGAGACACTAGTGATTTCCCTCAGAAAAGTCATGACATACCATGGGAAACTAATTACATTATGGCTACAATGGATGTGAAATCTAAAGAAATATTGTGTAGCTGACGAGAAAGGTCTGGAGGGAATGAGTTTTTGTTTAGGGACCGAACCAGCTAACCTTTTATGGCATAGTGGAATACTGAGAACATTTGTATTACAAGTTTGTTCTTAATAACAACTTTTTCTTATACCAGGAATAGTTGCATAGGCAAGTTAGAGGTACTGCTATGGGTACTCATTTCGCTCCATCCTATGCAAATTTGTTATGGGACTATTTGGGGAACAATGGATGGGGAGAAGGGACTTATTCGAATTTGATGAAAGTACAATATTATGGTGTTATTTGGAAAGCTTCTGTAGAAAATCTTAAGCTATTTCATATGACACTGAATGATAACAATATTAATGTTGAAATGAGTTTTACATTTAGCAAGGACAATATAGATGTTTTAGATTGTACCATTTTGTAGAAAATGGGAAACTGTGTAGTAAACTGTATTTGAAAGAGACAGCAATGAATAATACCTTACATGCCTCATCTCTACATCCCAAACATCAAATTAATAACATTCATTTTGGTGAGCTGCTACAAGCTAGAAGATTATGTAGTACAGACAAAGATTCTCAGCGAAATTTTGAACATATGGAAGAACAATTTTTTAAAAAAGGTTACCCATCTGTGATTCTAGATACAGCTGTTCAAATAGTTCATGCAACAAAAAGATAAGATTTACTAATGCACATTAGAGCGAAGAGTGACAATTGTACGAAGAAGGATCTTGTTTAGAGGGTAAGATTGATTAAGAGATATACTAGTGAGAACAGATAAGTTAATTTGATCATTAGAAGACATCTATTGAAGAAGGACATGCATTTAACTAAATGTGTAAGTGAAAAATTGAGTATTGTCTACAAAAGGAGACAGACCCTCAAAGATGTTTTTAGTACAAGTGATGCTATAAATTTCAAGAGTAAAGATTCTTGTAAACAGTTGTTGGTTCAGGAAAAATATTTTTTACAAACGCAGTCATTGCATTTGTTATGGTTTTATTCTGAGAAAAGCACAGCCATTTGAGGATTTTGTTAACAATAAGAAGTATTGCAATTCTTCATCCCGCATTTATCTAATTTCCTGTATTTGCAAGCAGATGCATTTGGGCTGTAACACCAGCAAACTTAAAACTAGGTGGCAATATAACTTAAGAGCCATTTGCAATACAGATTCTAAATATCCATTTGCTGTACATTTTTGGAAAAAACATAAGTTTGATGATATACATTACTTCAGATTTACATGGATTCATCCTCACCACAGGGAGAGAATTAGAGTATCTAGGATATGGAAACGAGTGCTGCACATGGCATGTGATGCAGATGCGCCAGGCAGATGACCTGAGGAAGCGAGTGCTGCAGACGGTGTGTGATGTCCAGGGGACATCGATGCACAAGGCAGATGCACAAGGCAGATGACCTGAGGAAGCGAGTGCTACACATAGTGTGTGATGTCCAGGGGACATCGATGCTCAAGGCAGATGACCTGAGGAAGCGAGTGCTGCACATGGCATGTGATGTCTAGGGGACATCGATGCACAAGGCAAATGCACAAGGCAGATGACCTGAGGAAGCGAGTGCTGCACATGGTGTGTGATGTCCAGGGGGACATCAATGCACAAGGCAGATGACCTGAGGAAGTGAGTGCTGCACATGGCATGTGATGTCCAGGGGACATTGATGCACAAGGCAGATGACCTGAGGAAACGAGTGCTGCACACAGCATGTGATGTCCAGGGGACATCGATGAACAAGGCAGATGCTCAAGGCAGATGACCTGAGGAAGCGAGTGCTGCACACGGCATGTGATGTCCAGGGGACATCGATACACAAGGCAGATGACCTAAGGAAACGAGTGCTGCACAAGGCAGATGACCTAAGGAAACGAGTGCTGCACACAGCATGTGATGTCCAGGGGACATCGATGCACAATGCAGATGACCTAAGGAAGCGAGTGCTGCACATGGTGTGTGATGTCCAGGGGACATCGATGCACAAGGCAGATGAACTGAGGAAGCGAGTGCTGCACATGGCATGTGATGTCCAGGGGACATCGATGCACAAGGCAAATGCACAAGGCAGATGACCTGAGGAAGCGAGTGCTGCACCTGGCGTGTGATGTCCAGGACTCAGCACTGCACATGGCAGGTGATCTGAAGGAGGGAGTAGTGCACATGGCCTGTGATGTCAAGGGGGTGCAATGCACATGGCAAGTGATTTGAAGGAAGTGAGTGCTGCACATGGCGTGTGATGTCACGGGGGTGCAGTGCACCTGGCAGGTGATCTGAAGGAGTGAGTGCTACACATAGCATGTGATGTCAAGGGGAGTGTGGTGCACATGGCAGGTGATCCAAAGGAGTGAGTGCTGCACATGGCGTGTGATGTCAAGGGGAGTGTGGGGCACATGGCAGGTGATCTGAAGGAGTGAGTGCTGCACACGGCGTGTGATGTCAAGGGTGGGCAGTGCACATAGCAGATGATCTGATGTTATGGGGACAGCACTGCATATGACAGTTCATGTCAAACACTTACCAGGTTTCCTTTGGGCCCCGAGGGACCATCCATACCGCGAACACCCTGAGGAAAGACAGAGTAAGTGAGTGACTGGCACAATACAAGTGAAATGAAGCAAAGAAGAAAACACCAGTCTGGCACACTCACAGGAGATCCAGGGATACCAGGGGGTCCTTTGGGTCCGAGCAGGCCTCTGGAGCCCTAGGGGAAAATAGAGGTGCACAGTGAGTGATGATCTCAATGACAATGTGAAGGTGAAAACACTAGTGCATGCTCATTCAAGGTGTAAATAACAATGTGCAGTCAGTGAAGCTGAAAACACTAGTGCATGGTCATTCAATATGTAATTAGTAGTGTACTTCAGTGAGTCAAGTTTGTAATAATATTGTAATAATAGTATGCTGTTCAGGGCCAGGAGCCCCGATTGTTTGACACATGAGCGTAAGGCAGCACCCCATTTTCTTTACACAGGTGACCTGCACAGATTCTTCAGTAGCACAATTCCCAGAAGGCTTCCCTTTGAGGGCCAGCACAGATTTGCAGATTTAGGGGAGTCTGCAAAATACTTAATGCCACGTGGTGGGCTGAAACATGCCGATCACTTCAGAGGCTCTTTGTAGATGGCCACTCGGCCTTCAGAGCTCAAAGAAGGCACAACAGAATAGAACTTACGGGCTCACCAGGCAGCCCCCGGGGTCCAACCTCTCCATCGTCTCCCTGGAACGGCAAAAAAGAGACCAGGGTTACATCCAGTGGGGTAGGAAGCGAACAGCTATAGAGCAACATAAATGAACCGGTCTTAGGTCCCTCCAATCCAATCTTTGAACACTGCCTGATTCACAAGTAGCTTACCTAGGGATGAAAGGTCTGCTGTTCCACAGATCTATTTCTAGCTCACCTCGACTTTGGTCCAAGGTTCATATTTTGTGGTCACATACAGGTGAAAAAACTGACAGAGCAGACCCAATGATGTGCCTGATCTCACAAAGTCAGACTTGTATAGTTATGAAACATATAATTGCCTTCTTCACATAAAGTCCCTTAACCATCCTAGCACATTTCTTAAATCTGAATGAATGAGTATGTGAATGAGTGGATAAATGGGAACATTTCTGCAGCACTCCGAACTGTAAGATTTGCTCTTAAGAAACAACTTAGTCCAAATAGTTAACACTTCTTGCCCTCACTCTGTAACTTTCCACCAATTTCTTGGAACCACCTGAGGTCCTTCCACCTTCCAGTGTTTATCAACCCTTAGTCTTTAACATTATATCCAAAGTATTCTTAGTGCGCAAGCCCTTTCAATCTTCCAAACTTCCCACCAATCTCACTTTGTATTACCTATAAAGTCTTCCTACAACTATAGGCCCTTCCATCCTCCAGTGCATGTCTTAAATATTATATTCAAAGTCTTCTGACCAACCGAGGTCCTTCCATCTTCTTATACTCCCTAACGTTCACTATATTTTAAAATCTTTAAGATTACCCACAAAGTCTTTCTACCACCTGAAAACCTTCCATCTTTTAATACTCCCTAACATTCACTCTACAATGATATATACAAAGTCTTCCAAACATCCAATGGCTTTTCATCTTCTAACATTCCCTATCTTTTACTTTTAATGTTATATCCAAAGTCTTCCAACCACCCTAGGGCCTTCCTATAAAGACGTCCTACCAGCTGAGGACCTTCCATCTTATAATACTCCAAAACATTCACTCTATAATGTTACATCCAAAGTCTTTCAACCATGCAACAGCCTTCCATCTTCTAATACTCTCTAACATTCACTCTTTAAGATTCCTTACAAAGTCTTCCTACCACCTGAGTACCTTTCATCGGTTAATACTCCCTAACATTCACTCTTTAAGCTCACCTACAAAGTCTTCCACTACTCGAGGTCTTTCCATCTTCCAATACTTCCCAACCCTCTCTCTTTATTATTACCTGCAAGTCTTCCAGTGACCAGAGGCCCTGGCACATACCAACTCTTCCTGAAGATGACACTGTCACATATCTGCTAAAGTTTCTGCCACCAGAGGCCACCTTCCAGTAATGTAACACTAACCATGTATGCCAACCCTCCTCAGAAGCTTTTATTGTAGAGTCTTGTTAACTTTAAAATATTACTTCAGTTACATAAAACAAGTTATCATCAAATAAAAGCATAGAGAGTAATTCTCTTAGGACAGGTTTCTGCAAAGTCAGTGCTGGAGAGCTGGGTCCATGCCAGATTTTTAGCATATCCACATTTAGAAAAAAGATGTTTCAGAAATCTACAGTTTTCTAAATGTGGATATGCTACAAATCTGGCATGGACCCGGCTCTCCAGGACCGACTTTGCAAAACCCTGCCTTAGGACATCAATTTAATTCAGAATTACATTAGAACAGTTAGAATCTGTAAAAACAAGTTGCAAGCACCAGACAATAAAAGCATAACTTGGTCCGCCTTGTTGTAGTCGCTAATCGAGTGTACCAAGTCTTCCAATAATTGCTTTCACATGTCAATGAACATACATCAGGGAGGGACACTGAGCCATCTGAAGCATCATTGTGATGCCCTTTCATTGTGATGCGGCTTCTTAGTGCGGTGCTGAAAACACCTCAGTCTCTACTTTAAATATAATTTCCCGGTTTCTACATCAGGGAGCTACATAGGGTATGGTTCCATCCCAATTTCTAGCCCGAATTTAAATAATCTATGACAATAAAATCTATTACAGAACCTAACTCAGAAGTTCAGCCATCAACCTGTGATGTTTGTTTGAGGATCTGCTCTCTGAGCTCTATTATACATAAGAACCCTTGTCTCCCAACAGATGCCGTCCATCACTCTGACCATAATCCAGAACCAGCCGGGCGACTTCCACAGAGCTTGAGATACCCAGATGGCTAACTCAGAACCCTGCCCCCAAAGTTAGGGCCTGACTTAGAACTTGGCAGACGGGTTACTCCGTCACAATGGTGAGGGATGTCCCATCTACCAAAATATAAATCCCATGGGATTTAGATTTTGGCAGACGGGACATCCCTCACTATTGTGTAGGTGTAACCTGTCCACCAGGTTCAAAATCGGGCCCTTAGTGTCTTTGCCAAGCCCTTTCCACTTCTGAGCTCCTAGATCTGTCTCGAACCCTAAAACCTCACAGCTCCTTTTCCCAAGCTCTGAGCCGCACCCCACCCAGGGACTTTTTCTCCACCCCTGCATGCCAGGTCACACCGAATACTGATTCCCAACCTTCCTTCTTCCACTTCATGGAGCGCTTCCTCTCCAGTCTCCTTTGTCCATTGCATCATCATCTAGACATTGGCATGTCTCTAAACCATCCCTTCTCTTCACACAAGGATTCAGTCCTGTGCTTTGAAGCCGGCATGGCCGGAACTGTTCTAGGTCTTGGTACCATCTCTTTCTTTCTCACCGACCCTCCAGCTCGCATACATGTCATGTCAGATATTTCCCACCAAGCATTGTCTCCACCAGCTCCAGCACTCCACGACAGTAACAATCAGTGGCATGCACGGTGGCCCTTCTGGGTCAGGTTAGGGGACTTGGTCACAGTTAACAGAAAAGATAGTCCTTAGCTGGACATACATTTCAGGTTAAGGGGTCGTCTGTCGTGTGAAAGAAAGAGCAGCAACTAGGAAACAGGTAGAACATTGGATCTGGTGTTGGGAGGCATGGGGGCATAGGAGAACCTCTAAGGATGGATGGCCACTGAGCACTGGGGATGAGTTAGGGGCATATTTATGAGCCCCTAGCATCACCTTGCGCCACATTAGCGTAATTATTGTTTACGTTAATGTGGCCCAACCAGGTGGACATCCCCGCGCCGTATTTCCAAAGTGGCGTAATCCATGCATTACGCCACTCTGTAACCCTTTGTTCTGCATTATGCCTGCGCCAGGCAAATTCTATGATGTATGCAAAGGGGGCGTTCCCCCATTAGGGGGGGGGCAAAAAATGGTGCAAAGAAATCTATACGGTTTCCTTGCGCCACTTTTTACAGCAATTTAACGCCTGCTCAGAACAGGCGTTAAAAGGGGGCTTCCATTCTTTAGAATGGGCCCCTATGTACTCTCCAGGAGTAGTGCCAACATTTTGCTAAGTACATCAATCGCGTCACAGCGAATGACGCTATTGCCCCCTACCCTGAGCCAGGGTGCGCTGTATTTTAAATACGGTGCACACATGGTGGCAGGAGGGAGGTGCTAAGGGGCCCAGGGAACGTGGCGCTGCACTCGGTGCAGCGCCACGTTCCATAAATCTGCCCCTAAGTTTCAGGAGACATGATAAGAGACATTGGGGCATATTTAAGACAAGTGGCCTTGCACACAGTGCAGCGCCAGATTTCTTGCGCCCCTTAGGACCCCCCTAACGCCACCATGTGTATGCCGTATTTAAAATACAGCGCACCATGGCAGTAGTTAGGGGACTAGCGTCTGGCGCTTTGCAGGATTAGTATCAAATATTTCGTCGCTAATCCTGCAAAGCACCCAGAGGCTCATTGTAAACGTGCTCTGAGCAGGCTTTAAAAGTGCCAAAAAAATGCCGCAAGGAAATCTTTTAGATTTCCTTATGCCATTTTTTTGGCCCCCCTAATGGGGGCATACCCCCTTTACATACGTTATGCCTGGCGCAAGCATCATGTAGTGCAAGAGGTTACAGAGTGGCGCAATGCATGCATTGGGCCTCTTTGTAAATATGGCGCTGCGTTTTTTGCATTCTAACGCCGCATTAGCGTCACAAAATGACACTAATGGGGAGTTGGAATGGAGCTAGGGGCTCTTAAATATGTCCGATTGTGTCTTGGAGGTGGGCAAGGGGTCGGGGTGTAATGCTTGTCAGGGGGCATAAGCCAAGCCAATACTAGACACTCAACCACTCTCCTAGCTCCAAGACACTATTAATGCACTCCCAAACGCTATAATTTCTCCAGTGGATGCGCCTTTTTACACAGGGCATCCATGTGCCTCCTACCCTGACAGTGAACACCGGACCCTCTCAGGTACAGTGCAGTGCCTGCAGCACGGCCAAAGGGACCTCCTGCCGAAGGTACTGCATGGGTGACAGAACACTAGCGCTTAGGGTCCTCGTGACGGTGGCACTATACAGTGACAGAACACTGGCGCTTAGGACCTCCAACTGATGGCACTGTGTGGTGATAGAACACTAGCGCTTAGGGTCCTCGTGACGATGGCACTGTACAGTGACAGGGCACTGGCGCTTCAGACATTCTACTGATGACACTGTACAGTGATAGAACACTAGCGCTTAGGGTCCTCCTGCCGATGGCACTATTTGGCAGAACACTAGCAATAAGGGTTCTCCTGGCAATAGCACTGTACAGTGATAGAACACTAGCACTTAGGGTCCTCCTGCCGATGGCACTGTATGCTAGAACACTAGCACTTAGGGACCGCCTGCCGATGGCACTGTATGATAGAACACTAGTACGTAGGGACCGCGAGCCGATGACACTGTAAAGTGATAGAACAGTAGCACTTAGGGTTCTCCTGCCGATGGCACTGTAAAGTGATAGAACACTAGCACTTAGGGTTCTCCTGCTGATGGCACTGTATGATGGAGCACTAGCACTTAGGGTCCTCCTGCAAATAGCACTGTATGATAAAACTTTAGCCCTTAGGGCCCTCTTGCTGATGGCACTGTATACCAGTGAATCCCAACCTTTTTATCGCCGCGGACCGGTAAATGTTTGATAATTTTTCCGTGGCCCGCTTGTTTTGATTTAATAATTTTAATTTAATTGTATTTAAACATGCCTTCAAGATTTGAAGACCTCGGGAGGCCCGGTGCTGATTGATCCGCGGACCGGCACCGGTCCGCGACCCGGGGTTTGGGGAACACTGCTGTATACCACTTAAGGTCCTCTCGCTGATGGCACTGTACAGTGATAGAACACTATTGCTTAGGGACCTCCTGCTAATGACAGTGTTTGATAGAACGCTAATGCTTAGGGACCTCCTGCTAATGACAATGTTTGATACAACACTACTGCTTAGGGACCGCCTGCCGATGACACTGTATGATAGAATACTAGCCCTTAGGGTCCTCTGCAGATGGCACTGTACGGTGATAGAACACTAGCACTTAGGGCCCTCCTGCCTATAGCACTGTATGATAGAACACTAGCACTTAGGGACCGCCTGCCGATAGCACTGTAAAGTGATAGAACACTAGTGCTTAGGGACCTCCTGCTAATGACAATGTTTGATACAACACTAGTGCTTAGGGACCGCCTGCCGATGGCACTGTATGATAGAACACTAGCGCTTGATGGCACTGTACGGTGATAGAACACTAGCACTTTGGGCCCTCCTTCGGATGGCACTGTATGATAGAACACTAGCACTTAGGGACCGCCTGCCGATGGCACTGTAAAGTGATAGAACACTAGCACTTAGGGACCACCTGCCGATGGCACTGTAAAGTGATAGAACACTAGTGCTTAGGGCCCTCCTGCCGATGGCACTGTAAAGTGATAGAACACTAGTGCTTAGGGCCCTCCTGCCGATGGCACTGTATGATGGAGCACTAGCACTTAGGGTCCTCCTGCTGATGGCACTGTATACCACTTAACGTCCTCTCGCTGATAGCACTGTACAGTAATAGAACACTAGAGCTTAGGGACCTCCTGCAGATGGCACTGTATGATGATAGAACACTGGTACTTAGGAGCCTCCTGCTGATGGCACTGTGTGGTGATAAAACATTAGAGCTTAAATACCTCCTGGTCATGGCACTGTGCAGTGATCGAACACTAGCGCTTAGGGATCTCCTGCTGCTGGCACTGTGTGGTGATAGAACACTAGTGCTTAGGGCCCTCCCGCTGGTGATACTGTATGATAGAGCACTAGCACTTGAGGTCCTCTTGCTGATGGCACTGTATGATAGAGCACTAGCACTTAAGGTCCTTTCGCTAATGGCACTGTATGATAGAGCACTACCACTTAAGGTCCTTTCTCTGATGGCACTGTATGATAGAGCACTACCACTTAAGGTGCTCTCGCTGATGGCACTGTACAGTGATAGAACACTAGCACTTAGGGCCCGCCTGGCGATGGCACTGTATGAGAGAGCACTACCACTTATGCTCCTCCTGCCGATGGCACTGTATGGTGATAGAACACTAGCACTTAGGGCCCTCCCGCCGATGGAACTGTATGATAGAACACTAGCACTTAAGGTCCTTTAGCTGATGGCACTGTATGATAGAGCACTACCACTTAAGGCCCTCTTGCTGATGGCACTGTACAGTAATAGAACACTAGCACTTAGGGCCCTCCAGCCAATGGCACTGTATGGTGATAGAATACTAGTGCTTAGGGTCCTCTGCAGATGGCACTGTACAGTGATAGAACACTAGCGCTCAGGGTCCTCTGCAGATGGCACTATATGGTAATAGAACACTAGCGCTTAGGGTGCTACTGCCAATGGCACTGTATGATAGCACACTAGTGCTTAGGGACCTCCTGCTGATGGCACTGTATGATAGAACTCTAGCACTGGGGTCCTCCTACCAGTCGCCTCGTATGATAGAACACTAGTGCTAAGGGACCTCCTACCGATGGCACTGTATGATAGAACACAAGCACTTAGGGTCCTCCTGCTGGTGGCACTGTATCATAAAACAGTAGCACTTAGGGTCCTCCTGCCGATGTCACTGTATGGTAGAACTCTAGCACTGGGGTCTTCCTACCAGTGGCACCGTATGATAGAACACTAGTGCTAAGGGATCTCCTGCCGATGGCACTGTATGATAACACACTAGTGCTTAGGGACCTCCTGCTGATGGCACTGTATGATGACACACTAGTGCTTAGGGACCTCATGCCGATGGCACTGTTTGATAGAACTCTAGCACTGGGGTCCTCCTACGAATGTCACCGTATAATAGAACAATAGCGTTTAGGGACCTCCTGCCAATGGCACTGTATGATAGAACACTACCACTTGGGGTCCTCTTGCTGATGGCACTGTAAAGTGATACAACACTACCACTTAGGGTCCTCCTGCTGGTCGCACTGTATGATAGAACACTAGCACTTAGGGTCCTCCTGCCGATGGCACTGTATGGTAGAACTCTAGCACTTAGGGTCTTCTTGCTGATGCCACTGTACAGTGATAGAACACTAGCACTTAGGGTCCTCCTGCCGATGGCACTGTATGATAGAACACTAGTGTTTAGAGCCCTCCTGCCGATGTCACTGTATGGTAGAACTCTAGCACTGGGGTCCTCCTACCAGTGGCACCGTATGATAGAACACTAGTGCTAAGGGATCTCCTGCCGATGGCACTGTATGATAACACACTAGTGCTTAGGGACTTCCTGCCGATGGCACTGTATGATAGAACTCTAGCACTGGGGTCCTCCTACCAATGTTACGGTATGATAGAACACTAGCGCTTAGGGACCTCCTGCCGATGGCACTGTATGATAGAACACTAGCACTTGGGGTCCTCTTGCTGATGGCACTGTACAGTGATACAACACTACCACTTAGGGTCCTCCTGCTGGTGGCACTGTATGATAGAACACTAGCACTTAGGGTCCTCCTGCCGATGGCACTGTATGGTAGAACTCTAGCAGTTGGGGTCCTCCTACCAATGGCATTGTATGATAGAACACTAGCACTTAGGGTCCTCTTGCTGATGGCACTGTACAGTGATAGAACACTAACACTTAGGGTCCTCCTGCCGATGACACTGTATGATAGAACACTAGCACTTAGGGTCCTCCTGCCGATGGCACTGTATGATAGAACACTAGTGTTTAGAGCCCTCCTGCCGATGGCACCGTATGATAGAACACTAGCACTTAGGGTCCTCTTACTGATGGCACTGTACAGTGATAGAGCATTAGCACTTAGGGTCCCCCTGCTGATGGCACTGTATGATAGAAAACTAGCACTTAGGGTCCTCCTGCTGATGGCACTGTATGATAGAACTCTAGCAGTTGGGGTCCTCCTACCAATGGCACCATATGATAGAACACTAGCACTTAGGGCCCTCCTGCCGATGATACTGTATGATAGAACACTAGCACTTAGGGTCCTCCTGCCGATGGCACTGTATGACAGCACACTAGTGCTTAGGGACCTCCTGCTGATGAGACTGTATGATAGCACACAAGCGCTTAGGGTCTGCCTGCAAATAGCACTGTATAATAAAACACTAGCCCTTAGGGTCCTACTGCCGATGGCACTGTATGACAGAACCCTAGCACATAGGGACCTTCTGCTAATGAAAATGTTTGATACAACACTAGTGCTTAGGGACCGCCTGCCAATGGCACTGTATGACAGAACACTAGCACTTAGGGTCCTCCTGCCGGTGGCACTATATGATAGAACACTAGCACTTAGGGTCCTTTTGCCAATGGCACTGTATGCCAGAACACTAGCACTTAGGGTCCTCCTGCCAATGGCACTTTATGATAGAACACTAGCACTTAGGGTCCTCTTGCCGATGGCACTGTATGACAGAACACTAACACATAGGGACCTTCTGCTAATGACAATGTTTGATACAATACTAGTGCTTAGGGACCGCCTGCAGATGGCACTGTATGACAGAACACTAGCACTTAGGGTCCTCCTGCCGGTGGCACTGTACAGTGATAGAACACTAGTGCTTAGGCACCTCCTGCCGATGGCACTGTATGATAGAACACTAGCACTTAGGGACCTCCTGCCAATAGCACTGTGTGATAGAACACTAGCGCTTAGGGACCTTTACAGATGGCACTGTTCGATGATACAACACTAGCACTTAGGGTCCTCCTGCCGATGGCACTGTATGATAGAACACTAGCGCTAATGGATCTCCTGCCGATGGCACTGTATGATAGAACAGTTGCACTCAGGAACCTTTGCAGATGGCACTGTTCGATGATAGAACGCTAGTGCTTAGGGTCCTCCTGCCGATGGCACTGTGTGAGAGAACACTAGTGCTTAGGGTCCTCCTGCCGATGGCACTGTACAGTGATAGAACACCAGCGCTTAGTGACCTTTGCAGATGGCACTGTATGATAGCACACTAGTGCTTAGGGACCTCCTGCCGATGGCACTGTATGATAGATCTCTAGCACTTGGGGTCCTCCTACCAGTGGCACCGTATCATAGAACACTAGCACTTAGGGTCCTCCTGCCGATGGCACTGTATAACAGAACACTAGCACATAGGGACCTCCTGCTAATGACAATGTTTGATACAACACTAGTGCTTAGGGACCACCTGCCGATGGCACTGTATGACAGAACAATAGCACTTAGGGTCCTCCTGCCGATGGCACTGTATTATAGAAAACTAGCACTATGGAACCGCCTGCCGATGGCACTGTATGACAGAACACTAGCACATAGGGACCTCCTGCTAATGACAATGTTTGATACAACACTAGTGCTTAGAGACCGCATGCTGATGGCACTGTATGACAGAACACTAGCACTTAGGGTCCTCCTGCCGGTGGTACTATATGACAGAATACTAGCACTTAGGGACCTTTGCAGATGGCACTGCACAATGATAGAACGCGAGCCTTAAGGACCCCAAGCGCCAGCCAGAAGTATCCTCATGTACCCTCCTAGTAAGCAGTCAATACATCCCCTGGTTCACTTCCCTGTCTAAGGGAACCCCGCCTTACCCACCAGGGCCCTTACACAGTGCTGCAGCAAAGGAGCCTAGATCTAGAGAACAACGTGACATTTCCGAACCCAAACACACCTCCTAGAGTCACAGGATGGATGCGGCCAGCCTGGAAAGAGCCCAGAAGCGCCCAGAGTCCCCCCTGCACACACCACCTGTAACGATAGGCCTTGACCCGCTCTGCCACACTCTCACTTCAGTTCTTTAATTTTAGTTTTAAGGACGACCTGGAGGTGCCCCAAGCATGACCCTTGACCCTTCCAGGATGTTCCACTCATGAGGGAAGTATAGGAGTGACTCACCCGCTCTCCGTCCTCTCCGGGGCCGCCTGGGGGTCCCTGCGCTCCGGTCTCACCCTAGAAGAGAGAAAAAGGGGTTACCTGGGGTGAGCTGCACCCCCAAGGGCAACTTGAGGATCCCGGAACTCAGAAAAAGCCAAATGAGAGAAGAGAGATCGGAGGGCAGTAAACATGGATTAAGGCCCAGAGGGCATATGTTACTGAGCACCCAGGGGGCCCTTGGGGCCAACAAAGAACACATGCAACATTGTGAAGTGTTGTGTTGTGTTGTGGCTAGAGCACCCAAGTGCCAGAGAAGGAGGCATCTCCTAGATTACACCACTCAGGAGCCATGAACCTAACAGAGACAGCATTCAGAAGGGCTAGAACAACCAAGCGTCAGAGAAGCAGGAACACCCGAGCGTCAGAGAAGCAGGCACAGCCTAGATTACAACACTCAGGAGCCATGCACCTCACAGAGACGACATTCAGAAGGGATAGAACACCCCAGTGTCAGAGAAGCAAGAACACCCGAGCATCAGAGAAGCAGGCACAGCCTAGATGACACCACTCAGGAGCCATGCACCTAACAGAGACGACATTCAGAAGGGCTAGAACACCGGAGTGTCAGAGAAGCAGGAACACCCGAGCTTCAGAGAAGCAGGCACTGCCTAGATTACACCCCTCAGGAGCTGTGCACCTCACAGAGGCAACATTCAGAAGGGCTAGAACACCAGAGTGTCAGAGAAGCAGGAACAACCGAGCGTCAGAGAAGTAGGCACAGCCTAGATGACACCCCTCAGCAGGCGTGCACCTCACAGAGACAACATTCAGAAGGGCTAGAACACCCGAGTGTCAGGGAAGCAGGCACAGCTTAGATGACAACACTCAGGAGCCGTACACCTCACAGAGACGACATTCAGAAGGGATAGAACACCCAAGTGTCAGAGATTCAGGAACACCGGAGTGTCAGAGAAGCAGGCACAGCCTAGATTACACCACCCAGGAGCTGTGCACCTCAGAGACAACATTCGGAAGGGCTAGAACACCCGAGCGTCAGAGAAGCAGGCACAGCCTAGATGACACCACCCAGGAGCTGTGCACCTCACAGAGACAACATTCAGAAGGGCTAGAACACCCGAGTGTCAGGGAAGCAGGCACAGCCTAGATTACACCACCCAGGAGCTGTGCACCTCAGAGACAACATTCGGAAGGGCTAGAACACCCGAGCGTCAGAGAAGCAGGCACAGCCTAGATGACACCACCCAGGAGCTGTGCACCTCACAGAGACAACATTCAGAAGGGCTAGAACACCCAAGCTTCAGAGAAGCAGGCACAGCCTAGATGACACCACTCAGGAGCTGTGCACCTCACAGAGACAACATTCAGAAGGGCTAGAACACTCGAGCGTCAGAGAAGCAGGCACAGCCTAGATGACACCACTCAGAAGCCATGCACCTCACAGAGACAGCATTCAGAAGGGCTAGAACACTCGACTGTCAGACAAGCAGGCATGGCCTAGATGGCACCACTCAGGAGCCGTGCACCGCACGGAGACAAGATTCAGAAAGGATAGAACACCCAAGCGTCAGAGAAGCAGGCACAGCCTAAATTACACCACCCAGGAGCCTAGCACCTCACAGAGATGACATTCAGAAGGGCTAGAACACCCAAGTGTCACAGAAGCAGGCACGGACTAGATTATACCACTCAGGAGCCGTGCACTTCACAGAGGCAGCGTTCAGAAGGGCAAGAACAACTGAGCGCCAGAGAAGCAGGAACACCTGAGCGTCAGAGTAGCAGGCACACCCTAGATGACACCACTCAGGATCTGTGCACCTCACAGAGACAACAGTAAGGACAGCTAGAACACCTGAGTGCCAGAGAAGCAGGAACACCTGAGTGTCAGAGAAGCAGGCACAGCCTAGATGACACCACTCAGGAGCCGTGCACCTCACAGAGACAACATTCAGAAGGGCTAGAACACTCGAGCGTCAGAGAAGCAGGCACAGCCTAGATGACACCACTCAGAAGCCATGCACCTCACAGAGACAGCATTCAGAAGGGCTAGAACACTCGACTGTCAGACAAGCAGGCATGGCCTAGATGGCACCACTCAGGAGCCGTGCACCGCACGGAGACAAGATTCAGAAAGGATAGAACACCCAAGCGTCAGAGAAGCAGGCACAGCCTAAATTACACCACCCAGGAGCCTAGCACCTCACAGAGATGACATTCAGAAGGGCTAGAACACCCAAGTGTCACAGAAGCAGGCACGGACTAGATTATACCACTCAGGAGCCGTGCACTTCACAGAGGCAGCGTTCAGAAGGGCAAGAACAACCGAGCGCCAGAGAAGCAGGAACACCTGAGCGTCAGAGTAGCAGGCACACCCTAGATGACACCACTCAGGATCTGTGCACCTCACAGAGACAACAGTAAGGACAGCTAGAACACCTGAGTGCCAGAGAAGCAGGAACACCTGAGTGTCAGAGAAGCAGGCACAGCCTAGATGACACCCCTCAGGAGCCGTACATCTCACACAGACAACATTCAGAAGGGCTAGAACACCCAAGTGTCAGAGAAGCAGGCACAGCCTAGATTACACCCCTCATGAGCCGTGCACCTCACAGAGACCACATTTAGAAGGGCTAGAACACCCCAGCGTCAGAGAAGCAGGCACAGCCTAGATTACACCCCTCAGGACCCGTGCACCTCCCAGAGACCACATGCACAAGGGCTAGAACACCAGAGTGTCAGAGAAGCAGGCACAGCCTAGATCACACCACTCAGGAGCCGTGCACGTCACAGAGACAACATTGAGAAGGGCTAGAACATCTGAGCGTCAGAGAAACAGGCACAGCCTAGATTACACCCCTAGGGAGCCGTGAACCTCAGACACAACATTCAGAAGGGATAGAACACCCGAGCATCAGAGAAGCAGGCACAGCCTAGATTACACCACTCAGGAGCTGTGCACCTCACTGAGAAAACATTCAGAAGGGATAGAACACCCAAGCGTCAGAGAAGCAAGAACACCCGAGTGTCAGAGAAGGAGGCAAAGCCTAGATGACGACACTCAGGAGCCATGCACCTCACAGAGACAACATTGAGAAGGGCTAGAACACCAGAGTGTCAGAGAAGCAGACACACCTAGATTACACCACTCATGAGCCGTGCACTTCACAGAGGCAGCGTTCAGAAGGGCAAGAACAACTGAGCGCCAGAGAAGCAGGAACACCTGAGCGTCAGAGTAGCAGGCACAGCCTAGATGACACCACTCAGGATCTGTGCACCTCACAGAGACAACAGTAAGGACAGCTAGAACACCTGAGTGCCAGAGAAGCAGGAACACCCGAGTGTCAGAGAAGCAGGCACAGCCTAGATGACACCCCTCAGGAGCCGTACATCTCACACAGACAACATTCAGAAGGGCTAGAACACCCAAGTGTCAGAGAAGCAGGCACAGCCTAGATTACACCCCTCAGGAGCCGTGCACCTCACAGAGACCACATTCAGAAGGGCTAGAACACCCCAGCGTCAGAGAAGCAGGCACAGCCTAGATTACATCCCTCAGGACCCGTGCACCTCCCAGAGACCACATGCACAAGGGCTAGAACACCAGAGTGTCAGAGAAGCAGGCACAGCCTAGATCACACCACTCAGGAGCCGTGCATGTCACAGAGACAACATTGAGAAGGGCTAGAACATCTGAGCGTCAGAGAAACAGGCACAGCCTAGATTACACCCCTCAGGAGCCGTGAACCTCAGACACAACATTCAGAAGGGCTAGAACACCCGAGCATCAGAGAAGCAGGCACAGCCTAGATTACACCCCTCAGGACCCGTGCACCTCCCAGAGACCACATGCACAAGGGCTAGAACACCAGAGTGTCAGAGAAGCAGGCACAGCCTAGATCACACCACTCAGGAGCCGTGCACGTCACAGAGACAACATTGAGAAGGGCTAGAACATCTGAGCGCCAGAGAAACAGGCACAGCCTAGATTACACCCCTCAGGAGCCGTGAACCTCAGACACAACATTCAGAAGGGCTAGAACACCCGAGCATCAGAGAAGCAGGCACAGCCTAGATTACACCACTCAGGAGCTGTGCACCTCACTGAGAAAACATTCAGAAGGGATAGAACACCCAAGCGTCAGAGAAGCAGGAACACCCGAGTGTCAGAGAAGGAGGCAATGCCTAGATGACGACACTCAGGAGCCATGCACCTCACAGAGACAACATTGAGAAGGGCTAGAACACCCCAGCGTCAGAGAAGCAGGCACAGCCTAGATTACATCCCTCAGGACCCGTGCACCTCCCAGAGACCACATGCACAAGGGCTAGAACACCAGAGTGTCAGAGAAGCAGGCACAGCCTAGATCACACCACTCAGGAGCCGTGCACGTCAAAGAGACAACATTGAGAAGGGCTAGAACATCTGAGCGTCAGAGAAACAGGCACAGCCTAGATTACACCCCTCAGGAGCCGTGAACCTCAGACACAACATTCAGAAGGGCTAGAACACCCGAGCATCAGAGAAGCAGGCACAGCCTAGATTACACCACTCAGGAGCTGTGCACCTCACAGAGACAACAGTAAGGACAGCTAGAACACCTGAGTGCCAGAGAAGCAGGAACACCCGAATGTCAGAGAAGCAGGCACAGCCTAGATGACACCCCTCAGGAGCCGTGAACCTCAGACACAACATTCAGAAGGGCTAGAACACCCGAGCATCAGAGAAGCAGGCACAGCCTAGATTACACCACTCAGGAGCTGTGCACCTCACAGAGACAACAGTAAGGACAGCTAGAACACCTGAGTGCCAGAGAAGCAGGAACACCCGAATGTCAGAGAAGCAGGCACAGCCTAGATGACACCCCTCAGGAGCCGTACATCTCACACAGACAACATTCAGAAGGGCTAGAACACCCAAGTGTCAGAGAAGCAGGCACAGCCTAGATTACACCCCTCAGGAGCCGTGCACTTCACAGAGACCACATTCAGAAGGGCTAGAACACCTCAGCATCAGAGAAGCAGGCACAGCCTAGATTACATCCCTCAGGACCCGTGCACCTCCCAGAGACCACATGCACAAGGGCTAGAACACCAGAGTGTCAGAGAAGCAGGCACAGCCTAGATCACACCACGCAGGAGCCGTGCACGTCACAGAGACAACATTGAGAATGGCTAGAACATCTGAGCGTCAGAGAAACAGGCACAGCCTAGATTACACCCCTCAGGAGCCGTGAACCTCAGACACAACATTCAGAAGGGCTAGAACACCCGAGCATCAGAGAAGCAGGCACAGCCTAGATTACACCACTCAGGAGCTGTGCACCTCACTGAGAAAACATTCAGAAGGGATAGAACACCCAAGCGTCAGGGAAGCAGGAACACCCGGGTGTCAGAAAAGGAGGCAAAGCCTAGATGACGACACTCAGGAGCCATGCACCTCACAGAGACAACATTGAGAAGGGCTAGAACACCCCAGTGTCAGAGAAGCAGGCACACCTAGATTACACCACTCATGAGCCATGCAGCTCACAGAGACAGCATTCAGAAGGGCTAGAACACTCTACTGTCAGAGAAGCAGGCATGGCCTAGATGGCACAACTCAGGAGCTGTGCAGCGCACAGAGACAACATTAAGAAGGGCTAGAAAACCTGAGTGTCAGAGAAGGAGGCACGGTCTAGATTATACCACTCAGGAGCCGTGCACTTCACAGAGACAGCATTCACAAGGGCAAGAACACCAGAGCGCCAGAGAAGCAGGAACACCCGCGCATCAGAGAAGCAGGCACAGCCTAGATGACACCACTCAGGATCTGTGCACCTCACAGAGACAACAGTAAGAAGGGCTAGAACACCTGAGTGTCAGAGAAGCAGGAACACCCGAGAGTCAGAGAAGCAGGCACAGCCTAGATGACACCCCTCAGGAGCCGTATATCTCACACAGACAACAGTCAGAAGGGCTAGAACGCCCGAGCGCCACAGAAGCAGGCCCAGCCTAGATTACACCCCTCAGGAGCAGTGCACCTCACACAGACAACATTCAGAAGGGCTAGAACACCCGAGTATCAGAGAAGCAGGCACAGTCTAGATCACACCCCTCAGGAGCTGTGCACGTCACAGAGACAACATTCAGAAGGGCTAGAACCCCGAGTGTCAGAGAAGCAGGCACGGCCTCGATGACACCCCTCAGGAGCCGTACACCTCACAGAGAGAGCATTCAGAAGGGCTAGAACACCTGAGTGTCAGAGAAGCAGGCACAGTCTAGATCACACCCCTCAGGAGCTGTGCACGTCACAGAGACAACATTCAGAAGGGCTAGAACACCCGAGCGCCAGAGAAGCAGGAACACCAGAGCATCAGAGAAGCAGGCACAGCCTAGATGACACCACTCAGGAGGCGTGCACCTCACAGAGACGACAGTAACAAGGGCTAGAACACCCGAGCGTCAGAGAAGCAGGCACAGCCTAGATGACACCACTCAGGAGCCGTGCATCTCACAGAGACAACAGTAAGAAGGGCTAGATCCCCTGAGCGTCAGAGAAGCAGGCACAGACTAGATTACACCCCTCAGGAGCCGTGCACCTCACAGAGAACATTCAGAGGGGTTAGAACCCCGAGTGTCAGAGAAGCAGGCACGGCCTAGATGACACCCCTCAGGAGCCGTACACCTCACAGAGAGAGCATTCAGAAGGGCTAGAACACCTGAGTGTCAGAGAAGCAGGCACAGTCTAGATCACACCCCTCAGGAGCTGTGCACCTCACAGAGACAACATTCAGAAGAGCTAGAACACCCGAGCGTCAGAGAAGGAGGCACAGCCTAGATGACACCACCCAGGAGCTGTGCACCTCACAGAGACAACATTCAGAAGGAATAGAACACCTGAGTGTCAGAGAAGCAGGCACAGCCTAGATTACACCACCCAGGAGCCGGGCACCTCACAGAGACAACATTCAGAAGGGCTAGAACATCCGAGTGTCAGAGAGGCAGGCACCGCCTAGATTACACCACTCAGGAGCCGTGCACCTCAGAGACAAAAGTAAGACGGGCTAGAACACCTGAGCGTCAGAGAAGCAGGCAGAGCCTAGATTACACCTCTCAGGAGCCGAGCACCTCACACAGACAGCATTCAGAAGGGCTATAACACCCGAGCATCAGAGAAGCAGGAACACCCGGGTGTCACAGAAGGCGGCTCAGCCTAGACGACACCACTCAGGAGCCACGCACCTCACAGAGACAACATTCGGAAGGGCTAGAACACCCGAGCGTCAAAGAAGCAGGCACAGCCTAGATGACACCACCCAGGAGCTGTGCACCTCACAGAGACAACATTCAGAAGGAATAGAACACCTGAGCGTCAGAGAAGCAGGCAGAGCCTAGATTACACCTCTCAGGAGCCGAGCACCTCACACAGACAGCATTCAGAAGGGCTATAACACCCGAGCATCAGAGAAGCAGGAACACCCGGGTGTCACAGAAGGAGGCTCAGCCTAGACAACACCACTCAGGAGCCACGCACCTCACAAAGACAACATTCAGAAGGGCTAGAACACCCAAGTGTCAGAGAAGCAGGAACACCCGAGTGTCAGAGAAGGAGGCACGTTCTAGATGACCCCACCCAGGAGCCGTGCACCTCACAAGGACATCATTCAGAAGGTCTGGAACACCTAAGTGTCAGAGAAGCCGGAACAGCCTACATGACACCACTCAGGAGAGGTGCACCTCACAGAGACAACATTCAGAAGGGCTAGAACACCCAAGCGTCAGAGAAGCAGGCACAGCCTAGATGACACCACTCAGGAGCCGTGCACCTCACAGAGACAACATTCAGAAGGGCTAGAACACTCGAGCGTCAGAGAAGCAGGCACAGCCTAGATGACACCAGTCAGAAGCCATGCACCTCACAGAGACAGCATTCAGAAGGGCTAGAACACTCGACTGTCAAACAAGCAGGCATGGCCTAGATGGCACCACTCAGGAGCCGTGCACCGCACGGAGACAAGATTCAGAAAGGATAGAACACCCAAGCGTCAGAGAAGCAGGCACAGCCTAGATTACACCACCCAGGAGCCTAGCACCTCACAGAGATGACATTCAGAAGGGCTAGAACACCCAAGTGTCACAGAAGCAGGCACGGACTAGATTATACCACTCAGGAGCCGTGCACTTCACAGAGGCAGCGTTCAGAAGGGCAAGAACAACCGAGCGCCAGAGAAGCAGGAACACCTGAGCATCAGAGTAGCAGGCACAGCCTAGATGACACCACTCAGGATCTGTGCACCTCACAGAGACAACAGTAAGGACAGCTAGAACACCTGAGTGCCAGAGAAGCAGGAACACCCGAGTGTCAGAGAAGCAGGCACAGCCTAGATGACACCCATCAGGAGCCGTACATCTCACACAGACAACATTCAGAAGGGCTAGAACACCCAAGTGTCAGAGAAGCAGGCACAGCCTAGATTACACCCCTCAGGAGCCGTGCACCTCACAGAGACCACATTCAGAAGGGCTAGAACACCCCAGCGTCAGAGAAGCCGGCACTGCCTAGATTACACCCCTCAGGACCCGTGCACCTCCCAGAGACCACATGCACAAGGGCTAGAACACCAGAGTGTCAGAGAAGCAGGCACAGCCTAGATCACACCACTCAGGAGCCATGCACGTCACAGAGACAACATTGAGAAGGGCTAGAACATCTGAGCGTCAGAGAAACAGGCACAGCCTAGATTACACCCCTCAGGAGCCGTGAACCTGAGACACAACATTCAGAAGGGCTAGAACACCCGAGCATCAGAGAAGCAGGCACAGCCTAGATTACACCACTCAGGAGCCGTGCACCTCACTGAGAAAACATTCAGAAGGGACAGAACACCCAAGCGTCAGAGAAGCAGGAACACCCGAGTGTCAGAGAAGCAGGCATGGCCTAGATGGCACCACTCAGGAGCCGTGCAGCGCACAGAGACAACATTCAGAAGGGCTAGAAAACCTGAGCGTCAGAGAAGTAGGCACGGTCTAGATTATACCACTCAGGAGCCGTGCACTTCACAGAGACAGCATTCATAAGGGAAAGAACACCCGAGTGTCAGAGAAGCAGGAACACCCGAGAGTCAGAGAAGCAGGCACAGCCCAGATGACACCACTCAGGAGCCGTATATCTCACACAGACAACAGTCAGAAGGGCTAGAACGCCCGAGTATCAGAGAAGCAGGCACAGTCTAGATCACACCCCTCAGGAGCTGTGCACGTCACAGAGACAACATTCAGAAGGGCTAGAACACCTGAGCGCCAGAGAAGCAGGAACACCCGAGCGTCAGAGAAGCAGGCACAGCCTAGATGACACCACTCAGGAGGCGTGCACCTCACAGAGACGACAGTAACAAGGGCTAGAACACCCGAGCGTCAGAGAAGCAGGCACAGCCTAGATAACACCACTCAGGAGCCGTGCATCTCATAGAGACAACAGTAAGAAGGGCTAGAACACCTGAGCGTCAGAGAAGCAGGCACAGACTAGATTACACCCCTCAGGAGCCGTGCACCTCACAGAGAACATTCAGAAGGGTTAGAACCCCGAGTGTCAGAGAAGCAGGCACGGCCTAGATGACACCCCTCAGGAGCCGTACACCTCACAGAGAGAGCATTCAGAAGGGCTAGAACACCTGAGTGTCAGAGAAGCAGGCCCAGTCTAGATCACACCCCTCAGGAGCTGTGCACCTCACAGAGACAACATTCAGAAGAGCTAGAACACCCGAGCGTCAGAGAAGCAGGCACAGCCTAGATGACACCACTCAGGAGCTGTGCACCTCACAGAGACAACATTCAGAAGGGATAGAACACCTGAGTGTCAGAGAAGCAGGAACACCCGAGTGTCAGAGAAGGAGGCACAGCCTAGATGACAACACTCAGGAGCCATGCACCTCACAGAGACAACATTGAGAAAGGCTAGAACACCCGAGCTTCAGAGAAGCAGGCACAGCCTAGATTACACCACTCAGGAGCCGTGTACCGCACAGAGACAACATTCAGAAGGTCTAGAACACCAGAGTGTCAGTGAAGCAGGCACATCCTAGATGACACCACCCAGGAGCCGTGCACCTCAGAGACAACATTCAGAAGGGCTAGAGCACCCGAGTGTCAGAGAAGCAGAAACACCTGGGTGTCAGAGAAGCAGGAACGGCCTAGATGACCACTCAGGAGCTGTGCACCTCACAGAGACAACATTCAGAAGGGATAGAACACCCGAGTGTCAGAGAAGCAGGCAAAGCCTAGATTACACCGCTCGGGAGCCGTGCACCTCAGAGACAACATTCAGAAGGGCTAGACCACCTGAGTGTCAGAGAAGCAAGCACAACCTAGATTACACCCCTCAGGAGCCGTGCACCTCACAGAGACAACATTCAGAAGGGCTAGAACACCCGAGTGTCAGAGAAGCAGGCACGGACTAGATGACACAACTCAGGAGCCATGCAACTCAGAGACAACATTCAGAACGGCTAGAACACCTGAGTGTCAGAGAAGCAGGAACGGCCTAGATGACACCACTCAGGAGCTGTGCACCTCACAGAGACAACATTCAAAAGGACTAGAACACCTGAGTGTCAGAGAAGCAGGCACAGCCTAGATTGCACCCCTCAGGAGCTGTGCACCTCACAGAGACCACATTCAGAGGGGACAGAGCACCCAAGTGTCAGAGAAGCAGGAACCTCTGAGTGTCAGAGAAGCAGGCACAGCCTAGATTACACCACTCAGGAGCCGTGCACCTCACAGAGACAATTTTCAGAAGGGCTAAAACACCTGAGCGTCAGTGAAGCAGGCACGGCCTAGATGACATCATCAGGAGCCATGCACCTCACAGAGACAACATTCAGAAGGGCTAGAACACCTGAGTGTCAGAGAAGCAGGCACAGCCTAGATTACACCCCTCAGGAGCTGTGCACCACACAGAGACGGCATTCAAAATGGCTAGAACACCCTAACGTCAGAGAAGCAGGCACAGCGTAGATTACACTACTCAGGAGCTATGCACCTCACAGAGACAACATTCAGAAGGGCTAGAACACATAAGTGTCAGAAAAGCAGGCACAGCCTAGATTACACCACTCAGGAGCTATGCACCTCAGAGAGGCAACATTCAGAAGGGCTAGAACACCCAAGTGTCAGAGAAGCAGGAACACCTGAGTGTCAGGGAAGCAGGCACAGCCTAGATTACACCACTCAGGAGCCGTGCACCTCACAGAGACAACATTAAGAAGGGATAGAACAACCGAGCATCAGAGAAGCAGGCACGGCCTAGATTACACCGCTCAATATCCGTGCACCTCAGAGACAACATTCATCTGGTCCAGACCCACAACCTCTCGCCACACCAGGGCTGGCCACCACTTCAGCTAACATAGAACCATGAATACCACACACAACTCATTGGGCCATATGTAGGAAATCCATGAATTGCGACTCGCAAATTGCGAGTCAGTGAGACTCGCAATTTGCGAGTCGCAATTCAGGATGCAGAACGGTGTCTCAGACACCGTCTGCGATTCACTATGGGGTCGCAGAGACCCACCTCATCAATATTCATGAGTTGGGTCGCATTTTGCGACCCCATAGCGAGTCCCTGCACTCACAGGGATGGTGGCCTGCTGAAGTCAGCAGACCTCCATGTCTGTGACTGCTTTGTAAATAAAGCAGTTTTTTTTTTTTCATTTTGCAGTCCGTTTTCCTTAAAGGAAAACGAGTTGCAAAATGAAAAATAAACCGAAACCATTTGGTTTCGTTTTTTTCAGAGCAGGCAGTGGTCCATAGGACCACTGCCTGCTCTGAATTTTTTTTTTTTCCGACATTCACAAAGGGGGATGGGTCACATGGGGACCCCTTCCCTTTTGCGAATGAGTTACCACCAGTGTGACACTGGTGGTAACTGCGAATTGGTTTGCGACCACATTCGCGGTCACAAAGCAACTCTGAATTGCGATGCGAGTCACAAATAGGAAGGGAACACCCCTTCCTATTTGCGAGTCGCATCCCCAAATTGCGTGTCGGTACCGACTCGCAATTTGGGAATGAGCATCGCGTTCGGCCGTTTGCATGGCGCAAACTGCGAAAATCGCAGTTTGCGCGTGCAAACGGCTTGCTACACCTGGCCCATTGTTCCCCTAACACAGAACCATGCATGCTGTACAGAGGAAATCATTCCAATACCATAGAGCCATGTGTGTCAAACAGAACATATAATTCAGACAACATAGAACCATGCATTCCAAAAAAAAACATTTCATTCACATAGCACAGAAACTTGCATGCCATACAGGAGATTTCATTCAGATTACATAGGACCAATCGTGTCAAACAGAGAATTTGATTCAGTTAACATACAATCATGCATGCCATCATTCATATAAATGGAACCAAGCACAGCATGCAAATAGTATTCAGATAGCACACAACAAAATATATCATGTAAGGAAGAACACTGTGAGAGTAGCGAACAACACACAAGGTGCAAGGAAACCCTTGCTATTGAGATAGCATGAACAATAAATTATACAACGAATACATTGACATAGCACAGAACAAAATATATCATCGGAGGAATAACATTGAGATATTATGGACTGGCACACAACATTCAAGGAACAACACTGAGCTAGCATGGAACAACACACAACATAGAAGAAATACCAGTGCAATAGCATGGAATGACACAGAACATAGAAGGAATAACACTGCAATAGCAGGGAACAACACAGAATGTAGAAGGAACACTGCAATAGCATGGAATGGCACACAACATACAAGGAACAACACTGTGATAGCATGGAATGGCACACAACATACAAGGAGCAACACTGTGATAGCATGTAATGGCACACAACATACAAGGAACAACACTGCGATAGAATGGAATGACACACAACATACAAGGAACAACACTGTGATAGCATGGAACAACACAGAACATAAAAGGAATACCAGTGCAATAGCATGGAATGACACAGAACATAAAAGGAATAACAGAGAGATCACATGGAATCACAGAATACATAGAGGGAATAACAGTGCAATAGGATGGAACGACACTGAATATAGAATTTATACAGTGCAATAGCATGGAACGACACACAACATAGAAGGAATAACAGTGAGATAGCATGGAAAGATACACAACATACAAGGAATCACACACGGCAGGATGCATGACCTGCAGCCACACTAACACATGGCATCGGAGGTAGAGCACTGAACAGAATAACTCTGACCTGGAGCCACAGGGGCTCGCAGACACACACCGACCCACACACACGGACTCACACACACAGACACACATACAAACACACACACAGACTCACACCCACCCACGCAAACACACAAACAGACTCACACACATGCGCACACACACAAACACACACACAGACTCACACACACACATGAACACACACACACTTTGAACCTCCAGAAAGAGGGAGGCTCAGAACACTTACCCGATATCCCTTGTCCCCAGGAAGGCCTGGCAATCCGTCAAAGCCACGATCACCCTGTGGGGAGAATGCATAATCGATAGGTGAGACAGAGAGACATAGGTATATATATATATATATATATATATATATATATATATATAGAGAGAGAGAGAGAGAGAGAGAGAGAGGGAGAGAGGGAGGGGAGAGAGACAGATATATATATATATATATATACATATATATATATATATATATAGAGAGAGAGAGAGAGAGAGATAGGAGAGAAAAGGAGAGAGGGAGAGAGAAAAAGAGAGCAAGATAGAGGAGAGAGAGACAGAGAGACAAATAGGTATACAGAGATAGAGAGAGCAACAGAGAGAGAGAAAGAGAGCCAGAGAGAGAGAACGAGAGAGTGAGAAAGAGCGGGAGGGAGAGGAGAGAGAAAGAGAGAGGAGACAGAATGAAAGCGAGATAGATAGAGACAGACACCGTCAAGTTTAAGTTCCATAATCAGGTGAGGATGTGTGAACTCACAACGTCTGCCAAAAGACCGTCGCCATGGCTACCAGCCGACCGCCATATTATGACTGTAGCTGGAATTCCGCCACAAGGATGGTGGAATTCCGGCTACGGTCATGGCGGCCGACAGTGGTAAGGTGCTGCCGCCAACAGCAGCGCCACGGCAGTAGACCGCTGCAGACCGTATCATGATCCATGATACGGCCTGGCGGTGTGCTGCTGGCGGACGCTGCTGCTGGCAGCAGCGCCCCGTCCTGTCTCCTGCCAGAGGACACCCTGAAATCAGGTAAGTCGGGTTCTCCGACAGGGGAGGGGGGTGTTGTGGGGGTGTGTGTATGTTTGTGTGTGTGAATGTGGGTGTGCGTTGCGTGTGGTATGTGTGTGGAGGTGTGAGTGTGTGTACTGAATGTTGTGTGAATGCGTGTGTGCTTGTATGTATGTCAGTGTGTGTGGAAGTGTGTGTGAATGGATGTATGCATGCGTGGGTGAATGTGGGTATGGGTGTGTGTATGCATGTGTATGATGGTGCGTGAATGTGCATGTATGTCAGGGGGGTCTGGAGTGGGAGGGGGAGGGCAGGGGAGGACTCTGGTGAGGGGGAGGGGGCAGGAAAGACCCCTTTCAGTGACAGGAAGGGATTCCCTATAACTGATAGTGCCTAGGGCCGTGGTTTTCGTGGTGGTAAGGAAGCCACGAAAACCATGACAGTAGGCGGGGTCATAATCCCGCGGGTGGGACGAGGTCATAATCCAGCGGGTGGGACAGTGATGGCCGTCTGGCTGGAGACTGTATGTTCCAGCCCGGCGGCTGTTACCGCCCTGGCGGACGGAGTGGTACATTGGCGGTTTGGCTTGAGCCAAACTGCCAATGTCATATTTTGGGGAAAGGTACCGCCACCCTGTTGGCAGTACTTTTCTCCAAAATACCGCTGTTCGCCAGGGTCATAATGAGGCCCTATATGTCCTATAATAGATGTTATTCTGTAAACCATAAGAGTAAACAAACTGATCAGTTGACAATAAACCAAAATGAAAATGTAAATCAAACATTTCTCATGGGATTCACTTCTCATAGAAAACAACTGAATTCCAATCGGTCATTCAGTCCCCTCTGGATCACTGTGTCTAGTCTCTTAATCCAGCAGACATCTCTCTGTAATAGTAATTCCTAATATCCACTCCTTCACTGGGGTGTACTGTCTCTAATATCAAAAACACTTAGTTGGCAAATGTTGAGTCCAAGGGCCAGATGTACAAAAGGATTTTACCCATTCTGTGTCTATGCGAAAAAGCTTACGTACATATGTCCCCAAGTGAATTAAAACGCAGGGCCACCAGGGATTTGAAATTTTTAGGGTGAACGTTACTCTTGTGTTCAGTCAGTCTTGTCTGGATTTGGTGTTCGGCTTTGCCCACATAACCTAGGCCACACGGGCATTTCAAAAGAGCGATGGCATTTGTGGGATCACTCGTGGCGTTAGTTCGTACCTCGGTCTTCGTTCCTTCATGTGGGTGAGTGATTGTGGTGCCTTTGATGATGGTATTACAATTAACACAATTTAAGCATGGTTCAGTTCCTCTAAATCTTGTGGTCTCGTGAGACTCTTCTCGGTCTTCAAGAAGTTGCTTGAGATTCTTAGATCTTTCGTATGCGAACAATGGAGGCTCTTGAAAGATACCGGAAATGTATTTCTGTTTGAAGCACGGGACAATATTTTAAGATAACCTTCTTAAGTTATGCACTTCTGGTGGAATATTTGGAAAAGTACACTATCTTTCAGGTGTCCATCATAGGTTTCTACAACAACTGGGTCCTGCTAGTAAGGCTGGCCCTGAAGTGAACAAATTTTATAGGACGAGGAAGTGACATCATATAGTGAGGAAGTGACATCATATAGTGCGAAAGTGGCATCAAAAAGCGGGAAACAATGCCACTGAGTGAGCAAATTATGTCAAAGCCAGTGAAACACTGATGTCACAAAGGCAGGATGTGACTTACTAGAGAGGGGAGGTGACCTCATAGAATGGAGAGGTGACCTTACTGAGTGAGGAAGTGGCGTCAGCAAATAAGTGACATGATAAAGGCAGAATCTGACGTGTTAGTGTGATGAAGTGAACCATAGAGGGGCAGAGGCCTTCTAAAACAAAGATGTTATATAATGCAGAGGAAGTCAAAACACACTATAGTGAGGATGTATCACTTGAGAGGACGTCACGACGCAAGAGAAAAGGTGGACACGTTCCATAATCAAGTGAAGCTGTGAACATGTGAACTCATGAAGAGAAGTGACCTTGTCAATGGAGTATGTGACGTTAATAAAGAGCGGATGTGGTGTCATCTAATGAAGAATAACATCACATACTGAGGAAGTGACATAAAAGAGTGAAGACGTGACATCAAAACGTAAGGAAGCAACATCTGAGAGTGAAATCAACATCTTAAAGTAATAAAAATGACACATCAAATAATAATTTCATTATATATAGTGAAGAAAACACATACTCAGTGGAAACTGGCGCTGCAGGATACAGACGTGAGGTCATGGAAGGATCAGGAAGTGACGTCAGGGGGTGAGGCCTTGACATCATAGATTGAAGAAGTGACATCAGAGACCACAGAATAAGGAAAGTATATGCCAGTGGGCCAGGAGGCAACATCAGACTGTAAGCAAGCCACACCAAAGAGTGAGGCATTGACTGAGATCAGAGAGTCTGGAAGGGGATTTTCAAAGTGAGGTCATGAGGGAGTGACATCACAGACTGAAAAAGGAAGTGATCAAAGAGAGCACAGGAGTGACGTCATAGAACGAAGAAGCTGCACCAGGGTGAAGAAATGATGTCACAGAATGAGTGATGATGTCACGGTATTTGAGTGAATTTATTGAGTGAAATGAGGGAGCCAGGAAGTGAGTTTTCAGGGTGAATTCGCTACCCCTTAGATTGAGGAAGTGACATCATGGAGTGAAGAAGTGACATCGGGAAGGATGAAGACAATGCATGTGTTTCTGGGACTTTTCCATTACCTTGGTTCCGAACTCGCCAGGCAGGCCCCGGGCCCCGTCTGCTCCAGCTCGCCCCTGTGGAAGGCAATATGGAAGTCTGTCAGTAGAGCCACAGAGGATGTAAACTCTAAAGCACACACCTTGGCATACACCTGTACACAAGCAAAGGCACACACATACACACATATGCACAAAAAATAATGGAGACACTCACCCTCCTGCCGGCCTTTCCAGGAGGGCCGGAGAGGCCCTGCGGACCACGAGGACCCTGGGGAGAGAGGAAGATGAGGGCAGTTATTGTACCTCTCTGAGGTAAAGAAGTATACATGAACCTGGGGAGTTGCCTGTTAAAATGGCTATGAATGTCAGCAGAGCCGCTAGAATTATGCGGCACTGGAGGGCCTAATTATGAGGCAGAATTGGCTACATTATGCAGCACGAAAACGCAAAGTATTCGGCATCAGGCACCAAACTTTGTGAGAGTAATACTTCATTATTTTGCAATTTTTACACATGTTAACACTGTCTGGGCACAGGTTGTACCTCATTAGTACCAGTTTGAAACCTAAATATAGAAATAAGCAGCAGAAAGTTGACCAGTCCAGCTTTGCAAAGGGCCTTCCACTGCGCGCCAACACGTCTCTCTGCATTTTGAGTAACTTTTGAAACGTTTGAACAAGAAACTATTTTTTTTGTTAAAATCTGCAGCTTATGCATCAGATAAAGGATCATGTGGCAAATGCGGCAAATCTTCAATTATATGAAAAATGACTCAGCCTCACAATCCTATAATTCCAGTGGCCTTGTGTGTAAG